>NW_026693571.1:44092739-44746113 GCF_021218885.2 Marmota monax
TAAGGCCCTGGGTTCAATCTCCAGCACCACTAAAAGAAAAAAAAAAGTAATTTCTCTTGCTTTTTAAAAAAATGCTTATTTAATGTATAGAATGTGGATTTCTCTGTTTTGCTATACATATAATGAAATAACTGAGGCGGGGTAACTTAATAAAGAAAAGAGGCTTATCTGACACAGAATAAGTGCTCAAAAATGTTTGTTAAATAAATAGATAGAAATAATTCATTTAAAAATATGTTCTATATAGCCAGGTGTGGTGGCACCTATCTGTAATTTCAGTGGCTAGGGAGACTGAGGCAAGAAGATCACAAGTGCAAAGCCAGCCTCAGCAATATAGCAAGGCCCTAAGCAACTTAGTGAGACACTGTCTCAAAATTTAAAAACATAAATAAATAAAAAAGGGCTGAGGATGTTGCTCAGTTGTTAAGTGCCTTTGGGTTAATCACTGGCACAAATAAGTAAATAAATAAAATGCACCTCAAATGTATGTTCATTTATTAAAATTATATGTTGAATTAATTCAACAAAAATTCCGATGTCACTTTGGTTGGTCACCTACTGAACTATGTTAAAGTGATCTTACTTTGTTTTTTCTATTTTAAAATGATTTTAGATTGTGAGCTTTTAAACTTCTATAAAACATGGACTATAGCCATAAACATTTGTATTGCTTTACCATCATATGTTGATTGAGAATTGGGGAGAAAATTCATCCCCACATTTTATTTGATATTGGATGATTTATAAGATTTTCTTCTAATAATAACCTCTGTGAAATAGATTAAGTCAGATTATTTCTACATAATAGATTACTAATCCATATGCCCTTATCATTGAAATTAGTGATTTTAAATATCAGAAAGTTTTCCATAAAGATTACTATATATGTGACTACTACATATATTTAAATAGCTAGAGATTTTCTAATAAAATGTTAAAACAAGTGAATGCCATTATATACATTATAGAGAATTGTTACACTCTCGGTAATGAAAGAACTACTGTTTTAAAGTTAAATTTAATCTTTAACAATTTGTGAAATAGATCATATAGTCAAATTGACCAGTGAAAGCTGAATTTTTGGACAGTACTGAAAAAAAAACAATATATCAGAGAAAAATTACATGTTTGAAAGATTAAATAACCAATTCAGTAGTGTATAAAAGCTAGATAAAAATCATATCTAAGAGGCACTCGAAGTACTTAGAAAATAGAAAAAGGGGTGGAGAGGAAAGGTAAAGAAAAAAACTCAAGGTGATAGTGAGGAACCAGATAACTTGAACTTGCCATATGATATGAGAGCAAATGGAAGCTAATGCAATTCCTTCTTTAGAAGCATCATGTTACAGAGTTTTGCAGTTGAGTTTGGTAGATTCATAACTCAAGAGTATTGCTTTGACTTTAGTCTTATCATTTTGCTAGAGGTTAAATTTTGTTAAATGAGAAAATAATTTGTGACTGCTGGAGGAGCTTTGGAGAGTGATATATATCTTTATATAAAAAAGAAAAGAAGATATAGACTTTGAAGATACCCAGAGAAGGGATGTATAGTTAATCAGACGTGATTTTTAATGGGAAAGTTGTTTTCACTTTCTTATGATAACCTTTGTGACATCTATATTTCTGATAGCAGCTTAACAGGCCACTCAGAATCCCTGATCAGTAGCTACTGAGGTCAATAAATTTGGAGCAGGACAGATTTTTTCAATCTTTTTCAAAAATTAAAATCAGCAATAGAAAAATAATATATTTTTTGTTTATTGAGAAAATAGTGGTTACTACTTTTTCTCTTCATTTGCTTCTGTTTCTTTGAAGAGGAATAAATTAAGTAGGGATCATGGAAAACATTGTTCATGCAGGGCCATCTTTTTTTCTTTTTTTTCACAGATACTTTTCCTCAAAGATAGTTGAACTCTGACTCTACATCATTAAGGATCTATAGAATTTGGCATCCACATCTCTTGTAGTTTCAGGCCAATTATTGAAGTCAAAAGGTTAAATTTTCAGCTTAAAAAAACCCTCACCAATATAAACAACTGGTTAAAAAAGTTTTCAAACTATTAAAGTAGAAAGTATTCAGATTAGAAATAATTCTTCTTTTGTAATAAAGTGTGTTCTGTTTTTTTCTTCTTTTATATGAATTTCAAAGATATATTTGAAAAATAACACCAAGGTCTCCTACAAGGAATAATCTCAATAATCCTTAGTCCTAAAGCAAACTTTCCATCATATCTGCCTTTAAAAATTTTTTTTTTTCGGATTCTGTCATTCTGGTGTCATAAACACTGAGTTTTCTAGAGACAAAAATATCATAAACTTTTGAATATCTCAGCACTGTTGTTGCTTCTCTTAGTTTTCCTAAATGTCACTAACCTTTCATTTGTATATGAGAACTGTAAGGAGTGGATCACTGAAGTACATATTTTGATATATGGTTTAAGAATCTGAACAAATCAGAAAGAGAACTCAAAAAGAATGAGACATTGGGTTCCATAGTCCTTGAGGAAGTTTTTCTTTGTCTGCTGGAGATAACTCTGGCACCCCAACATCTGTGAGCTCTTCTCCCTTGGCTTTGGTGATAGCAGATGTCATCCCCAGGTGAAATCATTTCCAGTACCGTCAACTGTTCTTTTCCATCATCTATTTGAATCTTTTTACATTTTCAAGGTACTGAGCTCTTCATTGTCAGGGACACAGGGTCATACACTTTGTACATTTACTACGGTCCTTTTCAGAAACTGATTCTGTAGCTCCATCTCCCAGGAATGGACTAAGTTATTCCTACTCAGATAATAATATATAAAGCAAGTAACCAGTTTATTAATTAAGTGGAAAAATAATTATGGGAAACTCTTAAGACATTTGTGTTGTTGCATTCTTCATGGTTCATTCACATGAGAAATATTTTAACAAGATGTTTATTTGGTGAGAACGGGATTATAGAAAGTTGACATAGGGAGATAGTTCCCAAGTTTGATTCTATTGGGCTGTTGTAAATGGATGTGTCTGACTCCATAACAGGGGTATGTTACCCTTGGAAACAGACAGGTCCATCATTTGGACCAGGGATCTTCTTTCCTAGATGATGCTTAGAGATAGGTGTTCTTAATACTTGCTTTTAAGTGTGTTCTCTTTTCCATTGCTGACTGCTTTCCCTTTTTATTGACTCACTGTACCTTAAAATGATGTCTTGCTGACATTGAAACCTTCCTGGTTTGCGTGTGTCTGCTGTAAAGGCAGTTCCTTTATTTCCCAGTTCAGGAAGGGGAAGACAGTTGAATGCTGCCATTTCATATCATTCATAGCTGCACTGACTAATTTGGTAGCCACAAGCCACATGTGGGTATTTAAAGTTAAACTGATAGAAATTAAATTAAACTTGAGTTCCTCAGTCACACTAGCCACTTGTGACTGGGCTACAGCATTGAACAGCCTAAAGTGTTGAACATTTTTATCATTGCAAAAGGTTCTGTTGGATAGCACTGAAATGTTTATTATACAAACTATTTTGCAAATATAAGTATAATTTGCTGTCTACTTTTATATGTCTTTATTTTTTAATGTTTATTTCAGGTAATAGCCCAACTTTCCACTCAGATCTTCTTATAGTGACTCTAAAGTCAACCGTACTCCCATGTCCGGCTTGACAGGGATTTGTTGTTCGGGTACTACCTGGTGCAGTATTCAGCATTTTGCCTTATGAAAAGTGCTCATGAATTTCATTTGCAGTTCCCTTTTAGTTTACTGAGAGGACTATTTTCTTGAGGATATTAGAAAAAAACTCTGGTGCATAGCCAAACTTTTTTAGTGGTTAAATTCCAATATATATATATATATATATTTTAGCTTTTCATAATGGTAGATTGCTTTTCTCCCCCAACACTGTGCTTATTTTGATCAACTACTAATACTCTTAGAAAATGTTTACAGTCTCAGGAAAATAAATAAACCTCATGTGTATAAGACTTGGGAAACAGATGATATTACAGCTAACATCCCGCAAGTTAGTTTATTTTCAGAATCTGAATATTTTTACTTTGTGCCTTCCTCTGTATTCAACAGCTGTTTTCATGGTACTATTATATTTTTTAATCGAATCTACTAACATCCAAAAACTAATTTTCAGTAGTAGTGGTCTCTTACGTGGCAGTTTGACTAGGTCAGTGATCTTCTAACTTTTGGATTTCACTGATCAGTAAAAGTTCAAAAGAAATTTTAGTAAATGCCCAGTGTTTTCAGTTCTTTATTTTGATAATTAAGAAGTGTTGTTATAATTTTTGAAAGAATATTTAAGCCTAAAACCTAAAGGATATATTTCAGAGTAACTTGAATGAACAGCTTTCTGACAGTCTGACTATTCTTCTTAACTTTCCTATTCTATTCCTTTCAGGCATTGAATAGTCCCAAACCTTAGCTCTTCATTGTAGAAATTACCAATTTTTGTTGGTTTTTTTTGTTTGTTTGTTTACCTCTTTGATCTTCTTACCACCCCTCTTTAGGGGTTTGAATACTGATTTTGATTTAAAGTTAGGCAAAGACTATCTCTAGTCACAGAAATCCTGTGTTGTAGTCCAGGCTGGTCAGAACATTTAACAAAATGGCAGTTTATCAAAAAGTTAAAAACAGTCTTACCTATTCCGATTTTTATCCTTATTTTCATTTTTCTAATTCATACCTGAGTTACGTTTGTCCAAGTTATTATTCTGTAGGGGCTCAGAAGAAATGATTTATCTTTCCAGAAATGTAGGCAGAAGAAAACTAAGGGATAAACAGATAAAGAGAAAATAACTAGTTAAGTAGATCTAGGAATCATTTTCAAAGAAAAAATGCTTAGGGACTAGGATAATTTAGCCAACTTGTCACCTAAAAGTTTTAGAAAAAAATTATAAAGTTTGGAAAAATGCATTTTAAGGTGCCATTTAAGTTATGGACATAATTTTTACTTGTAAAATTTTCTATGTACTTGATGGATTTGTGAATGAATGTCTTGGAGTGTGTTTGTATAGAGGTGAATGTTCATCTATATTTTTATACACAATTGTTCTTATCATTAGAAAAGATCACTTTTTATTGAGTACTTGCATTAAAGGAAATGGATCGTGGAGCTGGGAGGAATATGATGTCACCAGGCATAGATCCCAGTCTTACAGAGTGTACACTGCAGTGATTAAGTCTTTACAGGATAAGATAAGTGGAAGAATGGGTGACTGGAGAGATCTTCTAGTAGAGATGGTGTGAGAAGAAATCTTGCAGAGTGGATAGAATTTGGGAAAATAATGCCATTCATTCCAGACTAAGGGGATATTACTGCTGTTGATTCTTGTTTTAGTCAGCTTTTTTTTTTTTTTTCCCTGCTATGACTAAAGGATCTGACCAGAGCAATTGCAGAGGAGGAAAGATTATTTTAGCGTTCATGATTTCAGAGGTCTTAATCTGTAGAAGGCCAGCTCCATTTCTCAGGGCTGAAGGTGAGGCTGAACATCATGGTAGCAGAGGTGGTGGAGGAAAGCCAGCTCCAGATACAAAATATATACCCTATGTCCATGCCCCCATTTAACTACTTCCTCCAACTGCACCCCACCTGCCTCTACCCCCCATCCAGTTAATCCCATCAGGGGATCATTTCATTGATTGGATTAAGACTCTCGCAGTCCGATCGTTTCTCCTCTGAGACTTCTTGCATTGTCTCACACATGAGCTTTCGGGGGACACCTCATATTCAAACCATAACAATTCTCCATGCAGAAATCTACCTAGTAGTTTATGATGAATTATAATGTTACAGCCTTGTAGACAAAATATAGTATAAACCATCAGAATAACCCACAAGGAACAAATAGTACATTGAAGGAAACTAGTATAATATTTGTTACAACTGCTTTTCTGTAGGAAAGTTATATTTGACATGAAAAGCTTGCGAATTCACTTATTAGACTTTTTAGTTAAATTTACACATTGTTAAACTATGCTAATATTCTTTTTAGGTTAATATTATGACTACACACATAATATTAATCTTTGCTTCTATTGAAAACTAGTTTTTCTTCTAAATAACTAAAGACTTAATTTGCTTCTATCAATATTATTGACATCATAGCAGAACCCTAATAAATTTGGCCTATGATATGGCCTCTAAATTATATTTTATAAAATAGAAGAATTTTAAAAAGACTGATATTTAATATAACTTATAAAATACTATACATTATTGACAATAGCTAAACCAGAGCAAAAGAAATTTTCCTTTTTGTACTTTTTTCATTTGTAAATCTATATCTTTCCTAGAGTTTTTTTGTATCTCCATTTTCAAAGATAAATTAGATCTTGTGTGTTATTATTTTGACTTAATAGTCTTAATTATTTTCAGTATTGAAGATAGTTTTCCTACTTTTTACTTATTTATTTTTTGCAGTGCTGGAATTGAACTCAGGGCTTTTGCATGTGCTAGACAAGTACTCTATCACTGAGCTACTCCACCCAGCCCTGAAAGATATTTATTGGCCACACAGTATTTCCATGCCATTGATTTCAGTTTAGTTACATTCAGTTGTGTGATGAAAAAAAATAGAAGTCACAATTTCTGTACTTAGTGTAATGGAAGAAAGAGATGCACAAAAGTAAAGCATTTAGAGAAAAACACAATATGAAATGTAATTAACTACTTAAATGTATGATATCATCAATCAAAAAAGGGAGAGCATGATAGAGCAAAATGGCCAGGAAAGGATTCCTGGGGTATGTTAGGCATAAGGTTTTGAAAATCAAGAATAGCCTAAGTGGGAAGGTCAGCCTGAGAGTGGATGTGTCCCCAGAAGGCAGAGACCATGCCTGTTACCTTCACGGTTTTATCTCCCTGTGTATGGATAATGGCAAATACAGCACCTGGTATATAGTAGATAATCAGTATAGAATGAATGAATGACTTACTGGATAACAATGGCTTACTGGATAATCAGTATAGAATATTATAGAATGTAGAATCAATGTGGAATGAATGAATGGCTTACTGTAGTAAGCCTATTCTTATTGGTGATCTGTAGAAAAAAGGTGAGAAATCTAATGTAGAGGGTTGAATGGGCGGCTCAGCTTGCACTTGATGCCATGTAAGGTACTGCTGTTGATTTTTCAAGAAGTATATTATGTAAAGGTATATACTGGGGAAAAATGGCCTGGCAGCAATGCATCTGTTAGTAAGTGAAGGACAGAAGTGCAGAGCATTCTGAGTCCAGACAAACAATGATGTGCACCGAGCCTTTGAATACTCTTAGAAAGAAAGAGGGAAAGGAAAAATTTTCTTGGTCATTTCTTCAGTGATTAGTGCCTCCTGTGTGCTGGGCCCTGATACAGGAGCAGTTTCACAACTAGTTTTAAAAGTTTTAAATTAAGGATGCCTTGCTTCCCAAATTTTTAAAGAGATGAAATAAGACCAAGTATCTGAAATCCTTAGTAGAGTGACCCATTAGCAAGCATTCATCAACATTAGCTGCAATTTTTATCCAGTTTATTTTTAAAAATGTGTATTCCCAACCTTCTCCATCCCTGTGGCCAAAACTCTCTGTAATCCTGTTTTGAAACTTTTTTTTATCTAGTCACTGGTATAGTATTTCTTCAAAACCCCTGGCCCTTTGAAACATTTTTTTTTTTCACTAGAAGTTATGAAACATTTGCAGAGTAGATCAAATAATATTAATGAGCCTTCTGTAGCCATCCCTCAACCTCAGCAGGTGCCATCTCAACCCACCCTTGTTCCCTCTACACTCCCATCCAGTCTCCCCCTCTTGGGTATTATTTTGGAGCAAGCCCCAGTATTCGTCTCTTTTTAGCAAGTGAAGGACAAAAGTGCAGAGCATTTTTGTCCAAATCTCTAATAGATAAGGACTTTTGTTTTTTAAGCATTATTGTAATGCTCTTTTCCTACTTAGATATTTATTCTGGCACTTTTTCATGAAAGTGTCTGTGGTACTGGGTGGTAGAAAGAACAGGACATGTAAAGAGCATAATGAGGTAGGGACGCCAAAGATTTTAGGATTAGTTAGTGTGGTGTTAAGAACAAAATTAGTGCATTTAGGTGAGATAATCAAGTCGGATTTGATACCTATTAGGTATGTGGTTTCCAGGGGTGAGCATAGCTGATTCCTGCTTTTTCTTCGTGAATGAAAGACAAATAGTTATTAAGTCAGTATAAAGGTGAGAATTCCATTCGTTCCCTCCCTACCCTGTTTTGTTTTTCTTGACTTCTATTCTCATCCTAGACTCCAAGTCCCTGCCTATACTCTCTTACATTCCCATACATTTTCCCATATGCTTTGTAACTTCACTTTTCTATCAGTTATGTTATGTTAAAAAGTTGACTTTCTTAAAAAACATTTTGGCCCTTTTGACAATACTTGGAAATAGTGATGATTAGGCAATGAATAAATATTTAAATAGAATGGATGATAGATTTAATTTTAATTTTACACTGATTTCAGTTTAAGATCATTTTCAAAGTAAAAATGTAAAACTTTTCTATGTACATATATGAATGTACCACAATTAATCTCCACATCATGTACAACCACAGACTGGGATCCTAATTAGAATAAGATGTACTCCAGGTTCTTATAAGTATGTCAAAATAGACTCTACTGTCATGTACATCTAAAAGAACAAATAAAATTTAAAAAATATTATTATAAACAAAAATCTCATTTATCAAAGGAACACACAAATAAATGTCACTGATTCCTGAAGTTAAATTAGAACCAAAAATGTCCCTAAATGAATAACTTTAATTCTTTTAAAAAAAAAATCCCTTCCTCTTTCCCTTTTGAAAATAGGATAAGCAATTTAGCTTTTAGGTCAAACTAGAGATTCTATTATTCTTTTTGATGCATGAGTATCATCACACTAATACTGATTCAAGTTTTATGTTTTTATCCAGAGTAAAAATTAGCCTTGTTTTTGTTCCTGATTTAAGCCTGCAGCAGATTTTCACATCAGAATTGTAAACCCTAAAAATTAGAAATTTGTATAGAAAGTGGAAATATATATGCCTAGGACTTCGGCTTTATAACACACTCACAATTATTAGCAGTGGGATCCATGCTGTTAACTGGGGACACTGTTTGAATGTTGTGTGATAATTTATAGAGTTGATTATTCCAGCCTCAAGTGGAAGCTTAGAAGAGGAGCAGCAAATGGTAAATCTTTGTCACAGTCCCTGGAGCAACATTTCCATTGGAGGCTCTGAGTTATGTGGGTCTCAACCTCTTTTCCTCCCTAGCCCTTTCTGTGGCTCGTCATCCTCATCATCATCATTCGTTCAGATCATGTGTGTTCAGAAATCACAGGTCCCCAGGGACGAGAGAGAGGGGCGAGTCCTGTTGTAAGCAAGCTCGCTGTGAACCTTTCACCTTGCTGTCAAGGTGACAAATGTTTGTCCTTAAGGGAACACTGGAGGTTAAATCACCAGTGTTTCTCTCACTTATCTTCTTCCCCATACCCAAGCTCTTAGCCAAATTTGTAGCTAAAAGAATATCAGCAAATTAGGCTACTCTTAACCTTTATGGGTCTTATTCAGAGAGATTTTTTTGTGCACGCTCCAAGTACTAACCATATGATATACTGGTGTCTCAGTAATGAGAATTTGTGAAGTCATTATATCAGTGCATTTTCATTTGAGGGCTCATTCAGAAAGAAAAGATTGGGAAAGAAATATTTAAACTTTTAGAGACAGTATTGGAAACTTTGCAAATACAATGTGATAAGGTGAGCAAATGACTTATTTTCATTTGCTAAGGGTGTACAGATTAATCACATAGATAGATGCCAAAGCTTGTGTGAATCCCAGGGATGGGAGTTCTTATTTGGTCCATTCCACTCCATTCCATTTTCCTTATACAAATTAAAATGATCCTGAAAGATATAAATTGATCATGTCGTGTTTCTGCTTAAAATCTGTCAATGGCTTTCTCAAGATAAATACCAAAATTCCTTTTATGGCTTATAAGGTCTTGTGCCTTAGCTCCTTCTCCAGCTTCCCTCCACATCACTTTCTTATCTCCAAGATCTGCCGTGAGAATGTAATACATGTTCACCAGTTCATTCATTAAACAAAAGAGGAAAGCTAGTGGAGCTTGCATTCTAGGGAGGAAATATTCCTAGTGTATGGTTTTACAATTTATTTGTATATATACTTCATATGGAGAAAATACAGTAATTTATCACTTCATGGGGGATTCTGAGAAAGGTGTTGTTGGTCAATTTCATTGTGGTAAACATCATAGAGTGTACTTACACAAACTAAGTTGTCACTAAGCAATATAATCTCATGGGATCACTGTCATATATGCATATATGCAGTCCATCATTTTCTAGAATATTTTTAGGTGGTGCATGACTGTGTTGGAAAGGGAGAGGAATAGAGGAGTGCAATTATGTAAAGAGTGATAGTTGACAGTCTCACCTGTAAAAGAACATTTGAGCAGACACTTGAAGGAGGTGAGGGAACAAGCTATGGGTTATTTGGGGAAACAGTGTTCGTTACGAAGAGAACCCACGGTGCAAAGGTACTGAGGCGAGAGAGTGGCTAGAACAGTAGAGAACATTCAGATATGTGTGACAGGGGTCCAGATTATGTAGTTGAGGACTTTGAAAGCAATGTGGCTTTAGATTTGAATGAGATGGGAAGACATTTGGGAGTTCTGAGCAGAGCAGTAACATGATCTCTCTTGACGACCACTCTCTGGAGAAGCAACTGTAGAACTGAGGCTGGAGCAAGATGGCCAGGTAGGCCTTGGCTGCTGGAGTGAAGTCGGGAAAGGCTGGTGGCTTTCAACAGGATGTAACTTCTGAGTCAAGCTCATTGTAGTCTCAGGGCATCCTCACAGGTTGTCTCCCAGATGGCTTTTACATCTCTTTATGGGACCCATGTTTAGTGACCAACTTATTTCCCAGGTTCCAGCTTGAATGTCACTTCCTCAGAGAAGTGTTCTCTGACCTCCTTTTCCAGACCAGGTGTTCTTCCTGCACTCTCCCTGCACACAGTAAGTTCCTTTTAAGGTTTGATGAGAACTTCAAATAATTATTTATGTGACCTTTTGGTTTTTTGTTTTTCTTTGATGCGTGTTTTCTACCACCAATATATAGTTCTTTGAGGGCAGGGGTGAAGTCTCACATCCTAGCAGAGTTCCTCAAATGGTCAGATAAGAAGATGAATATGTTTTGAGTTTTCTGATTTACCCTTTTAAACAACTCATCTAAAAAATTTTTTTCCACAATTAATAAAATTATTTAGAAGTACATTATATACTCTTCTATCTTCTTTAAAACTCTCTGTGGTTTAATCTTTTGTTAGTGACTCCATTGGTCATTACCATGACAGTCATGCTGTGCCTCAGCTCCCATACCAACCAAGCTGACCTCATGGCGTGGTCAAATGTCTTGGGTCTTTTCTGCTACACTCAGTGGCTCCTACACTGCAGTGCTGTCTGCTTTGGGGTGTCTGGGCTGCAGTATCGGGCATCTCCCTTGCTCTGAGTTAACCATCTTCATGCATTCAGCCAGGTGTCTGCCCCATGCCAGTGAACATACCTGGTAGGAGGAAGAGCGCGCCTGGTAAGAGCAGCCCACTGGCCTTCATTTCTGTGGATCTGAAAAGCAGTTTGTTCAGATTGGTTTCAAAAAGGAACAGGTTCTGAGAGAGAGAGAGAGAGAGAGAGAGAGAGAGAGAGAGAATGCACACATGTGCACACTCGAGCTTAGAGAGTTTTCCTTTGTGTATGTGCTCCTTGGGTCTATATTTCTTACACATTCACAATTTACCTATTTCAAGCCAGGTTAAAATGGATTTAAATTATATGATACACACATATACTGCAAGTAATTTTAATATGCTTGAGAAATAAATTCAATATTTTATACTTTACTGATTTAATTAATTAGAATTAATTAGATTGATTCTGCTAATTCTTAATGAATTTTATCTATTCATTAAATACCAGTGATTTCTTATATATGTATAGCTTCTTAAGTTTCAACACTGTTTTAAATGTATTTTTTTCAGGCAAACACCAGTCACTCCTGCGAAGCAGGCACAGTACTGCTGAGACTCAAGTTTCCAATAGCACTGATGCTTACTCAGACCTTGGGCTTGTGTTCCCTCCCTGTGCCTCTGATTCTTGTAGGGGAATACAGGAAATAGTAACTTTGAGAACCTTGTTGGTTGTTGTGCAGATTAAATGAAAAGTTTGGTGTTAATAGAATGTGAAGCATGTCAGTAAATACTCAGTAAATATTAATTCTCCATTATTTTTGCCATTTAATAGATAATGGAATTGAGATTCAGAGAGGTTAAGTAGTTTGTTCAAATTTGCCCAGCAGGTAATGAGAAGAATCACAGCGAGGATCTACTTCCTATTATTTCTTTTACAGTCAATTTTGTATCATGTCACAGCTGAAGGAGTTCCATTTTACATCAGAGGTTCATTGAGGTTATAAAAAGTAGTAAATGTTTTTTTCTTTTAAAATATTCTGCAATTTGGACTTTCCAGTACTCAGTCTTGACTTACATAATTTCTTTCTGATATTAATTCATAAAATGAGATTTCCCCATGTTACTACTATTCATAAAGTTATTTGTAAAGTTTATTCATAAAGTTTCCCTTAAGTAGTCAAAAAATTTATATCTTCAATGAATTATTAAGCTCATTTACCTCTTTGGAAATTGTTTAATTTCTTTCTGTTCTGTTTTCATGAGGAGTGAGAGTACTGAGGCTGGGACATTGAATTAAAATTATAAGGTTTCTGCTTCCTCACCTGACATTTCTTCTGTTTTGCCCTGCCTCTCCTGTTGGTTAGTTTACTGAGGAACATACAATACAAGTCCTATAGCACTCTCGTATGTCCAGGCAGGTCTTAGGTGTAGTTTTCTCTGGATACTCTGAGTCCTGGATACTGATAATCTCAGTGTTGGCCCCTGGCTGAATCTTAGAATAGGCTAGAAATGTGTGAAAAAGCCATATGGCGGCTATTGTCATGTAAGAGCTGCATTTAATGTTCATTTATCTAGAAATCTTTATTTCCCCAGAGTAGCTGCTGTTGCTTCCTAGTCCTCTTGAGCTTGGCCCAATGTGAGATTTCTAGGTTTCCACTTCCCCAAGGCTATGCCTGAGGAAGCTATTGATTAGCACCTTCGTTCTGGGTTCTGGATATTTCTGCTTCACCATCTGTTTCAAGGAATGTCCTCACATTTGCCCTCCCTGCCTTCCTCTTCCTCCGTGCATTTCTCAGTCTCCCTTCCTGTGGTTCAGAAGCGTGGTCAGCCTGCTCTCTGGGTCATGAAGAGTTCCCTGGCATCTCATTCTGGACTTTTTCTCCATCCATGTTTGTGTTAAGCATTGGCTTTCAACTCTCCTGGACTTGATCCTTCATCTGTTATAGGCATTTAAAGACCTTAAAAAATCTCTCTCTCTCTTTTTTTTTTTTTTTCCTTTGGAAGATACTGAGAATCTTCTTCAGGAATCTTTTCTCTCTAGGAACTGAGACCTAAAATTCGACTGTCCAAACTGAATAGTAGGGCTGGGGATGTAGCGCAGTGGTAGAATGCAAGCTTGGCATATGTGAGCCCCTTGGTTCCATCCCCAGCACCACAAAACAAAACTCAACAAAACCGGAATTGTAACTTGCTGCTGTAGACTACCCTCACCCCACTTTGGATGATGAAATGGTTTAGCTTGAATGGAAACACTGTCAGGAATATTCACAAATGGATTTTAAAAAGACATATTTTAATATTTTCATAATATTTCTGTTAAAGGTTTTTTAAATTTATGGGACAAGATTGCGTTAGGAGCCTCTCATTCATCCTAAGTGATAGATAATAACTTATGAGGAGCAGGAACCTGTGGTGAAGCAGCAGCTAGAAAGTAAAACATTGAAAACTGCGTTCAGAAAGGAGACAACAGAAGCGAGTCCATATTCATAGGTCCTCTTGGGACCCAGGCTTGGAGACACAAAGCCTTACCTGCTTCACTAACATCTGAGGGAGTCATGGTATTATATGGAAAAACAGAAAGTTTTAATGAATAATTTTGGTTGTCAGATAACAATAAATGATTAAATTATATGAAGCTTATTTTTTTGAAGGTAGAAAAATAATTATATGTTTGAATCACTTAAAATAGTTAAAATTAAACTGTCTTAATATCTTTAAAAGGTCATTTTGCCATTTCTGGCTATGTGAGAATCTCAGCTTATGTAGAAAATATTATTCTATAGCAATGCTAGTTAAGTGGGGATTTTCTGTGTGTGTGTGTGTGTGTGTGTGTGTATCTGGTGTTTTAAAGGAAACAGAGAATTGGAAATAGTTCTTCAGAGTTCCTTCTTATTCAGTCTGATTGGGATTTTAAAAATTTGGATAAGAACTATTTACTATTTGCTGTGGGCTTGGAGTTCAGCTAGACATTAAGAACAAAGCGGTGAATAGCCAACACACTCTTTGCCCAAATGGAGTTTATGTTTAGATGGGGAGACAGACAACAGATAAGATAGTCACATTATAATTATATGCTATGGAGGAAATAAGGAGAGAGACAAGAATCCAGAAATTGTTTAATTTTATTTCAGTTTTTCCCACTACTCCCATTTTTCCTCCTCTCAAGATAATTTTCTGTATTGGAGAAAGGCTTAAGTCCTCCATTTAAAGTTGTATAATACAGGGCAAATAATGTAAGTCATTGACAGTAGATTGAGGGTCAAAATTTAGCTGATGTTTGTTGATATGTATAAAATTTTAACTTATGTTAGGTAGGCTAAGCTAGAAAAACAAGCAATATAGTAAAAATGAACTTAGAAGAGCTATTTGTGTATTTTACAAATGGTATCAGTTATTACAGTTAGGTTTTTTCTTCCAGTTGTACCTGAAACAGACACTCATTGCAGAGGAAGTAGATTCTGTTATTTTTGCTCTACACAATTAATATTAATGTTTCAAGGAGATGGATACTATAAAGAATGACAACATTAATTAGTAACTTGTTTTAAAAATTATCTTTTGATAAGATAAAGGAGAATCCCTTTCAGAAGATTGTGTGAATTACTCCCTATCCATTTTAGGCCAAGTAATTATATTCTATAATGTAATTTTTTTTTTGTTAGATGGACAGAGTAAAGATAAAAGATGACTATAGAGATAACAGCACACTTCACAGCTGACTGAAGCAGGTGTTAGAAATGCAGATGAAGTAGGCTGACTAAAGACTATACAAATTTGAAGTGAAAATGCCCCTGGTCTGCATGCAGTGTTCTGCACATATGAAGTTTCAGGTAGTTAAATTATTCATTTTATTGTGTGAACTAGTTCAGGAGTTAGGGAAAAGGTGCCTTTTACATTTAAACTGTTTCTTCCCTTCTTCCTTTTATCTGCACTTGACAAGCAAAACGAACTTCGTTTTGTAAGTTTTATTCCAGCAAGTGAATGACTTACATCTCTCTCGAGTTACTCACACACAAAAAAAGCACCTAGAGTATAATTATAACACACCAATAAAAACATGGACAATTAATTTTTAAAAGAAAGGCAAAAATATAATTTATGGGCTACCAAAAATATATCTGAAAACAGAAATGCTTAAATGACAATATAAAAAAATAGAAACCAGAGATTATTTATCTTTCTTACTTTTGTAACAAAAGCCACTAAAGACAAATAAATGTGAAAGGAACTTTGTAATTGTCATTACCATGACTCTCACCATGAAATATCTCTCAAGTGTCTATATGTGTATTTTTCTGTGCTGGGTTAAAAGATTTTTTAAAATAAACAATTTCTTCTTTTATAGTTGAAGAGTCCTGATTTTAAACAAAACAAAACATTTTTAAACATTTCATATGTAGTTTTAAAGCAGAGTTAACATCCTAAGGGAAAGGTCACAATTCCTGGAATTGTTCTCTCATTTTGCTTATGTTGCAGTTTGGTCTCACCGGCTGGCGGGGCTGACTGACCAGCTGTGGGGCACCATGCTGGTACATAGAAGGTGATACTGGTATCAAAATGCCTGTTATTGGTGACTCAGATCACTGCAAGACACCTAGAGAAGTTTGTCACAGTTTTGAAAGGCAAATAAGAATACTTAATCCTCATTTTGGAGGTAAAGAAGCTATGAACAACATATGCCTTTTTAAGTATTTTATTGCTGTTCAGATTCAAAGTAAGGGAATGACTGAAATTTTAACTTGTTCTTTATAGATGTTCAGGCTTACAGTGTCTTTCTTTTGGGCTTCAGAATTCAGTAGGCTTGGGATTAGAATTCTGTTTCCAACCATGATAAGCTGGGAGACTTTGGGCAAGTTAATTTGCATCTCCTGATCCAAATTTCTCTAAATGTACAATGAGGGGACAATGCTACCACCTATCCCTAGAGATTGTTGAGAGAGAGGGTATACACAGTGTGGCTGGCATGTTGTAGGAACTCTGTGTGTCTCCCACGTGGGTTTGCTCAGGGCCTGCTTCCTGAGATCCTTCCTGATGAGTTCACCATGCTATTGCGTCTTTTTATTTGAGCAGGAGCTTTCTTTCCAGAGCATCCTGCCTCTGCTATATACTTATTTTAATTTTATAGAGTCATTTAAGAAGCTATAGAGCTAAATTCCCTAACCTTTCTTTCAATTTTAGTTGGGTTTGTAGCTAGAGATTTGGAGAAAATTTTTGAGGTATTTTGTGTTCAGCTGGCAGCCTGATATTAGAAAAGTATTAGATTTGGGGTCAGAATATCTTGATTCATCTTCTGACTCTCTATATACTGATTTTAGAACTATTGCACCTAACTTATTGGGCCTCTGTTTTTTCATCCATTTGATGGGAAATATAAAAATTCATCTCTTATCTAACCTCACTAGATGCCTGGGAGAATCAAGTGAGATAATGTATGTGAGATATTTTGTAACTATTAAATGTTCTTCAAAGTTAAGGACATTATTGTCATCATCATACACATCATGTGTGCCTCCTTCCCACTGGAAGGCACAATTATGCTATGAAACATTAAGATTAATTGCTTATTTCCACAGCAAAGGATTTCATTTTGGGTGATCCCTTACTATGAATTAAGTCTAATAATTTGATATCAGATATGAAATTGATACCATTGAAAAGCCTTGAATATTTATAAATATTCATCCTACAAAATATAGAATCCTACAACTCAGTATTATTTCTGTCACAGAGATCTGTAGGTTGAAAATTTACATAATAAGGGGAACAATTACTATATGTCTCTGCTTCTTCACTAGTTATTATAGCACAGATTAATCCAGCATAGAATAACTTTGGGGTCAGGTGACAAATGTGCTATTTCTAATATTTTTGAATTATGGTATAATTTACATATGTCAAGTTTATTCCTTTTTAGTGTACTGTTCTGCAAGTTTTGATCTTTGTGTATAATCAGATAGCCACCACAGTGGTCCAGATGTAGAACATTCCATCACACTGAAAATGTGCCCCTTTGTATGTAGTGTCTCCCCCTGCCAGTCCCTGTCCTGTCAACTGCTGATCTTTTTTTCTGTCCTTTTAGTTTTGGCTTTGCCCAAATCGAATCATGTATCATGCAGCTTTTTGAGTTTGACAAATATGGCTTATTTTTAACGTGCCATTTTAAACACTGTTTTGTTGTTTGAAATCAAAAGTGTTTTTATTTTTTAAAAGGGATTTCTGAAGTTGCATTTATTTTTAGTTTGCTTTTTATATATTGAGAAACACTGGTTGATATTCTTGACTTGGGTTTTTATGTATTTGTAGATAGTCTGAGTGTCGGAAACACGAGTAGATTAGACTAATGGTGAGTGATAGTCTACACTGATATCAGATATGTTGTCCCAAAGAAAACAGTTCTCTTAGCAGATAAGAAGCCAGGAATGCCTATTAGGTGGGCAGTTACTAGGGTCTCATATAGTAACTGCTTAAATGTTATATTTGATTTTAGAATATGCATATTTGGATCTGAATAAAAACATATCAGTTTCTCTCAGAAGTCACTTTTTTTCCATCAACAAGGAAACTGCTAGAGAGTGTAAGGGAAATGGGGCGTTTTGGGATAGGCAGAAAGGTTTAGTTATATTAGATGAGTAAGTTCTATAGATCTGCAGTAAAGCAGCATATAGTTGACAATACACAGTTGTGCACGTCAGAATTTGTTAATAGAGTAGACCTCATGTTAAGTGTTCTTACTACAAAAAGAAAGGCACACGGGAAACATTGGAAAGTGTACCCTCTGCCTGTGACCTTGATTGGTTATGGCATCCTGGCTATTTGCAGGTCCAAACTCATCAATTGTACTGTACACAACTGTGAAGTTCTTGCTATGTCAATTATACCTAAATAAAAACTTTTAAACAGTCATACAACTGTATTGTGAAAGAGGAGCTACAAAGTTGCCTTCTCTTTTCAGGTATGCTATCTGCCTCACTTTTGATAGTCTGATTCCTGTGTGCATTGAGCTGTCCTGCTCACCTGTGAAGGGAAAGTGAGGGGCAGAAAAGGGCCCATCACCAGCACGGTTTGGGCTTATATGAGAGAGGCCCAAATAGCATGGTAAACTCATAAGGAAGGATCTTAGGAGGCAGGCACTGAGCAAACCCACATGGTAGCTGACTTATTTGTCAAGTTCTCTTGCAATTAATTCATTAGGTCTGCATGTAGTTGAACAGGATGCTTCTTGTGAGTAGTCAGTAGCAGAGAGGAGACCAGGTTTCCGGGCCTGAGGAGGCTTATCCCTTCAGAGTACCAGTGTAGAATTTATGAATGAGAATGTGGAACTTTAGGTCTTCTGTGCTTCAAAATAAGTAGATGGAGCGCCTAAGGTAGAAACAGAAAATGACTTCATGTATTAGGTATCTAGTTTTTAAAACAAAATTAGAAGGCAAAAATAATACCAAAATTTGCTCTGGAATTCCTTAGCCTACAGGCTTGAGATACTTGTGGTTAAAATTTACTGTATAATTAGATATGGGTTTTTGTAGAGGGAATGACAGTAGCTCTCACTTCGTTTTCAAAGATTAAGAAGTGAGAATCAATTGAATGTTAATTAACCCAGATTTAAAGCAGTCTTCCAGATCTTATGAGTTATTCTAGGAGATTGCAGCTCCTAATTGTCCTATGACCTGGTAAGCTATTTAAATTGTAATTTTCCTTTGTTATACAAGGTGCTTTACAGTTTGTACTATGTATATCACCAATTGCTTTATGAAAAATTGTATGCTTTTCTACAGAATATTCATCAGCCCTGAGTCCACAAATTCAGTTTTTCCTTCAAAGAATTTAAAATATATTTTATGGGATGAACAAAATGATATGCTATTTTATAGGTAATATTGCAAAGGGGCCATAAAATTCTTTCTTCTATTTCCGAGATTGTATAGAATTAAGAGTAATTTAGTTAAGCCCAGGCATGGTGACTGTGAGAAATAGAAAGTCCATTTTCAGAATACACCATTTAGTCTTAATTGTAAAATTGTTGAGGATGCAAGAAAAATCAGCTGAAGAGGAACTAAAGCAAATGGTTACCAGCAGTTAACACAGTTAATATAACAGATTCACAGCCCCCTTGACAAACAGGAGGTAAGGAGGAAGGGGCCAGCCTGACCCATACAGATAAACTTCAAATTTGTCAAAATGTACTCCTTCCCAGAAAGGGCTTCCTGCCACCAGGGAACAAAAGGAGGTGGGAACAACTAAAGGTATATTTGTTTAAATAACCCAATAGGCAACAGTAAATTGGGTTACCTTTGGGAAGATTGTGTACCCCATAGTACTCAGCCACCAGGGAACTGGGGAAGGGACCCTTCTAGGGGATAAAATGCTGATCATAACAGCCCAGGGGTGTGCTCCCTGTCCCCCAGTCTTTTGCTAGATTGTCATTTAAGTAAAGATTCGTTGTACCTTGTGTCTTTTAGTCCATTTGGGGGTGTTGGACAGGTGAGCATGTTTCTTATGGTGACACACATCTATAATCCCATCTACTCAGGAGGATGAGGCAAGAGGATCCAAGCTGGAGGCCAACTTGAACAAGCTTAGTGAGAACTTGTCTCAAAATTTAAAAAAATTTTAAAGGGCTGCCAACGTAGCCTGTTGTTTTATAAGTACTGCCAAAAAAAAAAAAAAGGAAAAGGAAAAAATGATTTAGTTAAAATAATACTTATTTACTAATAGCTCTTACAGAATTTGAATATCAAAGATATTAGGTTAGCTACCTAGTTAGGCTTGTAAGCATAACAAAATAGAAGTGATAGAAAGAGAAAGAAAGCTGGACAAAAGAACTGTTTTTCTCTACTGTAAAACAATCCTTGGTATTCCTTTAGATGTGTGTTTAAATATACCCTCCCCCCGCCCCCCCCCCAACCAAGGATGAAGCTGACAGCATTTTCCAAATTGATTTTCTATCTGTAACATTCCAACTATATTTCAAACCTCATTAAAGCCCTTTTCATCATTTCTCTGACTCCATTAGTTATGGAAGCCTCTCAAAATCTGGTTTCCTCAGTAAATTTCATTATTGTGGTTACCAATTCATTATAAAATGATCAGAGGAGTAGGAGGCAGAGGGGAGGAATTGACATATGAGGACAAAGTGAAAGATTAGGACTCCTTGGCCTAGAAGGTAGAAATCTATCAAATCATAAGATGGTATGGAGGTATGGATAAGGTGAGCATGATCAGGATGGTAGATCTGGAAACGGAAAGTTGGGGTGACATTCTTAAAACTTTCTTGAAAAAGAAGGTCAGATACCAAGCAGGAGCAGGAAACTAATTTAAAAAGCTATGGGTGAATTTATTTCACAACCAATGAGAAATTCTAAGAAATTTATCTTCCTATAAACTCTGATCAGACTTTAATTATATTATAATGCTAAACATAATTTCTTATTACTTATATTATCACATTCTCTGGGACATTCTTAAGGATCAGAATTTTACATCGATTCTAAAATTACTGGTAATTACTTACTCACTAGTAAGTAAATCTAACTTGGCTAGATTTATAGGGTCTGATGTGGAAAGATAATCCCTATGCTGTTTTGGTTGGAAGCAGTCTGGCAAGACTTAATAACTAAAATCATTACAGAATGCAACTATAGAGATCACATCTTTAGTATATTCTTTACAGTGGTACCTCTGGGAACTCATCCTCTGAAAACTAAGTGCTTTCATATCCAAAGTTCATGTAGCAAAAATCAACATATAGATAAGGATGTTTTTATCTTTAAATATATATACAATTCTTAAAGATCAAGAAGAAATAAATACTCATAGAAAAATGAGTAAAGATCTTAAATTGGCCATTCACAGAGAAGCAACTTTGGATGAGCAGCATACTTATGAAAAGGTCTAGCTGGACTGGTAACCACATCATTGCAAAGAAAAGATGGTATTTCCCATCTTTGAAATTATCAGGCTTCAGATTTACATGACCTATTGGAAATGGAAAGATGTGGAAACACACATTTGTTGTTGGTGTGTAAATAGGTATAGTCTTTAGTTGGTAGTTTAGCAATATGAATAAAAATTGAAAGCAGAATAATAACAGCAATAATAATAGCATCTATCAAAGCCACCTTGGACTTGGTATTATGTTAAACACTTAGCGAGAATTACATTTCTTCCTCACAATAATTATTATTGCTCCAATATTTAAAAGTGATGAAACTAGGATCCAAAGAACATGCCCCCCATCCTAGAAAGATTTTAAGTGAATTCAAGATTTGGATTTAGCCTGGTGTGGTGGTATGTGCCTGTAATCCCATTGACTTGGGAGGTTGGGTCAGGAGCATCACAGGTTCAAGGACAAGCCTCAGCTACTCAGTGAGACCCTGTCTCAAAATAAAAAGTAAAAAGCATGGGGATGTGGTTCAGTGGTAAAGCATCCCTGTATTCAATCCCCGGTACCAAAAAATAAAATAAAATAAAAAGATTTAAATTTACTTGTTTTAAACTCTAGATTTTAGGATGATAATCACTTTGTCATTCAGCTTGGTCTTGTTTAATTAGTTTCACTTCTAGGAATTTATGTCAAAAAGACATTTATCAGCTGTCCAAGTTCTACAGATAAGAATATGATCAACTTTCATAATTAGCTGCTAAGGACACAAGCAGATATGTAAAATGTAGCCATGGGCATGTTCAAAGTAGTTAGCTGGCACTGAGATCACTGAATAAACGAGAAACCTGTAAGGTTCCCCTCAGTGAAAACTATACCAGAAAAACCCTATTCATTGGCCAAGATAAGTGAGAGTGTCATCCTAGTCTGGTACTTTGTATGAAAGGAAATAAGTCTCTCTGGGAAAAAGTCATACCCGTGTTACAGGTGATTGTAGAATATCAATTTATGCCATTTCCAGGGGGCTAGAAACTCCAGGCCTAGAAGTTCATGTTGAAACTAGTTCTTGACAGGAGTTAGAAATGAGAATGGCTGAGAAATTTTCAGAATTACTGAGACACAAATCCTCAGGTTGAAGATCACAAGTTCTAAGCAGTCCATTTATAAAAGAATCGACACTTGTGTACATCATAATAAAACTTAAGTACAACAAGGTCTACTACAACTGAGGGCACTACTAGCAAGAGCAGGCACTTAGATAGTGGACGTTGTGCCTAGGAATCTTCTAAGTAATATATATATATACATACACACACACACACACACACACACACACACACATACACACACACACAGTCACCCCGACCTGAGGGTGCTGCTCAGCAGTAAAGCACTTGCCTGGCATCAAGTACAAGGCCCTGGGTTTGATCACCAGCACCTCTAACAAAAAAGAAAAAGGAAGGAAGGAAGGAAGGAAGGGAGGGAGGGAGGGAGGGAATAATGGCAAAGGGAAAAAGACTGTATGTGTTTACTACAGACATAATTTTTTTTTCTGAATATTTTGGACGTTAAGGTCTGTAAACAAGTCATGATGGCGCCTGGCATTTTGCCAGAGGGAGTGGTTTGTGAAGTAACTGTCAGCGAGCCATTAAGTGTGGAGATTCCTTATTGGTTGACTTCTGTATCTAGTTTATGTTAATCAAGATAAGCTGTGTGGAATGTATATATACCCCTCCTGTCCTACAATAAACGGCTCCCACTCCTGCTGTATCAATGTACCCTAGAAAGGGTGGAGACTAGAATCAGTTCTGTGCTATTGGGTTGGAGTTGTTGCTATCAGTATGGGCTCATGCTTTTTAAATAGACATAGGTAGGTACATAAAGAATAAATAGAGGTGTTTGTGTACACACATATATCTTTCTGTCCTGTGTCTGCTGAAAGAGTCTAAAATCAATTTTACCCTAGTGACAGTAAGCATACCTAGCACTCCAGATCTTGGTTTCTCAATACTGTTCTCCACCAAAGAACTATTATGTCTGCAAGTCACTTTAAAACCTGAAGATTGTGTGTTTATGTGCATGGCTATGTGTGTGTGTGTGTGTGTGTGTGTGTGTGTACCTCTTCCAAAGTGATTGTGTGATTTCAAGTTATTTTTTCATTCCAAACAGATCTTTATACTACCTAATTATCATCCTTTAATCTCATTTTTAAAAAATGCTTCATAAATTTTATTTTCATCTAGTTTTTAGCTTAGTTGACCTGTGCAAAAAAAAAAAAAAAGCTGATTCAAAGCATCTCAGGTTACACATAAATTTCAGTTATATTTGACTTATTATTTTCATATAATTTCTTCTCAATTGAATACATTTTAAGCATATTTAACTCATAATGTATTGTGATGGGAGAAGGTGATATTTAGGATCATGCAGACTTCCTTTATGACTCAGTTCTGTTTCTGTGTAGTTGTGTGACTTGGGGCAAAATTCTTACCCCTCTTTCATCACATGATTGTTTAAAATATAGGAAAAGCCTAAGCAGAGTAGATGTCATGCAAGAAGCATGCAATAAGACTTGCCTTCTTTCATTTTATTTGTTTTATTCTTTTTCTTACCAGAGTGAAAAGAAAAAAAAAGCTATAAAGTGGCCATATAGCTCTATTGGGCATAGCGATATACAAAGCTTATTAATAAAGGACCATAGTGAGAAGACTGTGTCCCTGCCCTTTTGTTCAAATTTGGCCTCTCTCCTTGTATCTCATTCTTACCTTTGTTTCTATAATTAAGTCATCCATCATCATCCAGAAGATGAACCAAGCCAGACGGTGGCCATAATTTGTGGGGAGGATGAGGGGGATGTGAGGGGAAGGGGGGCTTGTAAGCACTGAGGGCCACTAAAATGCCAGAACCCCGTGTAAGTGGGGAAGTTAAAATAGGACATCTTTCCAAACAGAAGATGGTTATTGTCTGCTGTCAGAGTCGCTTATGATCTCCAAGAAAAATGCTTATTGATCACAACTGAATGACTCCGCTTATGCCTCTCTCTGACTCCTTCCTTGGCGAGCAGATTTTAGCTCCTCTGAATGTGGGGGACATTCAGTGTTTCAGTTTCTTTTCTTTCTTACATTGATGTGTTCATTTTGTTTTCTTTTGGGAGGGGTTTGGAATATTTTCCTTATTGCTAGCTTTTGTATCTACTTTTATAGAAGTCTGTATTCCCTAAATATGGATATATATTTTGTGCAATTTTTAGTGAATATTGATTCATTTCTATGTCTTTAATCCTCTTCTTTTCAGTATCTTTAAGTTCATACTGATGATGCAGGTTTTAACTAAACTACACTCATAGAAGGTAGGAGCTCTTATTGACAGCCTGTCCATTCATGGCTGTATTAGATGGGAACTATAGTAAGTTCAGCAGGACCCGCTCTTTTTGGTTCCTTGGAACCAAACTTATGGAAACATCCCACAAATCTAGGATTAGGTTCTGCTGCCAAGCAAGAGTTCAAGTGCTGAAATTCTGAGCCCATATCTTGAGTTCCATTCCTGACACATGACTTGTGTCTAATAGATGTTAAATGTTTCATCGTTTATTATACCAGTGACTCAGTAACTTAGGATTCTGCTTTCCATCACTCATATTTGTATTTGTACTAAAGCCTAAAAACCAGAATAGAATTGGCCATGCACCTCTATCGGGTCCCGCTGTGGTAACACCTCTCAAGTTCTCCTCCAGCCACTGCCCAGTTTCACTTCTCTCTCAAGCACAATTTGAAATAGCTGTTCCAATCTCCACTTCTGACAACACCCTCTTCCCAGTTTTCCTAATTGAGCCTCCTAGCACTCTACCCAGCAGTTGATTCTGCTCTTCTCAGGGTCTCCAGTGACCAACCTCCTTCTTGCCAAATCCAGTAGTGCTCCCCCTGTCCTTGTCTTCCTCAAACACCTGGCACTGGTGGACACTACTGACCGCTTGCTCCTCGCAGCATGTTTTCCTCTTCACCTCCATGAGGCCTCCTTCTTTTGGGGTCTCCATCTCCATCACTGAGTGATCCTCAGTTTCCCTCACTGGGCTCTGCGTTCTGCATGTCCTCTAAATGTAGATCACCTTAGGGCTTGGTTGTGGCTTCTGGTTCATTTTTTCTGTCTCTATTATCTCCTTAGAAAAACCAATCCAATCATGGTTTTATATCACACCCAAATCTTTGTTATATAAAAAAATTGACATCTTCAGCTCTGTGGGACATCGGATAGGCATTTCAGGCGTGCCATGTGTGAAGTAGAAGTCTTGATCTCCCCATCTTAAGCGCTTCTTCCTATTTCTTTTTTCAGTTAGCTGCCCTACCCATTACTTGGACTTAGGATTGTTTCTCAGCCTCCCTTTTTCCATCATCTTCCCCTCCCCATATCTGATTCCTCAGAAAATCCTATTGGGACTGTATCTTGAGTTTTTTAACTTCTTTTCATCTTCACTGTCACTGTCCAAATCCAAGATGCCACCAGCTCTTGCCTGTTGTGCTACAATTATTATTCCCCAACTGGTTTCCCTGCTTCTTTTCTAATCCCCCTAAAATTCTGACTCTACCCTTCAGCTAAAGGAAGCTTTTTAGCGTGTAAACCTTACATTGCATCATCAGACCCTCCCAACTCTTCCCAGTGCCTTGTTGCCCTCAGGGTAATGCCTAGACTCCTCATCCCAGCCAGCAGAACCCCGTTTTCCAGCCCCATGTGCTCCAGGCCCAGTCTTCCATCATGCCCCAGGCTCAGCTCACAGAGCAACACAGATTTTCTTTCCTCAAACACAAGGAGCCTGGTTTCTCCTCAGGGCTCTGCATCAGCCGTGCCCTCTGTCCCACATTCTTCATCAGCTCTTGCCTAGTCCTCCTTGCATCCTCCTTGTCACTCAGGAGGCAGCTCCTCTCTGAGGGCCTCCCGGGCACTCTTAATCCCATCAACCTGCTTTCTTTTCTTCACAGTCCAGTTCCCACTTTCAAAAGGTGCCTTGTTCACTTCTCTCCTGTCTATCAGGCCCCGCTAGATGCAAGCTCTGAGACAGCAAGGTCTTCGCCTGCCATTTTTACTGCAGTATATTCCCTGTATACACAGTGCCTGAAGCCCGATGTGGCTAAATATAAGTAGAATCGGTGAACCACTCTCCAGGACTCAGCTCGGACAAGAACCCTGGGACTTGGGAGTCTGGCCAGTCACTGCTCTGCGCTCCTTAATCACATGCCAGGTTTCCCCTCTTCCATAATGGCCACCTTTTCTCTTCCCCCAGTATGGACTCATCTTTTGTTTCTGTCTCTAAACAGCTTTTACAAAGCCACATTTCATTCTTCCTGTCTTTTGACATCACCCAGAGATTTTTTTTTGAAGCATAGTAATTTCAGCATGCTTTAGTCTGTAAGTCTGTTTCTTATTATATCAAATTAAAGGACTTCCTGATCACTGGCCCAAGGCTTGTCTACTTTTCTTACAACAAATGTTCCACTGTTGGTAAGATGTAGATCTACTGTAGATCCTTCTTTGTTTTTTATGGCTTTCTTGATATTAATTTTTTGACTTCTTTTGTGATAAAGAATCTTTTGATATCACCTCTCAGTTTTAAACCATAAAGATAACTAAATATTTAAGCTGTAGTGGACGCCTGTATTTATTATATTTGTGTGTCTCAGTGTGCGTAAGTGTATGTGATCAGTACTTTTTTTGCACGACTCTTTCTTATATTCTAATTGGTATTTCATTGCCAAAATGAATGTCAAATTGTAGCACACTGACTTCTGTCAAGAGATTTACCTGTGTTTTTCAGTACAGAGTGAGTCTCTTTTTCCCTAGTTGTTCACAGGCACTTACTCTTGCATGCATATAGCCACATTTTCAGAAATCTCCAGAAGCTCCTCAGAGTTGTGTTCTGACTGCATGATACTGTAGAAAATACCAATGCTGTATCAATAACGCATGGAACCTGTGTGACACTATACATCTGGGCTGCCTGAAGAGCTGACTAGCTATGTAACTCCACCTAGAACTTCTTTTGTTATCGCTGTATGCAGTTTTTCCTTTAGCTTTAGTTCCCTCCCTCGTTTTGTATTATTCAATGCTACTCAGAATTCTTAACGGTGTTTCTTCCACTGTCCTATTTTAAAGCCACTTCAGATTAACTCACTGTAAAATGACTGCTTGGGCATCCTGTTGCAATATCTTATTAGCTCTTGAACAACCCATAGGTTAATGGTTCAGCACTGCTTTAGTGTAAGTGAACTGGCCATAGTGAAGAGTTCCCTGGGAGCGACCTCCCTCTGACTTTAAGTTCAGGAGTGGTGTAGATGAGAAGCTTCCAGCTCCCCAACTGCGGAAACCCTGTACAGATAGTCCCTGGTGCAGCCTGGACCATTGTCATGGTTTCTGTAAGCTGAAGGAAATGGTCCCCACAGCAAAGACCAAAGAAGATACCTGTGAACAAGATTATATATATTATGAGGGCCGTGCTTCTAAAGCAGACTTATCTTACCCTGAAATTCCTGGGTGACTTTGTTGTTGCTTGTAGTTGTTAAGCTGGAAGAAATTCCCAGATGTCTGAAAACTTTTCTGACATTATTTTAATTGACAAATACTCTGCAAGTGGCCCTGCTTTGAAATAAGTATTATTTAATCCACAGTAAACCATCTTTTAGCTCTCACATCAGTCTTGACTTTATTAAAGTCAAAAGTAATGTTTAGGGAGGGTAAAATCATAAATATGATTCATAAATACTTAAAAAAACAACAACAACAGAGCTCCTAGTTGAATAGAAATCCCACTTAGAATTGTAGTTTATCTTTGAAAGAAAAACTTCTGGGATTGAGGGTAAACCAGTTTTAGAAAAGAAATCAAATATTATAGAATTTGAAAATCTAATTTAGTATATATTAGATTAATGCCCTGTAAAATCCCGAAGTCTGAATTCAGTTAGCAGGGTGTTTGACTTAATTCTCTTGTTTCTTTTCCTTCTTATTCTTTTATTATTTGTGTTTAAATCTCAGTGACTTTTCCTTTTATGGGTTTAAACATTTAGTACTTCATTTCTAAAGGGGCCAATCCCTTCCTTACTTTTCAGGGAAGTTTTGAGGAAGTAGTGGTCAGGAATGTGTGTGTGTGTGTGTGTGTGTGTGTGTGTGTGTGAGAGAGAGAGAGAGAGAGAGAGAGAGAGAGAGAGAGAGAAATCACTCTCTTTATGAACACATACATAATCTTATAATTTTACTAATGTACATATATTTTGCTTGCAAATAAGCAAGGATTTAAAAATTGTGTTCATAAAGAGCAAGGTTGATAAAGGCCTTTTCATATATCTGTATCCTAATGTGTTTTTGTTTTTTAAAAACATGCTGAAGCTGATTGAAATAAATTTGATTTTCACTTGTGCCACAAAACTGTAATTCCTTCAAAAATGTGTCAATATGCAGTATATTTAAGGTGATGTCAGCAACAATTCCTTCTTTATTTAGAGTAATGTAATCTAAAACTATCAGCCTTTTCTGCTTTCATGAGCTTTTGACTCTCTTGCCATAATGCGGAAAGTAATTCATTTTGTTTAGAGCTTTGGGTAAAATGTCCATCACCAGAGGGAACTTATTTATTTATTTATTTAAATATGTGCCTTCTACTAAAGGCTTTTCTACCTATATCTGTGTTTCTTTTAATTTTCTGAACCCTTTGAATTACTTTTGTTTAGTTAGTTCTTTATTTAAAAGTTAATATAATGGTCCCCTTCAGTGGCCAAAGAATTGAACCAAGCACCAGGATTGAGATGGGGAATTACATGCCAAATGCTATCAGAATCTAGTTACCCTATCAATCCTCTTCAGATGGACATCACTAGGTAACCTTTTGGATGTCTGAGTCAGAAAGAAGAAGAAATAATTAATGTTGGAAGGCTGTGTGTATGTGTGTGGGAGGAACCTAATTATTCTATAATGAGAACAATCCATGATACATACATTAACAAAGAAGAATGATCAGTGTCTCAAATTCAGAAACTAACTTGGCTTATTTAATGAGGAAATTTTAATTAATTTTTATGATTATGATTTTCTAAAAAGTCCAAATTGAGCAAGAACAAAATGGCATATATGGTTATCTACAAGTGAGGCATGGAGGGATGGGGAACTTGAGGGATAGAAAAATACATTGAAAATTTTAATAAACAAAGTAGAAATAGGCTAGCAAGATATTCATGCTGTGCATACACATTTGGTTTTGTTTAGGGGTTTTTGTTTTTGTTTTGAACTGGGGATTAAACCCAGGGTCTTGCATGTGCTAGGCACACACTCTACCATTGATGTACATCTTCAGCCCTTTTCGTTTTTAAAATTTTGAGACAGGGTCTTGCTCACTTGCCCAGGCTGGCCTCAAATTTGAGATCCTCCTGCCTCAGCCTCTTAAGTAGCTGGAATTACAGGTGTGTTCCATGTGCCACCACACTTGGCCACGCCTGTTTTGATTTTTCATTTAAGTCAGTACATTTTATCACTAAAGAGCACGTTTGATGTTATTATATGTTAGCAGAATATATATATCTGCACACTCCAGTTTACTCATAAGCAACCGTTTCCATTTATTTGTGAAGTGAATTGTTTTCTTATGTTCATTCATTATGAAAAGTACTGGGGACATGAGGTGGGCACAAAATGTATCCAGTTAAAAAGCTTGCCCTGGATCAACTTTTGGCTTTAGCGGGGAGACATGGACACATAAATATAAGAAATAAAAAATAGTAGGCACTGCATGTTTTAACAAGGTAGCATGTAATGGAGAAAGGTGTGACTTAGTAACATAGAGTGGGAGTTCAGAGATTTAGGGGGGAAGATGGAAATCATCTGGGATTGCTTCATGGAAGAAGTAGAGGCATTTACTGGAGAACAATATTTCCTTTAAATATTTCTGATAGCCAAGCAAAATTTGCTTATGTCTAATGAGGCATGGATTTTTAAAAATATGTAGAATACAAATGCTCATATGAATAAGAATGTGGAGAAATGTGATCCCATGAGAAAGAAAAAGAATTTAGAAAGAAGGTATTTTTCAGTCTTTCCCCAGTTCGTCTATATTTTCATTTGGTCATGTGGTTCATATTTATGTATGTATACCTGGTTGGCCTCTGTAGCTTCCTAAATTAATATATTGCTAACATAAAAGTTTTAGACGTTTGTCTTGGTGTGTTCACATACATTCTGATGTAGCCTAACTGGTCATTTGCAATGTGTGATTTACATTGTAATATTTATGCTCTTTGGAAAATGTTTCCTGGCAAGTTTCCTCATATCCTTGGCCATTTCAATACTCATTTACACATTGTAGGAAGGAAGAATAGGAAATGAGACCTGTTTATTTTGTTCTGGTGGATAAAAAATTTAATGAGGTAGGATGCTGAAATAAAGACTGAAAATAAAGAATGAAATCAAGCTTTCATTCAAATTATAACCATGGTTTATAGCAATTTGAAATTTGGGGCTGACTTTCACCAGTCCTCAGAGTCAGTGGAATTGGCCTTATGTTCTAGGTTCGAAAAAATATGTAACCACTCTATTTAGATTTCCTGAAATAATACAGAGTAATACTGAGTCTGTTTAGATGCAAGGGTTAGCTATATTCATTGAGGTAGTAGTTCTATAGGCTTGGAAACAATTTTACTTTAATTATACATACTATTTCAATGAGAGTTTTACACTTTGGAATGACAGTTAGGAGCTATGAAGCTTACTTTGAAAGCTTTAGATAACTGAATTTTCAAAAGGTTCCCTGATGACTCTATGCCATGTACAGCCAGAGAAATGAGAAGTTGTGCTCCATTTGTGTACAATGTGTCAAAATGCATTCTACTGTCATGTTTAACTAATTAGAACATATTTTAAAATTAAAGCAAATAAATAAAGAAAAAACAAAAGAACAAAAAAACACACACAACAACAACAACAAAATGTGCCCTGAGTAATTGTACATACCGCATTGCCTTCCCCTGCAGACCTTTCATGTAGTTCACGTTCAGGCTATGTTTACTGTGGACTTGTGTGGACTGCATCTAGGACTTAAAAATATTTTTTTTAAATATATTTTTAAATGTAATTGACACAATATCTTTTCATATATTTATTTTTATGTGGTGCTGAGGATCAAACCCAGTGCCTCACAAGTATGAGGCAAGCGCTCTGCCACTGAGCTACAGCCCCAGCCCCCCTATTTGAACTTTTTAAATTCAGCACTTAAATCGGCTGGGTAGCAGAGTATCGCAGACTGTTTTCAATTAGTGCCTCTTTTCTCTGTGCTAGGAATTACTGAGCGTGCCATGCTGAGTAATTTCAAAAGGAATATTACTTCCCCTGTGTTCCCAGCACTAGCACAGTGCCTCTCCTGTAACGAACAGGGTGACAGGTTCTGCCTTCATGGAGGTTGGAGTCTAGTGTGGAAAGCAGACATTAAATAAGCTACTGATTAGGTGATGGTTTCACCAAAGAGTATAAAGATGTAAAGAGACAAGGTAGTAGCTAGAGCACCTCTGTCAGTCCTCCTCCACCATTTAAGAGCTGAGTGATTGCACATGTTCCTTAATCTTTCTAGGATTCATTTTTACATCTGTGAATAGAAGTAATAATAATGAGGGTTGTGAAAGCTAAATTTTAAAAATGCATATAAGGGGTAGGAGACAGTGCCTAACACATAGTCACATTTAGTAATTATTATCTATCATTATTAATTTATTTATTTTGGTGGGGGGAGAGGTTCAGGGAAAACTTCTGTGAGCAATTGAGATCTCAACAATGGTGGGAATCTGCTAAGTGGAGAACATTTCAGTAGAGAGAACACTATGTTCAAAGGCCCTGAGGCAGGACTGCCATGATGTTTTCAAGGAATTAAAGAAAGCCTTTGCACCTTGAGCTCAGGAAATGAAGAAGAGAGTGGCTGAGACTAGGCTGAGGTAGGCAGGGGTAAGTAGATCTCATAGAGTCTTGTGGGTTTGTTAGAGGATTCAGGATGTTTATTCTAAGGGCAATCTGGAGAATTTTCATCAGGGAATGGCATCATTCGATGTGAGTTTTAGGAAGACTGTTCTGGCTTTAGTCTTGAGCAGTGTTCTACCATCTGGGAATGGTTCAATGATGGAGCTCGGGCTTAGTATGCGCAAAGCCCTAGAGTCAATCTCCAGCACTCCCCACCTCCCCCCAAAAAGGAATTGAAGATCTGGCTTGTCTCTAAAAGGACTTTCTGGGAAAATAAATATTGGTGAATATTTTTGCTAGTGTCACCTTCATGAGTGATAGTCCCTGAGTTAATAGTGACATAGTTGACATTACTAATTTCTCGTTTTTCAGTAAGTCTGAGGGTCATAGTATGTGAATATGTACATGTGTGTGTACATCTTCATCTGTGTCCCTAAACATACATAAACATAGAAATACCCTTACACACACACACACACACACACACACACACACACACACACAGTCTCTCCCAACAGGGAAAGAGCAAACATGTTTTTCTTTCCTTTTTCTGCTTTCTGACCATTCAATTTCCATGTCTTTTTAAGAGATGAGGAAAATAGAACAAACTAACCAGTCCCTTTCGTCTATGAGGTAGGGTGACATCATGAGGCCTGCTCTTCCTGTGAGAATGCAGCGTGTTCCATTATGCATAATGACTTTATAACATAGATTCAAAATTCCAGACACTGCAGAGGTGCGGCAGGGTCCTGTGTTGTGCGTGTCATGATGAACGCAGCAGTCGCGCACATATACAAGAATAGATCATACTGAGCATCCCCTGAGCTCCGTTTGCAGACAAGTCGTATCTCCACCATGACAAAATTCCCACAAGATTTTGAATTATTAATGTCTTGGAATCTGCGGGATTCAGCAGATATGTTCAGTGTTATTGATGGCAAACTTTATCTCTTTTATTTCTGAGACATAATGAAATAGGGAGTTCCTCAAATAACCACAGTTAGTGTTTAGGCTAATTTTGTAGGGGCCTGTGGGCTTTTTCCTTAATGTGTATAAATAAGATTTTTCTCTCTCACAGCAGATTGCATGGTAGATAGAGGGAGAAAGAATTGGCACTAATTTATGAATCTTCCCAGCCTTCTCAGTGCAGTACACCCGGTGAGGGCAAGATGCTCTAATTACACTTACTACATATAATGAGAGCTTTTAATGACTATTACTGATTAGAGTTGGGATGTTTGGGGACCTTAGAGAAGATGTATTGACTCTCAGAAGACAGCAGTTCCTCTGGATAGCTCAGTCCCTACCAGTTGTCCAGCCACACAATAAAACTCAGCTCTACCGACTTGCCCCCAATACTGGAGTAGACTGAACTGCGGGGCTGAGACACACTTTGTTTCTCAATCAAATTAGGTCAAAGAGTTCAAGAATTTGGTTTGCTTTTAGCAGCATCTTTACACTTTTTCTTCCTTGTTGATGATCACACAGATTGTTTTTCTGTTTGGTAACAAGAATAACCCATAGTCCAGATGCTCTTTTTAGACATTGATTTGCACTGTCATAAATGGATACCTGACATTGTTTTCCTCTTAACACATTTGCAGTGTTCAAACTTGGGAGCCAACATTGAAAAGCTCTGGTATATTTTATATAATATGTATATGAGAATTGTAATGAAGATTTGAGAAATTACAATTTTAGTTAGATAGGAGGAAGTTCTTATGTGCCCTTGCACAGTAGGGTTTCTACAGATAACAATAATTTATAGTATCTTGTAACAGTCCAGAAGAAAGGATCCTGAATGTTTTTACCATAAAGAAATGATAAATGTTCAAAGATATGTATATGTTTAATGTTATTTAAACATTACTCAATGAATATATGTATTGAAACTTCAATTGGTATCCCAATAGTATGTTCAAAGTTTGTTTTATATCTCAATTAAAAAATAAAGAAATTAGAGATTATTACTAAATGTACTAACAACATGAATGTGTGTGGTTTACTTGTCCTTTTGGAGCAGAGCAGATGACATATTATGTGCATGCCACATTTTTATCAACACGAGCATTTCATGAACACAGCACACTGACACGTAACTAGCAGGACGACAGAGCCCTTTCTAGCTTCAGCATGGCCCTCTCCTCAATGAAAGATCAAGCTTTGTTTGCTTGCTTGCTTTTCCTTTTCAGGTTGCTTTGGTTTCTTTTAAAACCCCTCTCGCTTTAATATTTCCCACCTTTATAGCCATTTTTATTTTCTTTACAAATTTTCTATCTTCATGCTTGGCAAATCTGAAGTTAGATTTAAAAGCAAAAAGTGCTTGTAACACAAGCAGGTGTAAATGCAGTAAATTCAAAGAACTTACAAGTAGTGTAACTGGTAATGTAGGAAGGGAAATGGCTCCTGTTTCTTCCTCTTGTTCACAATCTCCCCAGTTCCCAGATTCTGATTGAAATCACTGTGGCTGATTTATTCTGCATCCTCCCGGTGCCCTCCCTATGCCTCCTGTAATTGAATCACCATTAGCTTCAGCAGTGCAGATACCAAGCAAGGGCTTGCTGACCAATGTGTGTAGAAGCTAATACCAAGGCACTGAGTTTTACAGAAAGAAAGAGCTTTACAGAAGGTTGAAGTGAGGCACTAGGTTCGATCCTCAGCATCACATAAAAGTAAATAAATAAAATAAAGGTATTGTGTCCATGGGCAACTAAAAAGATTATTAATTTTTTTCCCAATTTTGAAAGAGCCCATTACACAATCATACCTCTACACTTTCGTGATATTATGTACCATTATAATCTTCCTTGTCATAGCCTTTAAAAATCAATTTTTGAATCCCTGTAAGTTGTGTTCAGATACACTTGTTGATCATCTGTTAAGCCAGGCAGCTGTACTAACTGCTTTCTTATCCATTATTTCAAGGACAAAGAAGGCATTCTCAAATCTGTCTCCCAGATTAGCCAGTGAAGAGGGGTTTTAGGGCTTTGGGAGTTGATGGGTCTGATATGTCTTGGGTTTTGACAGGATGCAGTTGTATCTTTCAAGGTTTTCACTGTCCTGTGTTGTAGTTTCATGCTCAGCACCGTGCTCTTGATTGTAATTCATGTTCCTGGTCCTGAATCTAATTTTCATTGGTCTGAGCTTTTTAGTCCCATCCACCTCAGGGTCATCCCTTAGGTCAGACTTCCTCCCAGAACAGCATGTTCCATAAACAACTCACCTAATAGTTTGGAATTAGGGATTGATTGATTGATTGATTGATTGATTGCCTAGCAACAGGAGAAAGTTCTTAGCTCCATTTTGACTTGGACTTTTTTAAGTGGGGGTTCTGGGGGCTCAGAGAACTGCACAAGTACAAAGAATTCGTTAGTGATTAGGCCAGCTGTGTTTATTAGCTGGCAGTTATCAAAGTTAGGCCATGCCTTCCCATGGCCTTTCAATGGTTACTTTCTTGGGAATGACTCTCAGGTCCTTGAGAGATGCTTCTGAATTGCAAGAGATACATACTTACAGTTGGAAGCCCTTTCTACTAAAGCCTGGCAGGAGGTTGTGGCCTCTGGAGCAAGGGCTCGGTGGCAGTACTAGGATTGGTAATTGAAACCATAAAACATGGTTGCATTCCATCAATTTCCACATGGTTGTTTCAGCAGGTTTGCTTATAACTAAAGAACCTGTTTTCATTTATTCATTCAGTGAACACATGTATTCACTTACTCATTTAATGAACACATATATTTTTTGATTTTTCATTGTGGATAAGGTATAAAATTAGTCTTTCAAATTGCAGAATTTAGGATGTCTTTATCAAATTTGAATACTAAAAAGTTAGGTTAAATATGTTTTCGAAGTCCCAAGCCAGAGGCCTGACTCTGGGGTATCAATTACGGTCATTCACCATCTCTAATCTCTAATTAAGGAAAAGAAACTGTAGTGAAGAAAGAAAGGAATTTATTTTTGGCTTGACTGAACCTAGAAGATGCTCAATTTGGAAGGTAACTCTAGGAATGCACAGGAAAGGACGAAGCTGGGAACCAGTGTCAGCTGTACACGTCGTCCTGTGTCTGCAGTCCTGCTGGCGCCAGGAGTAAAAGGCAATTTAAAGAGAACAGGTTAGAAGGCAGGATAATGACTGAGTCTTCCTTAAAATTTCTGAATTTGGGGCTGGGGTAATAGCTCAGTGGTAGAGAGCTTCTTAGCACATGTGAGGCACTAGGTTCGATCCTCAGCATCACTTACAAGTAAATAAATAAAATAAAGGTATTGTGTCCATTGACAACTAAAAAAATTATTAATTTTTTTCCCCAATTTTGAAAGAGCCCATTACAAAATCATACCCCCCATGCTTTAGTGATATTATGTACCATTATGATTTTCATTGTCATAACCTTTAAGAATCAATTTTTGAATCCCTGTAAGTTGTATTCAGATACATTTGTTAGTCATCTATTAAGCCAGGCAGCTGTGCTAACTGCTCTCATATCCATTATTTCACAAATCCTAACAGCCCATTGGAGGGCTGGTCATGTGTACTTTATAGCTAAGGGTTCTGAGGATCTTAGAGGTTAGGTCAGTGATTTGCACAGAGGTCATAGCCCCGAGGTTGACCCACCAGGCCTCCTAATTCCAAGCCAGGAGTTCAGATTTATGTAAAACCCTGTTATGTTAAAAACTGATTCCGTGGCCTTCAGAAAGTCACTGAAACTGCACCAAAGAGAATGACATTCTCTCTGGGAGTGTTGGGCTCCCACTTGTCTTGGCCTTGCTTACAGCTTTAAAAAGACTGTGTAGTTCTCAAGAGTATATATTTCCTTAGTTTGTCTAGGTTGCAGTAACAAATTGCTATCATCTGGGTACTTTAAACAATGAGCATTTATTTCTTGAAATTCTGGAACTGGAAACTGGAGATGAGGGTCCCAGCATGATTGGGTTCTGATGATGGCCCTTTTCCAGCTTATAGCTAGCCAACTTTTGCCTGTATCCTCTTATGGCAGAAGGTGGACTAGCCAGCTCTCTGGCCTCTTCTTATGAAAGCATCAACCCGATTCATGAGGCCTCTCAAAGGCCCCTCCTCTAAATACCATCACATTTGGATTACACTTTAAACATCTGAATTGGTGAGGGGAGGCACATCAGTCCATTGCAATGTTCAAAACTGAAACTCAGCAATGTCTTGGAAGAATGTCTGTATAATGAAGGGAAACAAGAAATTTGATAATTGATCTATGCACTAAATTTTTTCTTTTTGCATTTTAAGAGCAAGGCTTATCAGTGAGTTTGGCATTAGGCTTTAAGAGAACTGAAATAATAGCCCAATTATTTTAGGTTTCAAAGCCCTTCTTAGCCAGGAGGGTTGTACTTGACCCACAGACTTCCCTGACTTGGGAGCTGGGAACCAGATCCCCTATGTGACAACAAAAGGCTATGACACTGGACTTTGGGGCTGAGCCTTTTCCAAGGTACTATGTTTAGTAGAGAAGTTACAGATTCTCATCTGAGGGGTTTGGTAGAATGGCCAGTTACACAAGAACAGCAGACAACAGTTATAACCAGAACCTGCTCCTCTCCCAAAGAAAAGGCCACTCAGCACTGCGTATGTTTTAAGTATAGGCCTTAAGTATACGCATATGATATTCATGATAAATCAAAGTTTAAAGCTAAATCAAAAGAAGTGAAAGAACCTCTACAATGAAAACTATAGAACACTAAAAAAAGAAATTGAAGAAAACTTCAGAAGATGTAAAGATCTCCCATGCTCTTGGATAGGCAGAATTAATATTATCTAAATGGTCATACTACCAAAAGTGTTATACATATTTAATGCAATTCTTATTAAAATCCCAATGACATTCTTCATAGAAATAGAAAAAGCAATCATGAAATTTATTTGGAAAAAAAAGAGATCCAGAATAGCTAAAGCAATCCTTAGCAAGAACAGTGAAGCAGGGGGCATCACAATACCAGACCTTAAACTATATTACAGAGCTATAATAATAAAAATGGCATGGTATTGGCACCAAAATAGACTTAGGTACCAGTGGGACAAAATAGAGGACACAGAGACAAACCCACATAAATATGGTTATCTCATACTAGACATTTTTTGTCAAAAAATTCACTGGAGAAAAGATAGCCTGTTCAACAAATGGTGCTGGCAAAACTGAAAATTCATATGTAGCAAAATGAAATGAAACCTCTATTTCTCACCCTGCACAAAAATCAACTCATCAAAGTAGATCATCAAAGACTTAAGCAGTAGAACAGAGACCCTGCGTTTAATAGAAGAAAAAATAGGCCCAGATCTTCACCACATCAGCCTAGGATCTGACTTTCTTAACAAGACTCCTAAAATGCAGGAAGTAAAATCAAGACTCAGTAAATGGGATGGATTCAAATTAAAAAGCTTCTTCTCAGTAAAGGAAACAATTATGTGACACAAGAGCCTACAGATTGGGAGAAAATCCTTACCACATGCAGCTCCGATAAAGCATGAATCTCTAGAATATACAAAGAACACAAAAAACTTAACACACACAAAAAAACCAATAATCCAATCAATAAATGGGCTAAGGAACTGAACAGACACTTCACAGAAGAAGAAATACAACTGATCAACAAATATATGAAGAAGTGTTCAACATCTCTAGTGATTAGAGACATGCAAATCAAAACTACTTTAAGATTTCATTTTGCTCCTGTAAGAATGGCAATCATACAGGCAACAATAGATATTGGTGAGGATGTGGTGAAAAACGTACATTCATACATTGCCGGTGGGACTGCAAATTGGTACAACCTCTATGGAAAGCAGTATGGCGATTCCTCAGAAAACTGAGAATGGAACCACCATTTGACCCAGCTATCCCACTCCTTGTCTTATACCCAAAGGACTTAAAATCAGCATATTATAGTGATGCAGCCACATCAATGTTTATAGCAGCTCAATTCACAATAGCTAGACTATGGAACCAATCTAGGTGTCCCTTAATAGATGAATGGATAAAGAAAATGTGGTGTATGTACCCAATGGAATATTACTCACTTTAAAGAAGAGTAAAATTATGGCATTTGCCAGTAAATGGTTGGAGTTGGAAAATATCATGCTAAGCGAAATAAACCAATACCACAAAACCAAAGGCCGAATGTTTTCTCTAATATGCAGATGTTAATTCACAATAAGGTGGGGGTAGTAGGGAAGAATAGTATTACCTTAGATTAGGTAGAGGGAAGTGATGGGAGGGCAGGGAATTGATGGGAGGGCAGGGAAGGGGATGTTGGGATAGAAAAGAGAGTAGAATGAAACAGACATTATTACTGTATATATGTATGACTACATGATCAATATGATTCTGCAACATGTACACTCAGAAAAATGAAATTATATGCCATCTATGTATATCAAAGTGCATATCATGTATAACTAATTAAAATAAATTTAAAAAAGCCAAATCAACCTGTTACAGACCCCCAAAGTACATAATGTCAATTTTTGTGATAACAGAAAGTATCAGCTTTTCTTTAGTTCTCTTTTATGAAGTCTGAGTTATTTTGTTGTTGTTGTTGTTGTTATTTTGATTAAATAGCGTTACCCATTGAGTTCACATGTGCTTAAGCAGACATAAACACCCAATTTTAAAGAAGTCCTTCTACGTTTATTGAACACCTTCTTCAGGTCAGGAGAACAATACAGACAATGCAGATGAGCAAGATAAAAATCAAAAGCCAGTACCTTACCTGTGTGGCCTTAGACATGGTAATTGATCTTGCTCACTTGAGTTTCCCCTTGAAATATGGTGATAATGTCTATTCATAAAGCTGTTGTGAGAATTAAATGGCACAGTATGTGTGAAGTGCCACATCTTGGAAGAAAAAAAGAACTGGTATTTTGTCATCAATATTATCACTGCTAATGTTAAGTAATGTACTTAAAGTTTCTGAATGGGTTAGTAATACAGTCTAATATCTCCTGATTCTTTTGCACATGTACATTTATTCTGTGATTTTTAATGGCTGATTTTTCAGATATTTGTTATATATCTCCTCTCTGTAAATGACTCTTCTAAGCTCTGAAAAATATAGCTTGCTTTCAGATATGCTTCCTACCCTCCAGTGGTCATGGACTATTAGAGGGCATGAGAAACATACTTAAATAACTGGGCTGCCAAGAAGAAAGCAAGAAGTGGTCCAAAAGAGTCACAGAGAACAGAAGGAAAATTTTTTTCCAAAAAATGTTTAGGGCAAAAAATATCAAAATATGTAAGAAATACCTAATCAATAAACAAAGGACAATCTATCTAGTTTTAAAAATGGTTAAGAAAATATTAAAATCAATAAAATCAATATCAATAAACAAAAATATGTTTAACTTCTTAGGAGTTAGAAAATTTAATTTCAAGTAATGAGATAAGATAAAAATGTGGGGGGATCCCACAAAAATAGAGGGAAGATTGGTGGAGTAGAGGATGGAGTTTGAGGGGGAAGGATGGGGGTTGGGAAAAGGGAAGAACCGTGGAATGAAATTAACCACATTACGCTGGCTGTGTGTATGAGTATACTACAGTGATTCTACCTTTACGTACATCGATAAAGACCCATTAAAACAACCAAACAAATAAATAAGTAAATAAAAGGAAGACCAGTAGAGTAGAGGAAGGGGACCAAGAAGAGGGAGGGAAAGAGGAATCACTAGGGAATGAAATGGAACAAATTATATTCCATGCATGTATGATTATGTCAAAATGAATCCCACTATTAAGTATAACTACAATGTACTAGTATAAACATTTTTTAAAAAGAAACAAAAATAAGGAAAAAATTTTAATAATGATAATATTTTCCACCTGTCTGATACTACATTTTCCCCCCTTTTTTCAGTGCTGGGAATGGGACCCAGGACCTCATACATGCCAGGAAAGCTCTACCACTGAGCTATAACCCCAGCCCCTGATTACACCATTTTTTAAGTGTAGTGTATTGTGGGTATTTGGGGAAAAGTGATGTGACTGTCTTCTGAGATTGCTATAGGGATTAGAGAGAAAAGATATGAAATACCTGCTACATAGATAAACTGGGACAGTATCTCCTTCTGATGTTATCATCTAGCCAAGGGTCTCCTGGCAAAGAGTGTGGAAGGCACTCAACTGGACTTGGCAACATAATTGTATCTGAGGGAACAAGGAGGAGGAAAGAGAGCTCAGGGCAAATCCAGAAGTGTTTCCATTGTTTGTGAAAGAAAAATTGCTTAGGAGAAGATATTGCTTTGGAAAGAAAGAGAGAGAGGGGGAAAGAAGGAATAGAGAAATTGATTTGTTGCTGTATTGATTGGAAATACTCTGAAGGAGTCGTCCATAAGAGTGGTTGAATCTTAGAATCACTAAAGATAGACCCATAATTTAAAGACTCCTCTCATAAATGTTCTGCTTTTAAAGATTCTATTCTTAAGTACATAGTATAGGCACATTTAAAAAGGTATATAAATATAAAACATGAAAATATCCCACTTTAACTATCCCTATGGATAGCCACTAAGTTCCTCATGTTTTCCACCAGAAAAATGTTTATGCTGATACTAGTGTAATATATGGATGTGCACGTGTATATGTCTGTGTTTTTAAAAATTCACACAAATGGTAGAGTATCATGTAATTTCCATGCCTTCCTTTAAAATTTAAAAAAAGAAAAAGAAAAAAAATACTATCTTCTTTTATTCTGTTTAACACCTGCATAATAGAACACTGACAATATACCATATTTGATTGGACCAGTCCCTTTTAATGAACAGAGAAGATGATTTTAGTTTTTTACTCTAACAAACAAGAATGTTCGTATGCATTGACCTAGCTGTTGGTTTTTCAGTTTTTGTTTAATTTGTTTTGGTTTTGGTTTCTAGTAGAATTGCTGAGCCTAAAATATTTATTTTTAAATTTTGGTAAGTAATTTTCCTATAAAAAGGTTCTACCATTTTACCTTCCTTCCTTCCAGCAGTGTGTGAGAATACTGTTTTCCCTACACCCTACTAATAGTGGGTGTTATTGACTTATAAATTCCTTAAGAGACAGCATTATTTTGTTCAGATACATATTTGTCAATTATTTAAATCATTTATCATGACATCATTTAAATGTTTCTTATCAATTACCTACTATAAGTGAGGTTGAACCACTTTTCAAATGTTGGCCTTTAGTTTTTTACCTTTTTTTTTTTTTAGTACACTATTCTGTGTTTATATTTCTGCAAAGTTCTGTAATAATACTGTAAAATTAGCCAGCTATTATTGTTCCAATTTCTATAGATAGGTTGTGTACTTTTTATATTAAGCCTGATAAAGAGACTAACCATAAGATCACATAGTGCATGTTCATCATTGGCCTTTTGACCATTTGTTTCTTTCAAGAAATCTAGGCTAAGCACCAAAGATTCAAAGAAATATGTTCATATCTCTTTACCTATTTTCCCATTAGTCTTTTTATTTATTTTATAAGCTAGTCATAAAATAATAACCCATGTGTTTTGCATGTGTTCCAGATATTATTTCCAATCATTCGTCTTTTGACTATATGATCCTTTTGTCTTCTGGGATTTTTAAAAAGTTATATAATTAAATTTACCAGTCTTTTCCTTTATAGCTAAAGAGCACAGATTCTGGAGCCATACAGAGATTGAATCTCCATGATCTTAGCAGTTGATTGGTAGCCTTTCTGAGCTTCAGGTTTTTTCGTCATAAAAATGGAACCTCTCATAGGAGGTTTAGAGAATTAGCAAAGCACAACCTGAATCAGAATAATCATTACATTAGTATTTACTCTTATTATTATAGGAACCACCTCAGTCTCCCAAAAGCAACTTGAATCACCTCATCTTGCCCAGTTTCTACCTTCTGGGTTCTTGAATATAAGCACAATCTAAAGGTTCACTGAGACAACAGAAATGCTCTTATATTGTATAATGATGTTGCAGATGACAATAGATAAGGAGACAAAATCAGCTTCATGCAAAAAGAAAGAGAGGCTATCATTGGAAAAAAGAAAATGTGGGAGCCACGCATGGGAAATAGTGCAAGAAGTTAGAACGAACCAAGCAATGTTTCACAATATTGGTCACATTTAACACCTCCCTAGTACCACCACCAATATGATAGAATTCTGCCTCAAGATATCCTGGACCCATATGACTGGACTCATTCTTGAGAATGAGTCAAGATTGAGATTTGGGAGCTGGAGTTGTGGCTCAGAGTAGAGCGCTCACCTAGCGCGTGCAAGGCCCTGGATTCAATCCTCAGCACCACATAAAAGTAAAAAATAAAAACAGAGGTGTACAAGTAAAAGAAATATTTTTAAAAAAGATTGAGATATGGATTTTTCTGATGTTCAAGTCTTCAAATATTATGGAGTGGAATATCAAGAGACAATTTTATAAGGAAATAAGTGATATAATTTAAAATGCATTTGCATTATTTTAAATCTCTTGAGTTCTGGAATGTTTTTCTAGGAGACATTGCTATATAGGCATTGCTGTATTAAAAATCACTCCATACATAGGACTGGTCATCTCATCAAGAGCATCTTCTGTACCAGCTCTTTATAAAGCGACTTAAGTGTTTGTATTTCCAGTGTGCCACTCCTCAAATATTCGTCAGGTTTCTTGCCATTCACATTTAAACTGAATAACCCAATTCAAAGTCAGTTTTTGAAATATATAAACCTCACAATTTAATTTTATCCATTCCATAACTCTCCTTCAATGAATTCCAACTGTGTGTCAGCACTTAACTTATCACTAAGAATACAAAAAGGGAAGGAACCCCAGTGCTTCTTCATTAGCCCATCCAGTGCCCTAAAGTCTACTGGGTGAAACAGTTTTAAGAACCAGGTACTTTGTCATGTGATGGTATAAATTCGGGGATGACACAAAGGAACGACCACTTTACACATTCCTTGAGCAAATTTAGTCCTCTGGGAGCGTAAAAATTTCAACTTCTATCCATTCATATGTGTTATTTTGTACTATTGCTCCAACTGCACAACATGTGTAGTCTTCCTGTCATATGGTAACAGAACCCTGACTGCTTGGTTTTTGCAAAGGTCAAAATACAACCTTTGCAACAAAGCCCTTTGTTGGAGCAGAATTTTTTCTTATCCCATGAATTTAGAGAGATCAAATGCCTTCTATAAGAATGGAAGACATTTTTCTTTTGGGGTTTAGAAATCATTATTTTCTCAGTCATCTTCTATAAACTATGGATACCACAAATGCTTCCTAGAGAGTCACTGAAATGCGTACTTTTGTAGATTTTAGAATCTAGGGCTCAGCAGTTGTCTCCTGACATTAGAAAGCAGGCCTAGAAAAAGGTATAAATGTTGCTTCAGTGATTGATAATGTGGCCTTCTGTCTCAGGGGCTAGCTTCTGGAAAAAGCCTTCCAAGGGTAGTGTTAAGAACAATTGCCTAGGGCTGTCTTGGGCTAAGTGTGTGGTAGAAACAGACCTTGCTCCTTTGGGGGAAGGGAAAAGAAGGCCTGGCATCCCTGCAGACTGATGGCTTCTCTTTGTCTGACGACAGAATGGCATTGACAGAGTGCAGAGTGGAACATAACAAATCTTGCTTGAGATTTTTCTTTGGTGGGGTGGAGGGATTCGGATTGTGAAGTCTATTTGGGATGAGTTATCTGTAATCTCTCCCTATCCCTGGAGAGAAGGAGAATGACTAATTGAAGCATCCCATAACAGTAATTGAGACGAATTGAAAGGGGAAATGAGTTATTAACCTTGAGACTGACACTGTGCATGTTCATATTAGAGTGGGTTTCTGGGGGTTCCTTCGCAGTTATCTCACAAAGGCCCACATAGCTCTTATAATTAACTTTTTAGGTTTCCGCCCCAACTTACATTTCAGATACTTGTTGCTCTGCTTTACATCATGCTATTAATGAAAGTTGGCTGCTGGAGGCTGAAAACCAGAGGCAGATTTACTCAGGATTAATGAACCTAGAGGGCCCCTCATTTGCATCAGCCCCATTGAGCCCTGAAACTAATTTTGTGTTCCTTTCTTAAAGAAGATCCCACAAAACCTGAATCTCTCTCTGCTGATAAAATTCCAATTTTAAATGAACAATATAGCATAAATTAAAATGTTTGACAATATGGTGGCCAGCAGTTTTTCAATCAAGGATTTTGGAACTGTTTAAATGGCTTTTAAAAGAAGAAATGCTTAGGTCTATAAGTGTTTACTCTAAATTATTTATATTCTGAAATTTTAAGAATTAAGGTAACATTTCATTAGCTCATTATGTGTTTTTGGAAGTATAGTGATTACTTTGTTCCTTTGAGATAGTGTTTGTAATGTTAAAAAGGGAAGTTAGAAGAAAAAAATCTGCATGATATAAGAATATAGAGGTTTCAGTTTACATATTTCTGTGTACTGGTACAAGTATAAATAGTAATCAAATGGATTAATTTCAAAAAAAATCTCAACAGACTTCCTGCCTTCTGAATTGTGATGCAGTTAGACTCTGTAGCCTTTCTTTAGTCACAGCTCACTTAGTACCCCAGGTGTAGTAGGTGGTCAAGGAAGTGTTTGCTAAACCAAAACTACTTTGTATCTCATGAACTGAATGGCTTTTAAAAGAAGAAATGTTGGCAGGATATCTCTGGTTTGAAAAAAATGAAACACATAACCTAAATATAGAGGTTTGCACAATTGATGGTAAATAACTCTTACAAGGCAGAATTCTCCTGCTTTCCCAGAAGTTATGTAATCATCCTTTCACAAGCAAGATTAATATAATATCACAAACATACTACCACATTATTACTTGACTAGTGAGTACATGATTAATTCAGGTGACCTATATGCCTTGTGTACAAATTCACATATGTTCAGAGATGGGTTTTTTCCCTTAGCTTTTATTTTTGATTTTGTTTATCCGCTTTTGACAGGATTGTAGATTGACCTGGATATATGCCTGGTTTTACATTTTGGTATAGACTTTTACCTGAAGCTCATCAATTGAATAACTCTCTTCCCAGTGGGTATCAAAGCTGCTCCGAGAGCTTTCCAGGAGACAGGAGTTAGCTCTCTCGTTTGCCGCACTCAGGCACCCACACACCCACACACCCACCTACACAGCGACAACTATTTGGCAAGCAGATAACTGTAGTATGAGTCCCTGAAGGAACTCTGAACTGCATAATTTGACAAGAACTTGGGCTATTCTTCAAGCTATCAGGAATATTATACCCCTCAGCTAGGAGTAATATATCTGATTCAGTTCTCATGGTGGAATGGTCTAGAAGTACTCAGTAAAGGAGTATGAATTCTTATTACTATGCTCTTCATAAAGAATACAAGACATAGGAAGGAATACATTGATTTGGAGCAAAGTATTTGATTCCTGGTATCGATGTTGTTCATTTAACATTTTTTCTTCCAACTGAACAGTTCTTAAACTTGGAATTTTTGTCGTTGGAAAAATTTGTTTCTCACATTTTTAATCTCTGTTATTCACAGTTTCATAGGGGATTAAGTGAGAAAAAAATGTTTTATTGTTGTAGACCAGCTATATTAGTTTTGAATGTTTGCTTGTCCTATCACCAGCAGCAATTACAATATTAATATGATCAATAACTTTTTCATTCGATGTCTTGTTTGCCAAAGACATATATATTGATGATCTTACTGAGGCTCCTGATGAACGAACGTCAATAAAAGATATTGTATCAGTAAAGCACAGAGCCAAAGCTGCCTATGCACATATCCATTTGTCAAAGATTTCTACTTTTGATAGGACTACAGGGTAAATATTGCAAATTCACCGACAAATGTGAACTATGTAGAGCTGTTGGATCAGCACAGATCTGAACAAATAGGATCTTAATGGTTTTGTGAGCTCAAAGGTAGAATGAAAGTAATTTGGTGGCATTCCTAAGTCTGCCATTCTGTTAGGCCAGTTCAGGCACTCTCCACAGGAAGCGGCCATTGAGGTCAGAAGTTGGGTCAAAGCCTTTTAATCATGAGCCTCCACGATGCCTCTGGGCTTGGGTCAATAGCCTGAAAGGCCCCGTTTGTGGGCCTGGAAAGGGTATATTATGAGGGCTCAGGTGGTCTCTTAGACTGTTCTAATGCTCAATTGTGAGAAGCAGATTATCTGCTTTGCAGATTATCTGATCTTCTATCATCAGCCTTCCCGTTGGGCTTTCGGTTGCCAGGGATGAAGCTGAAATGTGAAGTGCAGGGTTAGGCACGGGGAATCCACAGTCCTGTTACCCATCCAAATCGGACTCTGTCAAGCACTGCTTTGTTTTATTTGGTTTGGCATTTTCTCCATCTTAATGTGTATTCTCTAGAGTTGTCTAAGCTTCATTTATTTTATTCTTATCTGCTTGAAATCTTTAGACGAGAAATGAGACATGTCATGAAGTCCGGCAAAATGAAGTGACTCCACACCTTTCCTTCTTTCGTGTTCTTTGTAATGCAGGCATACCCTTATGTAGGAGCTTGATTTCTCTGGAAATCTGTGAAGTCATTCCAGACTAGGCTGTTGTTGGTGCCCTGGAACCATTTGTGCCCATTCAGGGCAGCTGTGGTTTGGTAAAAAGAGCAGTGGTTTTCTAAGGGAATCAAAGTCTTCATGGATTAGGAAATAAGAGCTGAATTGTGAGTTATGTTTTTATTAAACATCAGAGAGTTAGCATCATCCTTCCATGTTTTCTGAAATGAGGAGAGAAAGGGAGGGAGAGACAGAGATATAGTATCCCAGATAAATTGTTAAAAAATTGATTCATGCCGTGTTTGTTTTTGTTTAAGAAGACCACATATTCCCAACATATTTAAAAGCAAAGTGACAGCTGATAGACTCTTAAATGCTATCTCTGTTCATCTCTAGGTCATTCCTCTCTCCCAAAGTTAGTCTTTTCCCCCTGAACTGGGTATTCTTTCCTGTATTTCACTCACCCTTACAGAGATACTTTAAGAATAAAGAAACGTCAATTTGTTCTAGTAAACAAAAAGATTTGACTTTCAACAACTCTCTCACTTATCTTTTCTAAAAAACAATCGGCTTTGATGACTTGCTTTTATATTAGTATCATTCATATAATATTGCCATATAAATGTATGAATTTTGAATTTTGTTGGCAATTTGGAAGTCTTTTATTATTCAACAGATACCCGTTTCATACCCTGTCTGGGACAGGCTCTGTTCTAGGATACTTGGGATATACAATTTAATAACACATCTCCACCAGGCATGGTGGCACATGCCTAAAATCCCAGCAGCTCAGGAGGCTGAGGCAAGAGGATTGTAAGTTTGACACCAGCCTCAGGAACTTAATGAGGCCCTAAGCAATTTAGAAAGACTCTGTCTCAAAATAAAAAATAAAGAGGGCCAGGGATGTGGTTCCATTGTTAAGCACCCTTGGCTCTGGGTACCTGAATGGAGCTCCTGCTTGTAATTTTCTGGGTGATAGGAGCATTTTAAAAATAAGTTATACTCCATGAATGTATACCTTTATTTTATTTATTTATTTTTATGTGGTACTGAGGATTGAATCCAGTGCCTCGCATGTGCTAGGCAAGCGCTAAGCCACAACCTCAGCCCCTAGGAGCATCTTTTGTTCCAAGGAGACCACTCTTGGTGGGCTCCAGAATAGCCTCAGGATGAGGGCTGGTTGCCAGGGAAACCAATCATGTGATTAGAGGGTTGGGACTTTCAGCTCCACCCCCAGACTTCTAGGGTGGGAGAGGGACTGAAAGTGGAGTTGATCACCAATGGCCAGTGATGTGATCAGTCACACCTATTTAAGATGCTTCCATAAGCCCCCAAAGGACAGGGTTCAGAGAGCTTCTGGATAGCTGACTGCGTGAGGTTTCTGGAGTGGGGTGCACCTAGAGAGTGCTTGGAAGGTCCACATCCCTCTCTGCCTCACATGTGCATCTCTCCCTTCTGTCTGTATACCATATAATAAATGTGTAAATGAAATTAAAGCATTTACTTGAGTTCTGTACACCACTCCTGCATGTTAATCAAACCTGAGGAGGGGCTCATGGACACTGTGGTTTATAGCCCAGAGACATAACTAGTGGTCACAACCTGAGATGTGTGATTAGCATCTGAAGTGAAGGGCAGTCTCAGGGGAGTGAGTCCTCAACCTGTGAGATCTGTCACTATCTCCAGGCAGGTAGTGTCAGGATGGATGGAAGTAGAGACACCCAGTTGGAAGAACAGCTCCCCCACACCTGATCTCAGAAGTGCTGTTAAGTGAGAATTGCAAACACACTTGAGGGTTTTGTTTAGCCTTTGCAGCTTCCTGTTGGGAGTAACAGACAATAAAATAGTAAATAAGATAAACAAGTTACAAGTTACAAAAGAGATAAGTCCTAAGGGGGGGGAGGGGGGGAGAGAGAGAGAGAGAGAAGGAGGGATGGGGAGACACCAGAGTTAGGGTAAAGGTTATATGATACAGGGAAAGGGCACATGTGCTAGATGGGGTGAGGAGGTTGCTGTGTGAGTGAGAGAGCAAGTTGGCCTCATTTAGGAGCAACAAAACCTGGAGGGCCATGAGGGAATTAATTTGAGGATTGCTGGAGAAGAACATTCCAGACCAAGGAAATAGCAAACCCAAGAGCTTTCCTCCAGGTATTCACAGACCTTGTCCTGAAAATTTAGACCAGAATGCTTTTCCTAAGACCAATCTTTTATTATCAGGCAACTTTCCACGTTTACTTTTGTTTTTTGAAATAATTTAAATATTAGAAGCAGATATTTTTTTTTCAAGACGTCCATGTCTCCAGAAATGATGATACACTGCAGGGCGTGATGGCACACGCCTGTAATCCCAGTAACTTGGGAGGCTGAGGCAGGAGGATCACAAGTTCAAAGCCAGCCTCAGCAACATAGCCAGACTGTCTCAAAATAAAATATATTAAAAAGGGGCTGGGGCCAGGCATGGTGGTGAATGCCTGTAATCCCAGCAACTCAGGAGGTTGAAACAGGAGGATCAGAAGTTCAAAGCCAGCCTTAGAAAAAGCGAGGCGCTAAGCAACTCATTGAGAGCCTGTCTCTAAATAAAATACAAAATAGTGCTGGGGATGTGGCTCAGTGGTTGAGTGTCCTTGAGTTCACTCACAGGTACAAAAAAAAGCGGGGGGGGGGCTGGGGAGGGGGCTCAAAGGTTAAGCACCCCTGGGTTAAATCCTCAGTACCAAAAAAAAAAAAGAAGAAGATAAGAAGATAGAAAGAAAGAAATGATGATGATGACATATTCAAGACATCGTTTAAAAAAAGTCTTACATAAATAAATGATGGTGCATGTTAAAGGATCTCATGTAGTGAAACAAATTCAGTTCCTTTAGGAATCTAAACCACTACACCTGACCTTTCATGGTAGCCTCATCTGGAATAGCATGAGAAGAAAAGGAAGAACATTTACTGGGCAGCTATTATGTAACGGGCACTGTTCTAGGTCCCTTCTACATGTTATCTCATGTAATCTCTACAATTTCTCTGTAAGATGTGTTATTATTTCTTTTTTGTACAGTATTAAAATGGATCAAATAATCTTCCCAAAGCCTCAATATGGAAAACAGACAAGCAAGATCCAAACCCAGGTCCATTACAATCTGAGGCAATGAATAGCACCACAGTTTCCCCCCTTTCCTGGGAGAAATCTTCTGGTGATTTTGACTTTGTTTCTCTAACTTCCCCCAGGTAACCATTACATGCTGTTGATCTTACCATCTTAATATCTGTCAAATTTATCACATTTCTGTGTTTCTACCTCCAGGACTCCAGTTCAGCCATCCTGCCTCATAGCCTTGCTGGTCTCTTGGCTCAGTTGGGACAGTGGTTTCAACCTTGGTGTACATTAAAATAATATGGGTCGTTTTCAAAAATGACTGATGTATTGGTTCCACTCTAAACCAATTAAATTAGTATCCTGGTATAGGGACCTTGGGTGATTCTAATATTCTAATATTTACTCAAGGTTGAGAACTACAAATGGTCTCTGATTTAGGATGATTCAATTTAAGATTTTTCAGTTTTATGAAGATTTGAAAGCAATATACATTCAGTACAAACCATACTTCAAATTTTGAACTTTTCCCAAGCTAGTGATACAATGCTGTTTCTAAATGTTGAGCAGCAGGAGTGAGCCACAGCTCCCAGTTGGCCACATGGTCTCAAGGGGTAGCAGCAATTACTCTACAGCATGCTGTGCTGCTACCCTGTGATGTTTGGTAGGTTCCTGGATTCAATGCATTTTTAACTTGTGATTAATTGTCAGGTTACTCTGGGCTTATCAGGCTATAACCCCATGGTAAGCCGATGAGCATCTGCACTGTCTTAGACTTTTTTATACCTTGTATATTTTACCGTTAGAACCTCTTCTTTGCTTCCCATTCTTCTCAGAATAAATTTTGAACTTCTGCTCTGCTGCTTCTTGGCCTGCTGCCTGTGCTTCCCTTGCCAGCCCTTGTATTGTGCCTGCTCCTGTGTTCATGTAAATCCATAAAATTATTTTTATAACTTCAGAAATATTTATTTTTATTTGTATCCAACATTTTGCTTAAAGATGGTTTTCCTCTGCAGAGGAAGAATGCGTTTTTAGCATACACAGGGCCCTGGATTGTATCCCCACCCCTGAAACACAAAGTGAAAGGTGAAAACTGTTTTCCTGTATGTCTTTCTGTGGAATGATGATCAATGAATCCTTAGGTGCACTAAGAAACTGTAAGTGATTTCAATGAAAGAAACCATTTTGTGGAGCAAATAGACTCTTTGATGTGGCTGATTGATATTCCTTAAGACAGACCTACAAAAGCAAATGGATTGTAGCAAATAAAAACTAGATCTTCCTAGTGATAATGTTGAAACCTTGATAAATTAGTTGGATTTTTCATATCATAATCTAATAATTTTTCATATCATAATCTACATTTTTCATAACATAATCTAAATGTATCTGAGAATATAGTTAATAATGGCAGAACAATTTATTCTGTCAGTCAGTGTCGTAATACTCAATCCAAAAAAGGAATATTCTAATGTTTAATGAAACTTTGAATTAACTTGCCTTTCTGTTGTTCCCTGCTACATTAGGCCTCCATCATTGCAAAATATTTCATAGCTATGAAGAAGGAAGACATAATCTTATTAATGCCTTATGCAAACAAATCAGTGTTTTTTATAGGATTAAAGCTAGAAAGGAGGCTAGTGGTCTCATGAATCTGTTATTATTAGATAAGCCACACGTTTTCAGTGGGCAATAAGAGCAAGACATACTGACTTGGTTTCCAGGTAGACCAGAATGAATGTCTCCAAATATGGCTGTTCATCAGAATCACCTGGGAAGCCTTTTAAATAGAGCCGATTCCTCAGCTCTACTTTAAATTTATTGAATAAGAATCTCTAGGTTTAGACTTAAAGGCCCTGTTTTTTATTTGTTTTCCCAGGGGATTCTGATGTATATCCAAGTTTAAAAATCACTAGACCAGAATATATTTAGCAACAGAGAGAGACAGAAAGTGTCCCGATAGAAATAAACCATTCACCCCCCCTTGAGATAAAATATTGCTTCCAGGTTACTAAACAATAAGAGGCCTGGAAGTCAAATGGTAAAATGAGAAATACTACTCTCAGAACCCACACTTATCCATTTTTTTTATGCTTGAACCATTCCCTATCATCTGGACTTCTAGTAATAATGTCTTTATTAATAGAAGCTCCAACAATAGCAGTAATGATGTTTAATATGTGAAAGTCCATGTTTATTTATTTATATATGTATAAATATAAATCTCCATTTAATCCTTTTTATACCCATTGGTTTAGGTTATGTTTTTATTTAGGCAAAGCACATGAATAAAGTGAAGGCAGGCTCTTTACCCCCAGATCACCCCTAGGGGGCAGCAGAGCCATGATCCCACCTCAGGCAGGCCAACTCATACTCCTGACTACTTCCTTCTGCACCTTCTGAACATACCAAGTACTTTTTCTTCTTGTTGTTGTCTTGCTAAATTGCCCAAGCTAGCCTTGGACTTGCCATCCTCCTGCCTCAGCCTCCAGGAGTTCTGGACTTACAGGTGTGGGCCACCATGCCAAGCACAATGTACCTTTAACAGCTCTATTTCTTTTCTCATGATGCTCCCTTTGCTAAGAACCCCTTAGTTCCCATTCTTCTCTACAGAAATCCCACTTGTTCTCCAAAATCCAGCTTTTGCTCTTTATTTTGCCCTTTCTCCCATCATTTTCACACCTTTAGACCAGATGAGTTGTTCTTGACTTTGTATATAAGGTCGGAAAAGCCTAACATATATTAATACCTGTCAAGGTCACCTTGTAAGGTGAATATTATTATATCTATGCTATATGTGGGTACAGTGAAGTTCAAGAGAGTGGTACCTTTTCCTCAAGTCCCCCAGTATGTGACAAAAGGAGATCTGGACACAGTCTGTCTCACTTCTACACTGTCTGCGTCATGCCATGCCGTTCTGTCCTGTGACTTCTTGTCCATGTCATAATGATACATGTCATGTTGTAAGATAACGAATTATGAATTCCCTAATGGGAAGAGCCATGTACGTCTTTGAAACCCTAGTTCCATAAAAAGGGGACTGTGTATAAAATATGTGCTCTGGAAAGTTTTCAGTGAATGAATTCTAAAAAGCAGATCTGAGCAACTGTTACGGTGCTGTGAAGGATACCATTAGCAGAAGACGTCAACTTTATTTTCTTTCTTTAAGTGTACAGATCTCAAGTCATCAAGAAAATGCCAGCGTCACCTCTAAGGTTAATTACTGGATCCTCTCTCTCTCGGTATGAAATGATTAGTGACTTTATTTGCCTCGTGATTTTTCTTTTTCTTTCTTTTGAGTAAACATTTTAGAAAGACGAGTAAGGGAGACAATGAAGATGAGTAAGAAAGCAGCATGGGGCATAAGAAGAGTGGTATAAGATAATTTTTATTTTCACAAAGCCATGAAAAGCAGCCGTGAGCTGTGTGAGGGAAGAGAAAAATAAGAAAAGGTTGACTGCTGGAACTGGTTCTGCTTGCTTGAGAATTCGGCACTTCTCTCTGTGCCCCGCAGTTTAATGGAGAAACACTGACAATTCTGATTTGACCTTAAGTGCCTGGCCAATCTGCTCAAGGGACTCCCTTTAGGAATATAAGCTGACACCACCTTGCCTGAGCTTCTTCCAATCAATACCATGGCACAGCACACATGATCCGAGTAGGCAGACCGATAAGGAAGAAAAGTGTTATCTGTTGGTATAAATGGAGCAATAAATGGACTGGCTTCTAACCAAGGACTTTGAAGGACAGATCAGGATGGGGCAGGGGGGAGGGGAATAGCATATGTGAATGTATAGCAAATTAATTTTTTTCTAAGGGATGATTTTTTTTCAGAAGAGAATGGTCAAGTTGCTCTATGCATGAAAGGACTCTGTTACTCTGATTTTTAGAGTTACTCTGATTCAGGCCTCTTGGGAGCCTGCATTTTGTGACTGTAAATCCACAGTGGCAAAATTGTGTTAATTTGACTGACTAGAAATATTAACCATATTATATCAAATAACTGCCAGAAATAATTCTCCAGCATGCCCTGTGACTTTATTTTAATTGATTTTTTAAAACTTTCAGCTTCTGTGATTTTTGTTTATTCTGACATATATTTATTAAATACATGAAGAAAATTGTTTTGCAAATTATTTTTGGTGTTTTTATCTTATTTAAATTGGTAAGTTAACTATTTCTTTCCCAGAATTCCAGTCTTTTTTTTTTTTTTTTTTAATTTTCAGCCTTGATAGTGCTGAGTTAGCTTTTGGGGCCACCAATGACATTATCATCCACATCAGCAGTCTCTACAATTAAGCTGTATGTTTAGCAGTATCATTTGATGTTTCACAAAGATTTGAAAGTCAAGAACTGAATATAATTGATTGCTGCAAGATATGTTAATATTAGGATTCCTGAGCTATGTTATGGAATAAATCATTCACTGTAATAACAAAGATAATTCCTCCAATATTGCTCATTTTGTCAGTAATCAGGCCTTGAAGATCATAGAAACATTATTTATGACAGGAGAATTTACCTGTCAATATTGCCAGTAAATACATGTTCAAAGGAAGAGAGCTCTGTTTCCTTTACACCCTATTTTCTTCTCTCTATTCACCTTGACCTCTGATGTTTAAAAATGGAGCTATATCTGTCCAAGTGCCAAGTACCATAGGATGCAATAGCATATTCATTTAATCCTTCTCACAACACTAAAGGGTAGAAGAACTGTTGTTATTGCCCATGTTACTGAGGAAACTGAGGCCCAGAAAGGTTAGATAACTTGCCTAGTAAGTGGTAGGGGAAAATTTGAACCCAGGATGTTTTTGTTCCTTCTGTGGGGTACCTGCGGTAAAAACATGTGAGACATGCTTACTTTGTTATTTTGGTGATACTAATCGTGAATAATGAGTTACAGTAGAAGACAGACTAGTTAAGTAGCAGAATTGGTGCCCCCAATAGGTGTTGCAGACATTCGAGAGAAAACAAAGACTAGTCAAGACCAAGTAGCTCTGAAAGTAACTTGTCATTATTTACTTAAAACTGAAATGCCTAGGAAAAGTTTTAAAATTCCAAAATACTAAATGTCAATACTGGAAACAGTTTGTTGATTGCAGTATCTTGATTTTTACTTGTGACTCACGATACTGGTGAATGTTATCTCTTACTGATTCCAGTTTACTCCCAGATTATTTTGAATATTTACACATTTTGGGAAACTCCATTTGTAGAACTTTTACCTGTGATGTAAATTAATAAAAAATATGTTGCACGATGCTGATTTAATATCTAGTGGGTTTATGAAGGGAGGAAGTAGCACAAGTTGTATTCTTTTATAGTCTTTAAGTGTTACTCCTTTCAAGTTTTAGGCTAGACAAAATAGCCTTTATTTTCTTTACATAATCCAGTCAGTGCAGTTGATACCTTCGTACAAATAATAACTTGCTAATTTAATGTAAGCTTAGAGTGGATTAATTTCAGTGATTGGCTGTCAGCAGCTTTGGAGGGTTTTAGCAGTTCTGGTTAGGAGAAGCTCTGTGGCAGTACCATTAACAGAGCATTTGTGCCGCTAAGCCTTCAATTCTTCCTCAGCTGTCAACACTTGGGCACTTTCTGGAGCCAGCTTCTCTCATGCTGTGCACTGCCTGCAGCTCGCCGGAAGCTCGACTTTGACTAAAAGGGTTGATTTCTCCTCTTTTACCCTTGTTCTCATTTAGTGATAAAACCTGCTTAAAGTCCTCCTTTTATTCTGAAAAGTACACACGCACGTGTCATCTCTTAAACCATTCTGATGTCGAGTCGAGGTAAGGCGCTCCAAAGAAATGCTAGACTTCTTAACGAATAATTGATTAGAAAGGAGTCTGGCAGTGTTAATTGTGAGCTGTAGCATAATGAATGCCGAAACAGCTTTCTGGATCTTTCCAGAAACGGGGTAAGATTGTTAGTACTGAGCAATATGGGCAGTGTGCTAAGGTGGATTTTAAAGGGATCTTTTTTTATTTTCAAACCATGATAGGCTTTTCAGTTGTTTTGCCACTTGCAGTAGTTGTTTGATTCAAGACTCATTTGTTAAGAACTGTGCATTGGCTTTTTGTGGTGGTTTTGTTTTGTTTTTAGTATTTGTCTTCCTGGAGCCACTTTGTGGATATTTATTTATTAGACATAATTGGCAAGGTGGGGTGGACACATGAGCCTAAAGAACTTGAATTTATGAATACAGAGAAGCATCCACGTTGGTCAAGATGATGAACTCTTGTCAACTATCCCAACGCAGCACTCCAAAGCAGGAGCTCTCATTCCTGGAGGATGGAGGGTCTATTTGGAATTTAAATGATTCTTTTTAAGGAAGATTATAGGAAAGAGCTCTCAAATTTTATTATACAGAACACATTACAAATAGTTTTAAAATAGAACTGGCATTCAGTGTCTTTATTAAAAAAGACTGCACAAACAATTGAGGTTTTGTGGATAGCAGTATCTAATACATTAGTAAGCAGCCACATGTGGCTAATTAAATTTAAACTGAAATTAATTTAAAAATTAAATAAAGTTGAAAATTTAGTTCTGTAGTTTACCACTAACCACTATTCAAGCTTAGTAGCTACACGTGACAGAGGCTGTTGTATGTATTGAACACTTCAGATTATAGAACATTTCATTACAGAAAGTCCTACTGGACAACACTGTACTGGACAATAATAAGGACAGTCAACAGAAATATTTGTTTGTTTCTTTACTTTGTCTTGTTTGCTGTCTTTGGTTTTTGATGGTAGTTCCAACTTTGAAATGTTCCTTCATGGAAGAAAAAACTATTGAAGAATTAATGTGAAAATTTTGATGTTTATCTTGACACCATACTATTACGATACCTAACAGCTCATAGATGAATAGAACATTATTTCAAGAACTAGGGAACTGAGGAAATGCCTTTCAGATGAGCTAAACCATGTTTTTAATGTGAGTAGCAGAATATGCCTTGCTTACAGGTTGGGCAGAAGAGAAAAACATCTGAACTAGAATAAAACTTTCTTTTCCTCTAGCCTTTTACAACCCAAGAACATTTTTGAAACAGGAAACTCAAAAAAATTTGGCCATGATAAAGGAAAAGGCAAAATCAAGAAAATCTGGTGCAAAAATATAATGAATTAAGAAAATAAATAGAAAATAAATAAATAAATAAATAAACAAACAAGCCTGTTTTGTTATGAAAATAGTAAATGTCCATTACATAGAACTTATAAAGTATGCACAATTAGATAAAGTTTGTTTGGAATTGCATCAGTCAACAACTATGACTTTTAACAATTTGTTGTGTTTTCTAGTCTTTCAAAATTGTGATAATGCTGGTGATACAGCCAACATCAGTACTAAGTATGACCTAGTGTATGCTCTGAGCTCCTCAGACATTTTTTAAAATTTAACACTTATAGCAGTCCCAAGAAGCAGAAATCCTAGGTCTTTCACCCCTTTTCTTCATTAAGAAACAAAAAACTCTGGAAATCAAGAGCAAAACCAAATGTGTTTGAGTCAAAGCAAGATCTAACCTGATATGATATGAGTCTGTTTTATTCTTCTTTTTAAAAATATTTTTAGTTGTAGATGGACATGAAATCTTATTTGATATCTTTATTTTTTTAATTTTTATGCGGTGCTGAGGATTGAACCAAGTGTCTCACACAGGCTAGGCAAGCGCTCTACCACTGGGTCACAAGCCCAGCCCTGAGTCTATTTTATTCTTTATTTATGTAATTGGACATGAATCCGAGTAGAATATATTTTGCTATAGAATGTAATGTGTTTGATTATGGAGTGCTTCCCCATACACCATTGGCAAGGTTACGTAACATATATAGCCTTTCAAAAATCTGACAAATCTGAAACCCATCTGACACCGAGCTTTGGGTACGATGGAAAACTGCAAACCTTCTAGAGCTTGAGCAAAACTCTTAGATACTGATAACATGCTAACCATTTAGTAAGGCAATTCTAATTTGCTCACACTTCAAGACTTAAATTTAATTATCTAATGCCAAAAACTCTGTTAACTGTGCATTAAGTAGAGGTCAACTTTAGAATGTGGTAATAAAGTCAGCTGCTATCAACTATGATGTACTAAAATATTTTGCTATATACTTTGTAATTTTTAAATTGAATGATTTTTACCATATCTTACAAAGTTAGGTATCAAGTTAAAATTGAAAGTTGAAATTCAAACATAGATAGTTGACAAAAAGAAAGCAAATATCTGTAATATTATTGTCTGCATTCAGTAGTTACATAAATATAAGATGGTGTTTTGATTTGTACTTTGGTTCCAGAAATATGAAAGATATACTTAATGAACAATTTTGGAAGGCTTTTTATATGTTCCCTGTATTTACCGAATCTTAAGCAACATAAGGTGATCTTATTGTACACTCATCAGAGAAAGAATTACCCTTTCTGTTGATACTTTGACTAATTCATGGACTTCATGACAAATTGCCACCAAAATTGGACATCTGCTGTTCTGAGTGGTCTGCTTCATTGGGAGTAGAGGGAGAGAGGGAGTATCTCCCTAATGAGAGTAGTATTAAAAAATCAAATGGAATGGCTTCCATTGTGTATTGGTGTTGGCTTTTTTTTTTTTTTCTTTTTTCCCTTAAGCTATGCAGTTGTCAGGAACTTAGACAAGCAAGCTTGAATCAGCAACCTAATCCTTTTTACCACTTTTACTTTGACTACCCCATTTTAATTGTCTATCAAAATAATTCTTCTGAAGCCTCTGAATCCATTCGCCTTATATTAAAAAACACAATCTCGAGTAGTTTGAGATAAGTAGCAAAGTGTTTGTCCACCTAAAACATCTTCTACTATGTCATCGGCTATTTTGTAGAAATGCAATCATCTTTCAGTTTACCCAGTTCATATTCATTATGGACCAACAACATGTGAGACATAATTACACCTGGTACTGTGGAAGAAGGTAAAAGACAACTAATGTATGCACTTTCAAGGAGTTCAGAAAAGACAAAGATCATGGCAATAGTTGCAATAGTAATAGTAACAGCCCATTAACTGATATTATATGAACACAGATAGCCTTGGCTAACCTGAAGTTATGGTGACTAATTGGGGAGCCTTGTACAGTGATAGAAGAGAAAAAGAATGGTGGCCTAGAGTAAGGTCGTAGCAGTGGGAAGGAAGAGGATGAAATATATATTGCAATGTTATTTGAGAGATAGAGCATCCTTTGGTGAGTAACTAGCAGATGAAGGTGAGCAAGAAAGGAGATAAGGCTGACTCCTAGATTTATAGTTTGAGATCACTGGATGGTTATCAAAAAAAAAAAAAAAAGATTGGAAATATGAACCCAACTCTATAAGGACAGTTGTGGGAGATCAACTCTGTTGTAGCTATGAATGGGCCATTGTTAGGTAGGTAGTGACAGAGCAGGATGGGAAAATACTTGTACCTCCCTGATCTGCACTTTTTCACTAAGACACAAAAACTCCAATAGCAAATTCCATGTCTAGGAAAATCAACTTATAAGAGATGAACATCTTTTTTTTTTTTTTTTTTTTTTAAAAAGACACATTTATTCAGCGTCATGATCAGACTATTACATTTAGCAATCAACAGCATGGGTGCAAAAAAAAAAAAAAAGTCTACATTAAAACCCTTTGTTGGAATGCTTTACACTTTCCACAGAACAGAAACTAAAATATCCTGTTATACAATTAGTCACAAATACAGTCCTCGAGTTTTTTTTGCCCATACACATGAGTATTGTCTAAACCATGTCTTCTTTGTAGCAGCTAGGCCCTGCCACCACTGTGCTTGGCTGAGTTCACAAATCTGTTGTAACCTGTAGCTTCCCTGTCACTTCTCTGGCTCTCCTCTCCTGCTAAGCTTTGTTTCTTACCTGGCAGTATTAAAACCTTCTGCCACTGCCATAGCTACTGCTGCTGCTGGAACCGCCATAGCCACCTTGGTTTCGTGGTTTGGCAAAATATTGGCCTCCACCACCGTAAGGTCCAGAGCTTCTGCCTCCAAAGTTTCCACCCTTCATGGGTCCAAAATTTGATGACTGATTGTTGTAACTGCCAAAATCATTGTAGCTTCCACCACCTCCAAAATTGCTTCCATCATTACCAAATCCATTGTAGCCATCCCCGCTGCCACCATATCCACCACCACCACGACTGCCACCAAAGCCACCACGACCACTGAAGTTCCCTCCACGACCGAAATTGTCATTTCCACCAAAACCACCTCCACGACCACCACCGAAGTTTCCAGAACCACTTCGACCTCTTTGGCTAGATGAGGCACTAGCCATCTCTTGCTTTGACAGGGCTTTCCTCACTTCACAGTTGTGGCCATTCACAGTATGGAATTTCTGAATGACAATCTTATCCACAGAGTCATGGTCATCAAAAGTTACAAAAGCAAAGCCCCTTTTCTTTCCACTGCCTCGGTCAGTCATGATTTCAATAACTTCTATTTTCCCATACTGTTCAAAATAATCTCGTAGGTGATGTTCTTCAGTGTCTTCTTTAATGCCACCAACAAAGATCTTTTTCACAGTTAAGTGGGCCCCTGGTCTTTGAGAATCTTCTCGTGAGACAGCTCTCTTTGGTTCCACAACTCTACCATCCACTTTGTGTGGTCTTGCATTCATGGCTGCATCCACTTCCTCCACAGTGGCATAAGTGACAAACCCAAAGCCTCTGGAGCGCTTGGTGTTTGGATCTCTCATTACCACACAATCCGTGAGTGTTCCCCATTGCTCAAAATGGCTTCTCAGACTCTCATCAGTTGTTTCAAAGCTCAGCCCTCCGATGAATAGCTTCCGCAGCTGTTCGGGCTCTTTAGGGGACTCTGATTTAGACATGACGGCAGCAGGAAGACAGACTTTAACGATGCTTTCTCAGCGGCGTACACGGGCAGAAAGGAGTAAGCTAACGAACGTATCCCAGAGATGAACATCTTTGTGTGGATTGCCCTAGGGCATTCAACATATATTCATTAATGGGAAGTATTCTGATTCTGTATAACTATGTCATATCTATAATAAACTTAGCTATTAATCAGGAGTGTCTCATATATTCACTAGGAGGATTGTTCATTTAAAACAGACATGATATACTTACTTCTCAAATGAATCTTCACAGCCCAGCCAAGTATAACTGATTTATTGAAGAATCTAGCCTATTGGTTGTAAGCAGAAAGCAATATTAAAATAATTCATTAGCATCCCTTTATACTTGTTCAGAGAATTTATTCCTTCCTCTTTTTGGGTAAAATATCAGAATGAACCTATATTTTTTCTAGACATTTTCAGGTACTAACATAGCCAGTCTGCTAGAGAAAAACATAGGGCAATACCTTAAATCACAAAACAGATTGATTAGTGGGACTTCACTGAAATTAAAAACGTCTATTTTATTATAAGCCAGGCAAAGTTGGGCACCCCTGTATTCCCAGTGACTTGGGGGGCCTCTTATATATACCTCATATACCTCAACTGTCCTTATAGAATTGGGTTCATATTTCCAATCTATTTTTCGGTAACCACCCAGTGATCCCAAACTACAAACCTAGGAGTCAGCCTTATGGCCTTTCTTGCCCTCCTGCATCTGCTGCTGTGACCAAAAGACATGACAAGAACAATTTTAGAGAAGGGAAAAGTTTATTTGGTGCTCATGGTTTCAGAGGTCTCAATCCATGGCTCCATTGCTCTGGACCCAAAGTGAGGCCGAACATCATGGCAGAAGGGTGTGGTAGAGAAAAGCAGCTCAGGACATGGACCAGGAAACAGAGAACTCCTTTCACCTCAGACAAAATATCAAGCCCAATGGCACGCCCCCAGTGACCACCTTCTTCAACCATGACCTACCTGTCTACAGTTACCTCCTCGTTAATTCCTAGCAGAGGATTAATTCACTGATTTGGTGAAGGCTCTAATAACCCTATCATTTTACCTCTAAGTTTTCATGCATTGTCTTGCATACGAGCTTTTGGGGGAAACCTCATATATAAACCATAATAATGAGCTACTGCCCCCCCACAAAAAAGTGGTTAACTGTCACAGACAGTACTGAGAAAAACAAGCCAGATACAAAATGAGTTCTTACATATGATTTCATTTATGTGAAGTTCAAGATAAGAAAAATTAATCTGTGATGATAAAAGTCGGGTATCTTTGGCAGGGTGGTTATTGACTCAAAGGAAGTATAAGGAATCTTTCTGGAGTACTAGAAATGTTTTATATTTGGATCTGGCTTGTGCTTTCACAGGTATGTGTAAGTATGCATGAGATATACATGTAAATTTTGCACTATGTTTTACTTCAGTAAACAAAAAGCCCACTTAAGTCTAATGCAGAACTTCAGTCTCAGATTACCAAGTAAAACCTTTGCCCCGTTTCTCTTTTCCCACATCAGCTCATAATCAAAGTCTGCAATAGAGAAAAAGAATTGTTATGTTTCTTTTCTCATCATTGGTTCACCTTCTTTTCCATTCTTGAGCTATGTCTTTGTCCCTTTTAGGATCAGGGAGATGGAGAAGGAAGGATTAGAGAAGAATGGGCAAAGTCTCATGTGTCTCCAGTTGTAACCTGGCATCAATGCCCTTTGATGTCCACGTTTCCAAAACCTGGATCTTTCTCTTGTGGGGTTGCCCCTGGGAGGTTTCCAGTGATCCTACCTCATTAGGAGCAGCCTAAGCTAACGTTAGGCATGGACAGTGGTCCTCTTGGAACTTCAACACCAGCTCTGGGCTCCTAGTGATCTACCTCTTTAGGTGGAGAACTGGTCAGTATGACTCAAGTCCAGCTCTTTGGATTACTTGACTTGCGGGTAAACTGACATGGCTTTGCCTGGCCAGTGGAGAACTCTCACTTGCTTCCATTGTAGCCTTCTCCCCTTCCAGTCTCTCATGCTCAAGGTTTCCAGGAGGGAATTGGGTCTACTCCCTAGCGTTCTCCCTGCTTCCCCAAATTACAGAAGACAAGTGGTTCTCTGAAGCACCCCTCTAACACCTTGGAGAGGGGATTGGGTATCTATAGTCCAGTGTCAACTCTCATCAAAGAAATTCCTCCCACCAGTCTTCCTTCTACCTTTTGTGTAGCTGGAAATTGGATAATGGGTTATGGTAGAGCACAGCTGTTGGGTTTTTGTTGTTGTTTTTGTACTAGGGATTAAGCCCAGGGATTCTTGAGCTACATCTCCCGACATCCCCAGCCCTTTGCATTTTTAATTTTGAGACAGTGTCTCACTAAGGTGCGTGGGGCCTCCCTAAATCACTGAGACTAACCTCAAACTTGCCATCTTTCTGCCTCAGCCTCTTGAATCACTGGGATCACAGGCACGTGCCACTGTGCCCAGCACTGTTATTCTTTTAAGCTAGATAACAAATGAAAGGTTTCTGACTAGAAAGAGAAGTCGTCGTCTCCCGACCCCCCCCCCCTTCTCTGCTAGTTACATGAACCTTTTGCAAGTGAAAAGAAGCTTTCTGGAATCCCAAATACTGTGCAGTTGTTTTTGTTCTGTAAATGTTTCACTTCAAAAATATTCTGGTAGAAAATAAACATTGGTAAAATATAGGTTTATCTTGGATTCATACACACATTCACATGCACAGACATCATTGGGACTTTCTAAGTAGTTGCAAATTACTCTCTAAGTCAGGCATGCACACACACACATACACACACTCAGAACAAAGTGCACAGTTAGTGTGATTTACTTTTTCTTTCTTCTGATGATGTGACTGTCATCCCCTTTCTTTTAGTAAAGCAGCTTTCTTTAGTTATAGGCTGTGGGTAGAACAGAGAGAGAGGGCTATAAGATTCATTGTAAAGGTGTGTCACTTTCTTTTGGAAATTTTTAATGTAGGTACACTGTATTTGAAGTTAAACCAGCTATAGTAAAATAAACACAAACCTAGAGTTAGAAAGCTGTGTATTTAAATCCCAGTTCTTATAACATCTGCCCATTTGTTTACTCAACAAGTTTATTGAAGGATTACTTTATGCCAGATACTGTTGTAGACACAGAATACAGGGTCGGGTGGGGTCTCTTGTAGAACTTATTTGGGGTTGGGGTAGGAAAACAGTGAGGCAAACAGATAATAAGCAAATAGCTAAATATAATGTCAAGCAATAATAAGTTTTATGGACAAAAATAAAACAAGATAAGGCACTAGAAACTGGTAGTGGAGGAAACATAGGGGACAGGGCATGGGGTAGTAGTATTGGTTGGGTGGTCAGGGAAAGCATTATAGATACCTGACTAAAGTGAGAGAGTAAGATCTAGAGGAAGAAGGTAAAAGAGAGGAATAGAATATTCCAGAAACCAAAGTGTTTGAAGAAGAAGGACATCAAAAGGTATTGAGTGATGGAATAATAAGACAATCTCTCAGTAGCCATGTGACCCTATTTATTTACCTTTTAAAGTAATAGTCAATAAATTATTTTTGAGTGTTGAGATAATTGATTTAACATGGTTGACAGTGTCACATGATAGACAGTGATTTACATCACTTCAGACAGATTACTGAAGATTTTCTTCACATTTTATCTATGTAATAAAATAGAAGTTAAAAAAAATTCATAGCGAAAGATTTTTTAAGTGGTCTCAAGTCAGTTTCTAAATGTGCAAAATGTTTAATTAACCAAGTATGTAAGCCAAAATATGGAAGTCAATAAGTTTAGCTGTAATAGTTGTGGATTTGTAACTTTGTCTTTTTTAATGCACTATATTAGTAACAACTGGATGTGTAACAATTTGATGAGTTTTGGGTCCAACTGACAGGGGTTTAAATATGTTGGAATTTGTCATGCACAACCTGGCAGAAACCATTTGTTAAAAAAAAAATAAGAGCTGAGAAAATCAAATGTTTCAGCACTCATTGAGGTCTGTTTTGCTAAATTATACTTTCTGTGAATGATCAGCAAATTATGCCCATTTTAAATCTAAGAAATAATGGAATTGATTTGGTTCTCATCTGTTTCAGGCATTTCCTAATGTCTTAGCATTGATTTTTAAACATGCTTTCAATTTTACAGAATATAGCTGAAGACTGTGGCGTGTGACCTAACCTAGACAGTTATGACAAAATGAAAGCACTACACACTCTTTAAAGTGATATGAAATCAGAATGTCCTTGGCTACCTCACAATATTAAATGCCAACTAAATTGTTTTATAGAAATCAGGCATTAAAAATTCTACCTTGAAGCTGTTAAAGAATGAAGATGTATATTCAAGAACGTGTGGCTCTGGAAATTTCACATGCATTTAAATGATATGTTTTTATGTACTGTAGTTTTCTCCAGAAGAAATCTGTATGCTTTCTGAAAACATGACTCTTAGATGTTTAAAAGCCTGTCAGATACCTTAAAGTCATTTTACGTAAAGTAAATCATTTTTCCAAATTTTCTCAAGCCCATTTATGTAGGTACTGAGAGAGAACAAGAGTTCTTTTTCATGTTTAAATACACAACACACCAGCTGCTACCCTAGCTATCCACTGGAGAAGGAGCAAATAACTAAATTTCTGCAGCAATGTATAGAACTAAATTTATTGAAATCCCAGTGAAAGCTTTTGCTGTGCTTGGTATAGTAGGGAAAATTCCATAAGATATCTTAGATTGCATTTTGTTCATGTTGATCTTCATAGTCCTGTGCTCCCAGGTCAGTTTGTAAACATGCTTCATTCATTTAGGATGAAAACCCACACCTCAGAAGCCAGTCCATTTTGGTAATTTCAAGACATTCTATTTCAAATAACACAACTACTCCTTGTTGTAAACCCCGAATCCATTGGATTTGGTTCAGGGAGGCTGGAGCTTGGTGACCCCATTTGTTATTTTTCTGCAAATATGTGGATTTGTATTCTGAAGTGTGTGGTTTTGATGAGCCAATGTCAGCCTTTCTTGTATCTATTTGCAAGGCTTTCCTCTTAGTTATATTTCCGATTTCATTTTAAGTGTTTTTTAAAATTCATTTTTTGCTTATTACAAGTCAGATATATGTATTGAGAATTAACTCTCATTTTCTTTTGTGGATCTTTCTCTTTTCACCTATCCTGTGTTTTCTAAAAGTAGACACAGTCAAATGTTTTTGTTCCTCTTAAGAAATCCCTGACAGGCCCATGACACTGGCTACTGCTGTAGCTGTACATTTCTATACATAATTGATGACTTGGGGCCGAGCAGACAGCACCACTACACAAGCCATATAGATTACCATACAGTGAGGGTTGCAGGTCTTTGAATTTTCCATTTCTGAATAGAAATAACTCCTTGCTAACAAAATTCCAGCAGGAGTAAGTTTACTCTAGTAATAAATATTCTTCAGAGAACAAAGCACTCGCCAGCATTAGAAGACTCAAGACAGTCTTAACGTCCTAACTTTATTATCTATCTTCTCATCCAGCATGCCTCACCTTAGCATCAGTGAGAGTGTTTGGGTTTTTTGGCATTTTGCTAGGAATATCTTTTTAAAAGTTTTAGTGCTGAGAAAATTTAAATTTTAAGCACATTTATGAGTTATTCCTTAATCTAACTGCCCTTCCCCCTCTTTTATTTACTAGAAGATGAGAAGGTGAATAGATAAAGCTGTTTATCTTTTTGTGAGGGTTTTCAGAGATTCATATCATGGAGTGGTGTTTGTGGTGTCTCCTTCACTGTGACTTCTCTTTCTTTCCCTCTGAGCACCAGGAGCACACTTTCTTGTCTACAGACATTTGTACTTACTGTCCAGTCCACTCCAGCCCTCACCTCCACTCCCACCCAAGACCATTTTCTGGTACTTCCTGCTGATCCCCTTCTCGGACATTTCTATTCACGGTTTGCATCTGTTTAAATGTCATCTCCTTCATGGCCCCTATGCAGTTAGCTGAGCTCGGCCTTCTTTCCTTTCCCCTGTAATCTGACTTCTGCCTTTTCCCTTTGCCATAACTAGACTAAAAGATCTCTTAGGCCACTTTATCATTGTTTCCCCAATTTCAAGGACATGCCTGACAGAGTAAATTTTCAGTAATTTTTGGTTGAATAAAACTACAAAGATTCTAATAATATAAAATGGAACTTTAAGCATATAAATAGTATGGGCTATTAAGTTTCAGATGATCAATTATTAGAATTTATAGACTTCCTGTATGTTTTACTTTTTCTTATAATAGTATATATTAAGTGTGCTGTGATAACAGAAAAAAAGGTTGAAATTATGATTGTTATATATTTAAAGACTTATGAAACTATGTTTTAATTTCAAATGACCAACTTGATATAAATAAAACCTGTGTTAGTTAAGAAACAAACATATCTGAAAAATTGTAGTTTAGATTAAACCCATTCAGGGAGGGGGGATATATATCTGTTTAATTATAAAATTATAGGTGCCTTTTCTTATTTTGATTCACTTCCTTTTTAAAAATCAGATTTCATAGAAGAGAAAAGAATTTATTTAAATCTGTACTATCTAGTTCTAGATATCTTTCTAGATAGCAAGTGCACAACAGCCAGAAGAGAATATAATTTTTGGTCAGTATTTCTTGGATTGCCTTTAAACTTTCAGAAAATAGACTATATAATTTTTTTTAATCAATGAAACATAGTAAGTTATTAAAGCTTTCACACAAAATAATTGTTTATTGCTTTTTTAATTCTGTTTAATTTTTGAACATCTACAGCTTAAACACATTTTAAAACACAATGCTTATTAAGTCAATGGAGTCAGCCATCAGTTTGCAAATTAGCTTCCTAGAGTTTGTAAATTAGTCATCGATTTCTAGGAGCAACAATTTTGAATTCCAACCTTACAGATGGAGACTAGGCCAGTTTTTCATAAGAGAAATGAACTACAATAGGAATGATGTTGTGGGCTCTAGAATCTCAAATCTTGACCTCAAAAATAACTGTCTGACCATGGACAAATTATCTAGCCTCTCTGTGTGCTGGTTTATTCATCTGTAAATGAAGATAATATTGTACCTATCCTTTGGCTGTTTTTCAGAATTCTATCACATGGGGAAAGTGCATAGAATAGTGTCTGTCAGGTATGCTTAACAAATACTACTTGTTGTTATTATAATCATTAATCAGTCCTAGAGGCAAGAAATTATTTATTCCATCATTCATAAAAGGTAGCTGAACCCCTACTATGTCTCTATGTCCCAGGCAGATTACTAGGTAGAAGGAATACCAGATGGAGTAAAAATAAGCATGGTCCCTACCCTTAGAGACCTGGTGGAGGAGACATACGTGAATGAAAAAAGCACATAAATAATTGTAAAATTGCCGCTGTGATACAGGTGCAAAGAAGACCTATGGTGCCATGAGTGTGCATCTTCAGGGGGAATTGCTATTGGCAGGAAGGCTTCCTCAAAACTACAGGAGGCCAATGTCTGCAGGTGAGAGAGAACATATGGCAGTCAAGGAGTAAGCTGGAGTATGGAGAGCCAGATGGAGAACAGGGGAGATAGAAATGAAGAGGCAGTAGGAGTGGATCATACTGATGTAGACCATGATCAGAATATTGGTCTTCAGTGACCAGTGGGAAGCGAATGAAGGACTGTATTTCAGTGTGGAGACTGGGTTGGAATCTCCTGGAGTACAAGCAGCAAGAGAAGGTGTAGTGCCGACCCCTTCCTAGGTGTAGTGTCAGTCCCAGACTGAATTTGAAGTCAGAACGTTTACCAGCACAAACTCCTGATGCTCTGTTTCTTCTACTGCCTGGGTCATTCCACCTAGGTCTGTTTACTACCCCTGTTGTCAAGCTAGTCAGGCTCACCTTGCCCTAAAAGTGCTGCAGCCAACATACCCAACCTCTCCTCCTAATCAGATCTTTTTCTGGGAAAAATCTTAGGTTCACAGCAGTATAGAGGAAAGCGTACCACCTAGGATGTGAACAGCTTGCCTCAAGAATAGCGGTCTCAAACTTTTGGACCTCTTTTACAGTCTTCACATTTGCTGAAGTTCCCGGACAGCTTTGTTTTTGTGGCTTACATCCATTGCTGTTTATCATATTTGAAATCACAGATGGAATTTTGTTTTCATTTAAAAATAATGCTAAATCTCATGATATGCAACCCTATCTTTTTATGAAAAATAACTATATTTTCCAAAACAAAGAGAAAAACTTGTGACAAGAGTATCATTGTTTTACATTTTGCAAATGTCTTCTCATGCATGGCTTAATACCAGACAGCTGGAGTCCAGTATTAAGCCAGGTATGAAGCTTCTGTATTAAATCTGCTTCAGTGTCACATGTCATGTAGCCTCTGGAAAACTCCACTGTACAACTGTGAGAGAAAGAGAGTGAAAAAGGCAAAAAGAGTGTTACTATTATTATGAAGATAGTTTTTATCTTGCTGACCTTCAGAAAAGGTCTGTGGGACCTCTGGGTCCTACTGGGAGACTGTTCGCGGACCACACAGGGAGAACTGTCATTCCAGAGAGCAGCGTGCAATTTTAAAACAAGATGCTTATGAAGCCAACGCCTCTCATCTGAGATGGCATTGCAGGTAGTCTAAAGAGTAAGTCAAAAACATTCAGGCAATGGAGCTCTAAGCTCTTTCTGCTTTGCAGCACGTCTTCCATGTGTCTGCATTTGAACCCATTAGATTCCCTAAAAATTCCAAATAATGTTTAATGTTGTTAGCGACTCCTGCAAGTGTTTAGCCAATATGGTATTTGAAATTCCTGAAACATGATCTTTTTGCCTTGGAGGCTGGTGGAAGGCTTATTCCCCATTCAAAGTAAATTGTGATTCCCACACGGCTTCCTGTGAGCATCAGGTCACTTAGCTTTCTGTGACACAGCCTCACCTGGAGACTGCAGCTTCCCTGTGTTTATCTTTCAAGAAGAACTGATTTGTGAGTGTAGCTAAAGCAACGAGAGGATTGGTTAGTCTCTGAGGTCTTTTCCAGTTCAGAAATGACGTGACTTTATATTATTTTCTTAGGTGGCATAGAACCACTGATGTACTAGTGCTGCTTATTCACAGCCAAAAATGTCTGGAATGATGCATCATCACTTAAAATCAGCTTTGGCTTCTTTCACTGACAAGCCTGAAGAGCAACATTCCTATATATAAATTTTGTTGCATTTGTTAAAAATTCACTTTCATCCTTTTTATCAGACTTTGTAACTGTAGTATTAAGTTCTGTTATCACCATTTGTGGGAATAATTCTTTTTTTCATTTAAGATAATCATATTTCTATCCATTGAATATTAGATACTTCAGTTTTGTATTTTTCCTTCACAATCATAAGAGTACCTGCAGGGAAAGGAAGACCAGGCCAATGAAAAAGACCACTAATATGTGCTTCTCTTTGAGCCAGTAGCTTATCAGGGACAGTTAATACTTTCCACTACTATAGTTTATATCTCCCAAAGCTTTAGTAATTTCTGTTCTTTAAGAATGACATATATAAATGATAAAACATTCTAGAGGGACAGCAAGAAAGTACTCTCTTGAACCGAAATTCTTGGGTTATTTTCGAGATGTCTCACTCATAGATAAATTGGTCAGGAAAATGTTTGGCTTGGTTAGAGGTCACAAATGAGTGGCTCCACAGGCCATGTGCAGATCATAGATGTGCCTTCTTTGGCTTGCATGATGTGGTATATGTGTGTGCACATGCACAAGTGTGTGCACTTGTGTGTGTTTGTCTGAATTTGAATCTTAGGTGCCCCCCCCTATTTCTTACCCATGACCCGGTTCAGTTCATACATTTACCATGCCAATCTGAATTACCAGCTCTGCAACAAGCTGGGGAGAACAGAAGATTATAGCACATACTGTGATATGAGAATTCACCTAATAGTTTCTTGACAAGACTATGAAATTACTGATATATTTATTCATGAACATATGAAAAATAACTTTAAAGATAAATGGCAAATAATGTTTGATTGAGAAGCCTGCATCAAAAATCCATTTATTATAAAAGATTTTTTAATAGTTTAACACAGGAATTAGGACAGGGAATTAATTATGAAAGGGGGTTGTGTCTTCCTGAAAGAAATCATCGATCAAAAGCTCTACTTTTGCATTATGTTAATGTTATTATTTATGTGCTGTTGGTTTACCTATACAAAATATTTAATGTACATTTAAATATATAGAATCAACCACACAACTGATTTGTCAAGAGCACAACTTTGCCATGCTAGTTTATCTGGAAGGTCCCACAGCACCACCTAGTGCCCTAGAATTTATTTTGCATAATATTTTTTATAAATATAAAAATTCTGATGACCACATTTTAAGTGAAAATATTGAAATAAATACATTGTTTAAACATTATTTAAGTGAAATGATATTAAACGAATTCTTACATGTTTAACTGAAAAATTTAAGTGGCATTCTAAAAGAAATGATGATTGTACAACAACTGTATAAAAATTCCCTGGTTAAAAAAAAAAAAGTACTAGTGCTTCCAATTCACAACCAAAGACATACTTTCGAAGCTTGTTGCATTATGTGTGTCCTAATGAAACTATTGGTAAGTATTTTTTGTCCAAAGCAGATGCTTATTCCTTTTATTTTTTATTTATCGTTCTACGATAAATTAAATTCATTTTCCCAGGCTGTCTCTTGAAGTCTGAATCCTAAGTCTTCATAGATTACACCAATTAATACCACATATCACAGTCTTTTCAATATAAGACAAAATTGTGTAACCACTTTTAAAACGAGTTTGTGAATTATTTGGAGACGGATATTAAGTGAGTCAAATAAAAGAATGAGGTGTTCTTATTTATTCTTTTATGGAAAAAAACTCCAAGAAACATACCAAAGTGAGGAAATACAAGGCTATGTTCAGATATTGTGTATAATATAATTGTCTTAGGAAAACTATGTAAATTTGAATAATTTCTGGAGGCTAGATGGATAAGCTGGTAGGGAGAGAAGTGAATGGATACTTATTTACTTGTGTTACTTTCATTTCTGAAAGGAGTCACAAGAAAATGTCTGTGGGGTGAGCAGTGTGCTGGAGAATTTTACTTTTCATTTGTACTTTTCTATACAACTGAGACTTTTTCTAAAGAGATTCATGTATTATTTTGTTTAAAGTCAGTAAGGCTTAGTTGAATATGAAAATTATGAGCCACTTCATTTTTTCTATACTATCCCCTTCATTAGAAACAAAGACAAATGTTTTCATTTGAAGAAGAAACTATAGAGTTGCAAGACTAGGTAGACATTCATCTTATAAGCCTATCTGTTCAGAAGGTTTTACAATAGGTTATTTTTTGTTATATAGCATGCAGGCTCCAAGAGGGCATAGAATTTTGTCACTTTTTCACACTGTATCTTTGATCTCTAGGATAGTATATGCCACATAGTAAGTGCTCAGTAAATATGTGTTGAATGAGTGAATGAATGAGAATATTTTGATTGTATCACAACTATTTGGAACACTGTATAGTAATGTGGTGTACTATAGTGGAATTTACTCTATTTGCATATATAAATTTATATGTATAGTTACATCCTTATATCTAATGTCTTTAAAATATGAGCACTGATAAGGATTAGTTTAAAGTTCATAGTATCAAAAACAATTATATCTTCAAATGTTTGTGTATGTCCAGTTTTTCCTTTTTGCTTTTTTCTAATACAAGAATATGCATTTATGTTAACTATATTCGTACTCAGCCATAATGAAATTAAATCCAAATGATTACTAAAGAACAATAATCATCTCCCTTTTATATTTCAGTTACTGATAATTCTATCATGGTGACTTAAAGATTGCTTAAAGTTGCTTAAAATTCTATCGTGGTGACTTAAACAGTTTCACTTAATATTATAAAATGCTAACTATTCACTAAATATACTCAATTTCTAATTACTTATTTAAAATTCCTTCATATTTTGTAGCTTACTTCTTGGTGAAAATCCATTCCTAGGCATAAGTTACATCGTTTTATTTTAAACATGCAGTAGTTTTCCTCATGCTGTGTGCATACATTTTTTTTTTTTAACTGTCAAAATGTGTAGAAGTTGCCCTCTACTGGGGAAGTAGAAAAATTATGTGACATAGAGTTTTCAATTTCTTTAAAGACTCTTAGTTGAATTCATTGATATTATTTACCAGATGACCACTTCTTGCTCTGTGGCACTTTTAAGTTCCAAAGATATTAAAGTGCTTAGTAGAAAACATTTATCTGATATGAATATATCTACACCCATTTCTGATTTTTAAGAATTCTTTATCTGTAACACCCAAAAGGTCTAAAAGTAATTGTGTTAAGATGAGTCTTTACTGAAGCATTAAGGGAAATTAGCTGTGTATAATTATGCAAAATGAGACAGTGCTGTTTTTAACAATTCACCCTAGGAATTTTGGGGATAAAAGTCTAATTATTCTAAAAGTTCTTTTAGCTAGCTCCTTTCCATTTTTCTGGTCTTAAGAGGAAATTTGATTTGGGTAAAATGATCTGCTTGTTCTATTAGTCATTCAACTTATTATATAACAAAAAGTCACGTGACCATTAATGACCAAGTCCACTCTGCAGTTCTGTCCTAATAAGACAGTGCTCTTCCTGGTCCCAGTATTGCCTTTCCTTCTGCCTCCAGGAGTTCGGTCATGCTTTGGGTGGCACTGCCCTAGAGAGGTTCAGAACCCAGGCTCCATCTCCAAGTGGTTCAGACCCTGGTATCACATTTTTCTTCTGTCCACTAGTAGTTAATAAAAATAAATATATTAAGTAGTAACCAATTTAAAACTGACATCCTTGGTGTAGGAGTAAGTAGGGAAAGAAGAGACAAGAGTCTGCCCAAATCCTACTGCCTCTTTGTCTGTTAAATGGGGATTTGAGGACCAGTGATGTTCATGTGGGGTTCAGATCTTTTTTAGAACCATTGGCTCATCCTCCCCCCTCTCTAGGCCTCTGCGTCACAAAGTTCAGGGCCGTTTTCTAGGCTACAGGAATAGTTCTGGTTAAGGAATATTATAAACCAGAGTAACTCAGACTAGTGATATATGAGACAAGGCAAGTGGAGTGAGCTGTCTCCATTCATTTTGTCCATCTAATACTCAGTATTGATCGTCACAGCTAGACCTAGCAGCAGTGTGGGCTGTCACTTAGACACATCCAGAAGGAATGGTGAGCTGGGCCAGATGCATTCCTTGCACATGTGTAGATGGCCGGGTTTTGTTGTTGTTGTTGTTGGTGGTGGTGGTGGTGGTGTTTTGTTTTGTTTCTTCTCTTTGGTCTGTTTGTTTGTGTTCAAGGTTTATCATAAGTCTGGACACTAGTTTGTGTTAACCCATTATTTGAATGTCTTATTTAATAGGGAGTCAATTTTTAATTATTCTAGAAGTTTGTTTAATATCCAGAGGCTTTTGTGAAAAGCTGCCTTTTCCCCAAACCTCCCACAAGTTACTTTGTTTTCTCTCTTCTCCATCCTCATTGGCCCTCATACTATCCCTTGCCTCTGTCTTCCACACTTCTACCTCATTTCTGAAAAATTTTGCAAAAACAAAAAAATGTTCTTCCATGGTCTTTCTGGCAATTTATGGACTTTCAGGGAGGGAGGTACAAAGGGAAGAGAGCACCTGTTTCAAGATTATTATATGGAATATTATAAACCAGAGTAACTCAGACTATTGATATATGAGACAAAGGCAAGAAACCTTTCTCAAGTCTGTTCTAATTTTTCTATCTATTCATTTTTCTTCCTTATATGTGTGATAAATAATGTCATCCAGGGAGCACTTTCAGGTTTCCATGTGTGAGCTCTGCTGTATTCCTGTGATTTGTAGGAGGCCTGTGGCATCAGGAGTACAGAACTGGGCAGGACTGGAAGCCCCCGGATGCCAGTCCTTGTGTTTCCATGAAGCTGAGTGAGAGATCGTCTTCTTGGGCCTTGACTTCATGGTCTGTAAAATGATGGAGTAGATTATTTTTTATGTCCCTTTTAGCTGGAATTCCATGATTTCTGTAATTCTTGAAGAACTCCTTACCAGTGTATTAAAAAAAGAGACCATGATTCTGGAGCAAGAGAGTATGGCTTGCTTCCCATTCTGCCTTTTTGCTTGTGCTTTCTGTAAAATTATTGTCTCTATGTGCCGCAATTTTCTCCTCTGTAAAATGGGAATCATAATGGTGCCTTTCCTACCAGTATGTTGTGAGGACTGAATGAATTAATATACATAAAGAGCATGGAAGAATTCCTGATGAACAGTCAGCATTCAGTAAACATGAACTAGCCTCAGTATCATTACAAACACAAGGATCTTAAAGCATTTCAGAAAGCTTCTCATCAGATGGACATGCTACTGCCTGAGACACGCGTTGGTGAATATTCATTAATTTGTTCATTGGTTCAGAGAAAAGATTGATTTAGGTGCCTAATATTAGCTGAATGTTGTTCTCAATGAGTGGCAGATTCACTCCAAATATTTAAAACCAATAGGAATAAATATTCACTTCACTCTAGTGACCTAAGAGAGTTAGTTGGTGCATTGACTTAACTTATTCCTACACCATGGCAGGTGATAGATAGATAATTGATAGATAAATACATAATCTTTGACCCTATTTTTTTATATTACATGTTTTGTATTAATTTCCTATAATCCATTTCCTGAATATATTTTCTTTCAAATTTCCTACTTCCTCCTGTATGCTTTTTAAAACACCTTTTCTTTGTCTAGAATCATCTCCTGATCCCTCGGCTTTTGTTTCGATTTCTTTGCTGGGTTCTACTTCCTGACACTTCCCACAGCTTAGCCATAGTCTCTAAGCCCCTTTTTTTCTCACCTATGAAATTGAGACAACCAATTTACTTATGGGGATTTTAAATTAGATAATGTTTGAAAAGTACTTAGCACAGTTCCTAGTACGTAATATACCTCAGTAAATGTTGGCAGCATCCGGCATCAACTGAAGCAAGAAACGCTACAAGCTCCTGTGTATGTTTCAGCCATAGGCGCTTCGACCAACCATTGGTAACATGGAATCTCCTGTTGAAATTTTTCAAGAGCTGTATTTCTTGTGCTTAGTGTTTGCTGTGCTACTAATGGGTCCGTCTGCCCTTGTCCTAGGGGAACAAACTGCAAGCCTTCAGACTGCAGCTGTGTGCCTACAGAGAAGATTTGCACAGCTAAGATCTTGCCTTAACTATCTTACCTGTGTCTTTATAATTTGTCATCAAAAACTAAAATTTTACTTGATTTCCTCTTGCTGCCTCCTTGGTCTATTACCTTCTTTGGAAGGCCATGGATTGCATTTTAAATCTATAAACTAAGAAAACATTTACATGAAAATTTATTGGAAAATAAAGAAAATTTCCACATCTATTTGCTTTGGGTTTTAAATAAATTTCAGATCATTTTTGTCACATATAATCTAGATATAAAATAAAAAAATCAAGTCAGAAGTTAACAGTTTAATACAGGTCAATGAATTTACATGGCCTGAGAAGAAGATTCACTTTTTCAGTTAAAAAATAAATGGACAAATCATGAGTTTGGTTATTGTTTTTCATTTTTAACACCTATCACTATATTAGTTGTAATTAGTACTGTACGTATTTCTCTTTTGTGTTTTGGGGAGTATCCTTTATCTACTCTATAGCTCTGGATATTAGAACCCCTTCAGCATCCTAATCCCCACCCCATCCCCCAGCCCTTCCCTTTGCTCCACCATCCTTGGCAAGAAGAACCATCTTCAGATTAGAAATGGTAAAGTCAATATTGACCAAAGGAAACCACCAGGCCCAAGGTAAGTAGGCTGTATTTGCTGGCTTGGACAAATTACTTCATAGAGTCCTGAGAAAAGTAACATTTGAGAATGCTGAATGTTATTTTTGACAAATCATAAAGAAAAGGAACAGAACCAACAGCTGGAGACGTACAGATATCACTCTAAATAGCAAAAAGAGGAAGAAAGTGGACTATGCACACTGCTAACTAGTAATTTTGATGTCTGTCTAGGAAAAAAAAAACGATTGGTTAATTATATAGTAGCTTATAAGGAGTCACAAAGGAACAAACTGTGATGTTTAGAAGTGAACACAGGTTAAATAAAAGCCAAGTTATTAAAAATAAAAGTGCGTTACACTTACCTCTTTTTGAAATATAATTGCTAATTCAAAGCAGTACTTTGGAGCAGAGACCTGCCAACCACAGCCCTTGAGGCAACTGCGGCCATGCCCGTTTGTTTACCTGTTGTCCTTGGCTGCTTTCCAGGTGCAACAGCAGAGTGGAGTAATTGCCACAGCATGGCCTGCAAGCGTAAAATAATTATTATCTGGCCCTACACAGAAAACATTCGCCAGCTCCTGCTCTAGAGTCTAAAACCATTCTTCCTGAATTTCACTGTACCTACATATTATCCAGAGATCTTACTAAAATGCAGATTATGATATAATAAGTCTGGGTGGAGCCTAAGGTTCAGCAGTTCTGACTAGCTTCCAGGGAAGGCCAATGAAGCTAGTCCCCAGACCACAATTCAGTCTAATGAGGATCTGGATTTCAAAAAGACAGCAGATTCCCCTATTTAAAAAGACTATACACGCAAAAGGGGGGTGTGTGTGATAAGAGTCAGAAGTTAGTTCAGTTGATTAGCATCTTATCTGTTTGAATGAAAGTGACCAAAGAATAATAGAGGATCAGTGTTACCTAGGAAGGTAACCTAGGAAGTTAACATCTGGCCATTTCAATTGATTATCCTTTCTTTGCACAAGGATATTAGCCCAGTGATGATGTGTAAAAGCAGCAATAATGAACTTGATAACTCACATATTTAGATAACTAGCATAAACTGGTGTGCTCTTCTGGATGTTTCCTCTGTTGGAAGACAAATCTTGATGTGCTTATATTCTTGTACATTTCTTGAGCAGAGACATTGATTGCCCTTTATTGTGAAGTTTTTACAGGGATGTTTGCATAGCAAACAGCCTTGAAAGAAAGAAATAGAATTCCACTCTCAGGAACAAAGGACAGATTTGCTTCCTACCTATTATAAAAGATTCAGGTTCTCAAAGTTTAGTATTCCTCACCTGTAACAGAGCCCACTGCCTGTACAGAATCCCCTGACCCCATACACATCACTCTGCTTAACTTCAGGGTGGGAGAAACCACGACCAGCAACAAGCTTAGACTGTGACAAACTCCTTTGTCTTTGACCCCAGAGTCTTGTGTCTTCTGCCAGCATACCTGGAATGTGGCAGACAAGCTTCTTATCTGCAAAGTGTGATAAACTTCAGACACTCCCCAATTTTAGACATGCTCACTCATTAGTCCTAACATAGGTCTCCATTTGCTGACTTTTCCTTCCTCTGTACCCACTTTCCCTCAATAAAATCTATTACCGACTACTTAATAAAGAAGAGAGAAGCTTTTAAATGAAATTCCTTCACCTTTCTGACATCAAACTTACAGGTCTGTCTTCACCTGAACCTCCATTATCCTTTTCTTGTACAAGGAAGAGATTCACATTCCCCCGCACCACCACCACCTTCTTTCTGTAGCTAAACCCTCTAGCTGTGTGCCAGAACGTCTTGCTGCCTCTGTTGGTGCAGTATGTATCATTCTTTTTCTCCCAAGTTTCTATTCCTCCAACCTGTTTTACCTCTTTTCTATGAATTTTGAGAATCCTCAAGTTTCCCTATCCAGAACAAACAAAACAAAACAATCAAGAACAACAAACCTCCTTTACCCCTCATTCCCTTCAAGTTCCTGCTCCATTTCTCTTCTCCTTGTTATACCAAGATTTCTTGAAAGCATTGTCTTCCCCACTCTGCTTCTTAGCCATCAATCCACTACAGTTTAACTTCCACATTAGTCATTTCTTTGAAATTGTTTTCCTCTAGGCCTCTGATGGGCTTCAGCCTGTATTTTATGATCCTTAACTTCTTCTCTTCTTCTTTCATGTGCTGGGGACTCAGTCACTACACCCAGATTCTACTCTGAGCTTCAGTCTCATCCATCCAGCTACTTAGAATATCTCCAGCTGGAGACCTTGAGAATACCTCAAATTTATAATCTTCCCATAAGATTCATTTCCAATGCTACCTTGGCTCAGAAATTGGCTCTATGATGTCCTCTTTAGTCAAGAATGACTTAATTCAGAAAACTAAGGAATAATCTTATCTTTCTTGTTATCATACACCCCCATACTCAGTTAATTGGCCAGTCTGGTTTCAAATTCTTTTTGCATCTGGTTTATCTATATTGATCACTAAGATTCTATCACTTTAGCTCATATCGGTTCCTGCCTGGAGTATGAACTGAACCACCTCCTTATGAGTCTCCCCCTTCAGTTTTGACTCCTTCTCTAAGCTGTACCCAGAGTGATTTTAGCCTAACTGTAGATATGGTGTCATTGCCATAGGCTCCGCTGCCACAGTCACGGCTACCCTAGTTCTTTCAGTGACTCCCTCTTGCTTTGAAATGAACCCAAACTCTGTGGCCTAATAATATAGTTCCTTGCCATAGATTATTAGGCCTGACTGCCTACATCATCTGACTTTTAACCTCATCTCTCACAACCACACCCACACTCTATTCTTCACTTTCAGTTTCTGAAAGTTCTTCTCACCTCAGAGCCATTATTCAGTCCGTCCTCTGTTCTGCACCTCTATTGCCTGGTTAACTCCTAATTCTCCTCAGTTCTTACCCTAATTGTGCTCACCTCCCTATGGGGCACTCTTGTAGCTCCCTGAGCCGTTTGCGTATCTGTCTTCTCTAAAACCATGGAGGACACTGGTTGTGTATGCATCATTGACCACTATGCCTCAGCATCTAGCAGGGTCTGGCCTCGTGTGAGTTGAATGGAGCAGCGACAGACTGAAATCTAAAAGGATACTGGGCCATATCTAATAAGAAAACACTTAATATGAATATACTTATAATATTCTTAATTTTGGTCTGAAAAAAAATTATGATCTTATGAAAGTAAGATGGTAGAGAGATTTCTTCCTGGAAGTATTGAGATTAGAAAGGAATAAATTTTGAGGGCTATCTGTGATGAGAATCCCTTTTGGGCATGGACCTTCACCTTTTCCATCTACACCATTGGAGTCTGTCTGGTACACAGCACTCAATAAATGTTTGTTTATGGAAATGTAATGTCACTGGGACAAGCCAGCTGTCTGTCATGCTGGTAAGGCCTAATGGGGCAATGTTGTTGTTGTTTTAGGTTAAAGCTTATTTGTTTGTCTGTTTATTTATTTATTGGTTCTTTTTAGTTAAACATGATAGTAGAATTCATTTTGATATAATTTTAATAAGCATGAACTATATCTTATTCTAGTTAGGATCTCATTTGTGTGGATGTACATGATGATGGGATTCACTGTGATGTTCTCAAATGTATATACAGGAAAATATCTTTTTTTAACGGGGCCACCACAATCCAAGAATAGGGCCTTAGATTTGCATGTCCAGAAACTCATTGTCATCAGCACACTTCAATGTGATTTGAGTTTCTTGTTTATATTTTTAATCAATTTTTTATTTGTTTTAACTAGTTATACATAACAGTAGAATTCTTGTTTATATTTTAATGCAACTAAACCTCAGTATCTCAGATTTGACACTTCTTTTCTTTCCACTAAAGTAATTGAAATATATTCACCCAATCATTCACATCAGAGGTGTAAATGGATTTTCTCAAAGTATTTCAGGAGACAAGGAAAGCCATCACTTTGTGACTTGACTGCTTCAGGTGTTGCCGTCCAAAAGCTTTACATGCTATCCCCGATGCAAGGATGCTAAAAACTATGTCTTGACCTTGCATCTGCAAGGAGGGCTAACATCTTTTGCTAGAAGTGCTCTTCCACCACATATTTTGGGTTCCCCACCCCCACCCCATTTGTGTAGAATTCTCTTAGGAAAGTGGAAGGAGAATAAATTAAACTGAGACTTTTTTTTTTTTTTTTTTGGTGGTGCTGGGGATCAAACCCAGGACCTTGTATATGAAAAGCAAACACTCTACCAATTGAGCTATATCCCCAGCCCTAAACTGAGCCTTTTATAGACCAATAGAAAATAAAATGTTGATTTGAATTTTCCACTTTCAATGATTATTGTTGTCACAGTTTAAATTTTTATTTCATCCTTTTTAACATTGATATTTGCAAAAACTTGATTTTAAAAAAATGTGTATCATCCCTGTCACACAATGGCCTATTTCTCAATTTGTTGCATGTCATCACAAAGACATACTGGATCTGAAGCTCATCTCAGATTTACTCTTAAAATATAATCCTAAAGAAATAGCTTCATATTGCAAAGATTTTATGTACACCATTCAGAAGTCACAGACCCTGGAGCCAAAGAGTTAGAGGCTCAGTACCTGGCATTGCCACCTCCCACATCACCCAGCGTCTCCAAGACTCACTAGATAAGCTTAGTGTTTGAGGATAATAATAGTACCCACTGTGTAGGGTTGCTGTGAGGATGACATACAGTAGCATGCACAAAGCCCTGTATCTGACATAATTACTTTATAAGTATTAGTTATTGTTATTTTAATAATAGTTATGATGACTTCACCAAAACCTAATTATGGTGCTCTTGTCTGAGTTAGTAGAATCATGGCTGACTCATTTCCTGATACAACTGAGAAGCACATTTCAGCATTATATAATAATTCAGTTTAATTAATGGACTTGGACATCCATTCTTGAAAAAAGAATGAGGAGTATTTAACTCACAATTAGAAAATACACCTTACTTAGTAACGTATTTTAGAAATAAATATTATAAGTCCTTGGAAGAGCTGCAAAGAAACTATTGTGTGTTGGTGACTGTAGATATTTAAAGTATTCATGCTGAGAAACCTGCAGATAACTGTGCACTGCTTTCCAGAAATAACGGCATCTCTAAGAATCTGTTGTCAACTTGAGACAAAGATCATATGGCAACTAATCACTACATGCATGTTATGAATACAACTCTGTAGAAAACCATACTGGTAGCTGTGATCTGCTTCCCAGTGACCATGGTATAATGGAGTCAGCTCAAGATTTAGAGTTGGCTCAGGCTGGCTCAAGTCCAGGATTTGCCATTTATTTTCTGTGTGGCCTTGGGTTTGGTTGCTTGGCTTTTCTAAGCCTGTTTCCTTGTTTATAAAATGGAGCTGGTATGTAACCTAACTCCTTCAATAGGGAATGGTCAAATCTTCAAATATACATGACAACACTGAAGTAAGATACCATTATTAATAGTGCTAGTATTATTACTAATACAATTATCATTCCATTAACGAAATGAATATCCAGAAGAACATGTGTCCCCATGTGTGACACGAATTCCTCCAATACAAGACAAATGTCCAGAATGGTCACAGTGCTCACTTTCTTGTTAGGTAAAAAATCTTGTTCTATCATAACTCTTGTTATTTCTTAGAAGTGTTATTAGTGCTGTTGATATTTCCTAATTAACATTAATTCAAGTTTTCAGTTTCTTTTACCTGCATTTAGGTGAATTGATAGATAAAGAGAAAACCAGGTTAGGTTATAAGCCAAGTCACATCCATTCTCCATATACTAAATTGTTTACCAACTCATTATACCCTCCCTTTAAATAATCCACAAATTTCCTATTGTTAGTAGGATGAACTTTAAGCTCCTTCTCCTGGCCTGTGAGGCTTTTGGTGATCTGGTCTCTGATCCTCTACTTCACACCTTTCTTACCATTCTGCTCAACTTCTCATAGCTTTGAGTGTCTCTCCCTCTTCCTGGAATAACCCTGCACTTTTTCAACTGGATCAGTATCCATTCATTCTTCCTGTGTGTTCAGTATCTCCTCCTTCTTGTGATCTCTCATAGAGAGATAATTATCACTTCTTTCACACCACTTTTCCTCTTACACCAGTACATTTACTCTTATACGTCACTCGGTATTGAACCTTGGTCATAGATGAGCATCCCTCTCTGGATTATAAATTATTCAAGTGTAGGCACCACGTTGGATTCACCCTTGCCTTCCAGATAAGTGGAAGCTCCATAAATGTTTAAACAAATTTACTTGAAATTGGGTGGCTCCTTCATTGCCAGATTGTTTTATTTCCAAGTCTCCTTGTAAAGGTTGAAATTCATCCTAAAGTCTGACCACATTCCACGTCCTTGAAGAACAGTGCCTTCTAAATTTTGGCATTTGGCATGTTTGTCTCTCTGAAATGTGCTAGTGAGAACCTGTTTCATAGACACCAGTGGAGTTGATAAGCCACAATACATGTTTTAATAAATAGATTTAAAAGCATGACACTCAAAATGTTTTACTCCTTTTTGCCAATTGTAAAAGTTTACATAATAAAGAAGCATTCATTCTATTATTTAACAGTAAAACAAATCTGTTTGAGAATATTCATGTGTGTATATACTCAAAAAAGTCCTGGTTCAACATCAGACATGGTAAGCCAGTCCCTCGTGCGCCACACCAGAACAATAAATACCTAAAGCACTGTTTTCAAAAGTAACAAAGTGCTCCAGACACGGATCCTGGGCACAGTGTATAGTCTGTCTGTCTGTCTGTCTCTTCCTTCCTCCATTCCCTCCCTCACACACACACACACACACACAGAAAGAGAGAGAAAGAGCCTCAGACTCCGAAATTTTAAAGTTCCAAGTAGAATGCATTAATGAAAATATGAAATGCTTTTTCTTGTATAAATCATAATGAAGCGTTGAGAGATAAAGGAAGAACTAAGGGGGTGGATAATCATCTGCTGCTCTAAAACTGAAACCTGTCATGTAAACTCCCAACTCAAACGCTTAGTTTTAAAGATTTACCTTCAAGAAACCTTAAAGCTTGTATCCCGCCTCATCGGCAACAGCCTCAAACTGTTCCCTGTCATCGAAGAAAACAAATCTTTTGCTCGTTCCTGCCTCGGGGAGGCAGAGGGACCGAGGTGGTCCTGTGTGGCTGAATTAGATGAAAGACTTGCCTTCCACCATGGAGACATGGAGTCTAATCAAGTGAAATGAGTTTTGAGATCCCAGCTCATTTCCTAGGGGAGATCAGTTCACATTACAAAATCACGACATCTCATTCATCACAGCTGACGTGGTCTTTGCTCAGGAGAGGACCCCAACTGGGACTAAACCACCTGTCTTCTATGAAAAGGGGCACTTTATCCAAGTTAGAGTTGAAAGCCTTGGAGTGAGCAAGCATGCCAGCCACCAGCTTCCATGGTGTGGAAGGGAACTTAAGTATAAAAGAGCAAAGCAGGTTTAAGGAAGATTGGTGGTTGTATTCTTTTTTCTTTTTTTTTCATTCTTCTCGAACTTTATTCAACTTGTGGTACAAAATCAAATTTTGCACTTGAATATGTTCTTTTATATCTTGGCATAATTTCACACTTTCTTTTAGAACAACACTTCTCCGTTTGAAAACAACAGGACCTCATAATATTTCAAACACAGCTGCATTTCACACATGTATGTGCTTCTACCATAGGCTCAATTACCTGTAGGTATTATATCACGTAACCAAATCAATCGACTTATATTTAACTGTGAAGTAGGTAATTGTTATTGTTTACCATAAATGAGTAATTTAGTATAGCAAAACTCACCCGACACATCAACTTCATACCTCTGAAAACTGATAAGAATGGCAGGATACATTCATTTACAAGACCAAAAAGTAGAGCCACTCTGTAAGACACTAAAGTAAGAATCAAAGTGACTTGTTTTAAAACCTGTGCCTTCAGATATGCCAAAAAGCAAATAATCTAATCTAATGGAGATGCTGATGCATGGTGGTAGGAGAGCCAGAATTGGGGCCTCCCTCTTCTTGATCTCCCAGATTTTTATTAGAGACAAGGATAGCATTTCCTTGTATCCAGATTTAAATTAGCAAAAAAAAAAAAAGTCTTTCTTGCCAACCAATAAATGATCATTATCTCTTTTATTTCTTTCAGGGCATCGTTATAACCCCGCTGTTACTGCTGCTTTTTGTGAGTATTTTGATGTTGTCTTTAATATCTCTTATGAAAGCCGTCTACAACCCTTTAAGAGAGATCCTTAGAATAAAATTGAAGGTTGAATTCTACACCATTTTACGTCACAATTCAAACTGTTCCCCCAATGGAGCTGTATCCAGTGGTTACATGCCGATACAAAGGGCTCCATAATATTGAAACCCAAGGACAGCTTCGGTCCCAGTTATTAGGCCTCCTGACTAAATCATTCATTTCTGCAAATTAATGACCTGTGACAGAGGTCAAAAATATGCTGCTCTTTATTTTCTCATTAATAAAACTAAAGTGATTGATAGTGACCCAGTGTTTGACAGAAAAGAACCGTGGGCCGGGGCATCAGAGGAAGCTGAGGTTCCAAGGCTGGTACTGGTGTCACCTAGGCTCCTCACCCTGGGGGAGGTTGCCTTGATTTTTTTTCATCTGTAGAATGGGAAACAGTAATATCTTCCCCAGTCTGTCTTCCAAAGGTAAATGAAATGTGCTTTAGAAATTAAAAAATAATAATAATAGTAGAAATAAAAGTAGATACAAGCCACTGGTTAACTCCATAAGAATTGTACAGAAAACAAGGAATGCTAATTAACTGCCTTATTTCTTTTGGCACTAAGCATATGAGAAATTAGATGAAAGATTATAATAGAAATTAATGTTATCTCATGCTGAGCAAAGCATATGTAATCATGAATGATACCTAAAATATTTTATGAACTGTGCATTTTTTCATACACACATCTTCCAAATATAAATCACTCCACTTATCACTGAAATGTAGTGGGGATGTGTTTCTGGGAGTGAAATAGAGCTGTTTGACTAGCACTATTTGTCAGTGAATTGAAACTATGGGGAGAATTTATTTAATTATAGTGTAATTACCCAAGTTGGAATTCAATTAGAGTAATAGAGTGAGGGACTTCATTTCTTACCAGCTGTGTGGGAAATAGAGAGGGATAGATATCCTACTAAACAGTTGGATTCTGCATCTTTCATGAAAGACATTACCTTCAAGTAATAAGCCATAGCCTCACCCTCCCTCCTGAAATGCCGGCTCCGATCTGAGAAGGTAAGAAGAGTCAAGTAATCAGATCACTTCCCACAGCAGAATAAACCTCATTATTTTAGACTCCACCAGTTTAGAATTTGCAGTGAGTCAAATTAAACCTAAAGTGGATATTTGCATTAATTTGGAAAAAAGACATGTGCTTACCTACTTGCTCAAACTAGAAGTGAGGACTTGCAGGTATTCATCTGTGGTGCTTTTATTTGACCAAGACTTGAGTCAATGACCTGTGACAGAGGTCAAAAATATGCTGCTCTTTATTTTCTCATTAATAAAACTAAAGTGATTGATAGTGACTCCAGTTTTCCTAGAGCTGAACTCAGTGGGTGCAGGATGCAGACCTGACTGAGCATCAAGGGACTAGGACAGAGCTGCGTATGTAGCACATGCACAATAAATGACTGCACAGCCTAGATGTTCTGCACTGCAGACGAATGGCATTTCTTACCCTTGAGATTCATTTAAGAAGAGCAGGACACAAGTTACAGCCACAATAGGTGATTGAACCCTGGGGTAATATTTTTAAGTGTCTCAGAGCCTGGAATCTCTGATACCCTGTTTCAGCTTGTGGTTGAAGTAACCAAATGAACACTTTTCTCCCTCTCCTTCCCAGCTCCCTGCCATAACAGATCTTCTCAGTTGATTATTGTTGTGGCATCACATTTCTACAAGCTTTCCAACTCAGACCCACGAGCTTGTGAGCTGTAGTTCAACATTTTAAACTAATAGAGCTATAAGAATAATGAAAGAAACTCCAAGACCCTCAACTTAAAAGTTGAATACTTCCCTTTTGAGCCAACTGGACTCTCCCAGTAGGTTTAGGAACATCACTGCACTTTAACAGGTACTTAATAGGTTATATGACTTTAAATCACATGCACAGTACATACTCTTTTTTTTCTGTTTAGGTCATTGTGAATTTTATAAACCATGAATTTCTTAAACATGGGGGCCACCAGTCCGTATTTACTGAGTGGGACAAAAACTTAAGTGACTTAAAATACAAACATGTGCATAAAGGGTATACTGTTTTTTTCTCTGCACCACTGTTATGAGTTGAATTGTTGTCCCAAAAGAATACATTAAAGTCCTAAATTCCAATACGTCACAATGTGGCTTCTTTTGAAAATGGGAATCATTGCAGAATGTAATTAGCCAAGATGAGGTCATATTGCAGTAGGATAGGCCCTTAATCCAATATGACCAGTGTCACATGAGGAGGCAAACACAGAGGGACAACTTCATGTGGCAGTGAAGGCAGGGATTAGAGTGCTGCATCTCCAAACCAAAGAACACCAAGGACTGCTTAGCAAGCCTCAGAATCCAGAAGCGGAGGAGGGCGCTCCTGCGCAGACTTCAGAGGTGGCATGGTTCTGCTCAGTTTCAGATTTCAAACTTCCAGAGCTGTGAGAAAATACGTTTCTTTTGTTTTACGTTTCCCAGCTTATGGGCTTTGTTACAGAAGCCCAAGAATCTAATACAACCCCTGAAGATTGTATTATTTTATCATATTTTGAAAATGGACATTTCTCATATTCAGGCCTAGTTGCCATGAAAGGCAGTATTTGCTGATGGAATCTCAGGTCCCTGTGTTATTAACCTCTTCTCAGAATATCCCCTTCCCTTTCTTGCTCCAACTGAAGTGTGTCTTCCGATTTATGTTTCTGCCTCAAGCATGTTTCCTGTCACTGAGTCTTGAAGTGGGGTATGGTGTTTCTTCCTTGTGCCTCGCCACAAATTCCAGGTCACTTCCCATGCCTTCTGCGTAAAATCTTCTGCTTCCTTTGTATGTTATGCCAGTACACCTGGTGTGGTGGTGCAGACCTGTAATCCTAGCTACTTAGGACGCTGAGGAAGGAAGATCACAAGTTTGAGGTAACCCTGGCTCAAAACTTTTAAAAAGGGCTGGGGATGAAGTTCAGTTGCAAAGCACCACTGAGTTCAGTTGTGTGTGTGTGTTTGTGTATGTGTGTGTGAATGCTATGCCAATACATCAATTCCATCTGTTTCCCCCCCTTGTCGTAGTTATCAGTAGTACCCAGTTCATTTTGTATCAGTCCAAAAAAGTGTTAGCATCCTCCATTGTTTTCTTCTTAACAGTGCACCAGTACTTGGTGTTTTCAGTCTTCACATATATGACCTCCTGTACTCTGGCATCTGAGTTCTCTTCTCCAAAAGGGTTGACTTCCACTTCATCTCAGCCAACTGTCCCAATAGTCAGTCCCTTGACTTTGCTACTGCTGATAAGCTTCATTCCTCTATAATCCTATTTTCAAATATCCTCTCTGTCCTATATTCATTCATGACTTACTCTCCAAGTCAGAAATTCTTCAGACTCACTGGAATGGTGAGATCATTTACCTTGTCACCTTTATAATTCCTTGACCCATCCCTGCCTACCCTCACCCTGATGCCCTCGTATCTCATCTTAGGCAGCCCAGATCCCATGGTCCCTCAGTACAATTCCTTTATTATATGTACCATCAACAATCATGCTCACCCAGGGCTTAGTATTTCCCTGGCAAAGTACCAAGCGTGCTGCAATTCAGTTCTACCTCTTCCCACATGTGTACCTGAACACCCTGACACAAACACTACCATGACACTGGTCTCATTTCAAATTCATGACAACTGACTTGTAGTGAGCCTGGTACTCATGCTACCTTCCCCTAATTCATTCACTTTTCTACTCTGGAGAATTATTTCACACATTCTCCTTGCCTCTCAAATCTCTAATGTCTCTCTTTTTGTATCAACTAATGCTGAAAGGAAATTAAATGATAAGGAAATGAGAAGCAATCAGAGGAAATTGACAAATTCCCACCTACCCTCATTCATAGTCATATTCTTTGCCACCTCTCCTGTTTTCATAGATAAACTGTTTTTACTCTCATCTAAGGCCAGTCCCTTTAGTAATGCTATCTCTTCTTGCCCACTTAGTGATATAAATCATATAGATTTCTCTTTCTTCTACATCATCAAATTTTCTCTTTCTTCTGGGTCATTTCCATTAGCATAGAAGCACTCATCTTAAAAATTAAACCTCACTTTTTTCTATCTGAACTCTATTTCTCTGCATTTTTAAAAATATTTTTAAAGTTGTTGGTAGACCTTTATTTTATTTATTGATATGAGGTGCTGAGAATGGAAACCAGTACGTCACACTTGTCAGACAAGTGCACTACCACTGAACCACAGCCTCAACCCCTCTGTGCATTCTTTATAAATTTTTATTTAAGTTATTTAAACCTATTCATCACTTGTTCAATCTATGTATTGAATTCTCCCCCACCCCTTCAGTACTAGCAATGGAACCCAGGACCTTACACATACTAGGCAAGCAGTCTACTACTGAGCTACATCCCCCCATCTATATTGAGTTCTTCCTCCTCCAGGTACTTTCCTGGGTGCCAGGATATAGCAATGAGCAAAAAGAGGATAAAAAAGGATGTCTGTGCTCTCATGGAAGTTATATGCAAAAATGGAAAGAAACAGCCAAGTAGAAATACCGTGTGGAAGGTGGATGCTAAGTGCTGCAGAGAAAATAATTAAGGAAGGGAAATAAGAAACGCCAGGGTGGAGTCAGGGAGAAGGTTCTGTTTTAATTAGGATGGTCAAGTTCTGACTCTCCGTGAAAGGGATATTTGAGCAAAGACCTAGCAGAGATAAAGGAGTGAGTCTTCTGGTGTCAGAGGCATGGGAGGGGCCAAATGATATAGAACCTCAAAGTCCTTTGTAAGGACTTGCAATTTTAATTTGAGAGAAATGGGATGTTATTAAATGGGTTTTGATCAAGGGAACTGCATGTTCTGGCATTCCTTTTAAAAGGATGATTCAGGAAAGGTGTCTCTCTTGAAATGACATTTGGCCAGACCTGATGAAAGTGAAGGAGGGAGCCATGTGGATACCTAGGGTGGGAAATCCAGGCTGAGCCAAGAGCAAATGTTAAGACTCTGAGGATGGCCAGTCCCAGTACTTCACTGGGATTGTATTAACAGGAAGCTAGTACGTGAGTTTGATCAAGGGAATGGCATGTTCTGACATATACTTTTTAAAAGGATGATTCTAGATGCTGGGTTGAGAATAGATTGTAAAGGGATGAGTGTGGAGGCAAGAAGACCATTAGATAGATATTTCAATATCATAACAAGAGATACTGTTAGCTTGCACTAGAGTGATTGGATAAATGTGGTGGGAAGTAGTTGGAAATAGAACTTGAAAGTAGAACTGAGACTGAACGAAGGTTATGAGAGAAAGAAGAGTCAGGAAGACTCCAAGCCACAGCAATTGAAGAATTTAGTTGCTATTTACTAAGACAGGGAAAACTGTAAGGTTGAGCGGGTTGAAGAAACTCTATAGAGTTCAGTATTCACTGTGTTCAGACTGAGCTGCCTTTTAGACAGCTAGGTAGAGACCTCTGGTAAGCAATTGACAGTGGAATCCAAGGGGAGTCTGAACTAGAGATATTCACTTTGAGAGGTCAGCACTGAGGTGGATTTTAAGTTAGACTAGAAGCAAATGGAGAATAGAAAAGGAAGATACAAGAGTTCAAGGCCTAGAGCATTACTATATCAAGAGAACAGCAAGGAAGGCCAAGGAATGGCCAATTTGCCTAGAAGGAACACCACAAGAGATTTTGATATTCCAGAAGTCTAGTTGAGAATGTATTTCAAAAGGGGGGCAATGATCAACTACTTCAAATGCTGCTAATAGTTCAAATAAATGAAGTTTGAGAAGCAACTATTGGTTTAAACAAGATAGTGGTCATTGTGGGCCTTTCCAAAAACTGTTTCTGTCATTTTCTATTTGTAGAGAGGTGGCACAGTAAAGTGACAAAGCATAAAATTTTGGTTTAATTTATAGTAAATACCAGTTATATAATAATAATCTACTTTCTTGGTCTCAGATTTTACCTCTGTAAATTGAAAATTATGATAAGAAGTAGTGAGTAAATGTATGTGGAAGCATGTTATAACCATGCAGATGTTAGCTACTTAAATTTCACACTTCATAGAGAAAAACAGAAAATAATTCCAAGAAGGACGCCCAGGTTCCTCTCTCTCATCTGAAATGCAGCAACAGTTCTACCGCTTCAGACCTTAGTGATGGGCTGAATTTTAAACCACAAGATTCTATAACCATGTATAATCTATAATCTTATAATCATATATGTAAATGATTCTACTATGAGTATCACAGTCACAGGAAGAACAATGAAACTTTTCCTGAAATATTACCTTTTATTCCTAAGATCCTGTCTTAGTGTGTTCAGGCTGCTATAATAAAATACCATAAACCGGGTGACTTTACAAACAACAGATATTAATTTCTCATGCTTCTGAAGCCTGGAAAGTTCAAGATCAAGGCAGATTCTGTATGTGGCGAAGGCATGCTTTTGGTTCATAGATGGCTCCTTCTTGCTGTATCCTCGCATGATGGAAAGAGCCAACTGGCTCCCTAGGGTCTCCTTTATAGGAATACTAATCCCATTCATGAGGGCAGCAGTTGTGACCTACTCCCCTCCACAAAGCTTACCTCTTAATGGGGTAGGGGTTCAACTTGTGAACTTGTTGTAGGGCATGGTAACATTCAGACCATAGCAAACCCAAAACCCAAAGCATTTTCATACACATTACCTGTTATCTGACTTGGGCAAGGGCAACCATTCCCTTTATTTATTTTGTGAGTACAAATACTTCAGTCCATGAAATTTGTCTTGGGGGTTAATTAAGACCTTGTCCAGCTTTAAAAACTGCACATATAAATTTACTACTTGAAATTTTTTTAGTCATTTTCCTTATGAAATAATAAGTGTTAAGTGTTCACAAGATTTAGCTTCTATTGGACTAGGAATCATGCATGTCTTATTCATGACCTTACCTCCAGTGCCAGGTATTCAATAAATATTTGCTGGAAGGAGGGCAGTAGAAAGGTGATTGAGTAATTAATGACTAGAATGATCCAAATGGTAAATAAATAAATGGTTAGGAGGTTAGATCACAGCCATACTCATAAAGTCTTTTATTTGCTCTGAAAAATAAATTACTTTTTTCAATATTATTAAACAAAACACCTAGTATTTTATACCATATTTGAGTATTAATCTGACACTGATTATTTTAGTTAGTTTTTTGTTGTTTTTTTTTTTTTTGCCTCTGTGACCAAAAGACCTTACAAGAACGATTAGAGGAGGAAGTTTATTTGGAGCTCACAGTTTCAGTAGTTTCATCCAAAGGATAGCTGATTCCATTGCTCCATTGTTCTGGGCCCAAGGTGAGGCATAACATCAGGGCAGAAGAGTATGGTGGAGGAAGGCAGCTCAGGACATGGCACCAGGAAGCAAAGAGAGATGAACACTCTAGACAAGGGACAAAATATGTACCCCAAAGGCATTCCTCCAATTACCCGCCTCCTCTAGCCACACTCTACCTACTTACAATTACCACCCAGTTACTCTGTTCAAGTGGATTAATGCTCTGATCATAACCCAGTCACTTCACCTCTGAAATTTCTTGCACTGCCTCACACATGAGCTTTTGGGGGAACCACATGTCTAAACTGTAACACTGACCCTTCTGTGAAAGAGCTTATGGTTTAAAAAAGACACTAGGATATGGACACAGATAATTAAAAGTCAAGGTAGAAATTCTAAGTATCCCAGTATCATCATATTTCAAAGGAGATTATTAAATACAAAACATTTCATTAAATAGAAGGTGGTTTTTTGCATGAATTTCAGGCTGAAAGAAACATTTTAATTTGAGGAGCAGGGGACAGTGATAGAAACTGCCAATGTTTCTCAAGGGATCTCCTGCTTGCTTCAGATTTTTTCATAGGCATAGTTCTGATTTTCTTCTATGTCTAACATCACTTAAACTTGCCTCTCTTTCCTTTCCTTTAATGTGGTTTATCACTAACAGTATGTTTAGCAGCCATTATTATGTTCTTTATTCAGCAGCATATAGTAGAGAAGATTGAAGGAGAGAGACTATAAAACTTAAAAGTAGTGTGGTGTGATGTTTAGGAGGATGAGGCCCCGTGCAGGGTGAAGCAGCTCAGCTGTGAAGTCAGGCTGTTGGGTTTTAATTCTGGTCAGCAGTGCCAGGGCCATCATCGGGTGGGGTGAAGGCCCCTTTATGGGCTCCTGTACCCCTGAAGTTTCACAGTAACTACTTCACAACTTCTTCCAGCCACATGAGGCAGACCCTAAGAAGAGGAATGCAAGGAAGCAATGTCTAATCTTTTATCTTACTCCCCTTGAAAGTTAAGGTAAAGAAGCACAAAGATGACTGTTCAAACCATAAAAACAAGTCAGTCTAATCCCACAGAATTGTGATTGAAGGAAACCATATATTGGATTATGTTGTTATGGTCCCAAATCCCAAAGTTTTGCAGACCACCATTTTATTCAAATAAGTTCATGCTTGGCACAGGAAGATCAGTAACACTTAATGTTTGTACTATGAAAAGCCTTACCTCTGCTCTTCCCAGCCATCAAGGTCAATTAAACTTCAATACCTCTTGAAACTAGGGTCCAAACTTCGACCACTATTGAAAGCCAGTATCCTCAGAGTTTATAGGTGACACTATTTTCCTACGTAGGGGATATTTGGATATTTGGCATTTACCTACATGCTTACCCATTCGGTATCATATAAGCACCCCTTAAGTAAATGGGGGCACCACTAGCTACTGGCTATGCTGCTGTGTCGATCAATCTCTTATAACTTGGCCCCTAGTCAAGTAGATAGATATTTATAAGGCACTGTGGTAATTAGACGTATATACACACATACAAATGTGTACACGTACACCAATACATATACACACAATGCATACACACCAGCCTCTTTCCAGGCTACCACGTCCCCCTGACCTGCCTGTCTCTTCAGTTAGTTTCCATTTCAGCAGTTCTTAAGTCCAGTAGACTTGCATGGTCACAACACTGCATACAACACCTTTTTTTTCCAGGATGGGTGGGAAAGGTAATGTTTATTGAGTAGCTATTATGTGTATTTTATGCATAGGCCCATGTAACAAACCTGACTACCTTTAAAGGTTGATGTTATCCTCACTTTGTATGAGAAAACAGAGGTCCAAGAAGATTACATAACTTGAGACTAGCTAACTGGTAAAGAACACAAGACCTTTTTACCCTGGACTTCCTCTCCTTGAATGATCCTTCCAGGTTATTCCTACAAAGCCTGCCTTCATGGAGACACAGTTTCTTTTTAAGATATATTATCAGCATTCAGTTACTGTTTCTTAAACATCTGTAATCTAAGTAATGTGGGAGACAAAGAAGAATGAGGCATAATTATTGCTTATTGTGGGTAAACAGGAATAAAGAATATGGGAAGAATTTAGAGAAAAAAGTAACTGTTAAATTGTCATTCAGACTGAGTTTAATAGAAATTCATAGAAGGGAGAGGTCTGGGTCAGAAAGATCAGGGGTGGCCTTTGAATCTATAATCAACAATTATTTCCCTGGTAATTGGCTGCCTGTGATAAAAAATTTTTAATTGCATCACCATCAACAAAAGTAATATATACAGCCATTAATGTCATGTATAATACGGGGATTATTTTTTATACTGTGTTCTCAATTGTGGTTGCATAATTGATGGTCACATGTGTGAGATACATAGAATGTTAAAAATAAACATAAAGCACTCAAAGAGGAACTAGCCATTTGCCCCAGTTGCTCCTCAGAGGAGCCAGTTTCTCAGCCTCTTGCCCAGAGTGTTTGTTTCTAAAGAAGGTGAAGATGAATCTTCTCCTCTTGGAGTCCTTAATAGCTTGTCTTCTTACTGCATGTGTAAATCACAGAGAGGTTGTTCTCAGAATTTAGTGAAGAACAATAACCAGTGGTAACTTTAATAAATGCTCGTGCCAGGGCTCCCCACCTTACTGACCCATAATTGGGGAGGGAATGCAAGGAGAAGCCTTCTAAGCAACTTTCAAACGCATTAGAGGTGACATTGATCAACTCCTTCCCCTCTTAAGGACCAGTGACCAGAGATATCAAATTCATTGCTGGCCTGAAACTCCTGCGACCTAACAGGAGTGAGGTGGAGACACAAAATGAGCTGGCGGCAGCTATCTCTTAGCCTCCTTCTCCCTTACCCTTTGGTCCCCCTCTAGCACCAGCTCTGGGGGGCATAGGGTCCTGCCAGAGTGGGAGCCATTGCACTAACCTGTTGGTTACCAAGCCTTGAGCACCCTCCTAAAGGAACGTAAGCATTTGTTCTATTTGAGGGAGTAGATTGAGAAGCTCTGGTTCCAAAACAAATTCCAGATGGACAAGATCAAGCCTTTTGTCAGGGAATAGGGAGTAAAGTTTGTTCTTTGACGCCTCTGTGTACATCTGCCTCTGCTCTCCATGTCCTGGAAGCTGCCCTCTTTATGTTAGAAAATATCAATTTACAGTTTATTGTAACCCAAATCATGACCATGACCATTAAGTTTCCATCAGAGCTGGGGCATAGCTCAGTGGTAGATTGAGGTTTTAAGTATGTACAAGGCCCTAAGTTCCACCCCCAGCACTGAAAAAAAAAAAAAAAAAACAGTTTCTATCAAAATTATGGAAGGTAATCTTTTCATCTTACATTTTAAACTAGCATTTTACGTGTTATTAAATTACAACACGTATAAAGCTGGAGGATTTTAAGTTAAATTAAATAAGCCAGAAAGACAAATACTGCATGCTGCATGATCTCACTTAATATGAACAATCTAAAAAAGGACCAGTGACCAGAGATATCAAACTCATAGAAACTTAGTAGAAGAGAGGTACAGGGTTTGGGGCAGGAGAACTAGGTACCAAGTTGCCGTTGTAGAGCTGGGGTTGTGGCTCAGTGATAGATGCTTGCCTAGCATGTGTGAGGCACTGGGTTCCATTCTCAGCACCACATATAAGCAAATAAATAAATAAAGGTCCATCAATAACTAATAAAAATACTTAAAGAAAAAAGTTGCCATTGTAAGGTGAATAAGTTCTAGACACCTTGTGGCATTTCAGCATGGTTTCTTTAGTTAGTAATCATTTATTGCACAATTAAAACTTGTTAAGAGTAGATCTTAAGTATTCTCACCAAATAAATAAAAAGCAAACTAGATGAGATGATAGATATGTTAAACAGCTTGACTGGGGTGAATATTTCATAGTTTACATATACCAAAGCCTCATGTCATATACCTTGAATTATGTGATATTATCAGTTATACCTCAATAAAATAGAAGGTACACATTTTCATATAAACAAAAGTGAAGCCATGTTCTATGTAATTTTTTATCTTTAAAAAAGTCATTAAAGCCTATTTTGTTCTTGATTTCTCAGAGAAGGAAAAAAGACCACTTGGCTAGAAAAAGATCAATTCTTCTACTTAAATACTCCTTCTATGCGATAACCCAATTTTAGTTTGATGCAAGCAACTGAATCATTATGACTGTATAACCACCATTTTTCCTAATGTTGATAAAGTTGTCATCATTTTCACATTGAGTCCGTCACCTGATATACACGTAACTCATCAATTGTGTGTAAGTAGTCAACTTAGTTTGCAGGTATCCCTGTGAGGAAGGTGCACAGGGAATGCAGGAAAGACAGAACCGTAGTTCATGGGGAAAGGCAGAATTCTGGAAAGATTTGGGAGACTCTCCCTTCTCCTGTCTAAATGCTTGGTTTTGGAACAGGAAGGAGATATGAGTCTGGTGTGTCTGAAGAAAGCAGGTGCAAGAGTTAGATGGGATAGACAGCTTGTCCCTCCCTGTCCTCCTTCTCCCGGGGCTGGGGTTCTTGGCCGTGTAGGGAGAATGGAAATGGGGTGGGAAAGGAACAAATCCTGTTCTACGCCTGAAGCTGCTGCTTCCTGATTTTCTAGCCAGAGAGGTTTCATGTTCATCGTTCTATGGTATAAACTGTAAATATCTATTCTTATTTTCCCCTGAATATGATGCTAATGAAAGTGAAGGCCAATCATCAAGGGTGAATTATTTAATACAATAATGTTTTAATAGCTGAGAAGAGACACAAATAGTGGCGTTGCCTGTGGCTAATGGATTTCCCTGATAGGAGATAAAAGGCTGATTACACAGCAGAGCCAGTGAAGACCCTGTGCATTAATGACAGTTTACAGGTCAGCTCACTTACAGGAGTGATTTAAAACGCACCATCTGTTTTCTAACTGCTGGTTGATAAGTGTGATTCTGCAGACAGTCAGCGTCTCTTCATCAGAAATTGTCACTCGTTTGTCTTCCTGAGTCTGGTTAGTTTGGCCCCAAAATATTCACCGACTCAACTCCCCAATTCTTTACAAATGAAATAATTTCTAAATTGAGTGGATTGATGGCAGTCAGTCCTGCTTCCACTTAGCCCTTCTCTGCCAGGTTAGAAAATGAGGCCCTAATGCCCTACGGCATCCAGTGTGTGCACTGCATTAACTCCTCTGTGAGGCATCTACCCCACCCCAGCCCTACCAGTCACTAACCTCCTTGGCAATGTTGAGAAAATAGCCACTCACATCATCTCCTGCTTCCTGTAATTCAGATCAGGAACCCCAGTTGAGAAAGGAACCTGTTCCCCAACCCATGGAGGCAGATGGACACATGTGCTCCTGCATGCCTCCCCCAAACCCCCTCGCCTCCCCCACCCCTGCCATTCTCACATCGGTGAGGAAAGGAGAGGCCAGTTTGGGCTTCCACTCTGCCCCCTTCCCCATCTCTGGTGCCTGTGTCGTCTGTAATTAATATGGTGCCGTAGGATGAAGTGAGAGGGCTTTGGAGCTACATTTCTGGATTTAGATCCTGGCTTTGTCTCTTCAAACTTTCATGACCCGGGCCAAGTTGTTTAACTTGTGTCACTGTTGCCTCATATGAAAATGGGGGTAAGAACTAGTTTCTCTCAAGGGAGTGCTGAATATTAAACTGTTGGACACACATTTAGCATTGAAAAGCAGTGACTGCCACATAGAAGTGCACAAAAAATGTCGCTGCTGTATTTATAGGACACAGTGGGGTGGGAGGCCAGTGTGATCCTTTCTTAGGTTATGAGTTGAGTGGAACTTTGTAACTCAGCTGAATGGAGTTGGAAGAATGGAAAGGAAACCTTGTCAAGCTCCTTTTTTTTAACCTACTTATTGTAGCCATTCACTAATTAACAGATTTATTGAGTACCTACTATGTGGTGCTAGAGTACTGGTTCTCAAAGTGTGAACCTCAGCTTAACAGCACCACCTCCTGGAACCTTTATTAGAAATGCAAATTCTCACCATTCTACCCTCCCCCATATTCTCCTTAGGCTTTCTGAATCAGAAACTCTTAAGGGTGGGGCCAGGCTATGTGTGTGTGTGTGTGTGTGTGTGTGTGTGTGTGTTAGTTATACTTTCTTTTTAGATATACCTGGCAGTAGAGTATATTTTGACATATTATACATACACGGAGTATAACTTATTCTATTTAGGATCCTATTTTTGTGGCTGTATAAGATGTGGAGTTTCACTTTGGTGCATTCATATATGAACACAGGAAAGTTACATCAGATTCATTCAACTGTCTTTCCTTTTTCTATCCCCACTTCCTTCCCTTCATTTCCCTTTCTCTAATTCACTGAACTTTTATTCTTCCCCTTCCCATCCTTTTTGTGTGTTTGAAGTTATATACTAGAGACAACATTTGGTCTTTGGTCTTTGGGGATTGGCTTATTTCACTTAGCATGATAATCTCCAGATCCATCCATTTATCAACAAAAGTCATAAAGTCATTCTTCTGTATGGCTGAGTACTATTCCATTGTGTATATATCTCACATTTTCTTTATACATTGTGAATTAAGCTGCTATAAACATCAGTGTGGCTGTGTTCTGTAGTGTACTGATTTTAAGTCCTTTGAGTGTAGCTAAGGAGTGGGATACCTGGGTCAAATGGTGGTTCCATTCCAAGTTTTTTAAGGAATCTCCATACTGCTTTCCAGAGTGTTTACACCAATTTTCAGTCCCACCAGCAGTGTATGAGTGAACCTTTTCCCCTATATCCTTGCCAACATTTGTTGTTACTTGCATCCTTGATAATTTTCATTCTGCAATTGCTAGAGATGTTGAACATTTTTTCATATATTTGTTGACCATTTGTGTTTCTTCTTCTGTGAAGTATCTGTTCAGTTCCTTTGCCCATTTATTGACTGGGGTATTTGTTTGGATGTTAATTTTTTTTTAAGTTTTTTGAATATCCTATAGATTGATGCTCTATCTAAGGTGCAGGTGGAAAAGATTTCTCCCATTCTTTAGGCTCTCTCTTCACACTCTTAATTTTTTCCTTTGCTATAAAAAAACTCTTTAATTTGATACCGTTCCATTATTGATTCTTGGTTTTACTTCTTGTGCTTTACAAGTCTTGTTGAAGAAGTCAGTTCCTAAGCTGACACAGTGAAGAGCTGGGCCTACATTTTCTTCTCAGAGGCACAGGGACTCTGGTCTAATGCATAGGCCCTTGATCTACTTTGAGTTGAGTTTTGTGCAGGATGAGAGATAGGAGTTAAACTCTTACTATAAATGGATTTCCAGTTTTCCCAACACCATTTGCTAAAGAGGCTATATTTTCAAATGATGTTTATGGCACCTTTGTCCAGTTTGAAATAAGTGTATTTATATGAGGTGGGTTTTTTTTTTCTGTTTTTTTTTTTAATTTTTTATTGTGGGTTGTTCAAAACATTACAAATTTCTTGACATATCATATTCCACACTTTGATTCAAGTGGGTTATGAACTCCCACCTTCACCCCATACACAGATTGCAGAATCACATCAGTTACACATCCATTGATTTACAAATTGCCATACTAGTGTCTGTTGTGCTCCGCTGCCTTTCCCATCCTCCACCCTCCCCCCTCCCCTCCCCTCCTCTCTCTCTACCTCCTCCACTGTATAACCCTGAGGGTCTCCTTCCATTACCCTGCAATTTCCCTTCTCTCTCCCTTTCCCTCCCACCTCTCATCCCTGTTAAATGTTAATCTTCTTCTCCTGCTCTTCGTCCCTACTCTGTTCTTAGTTACTCTCCTTATATCAAAGAAGACATTTGGCATTTGTTTTTTAGGGATTGGCTAGCTTCACTTAGCATAATCTGCTCTAATGCCATCCATTTCCCTGTAAATTCTATGATTTTGTCATCTTTTAATGCAGAGTAATACTCCATTGTGTATAAATGCCACATTTTTTTTATCCATTCGTCTATTGAAGGGCATCTAGGTTGGTTCCACAGTCTTGCTATTGTGAACTGTGCTGCTATGAACATCGATGTAGCAGTGTCCCTGTAGCATGCTCTTTTTAGGTCTTTAGGGAATAGACCAAGAAGGGGAATAGCTGGGTCAAATGGTGGCTCCATTCCCAGCTTTCCAAGAAATCTCCATACTGCTTTCCAAATTGGCTGCACCAATCTGCAGTCCCACCAGCAATGTACAAGTGTACCCTTTTCCCCCCATCCTCGCCAGCACTTGTTGTTGTTTGACTTCCTAATGGCTGCCAATCTTACTGGAGTGAGATGGTATCTTAGGGTGGTTTTGATTTGCATTTCTCTGACAGCTAGAGATGTTGAGCATTTTTTCATGTACTTGTTGATTGACTGTATGTCCTCCTCTGAGAAGTGTCTGTTCAGGTCCTTGGCCCATTTGTTGATTGGGTTGTTTGTTCTCTTATTGTCTAATTTTTTGAGTTCTTTGTATACTCTGGATATTAGGGCTCTATCTGAAGTGTGAGGAGTAAAGATTTGTTCCCAGGGTGTAGGCTCCCTATTTACCTCTCTTATTGTTTCTTTTGCTGAGAAAAAACTTTTTAGTTTGAGTAAGTCCCATTTGTTGATTCTAGTTATTAACTTTTGTGCTATGGGTGTCCTATTGAGGAATTTGGAGCCCGACCCCACCGACTGTAGATCGTAGCCAACTTTTTCTTCTATCAGACGGCGCGTCTCTGATTTGATATCAAGCTCCTTGATCCATTTTGAATTCACTTTTGTGCATGGCGAGAGAAAGGGATTCAGTTTCATTTTGTTGCATATGGATTTCCAGTTTTCCCAGCACCATTTGTTGAAGATGCTATCCTTCCTCCATTGCATGCTTTTAGCCCCTTTATCAAATATAAGATAGTTGTAGTTTTGTGGATTGGTTTCTGTGTCCTCTATTCTGTACCATTGGTCCACCCGCCTGTTTTGGTACCAGTACCATGCTGTTTTTGTTACTATTGCTCTGTAGTATAGTTTGAAGTCTGGTATCGCTATACCGCCTGATTCACACTTCTTGCTTAGCATTGTTTTTGCTATTCTGGGTCTTTTATTTTTCCATATGAATTTCATAATTGCTTTCTCTATTTCTACAAGAAATGCCGTTGGGATTTTGATTGGCATTGCATTAAACCTATAGAGAACTTTTGGTAATATCGCCATTTTGATGATGTTAGTTCTGCCTATCCATGAACAGGGTATATTTTTCCATCTTCTAAGATCTTCTTCTATTTCTCTCTTTAGGGTTCTGTAGTTTTCATTGTATAAGTCTTTCACCTCTTTTGTTAGGTTGATTCCCAAGTATTTTATTTTTTTTGAAGATATTTTGAATGGAGTGGTTGTCCTCATTTCCATTTCAGAGGATTTGTCCCTGATATACAGGAATGCCTTTGATTTATGCGTGTTGATTTTATATCCTGCCACTTTGCTGAATTCATTTATTAGCTCTAATAGTTTCTTTGTAGACCCTTTTGGGTCTGCTAGGTATAGAATCATATCATCTGCAAATAGTGATAATTTAAGTTCTTCTTTTCCTATTTTTATGCCTTTAATTTCTTTCGTCTGTCTAATTGCTCTGGCCAGTGTTTCGAGAACTATGTTGAAGAGAAGTGGAGAGAGAGGGCATGCCTGTCTTGTTCCAGATTTTAGAGGGAATGCCTTCAGTTTTTCTCCATTCAGAATGATGCTAGCCTGAGGCTTAGCATAGATTGCTTTTACAATATTGAGGTATGTTCCTGTTATCCCTAGTTTTTCTAGAGTTTTGAACATAAAGGGATGCTGTACTTTGTCGAATGCTTTTTCCGCATCTATCGAGATGATCATATGGTTCTTATTTTTAAGTCTATTGATGTGGTGAATAACATTTATTGATTTCCGTATATTGAACCAGCCTTGCATCCCAGGGATGAATCCTACTTGATCATGGTGTACAATTTTTTTGATATGTTTTTGTATCCGATTCGCCAGAATTTTATTGAGGATTTTTGCATCTAGGTTCATTAGAGATATTGGTCTGTAGTTTTCTTTCTTTGAAGTGTCTTTGTCTGGTTTAGGTATCAGGGTGATGTTGGCCTCATAGAATGAATTTGGAAGTTCTCCCTCCTTTTCTATTTCCTGAAGTAGCTTGAAAAGTATTGGTATTAGTTCTTCTTTAAAGGTTTTGTAAAATTCTGCTGTATACCCATCCGGACCTGGGCTTTTCTTAGTTGGTAGTCTTTTGATGGTTTCTTCTATTTCCTCAATTGATATTGGTCTGTTTAGGTTTTCTATATCCTCCTGACTCAATCTGGGCAGATCATATGACTTAAGAAATTTATCTATGCCTTCACTATCTTCTAATTTATTGGAGTATAAGGATTCAAAATAGTTTTTGATTATCTTCTGTATTTCTGAAGTGTCTGTTGTGATATTGCCTTTTTCATCCCGTATGCTAGTAATTTGAGTTCTCTCTCTTCTTCTCTTCGCTAGCATGGCTAAGGGTCTGTCGATTTTGTTTATTTTTTCAAAGAACCAACTTTTAGTTTTGTCAATTTTTTCAATTGTTTCTTTTGTTTCGATTTCATTAATTTCAGCTCTGATTTTAATTATTTCTTGCCTTCTACTTCTTTTGCTGTTGTTTTGCTCTTCTTTTTCTAGGATTTTGAGATGAAGTATGAGATCATTTATTTGTTGGTTTTTTTCTTTTTTTAAGGAATGAACTCCAAGCAATGAATTTTCCTCTTAGAACTGCTTTCAATGTGTCCCATAGATTCCGATATGTTGTGTCTGTGTTTTCATTTATCTCTAAGAATTTTTTAATTTCCTTCTTGATGTCTTCTATAACCCATTGATCATTCAGTAACCTATTGTTCATTCTCCAAGTGATGTATGCTTTTTCCTTCCTTCTTTTATCGTTGATTTTCAGTTTCATTCCATTATGATCAGATAAGATGCATGGTATTATCTCTACTCCTTTATATTGTCTAAGAGTTTCCCTGTGACATAATATATGATCTATTTTTGAGAAGGATCCATGTGCTGCTGAGAAAAAAGTGTAACTGCTTGATGTTGGGTGGTATACTCTATATATGTCAATTAGGTCTAGGTTATTAATAGTGTTATTGAGTTCTATAGTTTCCTTATTCAACTTTTGTTTGGAAGATCTGTCCAGTGGCGAGAGAGGTGTGTTGAAGTCTCCCATGATTATGGTGTGGTGGTCTATTAGACTCTTGAACTTGAGAAGAGTTTGTTTGACGAACATAGCTGCACCATTGTTTGGGGCATAAATATTTATGATTGTTATGTCTTGTTGATGTATGGTTCCCTTAAGCAGTATGTAGTGTCCCTCTTTATCTCTTTTGATTAACTTTGGCTTGAAATCTATTTTATTTGATATGAGTATGGACACTCCTGCTTGTTTCCGAAGTCCATATGAGTGATATGATTTTTCCCAACCTTTCACCTTCAGCCTATGTAAGTCTTTTCCTATCAAATGCGTCTCCTGTAGGCAGCATATTGTTGGGTCTTGTTTTGTGATCCATTGTACTAGCCTGTGTCTCTTAATTGGTGAGTTTAAGCCATTAACATTTAGGGTTATTATTGAGATATGGGTTGTTCTTCCAGCCATATTTGTTTATTTCTGTTACTAAACATTGTTTGTTTTCCTCTTTGATTATTTCCCCCCCCCCTTTACTGTCCTACCTCCCACTGTTGGTTTTCATTGTTATTTTCCATTTCCTCTTCCTGTAATGCTTTGGCGAGGATGTTTTGAAGAGATGGTTTTCTAGCTGCGAATTCTTTAAACTTTTGTTTATCGTGGAAGGTTTTAATTTCATCCTCCATCCTGAAGCTTAATTTCACTGGATACACAATTCTTGGTTGGAACCCATTTTCTTTCAGTGTTTGAAATATGTTATTCCAGGATCTTCTAGCTTTCAGAGTCTGTGTTGAAAGATCAGCTGTTATCCTGATTGGCTTACCCCTAAATGTAATCTGCTTCCTTTCTCTTGTAGCTTTTAAAATTCTCTCCTTATTCTGTATGTTGGGCATCTTCATTATAATGTGTCTAGGTGTGGATCTCTTATGATTTTGCACATTCGGCGTCCTGTAGGCTTCTAGGATTTGGGATTCTGTCTCATTCTTCAAGTCTGGGAAGTTTTCTTGTATTATTTCATTGAATAGACTGCTCATTCCTTTGGTTTGGAGCTCTGTACCTTCCTGTATCCCAATGACTCTTAAGTTTGGTCTCTTAATGTTATCCCATATTTCTTGGATATTCTGCTCATGGTTTCTTAACAGTCTTGCTGAGCTGTCTATGTTCTTTTCCAGTTGAAATACTTTGTCTTCATTGTCTGATGTTCTATCTTCTAAGTGTTCTACTCTGCTGGTCGTATTCTCCATTGAGTTTTTAAGTTGGTTTATTGCTTCCTGCATTTCTAGGATTTCTGATTGCTTGTTTTTTATAACCTCTATCTCCCTGTATAGTTGATCCTTTGCTTCCTGGATTTGTTTGCGTAATTCATTGTCGAAGTGATCTTTCATTGTCTGATTTTGCTGTTTAATGTCTTCCTTGATACTCCAGATCATCTGAAGCATGTATATCCTGAATTCTTTATCTGACATTCCATCTGCTGCAGCTGTTACCTCTTCTAAAGTTGCGTTGACCTGCATTGCTTGTGGTCCTTTCTTTCCTTGTCTTTTCATACTGCTTGCGTATCTTTCCTGCAGGTGCGGGCGGCGGCTCTGCTCTCTCTTTATTCCAATTGGGGTGTCGTGGCTACCACGCCGGCAGGTCACTGGGCCTGTTCTGGGAGCTGGCGGCGGCTCTGTTCTGCCCCTACTCCAATTGGGGTGACGAGTGTACCACGCCGGCAGGCCACCGGGCCTGATCCGCCGGTCGGTTGCAGGTTTGCCTACCCTGCAGGCGCGGGCGGCGGCTCTACTCTGCCCCTACTCCAAATGGGGTGATGTGTCTGTCGTACCGGCAGGCCACTGGGCCTGTCCCGCTGGTCGGTCGCAGATCTGCCCACCTTTCGGGCACGGGTGGAGGCTCTGCTCTGCCCCTACTCCAATTGGGGTGTCGTGACTACCCCGCCTGCAGGACGCTGGGCCTGTTCCTGGCACGGGCGGCGACTCTGCTCTGCCACTACTCCAATTAGGGTGGTGTTTGTACCACGCTGGCAGGCTCCTGGGCCTGATCCGCCTGTCTGTTGTAGGTCTGCCTACCTTGGAGGCGCGGGCGGCGGATCTGCCCTGCCCCTCCTACCACGCCTGCGGACCCCTGGGCCTGATCTGCAGGTTGATCACTGGTCTGCTCACCCTGCGGGCACGGGTGGCGGTTCCGCTCCGCCCCCACTCCAATTGGGGTCACGTGACCACCACACCGGCAGGGCCTGATCCGGGCGTGGGAGAAGGATCTGCTCTGCCCCTACTCCAGTTGGGGTGACGTGTGTACCACACTGGCAGGCCACTGGGCCTGACCCGCCACGCTGTCACAGGTCTGTTTACCTTGCAAGCGCGAAGGGCGGCTCTGCCCTGCCCCTCCTACCACGCCCATGTACCACTGGGTCGCGGGTCTGCCCACCTTGCGGGTGCGGGTGGCGGCTCCGCTCCGCCCCCTCTCCAATTGGGGTCACGCGGTCACCACGCTGGCGAGCCGCTGGGCCTGCTCCGGGCGCTGGCAGCGGCCCGGCTCCTCCCCTCTGGCTCGAGGACAAATTGAGGAGACTCGGGTGACTGTGCCTCACCCCCCTTACCAGGAGACCAACTGCTTATGTCACCGCTGGTATTGATGAAGATCTCTCCTCCGCCGCTTTCTGCTGACATCAGATCTCTGCCATGTTGGTATCCTATGCGAATGGCAGCATTTCGTTCCTCTTGCCGGGCAACCCGAGCAACGGGTGAGTCCTGACCGGCCCTCAGCAGGACCCGGACCGAGACGCAGTTTCCGCGGGCTCCTAGCCCCGGGCCAGGGAAGTTCCGGGAGCCGGAACTCGGCCGCTCCGTGCTCGGTGTAAGCTCCTATAAGTGTAAGCTCCAAGAAGCAGCCCCCGCGGGCTCAGTTCCGGGAGCCGGAATTCGGCTGCTTAGTGCTTGGTGTTTGCTCTGATAGGAGCAGGGTCCAAGAAGCAGCCTCCGCAGGCTCCGCAGCCCTGAGCCAGGGCGGTTCCGGGACGGTTCCGGGAGCCGGAACTCGGCCGCCCCGCGCTCAGTGTTCGCTCCGATAAGATCAGATTCTAAGAAGCCCCCAGGCGCTGAACCCTAGCAATCTGTCTGCAAGCCGCAGGCGAATGGCAGCCGGAAATTACCTGTTCTATGGCTGAATGAGCTGCGGTCAGTCGAAAACAGGGAAGGTGACGTCAGTTTACCAACATGGTGGCTGCTGGCCTCCTCTGTGGTCTGACCGGTGTGGAGAACCGAGATGGACCGCTTCCTTCCCCCGTCTCGAACCCAGAATTCAGCCCTGAGTACGGTGCTTGCGCGGCTGGCAGAAACTGCAGCGCTGTATCCCTGCGTCGCTATCTCCTCGTTTCCCATCGCGCGCTGCAGACTCTAGCCGCGGGGCGATTTGCTGAATAAGCAGTGTGACCCTCCGTGCGACAAACCTCTCGTGTTTGAGTCCCCGTAGCCGATCCTCGTGCGATGGAAATCCTTCCTCCAGGTTCCGGAGCACCCCACTATTGCTGGAAATTCCTAACAAGATATCCTTTAGCCGTCCTGACTTGTCATACTCCCACACAGTGAAGCAGCACACGGGGGCAATGCACTCCCCTCGCCGCCATCTTCCTTCCTCCATATGAGGTGTTTTTTTGTTGTTGTTTTTGTGTGTGTGTGTGTGTATGTGTGTGTGTGTCTTCTGTTCTGTTCCATTGGTCTTCATGTCTGATTTGTTGCCAATACCATGCTGTTCTTATTACTATAGCTCTGTAATATAATTTAAGGACTGGTATTGTGATTGATGTCTCCTGCTTCATTTTTCTCACTAAGGATTTCTTTGGCTATCCTTGGCTTCTTATTTTTCCAAATATAATTTGTGTTTGTGTTTTAACTAGCCCCCCCGGATGTTTCTGATGTGCTAGAGTTTGAGAACCACTGCCCTAGATGTAAATTGTGAATCAGTAGTGTTCTGACCTGAAGGAGAATACCATCTCTAGGGAGAGACCATTTGTAAACAAGAACAACTGAGGATGCCAAGAGGTTCAATGGAAATGCAGAGGACAGTGGTTCACAAAAGAGGAAGGCTCAATTCAGCATCTTGGGAGAAGTTTTTTAAAAAGATTCCTAAAAACTGAGTCTTGGAAAGATTAAAAACCTGCCAGTTGTAAGTGGAGAAATTACATTCCAGAGAGAGTAGTTCATGTGTACTTGGGATGGGCAGGCATGTGTGTAGACCTCGACTTTCTATGAAAAACAGCCCCTTGAGAGGAGGGGTTTTACATTTTGTCCACTGTTATATCCCAGTGCTGAGAGCATCCCCTGAGAACGGGCAGCACACGGTCACTACTGAAATGATTGAACACCAAGGTCCTAAATTCCCACAGACTGAGTTTTCATAAATCATTTCTTCTCAGCATAAGATGTGAAAACCAGGAAACCAACCTTCTTGTGAGTCCTCTGCTTTAAAATACCACATTCCTGTAAGAAATTAGCCAGTGACCGGATTGCTTGTTTAACACACTGTATCTTAAAGCCTGGCTTGGCGGTAGGAGACATACTGAAATCTGCCAGGGTAGTTCAGTAAAGCCCAGAGCTCTTGCTTAATACAAGATGACTCTGAACCTGCAGACTTTACCTGCAAATTATTGATGCTTCTTCCAAGCCCCACTGGTCTTTACAATAGAAGCCACAACTGGTTCCTCATTAAAATATGAAGAACTAAATATCCTAGACAGCATATTTCCTTCTGCTTTCATTAAGATCAACCCTGCATACAAAATAACCAGGTCTCGTACTTTGCTAGTCATGTTCTCATATGCTGCCCTGAGCCAGATGCTCACTCTTCTTTCTTCTGGATGCCAGGGCACTTCACAGCATCAGAAACTTCCCAAGGGCACCTCTGCATCTTCACTCTGACCACAGCGACAGGTCTGGTGGCCAATTCAAAAGAAAGGACTTATGCCAAATTAGACTTCAGTCCTGAGGTTTCCATCCTTTCAGAGCCACTTCTAAGGGACTCATCCAGAGGGATTTGCTCCCCAGCACCCCTACCATCCCTTATCTGGCTTTGGGTACCCTGTTAATTTCATCTGTGGCTCACTCTGATCTCTCATCTGACAGTGACTCAGAGAAGGGCCGCTCCAACCTGTATTTTCAGTCGAGTAAGTCAGAGGTCAGAAGCATCTTGGGGTCATGGACACCCTCCTCCTCGGTCCATTGCCTTGTTCCACTGTCTTCTCGTAGCATAAAGTTTTGGAACACTGAGCACATGATTAGCCTATTATGTGATAGATGGAGAAGTTTAAAAACTAATGACTTAATAAGTAGGCAAAGTATCTAAAGAGATATTTCTCAAAAGAAGAAATACAAATGGCCAACAAATATATGAAAAAATGTTCAGCATGCTTAAAACAATCAGAGAGATGCAAATCAAACTACACTGAGATTTTATCTTACCCCAGTTAAACTGACAATCATGAAGAATACAAATAACCATAACTGCTTCTGAGGATGTGGAGAAAGGGGTATACTTATACATTGTTGGTGGGACTGGAGATTAGTACAACTAATTTGGAAAGTAGTGATTCCTCAAAAGACTAGGAATGGAACCACCATATGACTCAGCTCTCCCACTCCTTGGTACTTACCAAAAGAACTAAAATCAATATATTATGTGGTGGTACAAGCACATCAATGTTTATAACAGCACAATCCACAATAGCCAAGATATGGGACCAGCCCAGGTGCCCATCAATAAACTAATGGGATAAAGAAAATATGGTGTGTGAGTATATATATATAGAGAGAAATATTTATATATACACACACAATAGAATTCTACTCAGCCATAAAGAACAATGAATGGGGCTGGGGTTTGTGGCTCAGTGGTAGAGCGCTTGCCTAGCCTGTGTAAGGCACTGGGTTCCATCCTAAGCACCACATAAAAATAAATAAAATAAAGGTATTGTGTCCATATTCAACTAAAAATATTTTTTAAAAAAGAACAATGGAATTATATAATTTTGTTGGTGAAAGAATGGAACTGGATAACATTGCTAAATGAAATAAACCAGACTCAGAAAGTTGAGTGTGGAATATTTTCTGTCATACTGGGAAGCTAGAGAGAAAAAAGAATAAAAAAGGGGGATGTCTAGAAAACAGAAGGGAGATCTATAGAGTAGAAGCAGGAGACCAAGTGAGAAGGAAGAGGGGAGGGAAAAAAGAAGTACTAAGAATCAAAGTAGAGAAAACTATGTTATGTACATTTATAAATATGTCAACATGAACCCCACTGTTATGTGTAACTAATAAAAGGCACTAATAAAAATAAATGCAATACATAATAGTTTTAAAACCAAAGTCAAAATTAGTTCTTCGTTATTCCACTGGACTTAGAGAAGGAATATTGCTTGATATGTTATTCATTTAAAAATTTTAAAAACATAAATTTAGGTTGAGGTAGAAGGAGGAGCCAGAGATATAGGAGATGAGTCATGAGGGTCCAGGTAGAAATGGTCAACTCTTATGTGAACACCATACCTCTAAATTCCATGCCTCTCTCCACGCATTGTAAACCTTATGAATAGAGCATTGAGACGGATGGTGTTAAACTTGAAAACTTGGTTCATTAAGATTTATTTTTTCTATTCATGTGGTGCCTCGATTTGTCATGAAATGCTTTTCTTTATTTCAGTTCTTACTCCAGGAACAAATGTAAGGCTAATATTTATGGAGAAAATATATTTGTTAAGCACCTTGTGCTTCAAAGACATAGTTGCTGTAAGATAGGGTATAATTGTTAGCTTTTACTATTTTAGTTTGGCATAAAAAGAAATGGCTAACAGCCAGGTAGCTGTCAACACTCCAGGAATCCTGTCCTTCATCGGTTTCATTTTTTCTGCTTGACTTTCTTCATTTTTCACTTTATATCTGTTCCAGAGGGAAAGGGCTGAAGCTACAGTTTTAGGGGTGAAAATGACAGCCAAGGGTCAATGTTGAAGCTAATATCAAATGGCGTGGGCCACTGGTGGGCAAGATGCCTTAAGTCATTGTGTCTTGTATATGGGGACTGAGGATGGTGACAGTTTTATAAAATACACCAGTATAGAGAAAAGATTTTGGTAAATGATTCATGCAAAAACTCAGAAATCAGTGAAAACATTGGTCTTACATCATTTCATTCTGAGCTGTTAACTTTATTTATCTAAATATTTGATTTGCTTTATCTGACATTCTGTGCCCTCAGTCATCTCCAGTGTCCTTTCACAAAATGATTTTCCAAAAGATATTTCTAAGTTAACTGAACTTAGGTCGATATGAAATTGAGATTGGATCTGTAGGATAAGGGCAAAAAGGAAGTTCCAAGGGCCAAGGAAAGCACCATTGATGGTTTGGGAGGCCCTGGCTGCCCGGGACTCAAGAAAGAGAGAAGCAGGCTGCTGTTTGTCAGAGAGATCTGAGAGCCAAGAGGAAGTACTAACAAAGATGAGGCAGTTCACAGGAAGACTTAGCAATGCCTGATGGTGAGACTAATATGCGTGTGCAACTGTGTACCTAGTTCGACACTCCTATGCTACAGGGAGTAGAATCTTTATGAAGCTGAGATTGCAATTTTGAGAAGAAACAACCAAAAATGAAGGAGAAGGAAAAATGGGAGTTAGGAACAATATTAAGACATACAAATTTAGGAGAGAGATATTGAAATTTTAAGTTGTAAAGTAAGTTAGGCATTAGGATTTCCCATTTACTAGACCTTGTGCGAGAATAAATTTTGAAGACTCTGAGATTTATTGTCTTTGACTTGAAGGACAAGGAAAGTTAGAAGTTTTTCATTTACAAAAATAAGATATCATCGTAAGAGAATGAGACATGCTTGTTTCTTTTATGTGTCTATGAACAGATGAAATAAAAAAATCACATACATTTTGATTGTAGGTGAAATGTCATGGTATATGACAGTATGGACATAGAAATGTATTTAATACTTTTTAGAAATGTATTTAATAATAAGTAATTTGAAGGGATTAAAAATTAATGGCAAAATAATTTTTTCTCAACCATAATCTACTAATAAAATTATATATTAAAATATCTAACAGTCTATTTTGTTTTAAATTTTAAAAATTTGAGGTAATTCACTTTGTTGAAATCTACCAAATATTTGGTGTCTGTGAGAGAAATTTGTGGAAATGAAATTTATTACATTACTTAATTAACAGTAATATTTAATAATTGATTCAGAGTAGTTCTAACTCCTATTTTCTAATTTTGCAGCTTGGCTCGTCCTCTACTGTGCCTTTTACATCGATTTTTTCTCAGCTTTTTATGACTGTTGTGGTTCCTCTCATTATTGGACAGGTAAGGTCTTCCAATTTTTACCTGTTATTTCCCTAAAAGATCAGATTGTAAATCCTTCTGTAATATCAGGGAAACTGAGGTGGAAGAAACAACTAAATTAAAATACACAGCTATGAAAATACAAGTTTTCATCTACCACAATATTCTCATCTTTTAATTTTAAATTAATATTAATCTTCTTTGCAGTTAGCTAAATATAAGAACTACTGAAATGAATCTTAAAATTGGATCTTAGACTACTTAGAATTTCCTTTCAGATTCTTATTTAATAGGACTAATAGAATTTCTTCTATTTAACTTCTTATAACAAATTACTAATAAGCATTCGATTTAAGTATAAGCATAAAAATTTAAAAACAAGGTTTTTGTTTGTTGGTTTCGGGTGGTGTTAAATCACAGGAAACCACAGGAATAGAGAACAGAATTGAATGTCCAACTGAAATGAGTGGGCCTGAGGGAAACAGTGCGCAGGATGACCAAGAGCTCAGACCTAGAGTGACTGGATTCCAGACTCAGTTCTGCCTTGCATCTGGTGTGCGACCGTGAGCCAGTCATTTCACCTCCCTAACTCTAGGTTCATAGTTCATTAAATGTTATACTAATAGTACCTGTCACTTAAAATATTGTTGTGAGGATTAAATGAACTATGCATGCACATAAAGTTCCCAGAATAGAGCCTGACACAGATGAGTGCTCTGTGGTTTCTGTGGAGGTCGCCATCATCATCATCTTCATCACCATTCCCGTTATCAAATTGCCTGCAGATATTAAACAGGAAGCAGCTCTTTGGAATATTGCATATAAAATTATTTATATTTATTTATATATATAAAAATAAATTTATATTTTGTAAAATTATATATATATAGAAAGAGAGAGAGAGAGAGAGAGAGAGTGTGTGTGTGTGTGTGTGTGTGTATTTATATGCTCTCTTTGGTCAGATTCTCTGGGCAATAAACTGAGACAGGTTTCCATGCAGGAAGTTTCCTGGGGAGTAAGTACTTTTTGAGGGGTGAAAAAAGTAGATGGGTTAATATCTTTCTATCAAGGCCTACATGGGTTCCCTGGTGAGTTCTGGAACTAGGGTGACCCCTTAGAGTTGCAGTGCCTTAAGGTAAGAGCGCCTGGTCTCTATACTCTGCTCTGACCAGTCTTTCTGCTTACTCCCACCCCACTGAGGTCTGTGCTGAGGACCTCAACTGAGATCCTTCATCCAAGCCAGGCTTCCTGCTCCCAGAGCCTGTGGGATTAAGTACCTTATTCCTGAAGAGATTGTTCTGGATAGAGCACCACAGAATTCACTACATAGGCACTTTTTTTTTTTTTAATGTTATACTTAAGGGACTAATTTTAGCTTAAATGATGACAATTTAAAACACCATTTGCTGAAGTGATACATGAAAAAAATATTTTCTCCACAGTGCTGATCACATAATAGGGATTCTGAATAAATATTATATCCCCTGCCTTCTTCTTCAGCTTCTGCCATATTTTGTATTGCTAGCTTTCCTGGCTTTTCCTCAACTCCTACTTATTTTTTCTGGTGTTTTTGTTTGTTTATTTGTTTTGCAGTACTAAGGGTTGAACCTAGGGGTACTCTACTAGTCTTTTTATTTTTATTGTGAGACAGGGTCTCACTAAGTTTCCCAGGCTGTCCTTGAACTTGTGATCTTCCTGTCTCAGCCTCCTGGGTACCTTGGATTTCGGACATATTTCACAGTACCTGTCTATTCCTTCTGTTTAAAATATCTTTGTGTGCCAGGTGTGGTGGTGCACACCTGTAATCCCAGCAACTTGGAGGAAGCTGAGACAGGAGAATCACAAATTCAAGACCAACCTCAGCAATTTAGTGAAACCCTAGGCAACTTAAGTAAGATACTGTCTCAAAATAAAAAGAACTGGAGGTGTAGCTCAGTGGTAAAGTACCCTGGGTTAAATCATGAGTTTAAAAAAAAAAAAAATGTCTTTATGCTCACCCTTCCACTCCAACTTATCACACTCATTTAACTGTAATTCAGATCTGAAATGTTTTCCTGGTTATTCTTTTTTAATTTTGTTTGTTAGTTGATTGGTTTTTAGTACCAGAGATTGAACCCAGAGGCATTTGACCACTGTGCCACACCCCCAACCCTTTTTTATATTTTTTATTTTTTGAGATAGAGTTGCTTAGTGCCTTGCTAAGCTGCTAAGGCTGGCTTTGAACTTGTGATCCTCCCAAGTCACTGGAATTACAGATGTTTGCCATTGCACTCAGATTCCCTGGTTATTCTTTGCAGCACCTTATTTCATTTTTTTTCGTGGCCCTTCTCACAATGTCTATTTATCTTTTGTTAACTGTTTGTCCCCCACTGGACTAGAAACTTCATACGTACAGGAACCGTATTTGCTTTGTCCACCATTACATTCCCAGACCATAGGTACCCCATAAAGTTGTGTTGAAAGAGTGAAAGAAAAGAGTTATATGATCAATAAGAGGCATGCTTTGCCTTCTAGAGGCATATCTGAATCTACCTGTCCTCATCTCTACACAGTTTAAGCTACAGATGCATTAGATTAATTCCATACTGATTTTTTTGGTTCTGAAAATAATTCCACCTAATAACTTGGAGCTCATAATTCTTCTCTTAGTGGATCTTGGAAATAGTCCTGTTAATAATTAAATGCTTGGCTTGAAACATATGGACAAAGAAAATCTAAATTAGTCAATTTTTTAATGTATAGGGTCATGTAATTTATGTAATAAAAGAATATTCATAGAGAATGAGTTGTTAGATTGCTCATTCTTTGTGGGCCCAGTAGTAAATTATTCCATAAATCATAAAGTAAAAGAGACAGGAGACAGTCAAGAAGTGGAATATGTAGGTTTTTTTTTTTTTTTTTTTTTTTTTTGGTTTGGTTGGTTGGTTTTTTTGGTAGTGAAGTATTTTGATGGTGTTTTTCAATGAGGAAACCTATATGCTTGCACTTACCCCGCCCCCCAGTGTATTGTATTCTTAGGAATTAGCAATCACCAACTCATCTCCACATCTAGAAACCCCTAACAGCCTTGCCTCCTCCCTCTTCTTGCCTCCTTTCTCCCTTACATGCAGGCAGTTGTCACATGCTCCCATTCAGAAATCTGTCACATATGGCACCTGAAACCCCATTCATACTGCGGGGGAAGATGGCACCTTTGCTATCTCTTGTCTAAGCTTACACTTCCGGAACCAGTATTTGCATAAAACCTATGCACTTCCTCCTGTATCATTTAAACCATATCTAGATTACTCATAATACCTAATACAATGTAAATTGTTATTATACTTTTTTTTTTGTTTAAAGAATAATGACCAGGAAAAAAGTCTATACAGTTTCAATACAGAGTCAGGGTTTTTTCCAAATATTTCAATACAGGATTGGTTGAAGCCACAGATACAGAACCCATGGATACAAAAGGCCAACTGTATGTAATTTTTTAGGTTATCAGTTTATATGGAAAAATAGATTGTTCCAAATTTTATGTAAAAGAAAGACCACATTTTTAGCATACTCTCTTGCTTTTGGTCTTTGAATGAACTGTGCTGTCACAGGCCCACAGATACTTTAATATAAAGGACATAGCCACATATATGGGTACATCCTGATATGAGCACTGCTCCATGGAGAATGATCCCCAGGTCCTTGAGTACCATAGGGAGGGATGAGCATCTCTGCAGGCAGTGGTTTCCAGGACAGGCAGAGCCACCCCAGTCACCTGTCCTATGGTCATAGCTTTATTGGTGTTGGCCCACATTTCTATGGATTGTATAGTGTATATGATGCTACCTTTCAGAGAAATATATTTGCTTAGAGGCATCACGAATCTGTGTTTCTGTCACTAGAATTTTCTGGCAGAAGGAAATATATTAGAGAAGGGATTTCCTTTTTCTAATGCATGTGGAAATGCTTTAGGACTTCACAGCAGGCCTCTTTGATCTTGATCAATTCCAACAACTCACTTCTATGGTACCACTCTTTACCCTGTAAGCTCAGGTTCTCACTAATTCTTCAACCTCATCAAGGCCCCTTCCCCTGTCAGTTGACCTTACTCTCTATCAGCCACTGTCCTCATGACTTTCCCTTTTTACTCAGCTTGGATTCCATAGTCTCTCACTATGATCATTCCTTTGCTAATATTCTCAATTCCTGCATCTTTTCCCGTCTGCTCAGAAAGGCCCAACCCTGATTAACCCCGCTCTGCCACGCCAGCTCTGCCACCCAGCTATGCAACTGAGCTGCCTAGATGCCTGGTCCATTGTTAGCCTCACTTCTTGGCAAAACTCCACTTTGTTGACTTGCTGTCTCTCTATTTTACTAACTTCATGAAGACCCAGTGCATGTTCCTACCAGAGCGGCAGAGCTCTGCTTCCCAGAAAGCAATACACATTGTTCCCATTTTCTTTTAAATTCAGGACCCCAAATTTAAAATTAAAATGTCATGTAACACCTCCCAGAAGTTCTACTCTACTTCCTTTTAAGGTTTCTATTTCTACTCTTTAAAAAGATTATTGTGCCCATCCTCCACCTTTTACTTGCCCTGCACTCTTCCAAGGTACCCTTTGACCCTTGGGTATGACTGACAGCCTCTGTTTTTTCAAACATCCCAGCCTCATTCCTTCCTTAGAGCTGCCATTGGCTCTATATGACACATCTGCCTCCTCCTGCCTCCTCCCCTCTCCTCCAGGAGCTGCCCCACTGCCACCAGAAACTATCCTATCACCCAGTTTAAACTTTTGCTTAGTGTGCTTCATTATCTCTTCCTGTTTGTTGTTGTTTTACTCTTTGTTTATCTCTCCAATCAGAATGTGAAATCCATGAGAACAGGGACCTTGTCTTTCTAGTCTCTCTCTCTCTATTTTTATTTATTGACTTGCCTACCTGTGCAGTATGATCTTTGAGGGCCTTGCCAAAACCACTCATACACACTAGTCCAGAGCAAAGAGATTCCAGGCTAGTTTCTCAGTTGTAGCAAAGAGGGTGCCAAAAGATGAAAATAAATATTCCATATTGTTATATGCATCTTTTAAAATGAGATTCTGTCATTACATGTTAAACAAATAATGGGAACTAGAAGGTGAAGAAAAAGACCCGAGTATGAGCTGAATAAATTTCTTTAATCTCTAACTAATAATAAAACTTTATCATTCAACTTTTGATTTATATTTCTGAGAGGGAATTTTGTTTTCCGTATACAACACTCCCTTTGGGTTAAGTCTTCGTGGACTGGCTTCAGTGTGATATGAGGCCTAGTTTGGTCTTCATCACTCCCCAGCTGCATACATGATTTCTAGGCCTCACTTTTCAATCTATAGAATAAACAGATTTATGTTTTCCAGCCCAAAGGTGCTGTGAGTCTATGAGATGAGTATTCTTTGCATAGACGATGGTTAAGAGATTGCTGCTTCTCTCAGTTCTAGAAAGAAATAAATTTTGTGCCATTGAAGCATTTTCCTTCCTTTTCCAACAAATCCTTTTAATACATCCAAGTGCTGGTGACAAATACTTATTTTATGCAATATGTGTAAAAGCAATTTATGAATAAATTTTAATGATACAGAATTTCCACCACTTTTCATTATTTTCTGTCACCTTGGATAGTTTTCTAAGCAGCCCAATAAAGTCCACATTTCCCCCTATAAATAATAATAATAAAGCTTATCTTTTCCCCCTATAAATAATAATAATAAAGCTTATCTATACATTATCAATCATGCATTCTCTGGTCTTTCCCTCTGTGATTAGTTTCACTGTTTGAGGTTGGTCTTTCATATTAAATCAGCTTCAGCCAAAGCTGAAGTTGGTGTTCTTAAAGCTAGTGAAAATTTGCACTTATGAAATATTAGATTTGAACTATTTCTACTGCTTCATATGAACAGCTTTGAGAGAAAAATAACTGTACCTTTATAAATGGGATATATACTGGTAAACATTGATAGAAACATCACCAAACTAAAACCAGGAAATAAGAATGGGGATTGTTTACCATCTACAGGCCCTGTTTTGAAAGCATTATATAGTCACTTAATTATTTAATCATCACAACTATTATTATATCCATTATCCGTTCTGCAGATGAGACACAGGGAAGTAAAGGAATTCACCCAAGATCACAAAATAGAGAGTGGATCCAGGATTTAAGGTCAGGCACATCCTAGATCCAGAATCTATACCTTGGCCCCTATGCAATGTTTCCTCCAAAAATAGAAGTCATAGTCATACTCTTCCACCTGACTTTTTAACATTTTATGCAAATCGTTTGGGCTCTTTATGCCTCTGTTTGCAGCTCTAAACAAGCAGGATAATATTTGCACAATCTTTCTCCTAAGAATGAAATAAGAGTAGCACTGGGAGAGGATTTTCAAAAAGTGAAGTAGATAATGGGTGTTTATTGTACTCATTTATTATTATCTATGCTTTATAGAATAAATTAATGTGATTTGAATCTAATCAATAAATTTAATAAGACCTATCTTTAAAGAAAAGTGTTATATAAGTTGGATTTGATTTCATCTCTGACAACAAGATACTAACAAAGAGACAAAAGACTTTATGAAATTATATGGATTCAGTGTAATAGAGGATAAAATTGAAATAAGAATCTAAAGCCATCTTGAAGAAAAATAAATTTTGAAATTCAGGCTTACTATGAAAAATTATCTATCATATATCCTCACTCAAAAATCAATTTATAAATGTAAAGACAGAATAGAAAGAAAAAGCAAGGAAATACCGTGACCAAAAATATTTAAGAAAACTAAAATGATGACTATACTACCCCACGGTTACCTTGGTGTCTGAACATTCTTCACATAAGACGTGTCATTTTTAAAGGTTTCCAACTTGGAAGTCATATAGTAATTGTTAGGTAACCCAGATTATTAGAAGTACAGAGTCAAATTTAAGTATTCTTTTAACCATTCCTGCTAATTAACTTAAAATAAAGAAAATAAAAATGCTGAAGATGAGACAATAAAATAGAAAGCTTCCTGAGGAAGATTTTCTTTTTTTTTTTTTCTTTCTCCACAGGGAAAAGCAAACAAGTTAATGAGGATGTGTCACTTAATTTTTAATGCCTAAGTTTCTCTGAGCCATGAGGACGAATGAATCAGTGTAGATCCTAAGCAAAGATGCAACTGGCCGCCTCCTCGGAAGGCCTTTGTCCCCGCGTCTTGCTCTGTTCTTTTTCCCAAGGGAGAATGCTGAGGTGCTGTGTCCGGTTGTGTGAGGCTACTCAGCAGAGTCTTGGTACCTATCACGCCATTTAAAATTCCTATAAGGCAAAGAAGTTTGGAGTATTTTAAATGGCATGAATTCTTGACAAATGGAGAACGATTGTGTCAAAAGTGTAAGTTGCTAAACTACAAGAAGATGAGGTTTCCTGGAGTTTGTAGCCAAAGCACATCTCTGAGGCACGTCAACACTACTCAGCCCAGTCTTGTTTATGAACCCCGTTAACATTTTTCTAGCTACACAATGCACCAGCAGCTGCTTTGTGAGTTTAATTTTAGAGAAAGAAGGAAACACTCATTGGAGCCTGGAAGATATAAAATGGCTTACTTCAGAAACACAGATAAATATAAAAAGAAGACTAAAAATGATGAAAGACCATTTGGTTTCCTCTAGGGTTACTGTTTCACTTGTGAGTCTGTGCAGTTATTTTCTTTATGAAGAACAAGTATCCGTCATTAACCCAGGGATATGTTTTAAAAAAGACATTTTGGCCAGGAGGATTCTCTGTTTCTTGTCATATCAAAAGAGTTCTATTCCACCATGAGACTCTGAGAATTTTGTAATGAAGAAAGAGAGACTACCAAGTTTTATTAAATCAAATTGCTACTCATAAAGTTGATCCACAATTAGATATTTGTTTTGGTTTTAAAATGGCTTTGGCTTTTAAGTTATACTTCATTCATATTTTTTGTTCTCTTGGGGCCATGATATTGGGATTACTTTTGAAATTGGGATCATGCATTCTATGGCCTGTTGCAGAGAGAACTCGTGTGTGTTTTTGTTTTGGGGGTTTTCTTTTATTTTGGCACAGGGCCTCACACATGAGTGTTCTACTAGTGAACTACATCCTCAACATTTTATTTTATTTTGAGACGGAGTCTGAGTTGCCCAGGCTGGCCTCCAACTTGCAATCCTTCTGCCTTCAGACGAAGAGCAGCTGGGATTGCAGGCATGCACCTGGAATATATGCTTATTTAACCATTGTATATTAAAATAAGATTGAAGGACAGCATAAATTTCAGTGATTCCATGTATTTTCCATTTATTTTATTTCCAAAAGGAATTGAGTAGTGTTAAGTTTGACTTTCTGCTACCAAGCACAGCAGATTATGAATTGACCCTCTAAGTGAAGTTCCCTTGGTAGCCTCCTCGTAAGCACCAATGGAGACATATTTGAACACGGGGCCAGCTGAGCAAACTATGAGACCTCTAGCACTGCTATCCAAAATTTATGTTCTAATACATCAGTGCATCATACTATGCTACAGAACTGCTCTTCTTTCTCTATATTTTCTGCATTTTTAATTTTAAAGAAAGAAATGGACAGATGAAGTACTATGGGATCACTTCTACCTTCCCATCATAATATTTACAAATCCATATAACTTCAATAATAAGATCCACTTTTAAGAAAATTATAGCTGCTCTCTGTGCATTACACTCTTTCCCCTTCATTCCCAACCCACCCACCTTGAATGGTTTTGTTCCTCTACCTTGAACCAACTGATCTGCTTTCTGCCAAGACTCTCTATATTTTTACTTTTTTCCCCTCCACTGGAGCTTGAACCCAGGGGCTCTCTATCACTGAGCTATATCCCCAACCCTTTTTACTTTTATATTTTGAGATGGGGTCTCGTTATGTTGCTGAGGCTATCCTCAAACTTGTGGTCCTCCTACCTGTCTCAGCCTCCCCAGTAGCTGGCATTACAGGTGTGTATAACCACACCCAGTTTACTCACATTATTAGGACACTTAGTGAGTCCTAAACAGATCCAACAGCCATTTTTCTGAAGTTCTAATGAGAGTACAGTAGTCCTTCCATATCTTCAGGGGATATATTCTAAGACCCCCCATAGATGCCTAAAACCGTGGAGAGTACAAAACTTATGTATACTCTTTTCTATACATATATATCTATGATAAAGTTTGATTTATCAATTAGGCACATTAAGAATATCAGCAACAACAATAATAAAATAAAATGATTATAACAATACACTATAATAAAATTTATTTGAAAAATAATAAAATAAAACAATTATAACAAATACTGTAATAAAATGTATTTGAAATTTATGAATTGCTTATTTCTGGAATTTTTCACTTAAACATTTTCAGACAGCAGTTGACCACGGGTACCTAAAACTGCAGAAAATGAAACTGAATCCAGGTGGAGGGGACAAGTGTAGCTTATTTTGTTCTTAAGTATGTGTAAGGATATGTTCCATTATGAATTAAGCCCTTTTGGTGACAGAGTAGATAATGTCAAAACCCCATCAGCCTTATCAGGAGAAGTTCCCTGACCTCATTATTGCTAATGGATCCACAGTAACTCAGCCTGTTGTGAAATCTCATGTTCAATTATGCAGGATAATGAGTGAGTCAAAACTTAATATGTCTCCACTATCGTCCTTCTGATAGGGCTAACCTAGCTTCTTTCAAAAGCCAAGCAAGGTTTTTAAGTAGAGTTGTTCACTTTTATGTCCCCAAAAATGTTATCATCAGTATTCAGACTGTCCTAATTTTATAATCTGATTTGATTTTTAAATGAGAAAGGACTGTTCTATAACTTTATATTTCACTAATCCTTTTGTAGGAAACTTAGGACAGGTTTATTCATTTTTAAGTGTTAATTTTGGAATTCCAAAAGCATGAAAATGGCATTTGTCTTTGGATTCACAAAAATTCTAGATATTCAGAGTTTGAATTATTTAAACTCCCACAACACATGCACTTTTGCTTTTCAAGCATGAGTTATAATTTAATTAAAAACTTCTGGTGCATTGCTAGCATTTTAAATATTAATATGTTCCATGGATCACTTTCGATTATCTACCGTCTTGAAATTCTTGAAGATGTCAGATTTTTAAGATTCCCAAAGTTGCACTTGGAATTGTCTGTTGAGGCAAAGGGGACTGTGATAATTACACACATCCATTAGGATCGGCAGAGGAGATAAACTTTGGGGAGGCTTAATGGGCATGTCTCAGTGACAGCTAGCAAAGAGCATTTGGCATGATTAAGGATGGATTTGAATGCAGTTGAAAATATACTCTCATTATGGACACCCAGTGGAAGTTGCACTACAAATGTTAAATTCCCCAGAAGAAGTGTGGTGTGGCAGGGAAGCTTTGAAATCCATTGTGGCCATCATCCAAATTATTCCCTTTCCTTTATGTCTTTCTGCTGTCAGAATCATTTTGTGACGCCCAGTTCAACTCCCTACATCTCTGAAAAGAGGCAACCTGTTGATCTCTATATTTCAGATTGTCCGAAGATACATCAAGGATTGGCTTGAAAGAAAGAAGCCTCCTTTTGGTGCCATCAGCAGCAGTGTGCTCCTCATGATCATCTACACCACATTCTGTGACACGTTCTCAAACCCACACATTGACCTGGATAAGTTCAGCCTTGTTCTCATACTGTTCATAAGTAAGTTGGAAGATGGGTGCCCTGGCTGTCCTGCAGTAGCAATGTGAAGTCATCAGTGTTCTCTAAATTCATCTCTCGTGTTGATTTGATTAAATACTTAGTTTATGTCTGTTTGTTGACTTTATCATTTGTATTTGTTCTTTGGAAAGACATCAATTATGCACTTATAATCTTAATCTCCTTTACTTTTTATGTCCCTTGCATCATTTTCTGATTTATAATAGTTGATGTTAGATGGAAAAAGCCTTGATGTCTTTTAAATTCTAATATTAGGTTGAGCATTTTGTCACCAATTCAATTTATTATAAGTTTGAACAGATCTTATTCCTTATTGTGATTTAAAAGCAGGATTTATAATATATGATAATATTATTTTTATATGTATAATAATTTGCCTCCATCAGCTAAAATGCGAATATTCACATCATTATTTGCTAATAAGATATACCAAAACAATATTTCATTTTAAAGAGCAATAGACTATAAAATGCCAGTAACTTCTACGGCTCATAAAATAATCTTTTGTTCTATTTATACTAATATGAAAGACGTTATTAATATTATAGTTTCAAATAATCTGTTCTTCTTAAGAATCAAGATGAGTTATTTCAAAGTACATATTATATGGTACCACATTTGTGTTATTTGCTATACATACATATAGTATAAACCAGCTTTTTCTAAATTGAACAAATCAAAGAGGGTTTTAGATTTCCCCTAAGTAGTGGATGTCATAACTTGTGTCTATTGTTAGATATTGTTAATAAGGACAGGTCCTAGTCATTGGAATGATTCTATTAATTTAGCAGTGTGCATTTGTTTGGGTTTTTTCACTTGTTTTTCTATTTGAGTTCCCTTAATTTTCAGATAAAATGCATATAGTAAATGTCCTACAGATACTGCTCTTATGTTGCTAATTTATATTGAATCTTTTTTCTTCTTTGTCTTCAGTAGTTTCTATTCAGCTGAGTTTCATGCTCTTAACTTTCATCTTTTCAACAAGGTAAGTGATTTGGTGTCTCTTGCTGTTAGTCTCCTAAGGGAGGAGTAAAGCTCTTATTTGGCTACTGTGCCACTGTACTGTCCTAGTTTTCCTCCTGTCTCCTGGCCATTGTTTCTCACTCCTCCTTTCTCACCCTCGAGTTGTAGACCTTGTCAAAGGATCTGCCCTGGATGCTGTTCCATCTGTCCACATCATGTGCTTGGGCAGCCTTCTCCACTTTCCTGGCCTGAGCCATCAGCTTCATGCCTATGACTCCAAGTCTAGACCTGCCACTCCAGTGCTATTCTCGAGTTCTGTGCTGTTGTTTTCCCTACCGGTTGGATGTCTTCCCCTGATTGTCTTAACAAGACCTTAAACTCCAGATATTCAAAATGGAATTAACCTTTTCCCCAAAAATTTCTTCTTATTTCTTCACTTACCTGTTGTGGAACCACTATCCTCAGAGTTACCCAGACTGGAATCCTTCACATAATTATTTTGTAAATGTCTTGACCCTGCTCCCAAAGCTACTTCTCTCATGGGGGCGCTTGATGTCTCCTTTTCATCTCATCTATTGCAATGCATATCTTGCTCGTAGCTCCATTTCTAGGTGCGAAGTTTCTTATGCTTTTTATACTACTTCCACTGACTCAAAGTGTGCTCATCACTCTCTTGATCAGATATCTTCTATTAGTCAGTGCCTACAGAATGATGTCTATTTTTTAAGTACAAGACCATCTAGTTTAATTACCAGTCTCATTGCCAAAAGTGCCCTTGCTCCCTAAGCTTTATGTTGAAGCAAAAATCTTTGCTATTTCCTGGAAGAACCCTGCTTTCTTTCTTTTTCTTCTTCGAGCTATCCCCACATCCAAATTGGCCATCATGTCCAATTTCATCTTTTATTCCTAAATGCAGCTTCTTCCACTAGTATTATTCACTCAACAGGTATTACCTAAGCCTTTAGTTTGAGAAAGTTAGCATAGTAAATGCCATAAATAAGAGGTGATTCTGATCCTGCATGAATTTTCAGACTAAATATGTATACTGACAAGTAAGTGTCCTCTGAGCTGTACAGTAAGCCAACTATAGTCCATTCAAAGAAGGTGGCACTTCCAAAGAGAATGGTAGAGCCAGGCTTCTTGAGAGATGCAGTTTGACATGAGTCATAAAGAAAGGCTAATTGTTCAGCAGAGGGAAGACAGGTGGTTCTCATGGGAGAAAAAGCAATAATACATAAATGAATACACAAAAACAATACAGGATCGGGTGGCAGGCATAGAGGAAGATCAGAAGTAAAGACAGTCACTGGAAAGGTGGACCTGAGCCCAACTGCAGGGTCCTTGAACTGCAGGCGCCAGCCATGAGTTACCACAAGGGCAGCCTCCCAGGCTGTTTATGAGGCTTGAAATAGTATCAGGGCCATGGACCGGTGGGTTTAGGCCTCACATTAGGCACTTGGCTCGTACAGCACTTAGATAGCACTAGGCTGATTGTAAACAGTCGATAAAAACGTATTGATTAAGTAATTTAAAGCATTTTCGCAAGCCTGAGTTGTGATTTATGAAGTAAGAATAAAGCCTGGAGCCCTTAAGTCACAGAGAAAATGTTATTTAATTGGGTAAGTCTGAGAGTAGGAACTATTTTAAAGTTCTTTTTGTGAATGGCTTGTTATGTAACCCTAGAAAAGGCGTTTGCCTTTCTGTGACTGTTCGCTGGTCCTTGTGGCAGAAGTAATAATCAGGCCAGGTCATCCTACCCAATTATGTAGGAGGCAGATATCCTTTTGGTAACATAGAAATTCCATGAAAAGATAGAGCATGGAGCAGCCACCACCGGGATTACTGAAGGAAGTAGGGGGACGAGGGAAGCGTCACAAATAAAATAGTTGAATTAAACAGTTGTTAAAAATAACAATTTTTAGCATGCAGTAGACTGGGCTTTCCTGAGAACCTCCGTTTCGATATTTATTTGTTTGTTTGTTTGTTTATATCAGGGATTGACCCCAGGGACACCTAACCACTGAGGCACATCCCCAGCCCTTTTTAATATTTTATGTAGAGGCAAGGTCTCACTAAGTTGCTTAGGGCCTGCTAAATTGCTGAGGCTGCCTTTGAACTTGTGATGCTCCTGCCTCAGCCTCCCAAGCTGCTGGGATGCCAGGCGTGCACCACCGCACCCAGCTGAGATCCTTCTTTTCTGCCTTATTCTCCCTTCCATGAAATTCTGTCATGCTTTGTCCCTCCTTGACCCACAGGCAGACATGGATTCTTTGATAAAACATAGAATATGGAAAAGGTGTAAACATGTTCCACAGTAATGGTGGTGTAGCCCCCCAGAAAAGTCCATTAAAAATTGAGGATTTTTTTAAAGGGACATAATTTGGAAGATGGTTTTGTGCTCTGTTTTCTCACTGAGAGATCCCATAGTGCCTCAGAATTTTATTGGAGGAATGTAGGATACCTACTCCATACCAGGCACTATCCTAGGGATTGTGCACATAAGTCTGACAGCAAGACTGTAATATTAAGCATTTTCTTGCTCTTTTGTAGATGAAGACCCATCCTTAGAGTAACTTGCCTCAAATCATATCTTAGTAGCTTAATAATTTACCCCAAATCAAAGAGTAAGTAGCACACCCAGGACCGAAATCCATTTCAACTTGACATTTCCTAAAGCATTTGCCAAGCTCATTTCCACTGCTTTAAACTATTTTTATTACTTTTAAACTCAATGCTTGCTTTAGAGAATTTGTAAGGACTGTTTAACTGAACTCTACAAGTTTATACACCTTACAAACAAGTTTGTGAAAGATACCAAGGATATGAATGAGAATCCACTGGTTTTTGCTGAGTTCCATTTTCTTCTCATTGAAATGGGTGAGATTGGTGTGGGGGGGGGGTGTATTTTCATTTTTTCCTTACCAAGCCAATAAATCTAAAATCAATTTGGGTATCAAAAGATAAAAATCTCAACACAGAAATCAGTCTTCTGTAGTGTGGCATGCTACCTCATTCTGATGATGGAAATTTAGTAGTGTAAAACCAGGAGAGACCCAGCCCAGGAAATTCAACTTCGCTGCCACACTCTGCTTCCCTAGTAAGCATTTCTTAGATTTACTGACTGCTGTGATACCATTGTAGTGAGTATTTAAAACAGACTTGAGAGTCATTTATCTGTCTACAGAACAGTGTCAGGGTTCAAAACTCCAAAACTAGAGCCAGAGTTGGGTTTCAACCCTATTTAATGCCTTTGTAACTTTACAGTTTTCTTGTGTATAAAATGAAGCCAGGAGTAGTACCTATCTCAGGAACATTTGGAGAATTAAATAATAAGCACATAAAGACCTCAGTATTATTCCTAACATATAGTAAGTGTTCAATAAATGTCAGCTACTCTAGGATGTTTATCATATCAAAATAGTTTTATATTATATCAAAAACTAATGATAAAAAGAGTGAATTTGCTGGATTTACTATATTGTAATATATCACATATTTCTTTTCTCTGTCCAGTTGTTAGGAAATGAGAATGAGCAAGCTATCCATGTGATGTAGGCTTTCTGCAACTTGGGGAATTGTCAGTCAAAAAAAAAAAAAAGTGAAAAATTTTAGGAAAAGAAAATGATGATTAGGAATATTTTTAAAAATATAAGAACATTTGGTAGACTGATAACTAGAGTAACAGAAACCTAGAATCAATCGTGACAAAAGAACCCCTTAGAAAAGGAAAAGGAGGAAGACAAATATTCAAATAGTTCTGTAGGTATTCTAATTTTTTTCAGTACATTTCCAGACAGAAGTATCAGTGGGCCTTACCCCACAGTCCCCAGAGAAGATGGGCGAGGAGAACAGGCTTTATTATTAGAGGCAAATCTTCTTACCATTTCGAAGATGAGGACACTAAACCTTGGAGCTCCGGGTAACTTGTTTTGCGCCACACACTCAGGACAGTCTTCTGAAATCAACCAAAGATAAGACACTGTTACGGAGGTTAACAAAGGAACCACCTCACATGGACGTTTCCATGTCTAAAAACAGTGGGTTTTGACAGAACTCTCCCACAGGACCTTTTCTGCTCCACATTCTGTGATTCTGCTAGTAAAACCTGACATGTTTTCCTTTGTGGATACTGCAAAGGAAGGCAAAATAAATATTATGTGGAAAACACTGATTGAAAGCTTTGCAAGAGAGAACAAAAAGACCAGTTGGGAAGAAAAGGAAATAAACATCTCAGGGGAAGCCAAAGTGATCAAAAGAATGATGAAAACAGGATAAAAAGAAAATCAATATTAAAAAGAGATAAGGTAGAGTTAGAAAATAAATAGTAATGTGACTCCTTTCAAGAATGTGAGCAGACACAATAGAGATGTTCATCCCTGGAATAGATTATGGTCGTCACTACCCAAATTTAATGTACAGGACCCTTGGTTTTTTGAGTATTGTCATGACCTGTGTCATGAAGTCACCCGTGACAGTATGGCAGAGGGTAGATGACTAACCAAGAGAGCTGCCCTTGTTCATTAAACTTGTTCTTTTTTTTTTTTTCTGAGTAGGCAAACTGACCTCCAGAATTTGACCAGCCTACTTCCTAGTTGTGACTTTAGGGAATCTGCTTAACCTCTGTGCTTCAGGTTCTCCTTTTGGAAAAAGCAAGGCCATAATATTATCTAGCATCTAAGGCTAGATAATATTATGGAAGAAATACTGGAGGCAAAGTGCTTAGAGAAGTAGTCAGTAAGGTCCACTGATGTGGTCACTCATTGCCATTATGAATGAAAAGCCATGCCATTATGAATGAAAAGCCATACCATTATGAATGAAAGCATCCACTCTGGGAGCTGCACTGTATAGCTGGAGTTCAAGTCTGCCCTATTATGAGGAATATGGTATAAACCATGAGCATCTGTTTTATTACCCTGTGGCCCTTATCCTCCCCTCCCCACTGTGGGAGTTTGTGTCAACAGAACCATAGAGTCGTGTTCAGTTCCCATAAGCCAGAAATGTCCCAGCCTGGACCTAGGCTCAGTCTTCTTACCTGAAACAGGACAAGTGATCTTCTCTGCAAATCTCTTAAGCCACATTTAAGTGCTACTGTAGTGATTGGCAGCCAGTGTCAGACCAGAACCTCCTTGGCCAGAGACTTTGACACACTGGAAATGTGCAGTGATCTGGACAGGAGTGAATATGAATCAGAATAAAGTGCACTAAAGGAGAAGTATACTGTCAGACTCTCCCAGAAGAAAACCAATATGTGTAATGATTGGTTATAAATAAGGGCAGCCAAAGACTGGAAGGTCTTAGTGTTACCAACACCAGTGCATTCTGGGGAACATCCCAGACTAGGCTTCCTGCCTGTGTGCATGTTCTACAGCCACAGGTGGACACCGGCCTTGCAGGGAAGTTTATTATTCATTGTGAATTGACTGTATGTCTTATGCTCCAATCTGCCTATTTCAAGCTATTCTAATTTCTTCAGGTCCCAGGCCTCAGTAACCTCACACTCTGTGGAGGTGTGAAATGCCTCTCACTTTATAAAGAAAGTAAAAGCCTAGACAAGTTTTCCCAGCTTTCCCATTCTCCACCTGAACACTGATCATATTTTTAAAAAATATTACTGATATATTATTATTATATATAATAGTGGGTTTCGTTGTAACATATTCCTACATGCACTTAACCTAGTTTGTTCAATTTCATTCCCCAGCACCTGCCCTCTCCCTCCCTCCCCTGGTACTCTTCCTCTACTTTTCACCCACTCTGTCTACTTTTGCTTTCAGCTCAGAGACTATAGGAAACTCCACTCTCCAGCTTACCAATCCAGTCCTGTCTCTCAGGCCCTCTTTGGGGACTTGGAGTCATCAGTTAGTTGTCTCTACTGTACCTTCACTCTCTCTGTGTATACTTCTGTTCGTATTTCCCAAGATCTTTTTCTTCTCTTTGTCAGATTTCTTGAAAACACAGTCCCTCTCACTACCACACACCCAGCACCCTCAACATTCACTCCCTGCCTTCTTCCCAAACCCCACAAGGTCTCTCTTGCATTAAAACCTTAATCTCAGTCCTGGATGTGCCAAGTTTCTAACATCTCTTTAATTTCTCCTCTTTCCAAACAATATAAAGTAGAAATATCAATCAGCCTTATTAAATACTTTTAATGTGTCAGATTCCTAACAAATATTGGTATTCGTCTACACAAAGGTCCTAAGAGGTAGGTAGTATTATTCTCATTTTATATATAAGCAAAAGGATGGTCTGGATTTAAAATCAGGTGTGCTTGCACCCAAAGCATGTGCTACTCCCAAGCTGTTGGAAGGGAACGTTGACAAGGTCTGTCATCTTATTCTGTGTCTCTCAGCACCATCTCCTGCTCTTATCCAGGCCCTTCTAGCTCCCCACTTCCTGCATGGCCTCACCAACTTCAGTCTTATGCCATGCTGGCTGCTTATTTTTGTATGTTTTTTTTGGGGGGTGGGGGGGTTGCTGGAGATTGAACCCAGGTGTGCTTAATCACTGAGCCCTGTCCCCAGCCCTTTTTATTTTTTTATCTGGAGCCAGGGTCTCGCTGAGTTGCTTAGGGCCTTACTTGTTAAGCGCAGCTCTGATACTGTCACTCCATTGTCCCAGGTTCCTCACTGGCTCCCTTCATCCCATCTTACCAAGTCCCCACTCCTGGTCACAAGGCAGGCTGAAGAATCTGCTGTTGGCTAGCTCTCCCCTGCGCTCCTGTACTGCAGCGTCACCACCCCCTGCCTCTTAAAGGATTCTCTGTGTACTCCATCAGCATCCTCCACTCCCTGCCAAGCTAGAGGTGGCCCTTTCCACAACAGTTCCCTCTCTCTCACACATACCCCACTCTTTTCTCCCTCTTTTATATAAAGTATTTGTTCTACTTTCATCTCTCAGCCCATTCATTTACAGAATTACAGAGGTCCTTCCCATTAGAGCTGCCATGAGGAATAAAGGGGAAGGAAATGTGTCAGTCATGTAGCACATTGTTTAAAAAGTTAGGAGTGTTCACAGTATGCACAGGCGAGTCAAATGTGGAAACAAAGCAGTCTTACTGTCCTCAGGTAGTACTCCTCTGTGGGAAATCCTCAACTGAGGCGAGATCCCAAAACTCCAGTCAATGTCAAGAAAGAGCTGGAAGGAAGTCTAGCTAGGAAACAGAAATGTGCATGTGTTCTCAGAGGAGAGGAGATCAAGGGCCATTTAAATATTCTCTTAACACCTGCACATGGAACGAGGGAGAGGAGAGGGCTCTTCTTCCCTCCTGTAAACATTTGACAAAGAAAACAGGAAGTGGGATTTTTTAGAGATTTTTCTAAATAGTTAAGATTTTCTCCAGCAAAAGTTATACATGGGGATGAGGACACTAAGGGAAATGTGGACTCTTTCATTAGAAATCCTTAAAGATCTGGTAGAGGGCTAAATGTACTACTGTATAAAGTCCGTTTCTGAGCATCTTTCTATGAGCAGACTTTTGTCAGAATTCGAGGGGTAGGGGAGTGAGGAATAAATAAACTCATTATATCATTCAAAGCCTGACTTTCCAGGAAGGAGGAGTCTCTAAAATATAAGGCTACAATACTGATAATAGTCACGTCTAACCTTTTTGGCTTGTGTTCTCTAAACCTTACATTCTAGCATAAGAAATTTGATTATGATATTTAACCCATAGCACTGGCCCCTCATAACAGTCAACCAGTTTTGACAAGTAGAAATTGTTTTTAACTGATTGTATAACGATGGTAGAACATAGTAGTTGAGAGCACAGGCATATGAGCTAGACTTGACTTAAATTCCAGCTCTGTCACTTACTAGCAGGGCCCTGAAAAAGTGACATGCCTTTTCTGTGCCTCAGTTTTCTCATCTTTAAATAGGGATATGATATCTCCTACCTTTTGGGGTTACACACATGCAAAGACCTTTGAGAAGTACCTAATCCCCACCCCAGCAACTTGGAAGAATTAATATATCTGAAAATGCTTCTCCAGAAACAGTATATCTTCATGGCAGCAAACACACATTTAACATCATATTTTGGTTAAAAAAAAAAAAAATGTTCTTCCAAACTGCTGGATAATGTCAAGTGGCAATCCAAAGATTTATCTAGAAGAGATCCTTGCTACATTGTTTTCATAAAGCCCGATACCAACAGCTAGGTACACGTATGATCTTAGGTGACCCCCACACCACGTATTATTAAAGCTATTTTCTTTTCAACGGATAAGTGTCTCAGAAGTGGTTCTCTAAAAAGAAATTTAGACACTTCTGTACATTTCAATCTAGAGTTACTTCCGTCACCAAGATTATTTGAGGGATGTCAACATGAAGGTAGATACTACATTTGATTTAGGATGTTTTAAATAATATTTTATGCAAATATTTTAATAAACCAAACCTTTTTCTTGCTTCTAGGAATAATTCAGGTTTCACACCAGCAGACACAGTGGCTATCATTTTCTGTTCTACACACAAATCCCTCACATTAGGTAAGTGATCCTCAGAGCTAAAACAGTGTATTACCCTCACAGAGTTGCATCTTAAGATACTAAAACTCATACAGAACTCTTCAAATTGAGAGAAATAAGGTATTGTCCATTCTTAGATCAAAAGTATTAATGAAGTGAAGATAGCCATTCTCTGAGATACTGTCATTTGATCAACCAATCTCTGAAGGCCTACAGTTAATACTGTCAGATTTAGCTTCATTTGTAATCATGTATTAATTCTCATAAAAGTTGATAATGTAGAATATTAACATTAGACTTGGGGGTGGGGTGGGGGTGGAAGTCTGCTGGGACTGTTTCTAAAAAGGGGATTACAAAAAATTCCCTTTGGAAGATTCCAGAGTTGCCCCTGGAAAATGTTAACTTCTTTATTGGGAGCTCAAAGCAAGGTAGGAAAAATGTTATTCTCTTAATTCAATATTCACATCAGCTTGAAATTCATTTTGAAATGTTATGTTGTTTTCTATAGAGAGAAACAGTATAGTTGTCTAATATTTACTCAGTCAAATTAGCACTAAGAGGGAAATAAGTATTTGTTTAACGGACAAAAACAAATTAAGAAGAAAAGTGCTATTTTCTGCTTAGCTTTATCCAATTTAGTGCAATTATTCCAATAACCTCTTAGACATCCAGAATCTATGTTTTTAGTCATTAAAAGTCATTAAGTAATCAGAAACTTTATTGAAATATACATCATACACAAACTCCTTGGGGTGGTAGGCATTTTGTGGCAAAAACTCATATTAAAAATTCCTCTGCATTTTGGCTTGTGACTCACTTAAGAAAATGACATTACTAAAAGAAAGTCCAACTGTAAACTAAAAAGTAAAGAATTTTCAGAATGTTTTTTATTAGTCCTAAATGTATTTGCCTGATAGAATCTTTATCAGTCTTACCAAATTTGGAAATGGTTTAACCCTTTAAGGACCTCAAAGAACTCACCCCATATATTCCCATGTGTGTTTTTGTGGATGCCATGTCTGGTGTTCTGGGTCTTCCAAAAATTAAGGGGCTTATATAAAGAAAGGGATTCCAGAGATGGTGAAGAGTCCAGGGATCAGATGATCCCAGGTCCTCAGGCACCCACTGTACCATGGCTGGCCAGTGCGTTCCTGCAAAGGGCTGTTAAACCTGACCCCCTCTTAGGGATTCACTTTTGACAGGAAAACCAAAGTGGATGATTTGGGGTTTCTCCATGATGTTCTTCTGTGCTGCTAACACTGGATATGCTGAAGAGAGGCAGGAAGCATACCCAAGATGCATACTACAGTGTGATTGGTTTTCTTTGTTTTATTGTGAAAGAAAAACTATCCATTCAATCCTTTTTTTTTTTTTGTCTCTTCATTTTTCTTAATCCCAAAGCTATATACCCTTCCTCCTTATGCTTTCTGATATCTCATTTGCAGACAAGCAGGTAGGTGCTCTGAAACCAGATCAAAGTGGGTTTTTTTGGCTAAAAAGAGTTGGGTAAACCTGGACTTTGGTTTGATTTTGCAGTGTTCTCCCATAAAACAGGTATTTAGATCCTCCAATATGGTTCTCCAATAAACTATTGTGGTATCTGTAACCACGTAGTCTAAATCCTGGGTTTCTTTTAGCATGACAGATTTAAAGTCTCTTGAACTGTAAGTCTCTTGATCTGGTCTCAGGTTCCTTAGCAGTAAGATTAGGGAATTTTATTTTCAGCTTGATTATCCTGCCATACCTTGATCACACCTGCCTTCCCTCCTGTAGTCTCCTTGGTAGCATTTATGATAAATGGCCTCTTTGTTGTTCCTCTTGTCTCAGAGAGATGATCCTTATTTCCACTTATATCAATGGATATTTGGATGCAATTTCTAGAAGAAGTTTATTAAGCCCTATAATTTTACTATGTCCATTTTCACAAGATACAATGCACATTTTCCTCTTCTGGGGACCTGATGTCACTGATACAGAGGATTGACCTGAGCTGCAGGCTGATAATTATCATCCTAAGGGAAATTCTTATTTGCATGGAATTGTAAGAACATCACATTGAGTGTGAAAAATTCATATTCCCCAAAGTAGGGAAAATTTTCAAGTAATATGACTCAGTGCTATTTTCTCTCAGATCTCAATACAAAGGTGAAATACAACAGATAATAATGTAGCTTCTGTGCACTTTAAAAACGAACCTTTCCATTCTGCAATCGCTGCCATAGTATTTCTACTAGTGATTTTACATCTACACATGCACTTATGTACACACATATACACATCCAAATAGAATACATGAAGGAAGCTTATAAAATACTGTTTATTATTACATCCAATATTTATATATAAAAATAAATCATTGTAAACCAAGTGGTACTCATATAACTAATAAACCAAAGATGAAAACTCTTGCTTGAGAAGCTTTCTGAATATTCTCTTGTGCACACACCTTCAGTTTACTTTATTGTTCTTGCTTCTGCCCTGTCCCAATCCCTTCCACATACTTGCATCTACACACATGCTGAATTTGATTCATTGCTTTTATTAGTGCATTTGCCATTGATTGATTAGTTCTTCGTATTAGTACTTTTTCTATTGATTGATTGCAGATGAAGTGACTATTTGACCTTTAATTATGAGGCTTCCTATTGAAAATGACATTGAGCTATGGCTTCACATAATCCATCTGGAAAGCCTGACATGATGCCATTCCCTGGAGTTCGTTCAGTAAGAAAGAGGAGGCCTGAAGGAAGTGCAGAGCTATCACTGTGCTTCATCTAAAACAATACTACAGGGCTTGTTTGCTGCGCTCCTATAGTTTCAACTCAGGGTTGGAGGCAATTTTATATTTTGTCAAGACAGCATCACTTGCTGTGGGTTGCCATAGAAGCCATGAACTCTCCCAAATTATTCTCTAGTTTGATGGTGATATTTGTACAATAGCAAGAAGATTTTATATGTGGTAGAGATGGAAAAACAGCTTGCACCCTGGTTAAGAATGGCTCGGTGCACAGTCAGTCAATAGATTTCATTAAGAAAGAAATTACATCCCAGATATCCCATGGAATTGGTGTTCTACTTATCGTTTTCTCTTGAGTATTTAAATCATTTTGCTTAGAGTTTCAACATATGTAGAAATTTTTCTCACTACACCTAGAAAGAGACTGTTTCAGGATGTTTGAGGTTCTTAAGTCAAGCATATGTTTATGTTAGTTTTCAATGTTTTTTGAGTAGCAAAATGAAAGTACACAAGACTATTGACAGCCAATTATATATTGCCAGTTTTTTGTTATTTGCAAATGCATTTCTAAATTCAATGCATGCAACTTCAATTCTAGAGTGTCATGAAATTTACTAAATGTTCAATACATGTCCCATCCACCCCCAGTGCTAGGGGTTAAACCCAGGGTGCTCTATTACTGAGCTACAGCCCCAGCACTTTTTTTTTTCCACTTTTTAAAATATTTTGAGACAGGGTCTTGCTATAAAACTATTGCTCAGGCTGGCTTCAAATTTGTAGTCTTCCTGATTCAGCCTACTGAGTTGTAGAATAGCAGGCATGTACTTCCCCACCAGCTGTCCTGGCTTTTCTGGACATGTGTACAAAGGCAAATTAAGGTAGCTGTTCCTCATGTTTATACTTCATTGTGGGTCTGTGGTCACAGTTACATGGCTGACAAGAAACTATGCATTATGCTAAAAGCATGTAGCATTTTGGTTGACATATGATTCAGGCAAGAGTGGAAAGAACACAACCTGATTCTAGCCTGTGTTCCAGTTCCTGTCCTTGCACAACAGCTGGAACAAACCACTGAACTGCTGTTGGTCTCATTTACCCATCTGTATTATGAGAAGATGGGCAAAATGACACTTGAAAATGACACTTTCTTCCAGGTTTAAGTTTCTGTGAGTCTACAATTGATATTTCTGTCCTATGAAATAACATTTCTCTGTATTCAAAGGAAAGGAACTCTTGAAAGGAATAGTTCTGTAAATAGTGTCACAGGAAAGGAAATATGGCTGGTGCTACTTCCGACATAGGTCAGAACATATCTGCACTCTCCAAAGAGTTGTTTGAGAGACAGAATCTTAAGGGGATCTTCTTTTCAGTTTTAATTGGAAGTTTTTCAGGAATGTTAAAGGACAACCTACAATCTGGGCCAAAAGTATCACTTAATAACATCTGGGTCACCTTCCCAAGAGGAAACAGAATTGAAATACCATTGAAATTGAAAGTTTGCTTTTCTGGTATTCTTTCACACCAAAGCTTATCTGAGATTAACACATGAAGATTATCTTAACAAAACTACCTTCACAATTGCACAGTACTTTCTGAAAACAACCTATGATACCTAACAATCTTGAATTATTAGCAAATCAGTAATTATCTCACCTTGCATATGAAGAATTGAAAGCATAGAAAAAACTGTTAAAAACTTATCTCAGATCATGTAACTTAGAGAGACTAAATTCCAGTCCTCTTAACTTTCAGAATTGAACATGGTTATAGGGTATGAAAGCACTTTGAGCAAAGAATAGGTTCTAAGTTCTAGAGGTGTGAGATCTTGGCATGGGTTTGAATTGTTCTATTACTTGCTCAAAAAGGAAAATTGTTTCTGAATACACTGCTGCTTGTAAGACAGCTTCAAAATTTAACATCTGCATTTGTTTCAACATGTATTTCCATGTGGCCCAATCATGAACTGGCACATGTTCCTTATATTTACTTTATTTTAAACAAAAGGTTATATGCTACTTACAATGGGTCTCGGTGAGCCAGCCTCACCTTTTATGAGGCTACATTGTCTGCACTCTGATCTGTTTGACAATACGCTGTTAAAGTGGAAGTGGAAATCCAGAGTCAAGACAGAAAATAGAATCTTTGGAGTATAGCCCATAAATATATTCCTGCCCTGAAGTTTGCCTCTGTTTACAGTTCTGAAAGGAAAAGCAGTGTGGGAACCTCTGCCATTTGACAGATTCTTAAAGACGTCATTGAAATCATGAATCCTGTAGATTTTGCCACCAGGCTAAAGAAAAGTTAAGGAGCGTCTGTCAGCATGTGCTATTTCTCAAACAAAGTAATGTACTTATCTTCCTGAGAAGTTTCTGGGCTATTTTATTTTAGATTTTTTACTAACTTTGATGTCTCAAAATCATTGCTAGCATACCTAGGTTTTGTGATCAAAATTAGGGAAGACCCCAGGGTTCCAGGTCTAGGGTCACAAGGATGAGCTTAAGATAATAAAACTCATTTGAAGGATCCCAGCCAGGCCCTCATATATTATTCATCTTAATGATATTCCAGATGTTTGCCAGTAGATCCGAAGCCTGGTACCACACACTTCTCCTCCTGCTCTCTTTTCTAGACCAGGGGCTGTCAAATGTTTTAAACCACACATACACTTAGAAATGCATCTTATAATGTGATCCAGTGATTAGTGATTTTGCAACTCACTAATAGGTTCTAATCTAGTCTGAAAAATACAGTTTATACCTTGCTTTGTGAGATTTCATCCTCTTTCTTAGAGTCACCATTAGGCTGTGGCTCCAGCTATCCCTCCCTTTGTCACCTGACTCTACTCACAGTTCTGATTTAGAAAAATCAGAGCTAAATTATGACTTAGAGTAATTCTTGAGTTAAGTAATGTAAGATTATTTTTATTTAGGTTATTATTTTATTCAACTTATGTAAGAGAGTTTCTATACCTTTTGTTGCTCTATTCAATGTGTTTTCAGTCGCAGTAAATAATATCAGCAAACTTCAAGTGGGTACTTCACAGGCCAACATTGCATCAAGTACTGTTAGGGAAGTTATTTGCTTTAAAATACTTTTGTGTTGTGACAGTGTGGCAGTTTTGCATGTACTAGTTCATTTACACTTCAGCACCAGGGACAGCCAGTTGCTCTAATAGAAAATTCTCACTGGAGTGTTCAGCTACTGTTTATCAGAAAGGAAATACTCCAAGGGCAGCTACAACAAATACTTTTGTTGTCTATCTGTCTAACAGCTAGAGACTTTACTAATTAGCATAATGAATTCAGAAGTAGGTTTTGATTGGTGAAATACTGACATGCTGCTTTACATGATAAATGTAATAAATGGGTTCTCATTAGTATGCGGACTGCCTAAAAACTTTAGAAACACTTACCACTTGCTAGAAGAATCTAGCAAATTCCACAGCCTGCATATGAAATCCTCAGGTATGTGCTGAAGGCTTGATCCCTCCTGGGTTTGTGTTCAGCTCAGGTGAGGAGGAGCTGTGGTTGCCTGAGGCTGACTGAAAGGAGCACCCATCCTACACTGGAATGTAACAGTGTGGGGGCTTTGAGAGACCCCTCATGCATGGTGCTGTAGGGTACCTGAAAGGACAGGGCTGGGACTGCCAGTTTACAGGATAGTTTGCACTGTCTATTTTTGTACTTGGATGGTAATACATATTGAGTTAAAAAAAAAAAAAATGCCTGGATGGGGGCAGTTTCCTTTCATTGAAGCCTGCTGGCACAGTGGTAGAGGTGTTGCTAACCTTTACCGACCCTGAACTTCTTTGGCCACTGCACTTTAGACATTAGTTACCTGGAAAAATCTGAAAGTCATGCACACCAACTATAGGTCACTTCCCTGAAGTACTTTGCATGCACCAGCTCACGTGACTCCCACAGTCACCCCAGATAACAACAATGAAGTTCATAGTGACAAGTAACTTTCTAAGACACATGATCCCAAATGGCAGAGCCAGGACTTGACACAGGTCTGACTGTGAGCCACTGCGCTGAGCCACAGAGAGAGTGGCTCTGCAGAAAGCTCCCTGCACAGTGAGCCTCTCAGTCCTGCTGTCCACTAACTATGAAAAGTTCAGGCCAGATGATCTCTGAGCCCTTTTAGTTCTGACATTTGATAGTTTTCTAATGGCAAAAGGCTTAAGTATTTAGTTTTAGAACCTAGGTCCCCTCACATGGACACCATAGATTTCATACTCCCCAAAGAATGGTCCTCAAACTTATAGTGAATGCTTCCTAAAAAAAATAATAATCAGGCCTTGGCTTGAGCCTAGTGATTCAGAATTTTTAAGGATAAGACTCTGAGATCACAGACTTCAAAAGATTACTGTGTGCATTCAAGGGTGAAAGCTGCCCTGTGACACACACCCAGGATCACCTCTCAGCCTCCAGAGACACTGGCCCCTGCCCCAAGGGTCTCAGGCAAGCCCAGTCAGGCTTCATGAAAGTGCTTTTTGATGATGGGGGGACAAGTTTGAATGGTTGGTTGTTTTTTTTTACTTTAGCCTGGCCTTCCTATAAGCCACTTTTATTAGATATTTATTTCCTCATCATTAGTAAAAAGGAGATACTTAGGACATAAGTGCTCATAACACTACTAAGTGCTGTTTAAAAGTAAATAAACAATAGGGCTGGGGCTGTAGCTCAGTGGTAGAGCGCTTGCCTTGCACATGTGAGGCACTGGGTTTGATCCTCAGCACCACATAAAAGCAAATAAATAAATTCAAATAAACAAACAAACAATAAAAATTAAAAAGAACAGCTCAGTAGACCTGAACCCTCATTTCCAGGAACTACCCACTTCCTTGTTCCTTGATGTCAGTGTGTGATGTTGTGGTCCTAAGAAAGATAAAAACTCTGACTCAAGTCTTTCTGGTCTGTAGGTAGGTTTTCATATTTTTGCCTAACTTCAGATATCCTTTCAAGTTCCCTTTGTGCCAGTCCAGTTACACCTAAGCATGTGCATGTGAAAGTGTGCTAGTGTTTCATCAGATACAATTCAAACAAAAGAAAATCACCCCTTTCACATTCATCACACCTAGCACTCACTCCAGAAGTAGGTCTCATTTTCCTTAAGACCACATCTTCCTCACAGGCTAAGGGTAAAATTGAAGCTTACTTAAAATAATTTCAGAATGCCTTATAAGTTATCCTTATATAAAGCTCTCTATGGAAGGAAGTATGTATGATTTTCCAAAAACCCTCCCAGAGCTGTAGATACCATGGGCAGATTTAAAAGAGAGAGAAGAAGACAGAATCCCTGCATTCCAAACATCTCTGGAAGGGGCAGCAAATTATCGTGGTCATATGGAGAATACGCGTAAGCAGATGAAGGCAGTGGAGGTGGGGAAGGCAGTGGAGGTGAGGGAGGCAGTGGGGAGGAAGGCTCAGACACCATGCCTTGCCACTCTTAAAAAATGTTTCAGAAGTGCTCAGACCTTCTGAATGACTCTGCGTGAGCCCCTTCCTTGGTCAGTCCTGTAAACACTAAATCTAAACCCAAAACTACTTCTAATAATAACAACAGTAGCAGCCTGACAGCTGGGGGTGTTGGCTCTGTGTCAGGCACTAGGTACTTCCCACACTTTGTCTCATGTGAACTTATAGCCACACTTAGAGGTGTTTTGTTTTGTTTTGTTTTACCCTCATCTTGAGCAGATATGCAAACCAAGGGGTACTGAGGTGAGATCACCCTATCACCTAGCTGGTAGGTGGCATAGTCAGAATTGAAAGCAGGTCCCTGACATCAAAGTCCACATCCTGGGCTTGGGGTGTTGCTCAGTGGCAGAGCACTTGCCTGGCACACACAAGGCTCTGGGTTCCATCCCAAGCATAGCACCACAAAAACAAATAAATAAACCCCCTTCCTTTCCATCACACCAGAAATTCCTAAATGCAGCAAGCATATCAGCTGTCTGCTGTCCACTCAGCCTGAATGATGGAGCAAGGGCAGGAGGGGCCAGGTGTCTCCTGAGCTTACCTGCAGTTATCACCCAACAGCCAGTGGCAGGAGCTGTGAAAAAGCCCACATATTCCACAGTGACACCTCAAACTGTATACGGACTCTGGCACTCTGTACTTTGTAATGTCAGCTCTTAGTGTTAAAAGCTTTTAATTCCACAGTTTCATATTCATTTCAAACTAAAACACACCCTGTCATAGTCAAAAGTATCTCTAAGGAGATGCATTTTACACATTCATGATTAGCTCATGTGCCCTAAGTCATATACAGCCCATATTCCCAAGTGGGAAAGTCCACAATCAGTAAGGGGAACATGTGCTGTCATCCTGCGTCGTGTCCTCTCTGATGAGGCCTTGACCATGGCCAGAGAGCCAACGGTATCCCATTTCCCAGGACTTCCCATTCATCAGCACCTTCAATGTCAGTTGCAGAGGGATTTGTTTATTATTTTTAATATTTAGAAAGTTTGCCTCTAGCATACTAACGTGTGCATTACAGATCGGCTCTTGTTTACTGTCTTGAAGTGAAGAAGCTCACCCAGGAGATCCCACTCACTTGAAGTCGTGTCTCAGTCTCAACTTGCAACCAGAGTTGGATGAATAACAATCCTCCTTTCCACATTGCATCTCTCCAATTATTTATTTGGTCACATCTCTTCCCAGAAGTTCCCTTAATCAAGCCAGACACTATAAACCAGATTGTGTGTATTTAATGACAGCCAGTGTCTTGGTTCTCTGCAGTAAAGAAAAAACGAACTTGCAGCTGCAAAGCAAGGGAAGGGCACACATCTTCATCCCCATCCACAGCCCATCCAATCAGCTCCAGCCACAAATTAAAGTTGGCTGCATACTGGTTAAAGCTGTGGGGTACCCAGTAGGTTTTTGACAAGTTACCCTGGGGGTGGGAGGATACATAAAATCAAACACAACTCAAAAGTGGGTGGGCCCCAGAAGCCAGTGGGTTTGGAATGTCATCTGTATTGAAACTGAGCATGTTGATGGTATTGTAGTGGTGACACCTCCCACAACAGCCTTTGCTCCAGGTTTGCTCTAATGAAGAGATACTTTGAAAGTCTGCATTCATCCATGCATTCATTCTTTCGTCAAGTGTTCAGTCAGTGCCTACTATGTGGTGGGCTCTTTGTAGGCCCCAGAGGTACAACAGGGAACAAAACACAAAAAAGTTCTTGCCCTGCCAGGTGCAGTGGCACTTGCTGATGATCCCAGTGATTCGGGAGGCTGAGACAGGAAAATCTCAAATTCGAGGCCAGTCTCTAAACTTCATGAGACCCTCAGCAACTTAGTAAGACCCTGTCTCAAAATAAAAAGGACTAGGGATGTCGCCCAGTGGTAAAGTACCCCTGGGTTTAATCACTAGCACCAAAAAGGAAAAATAAAGTTCTTGCCCTTATCTAGCTTCCTTTCCAGTAGGGATAAGTAAACAAACCCTTAGATGTAGAACACTTCTGTGTTAGTCAGCTTTTTCACTGCTGTGATCAAAAGACCTGACAAAAACAATTTTAGAGAAGGAAGAGTTTATTTGGGGGCTCATGGTTTCAGAGGTCTCAGTCCATAGAAAACCAGCTTCATTTCTTAGGGCTTGAGCTGGGGCAGAACACCATGGTGGAAGAGTGTGGTGGAAGAAAGTGACCCAGGACACAATCAGGAAGCAGAGAGGGAGCTCTACTCAACAAAGACAAAACATGTACTTCCAGGGACCCACTTCCTTCCAATGCACCCTACCTGCCTTTAGTTACCTCTCAGTTAATCAGGGGATTAATTCACTGGTTGAGTTTGACTTTCATAACCCAAACATTTCACATGTAAACCTTCTCTCATTGTCTCCCACGAGTTTTGGGGGGACACCTAATATCCAAAACATAACATCCAATGAATGGTGATGTTCTGGAGAGAAATAACAGGAAGGAGGATAGATAGAGGGCCTGGGTAGAAGTAGAAAAGTTTGGGGCTTAAAGGGTGCCATGGATCAAAGATCTGAAGGAAAAGGAACTGAACATGTAGATATTTAGGGGAAGGAGACCAGCCAGAAGTCCCCAGTGTGCTTGGTGTGGTTGGGGAGAGGGGTAGAACAGTATTCAGGAAGCACATTGCAGGGGGAAGAGAGAACAGTGGGGTTAAGGTAATGGGCGAGGGGGTCTGTGACATTGGGTTAGGACTCATGGGTCATTGTAAAGATTTACTTTTTGCACAGAATGAGAGGGGAAGCCATTGGATAAGTGACAAAATCATACTGTCACTTTGAAGGGATGCCTGGGGCTCTCCTGTTAAGTATAGATGGGTTGGGTGCATGGAAGGGTGGAACAGAAAGAAGTGGAAGGACTAGTTAAGTGATCTGAATCCAGACAAAAGCAGAGGGTGGTTTAGTGGAGTGTAACAGCAGTGGAAGAGGCAAGAAGCCTTACATTCTGGCTGCATTTTAAACACAGAATTAATGGGAATTGCTGCTGAGTTGGAAATATTAGAAGAATTAAAGGTTCATACAAGGGTGGGGTTACCATGTACTGGATGAAGGGAGACTGTAGAGGCACAGATTTGGGTGGTGGAAGAGCGATGTGGGAACAGATCAAGAGTTCAGTTTGGAATGTGGAAGTTTGAGGTTCTCTTCCACATCTGGTGCAGTCTGGAACTCTATTCCTGGCTGGAGTGTTCAGACTGTATTATTTTAAGCTGTTGGATAGGATGAGATCACTCAGAGAGTGGACAGATGGAGGGGAAAGAGCTCTGAAGACTGAAATCCTGACATTCTTCAGAGGATATGGAAGTATTTCAATAATAAAATGATAGAAAGGTTCAAATAAGCCAGACATATAGATATCCAAGCTTGCAAGCCCATATTTTTGTCCTATGTCACAAGGACAAAGTGAATATTAAACCAGAAAGTAGATGTGAAAACATGTCAAATGTTGAAAGGTAGGCCTGGCATTTATTTAGTACCTACTATATACTACACATTGGATTAAGTATTTTGCTCGCCTTATTATCTCATGTAATCATCACAACAACCTATACAATTATTATGATTGATCTCACTATCCAAACTGGAAAACCAAGCCTCGGAGAACTCAAATAATTCATCCCAGTTCCCATCATGAGTAAATGGCAGAGCTGGCCTACAGTGGCCCATCTGTCTACCTCAGAGCCTTCATCCTCTCCCTCATTAGCAGACCTGGCTTTTTAACCTGTCCCAGGATACATTCACCTGGGAGCTCTCCAGGGACAATGTTGCCAGGACCTCTTCCCCCCACCCAGGCACCCCCTCTCAGGATAGATCCAGACATTGTCATATTATTAAAAGCCACCCAGCAGTTCTGATATGCATCTGAGGCTGAAAACCATCACATTAGACACCTTGACTGTACTTGTCTTTATGCTCCTCTGTGTTCCAAGAAGAATGCAAAGTAGGTCTTTGCCCACTCACTTGTTGACAAAGATGACCATTCTCGTTCGCAGGAGTCTGTGAGAACTAAAATTCTCTGTATCATGATTAAATATGATGGTTAAATATTCAAAGGAGAAACAGGAAATTAGAAAAACATTTCCCAAAATGACTCCTAAGATTTTCTTAACTTCTTTCTCTGCAAGAAGTCTTCTAAATGGGGGCTTTAATCTCCAACTTTTAGCTCATTGAGGCTGAATGAAGATAGGAGGTATGTTATCAGGATATTTATCATCTGGCCAAGAGAAACCACACACTCCTGAGTCAAACTTTTCAAGAGAGATGGATCTAAGGTTAAACTCTGATTTTTATTCCCCAGATCAAAACTGCCATATTCTTGTATCTCACAAGAGAGGTCTTGTGAGGCTTTTGTTCATCACAAACACAATGCCATAAGAAAGATAATCCAAGGCCATGCTGACAAAATAAAATAGATATTAAAAGTAGTCAGTGTGAATTTGGGTCACAGCTTGCTTACGTTTACCACTTAGCAGGACAAGACCCAGTGACTACTGATAAAAAGATTATCAATGCTACATTTTAGGGAGAACTAAATTTAGATGGTGGAGGTGGTGGCAAAACCTATAGCTCATATCACACCGTCAACTTCTCTTCCCCTCAGACTTAAAATGTTCGAGTAGGTTGTTTTTTTTGTTTTGGGTTTTTTTTTTTTTTTTTTGGTTACATTAAAAACACATCTAAAACGTTCTGTAAAATAAGATAAAGCTTTCCAGAGCTAGTCAGATGGGACAGTTCTGTGTTGGTGACCATGTTAAATATATTCTTGTGACCTTGTGTTATTTTTGTCACATGAAATTCTCATTCTGTTTTTGGTGTTTTCACACCTTAGAGTGTGAACATTAGCCAGATTTTCTCTTTCAAAAACTAACAACTCTTCATTCACAGCACAGAAAAGGAGGAAAGTAATCTCTCTACTTCCTGCCCACCTTGTCTCCATAAACATGGCAGCCCCTCCTGGAAGACATAGCCAGTATTTAAATGAAGACTTCATAGCTCAGTTCTTTAATTCATTCTTGAATTCCCTGTTTGCTTATTACTCCTACAATGCTGTCAGACAGGTGAGGGTGTACCTGCTCTTCTGAGGCAGAAACCTTCAATTGGTAGAGTTAAATGTTTCATTGTTAGCATCTGGTGAGCCGGCTCAGGCCATTCATTAAACATCTTTTCCAATCAGAACATACCTGTTTCAAAAGAGAAATAACACCAGCTGCTCATTTTGGTCTTTCTTGCTTCTTTATTTACACAAAACTTTCAGCAAAGCATAGGATTACAGGCCAGATAATTGTAGGTTGAAACCCAATCTTTAACTTTCCTAATGGGCTGATTCAAGTCATCAACCAACCTTCATTCAAAGAAAGTAAAAGCCTGCCAGGCTTTAAGTACCTTTGTCCAAAGACACACCCTCTTTCTTTCAAGCCTTTCTTATGTAAATAATATTTTCTTTAGTTTTCCACCTTCCATTGTTCTGCTACCATTTTCAAGCATCCCTAACTCCAGGATTCCTAAATACTCTAACAAATTACAATGCAGACACTTTGCTGGTGAAAGCACCGACTCTGGAGTCAGTCTGCCTGTATTCCAGCTGCAACCTATTACTAGCTGTGTGTGGCCTGGGCCAGTTTTTTGGTTTTTGTTTTTTTCCTAGGTAGAGGGGCCTGGGGATTAAACCTAAGGGCTCTTAACTAGTGAGCCACATCCCAAAGCCCTTGTTTTGTTTCTCTGAGACCAATCTCACTAAGTTACTTCAGGTGCTAAGTTGCTGAGGCTGGCCACAAATTTGCAATCCTCCTGCCTTAGCCTCCCAAATCACCACCATGCCCAGTGGCTTGGGGCAAATTTTTAATTTTAAATTAAAATTTTAATTTTAATGTCTCAGTTTCCTCATCCAAGAGTTGGGGATGATAATGGCAGTTGTGTTTGCATTGTGGGTGAGAAGAGGGAATGAGTTCATGTTTTTATGCTCTCAGAACCGTGCCTGGAACATAGTAAGCACTGTGTAAGTATGTGCTACAATCACTGTTCTGCCCTACCAACAATAAATGAAAACGAAAAATATTCATGAGCTCCAGATATGGCTTCTGAAGTCTTGTGTAAGGTGTGATCGTCAAGAGACTAAAATGTGGATACTGCTCTTTTTACTAAAGGTCTCAATTACTGGAAAGATTAATAGGACTTCCCCTTAATGTTTCTGGAAACTTCCAGTCTAGAAGGCTTAAGGTTCTACTGAATCCCTGAGGAAGGTGGGACAGGATGCCACAGATCCTATAATCCACTCTCGTTGCCCCCCACCTAGAATGACTGGCCTTTTGCTCAAATTCTCAAAGTTTTTAACACACCATTGCCATGACTTACAGTTTGTGCTGCCTTACCCATTACCCATCTAGTTTATAACCCTGTTTGTTAATCTTCTTTCTTTTCCAGGCCTAATTTTTCTTTTTTAGGTAAAGGAATCTTCTTTGAATTCTGGTTTTGAAATATGAACGAAAGATAAGTCTCAAGTTATACATAAATATCAATTTAGAAATTCAATAGCTCCGGCCTCCACCAGAAAAGAAATCTGGGCTTAAAATCTTTCCCAGTGTAGAGGACTAGGGCTGTAGAGCAATACCAAAACTCCATGGGGAAGCTGGCCCTGGGAGACAGCACAGTGTGTGGGTCATGTGTGCAGTGTGCTGGGCTGACGCCTCCTGTGTGGATTTCAAAGTGTCCCTTTGTTTCTCAGATGCTACCTACAGAGAGAACCACGTGACATTTTTCAGGCCTCAGAGGCTAGAAGTTATGTGCCATTTGCCCATATCTGTAAGACTGATGCAAGGTTATCCTGTTTTCCAACCAGAGATCTAGCAAGGGCATGTGTCAGACATCCCTGAGCGGCTGTGTCATTGTGTTCAGCAGTTTGGAAACGCTGAATCTTCCTGGATCCCATGAACCCAACCCTGGAACACTGAGAAAACCACCAGGGAGCTCTAAGTCATGTACATCATTTAGCCACACCTCATTTTGGACAATTTTGTATTAAGAAGATAAAAATATTTTCTTCTGTGTTTCATAAAGCAACAGTAAGGCTCTGACGCTGTGGTGGGTCACACCCAAGACAACATGGAGAAGTTTCAGTTAAGGTGGAATGCTAAAAAGAGGAGGAAAGCAAGTAAAATGTAAACCTCTGGCGATGGCATATTAAACTACCTTGGAGAATTTGAGCACAAGACCAATCACATGGTGGCAGGGCTGGGGGTGGGGGGGGACAATGAAAGCAGATCATGTGATCTGTGATTTCCTGTCTCTCTTCCTAAGGAGTTCTGGAGAAAGCTGACTTGCTGTACTTTAGAAGTTTCCAGAATGGTGTGGGGGAAGTCTCACATAGCCAGCATGATGACCAGAATGGAATTGTAGGGGCCATGCAGTCTGAACACCACCTGATCTTAAAAGCAGCAGGCCTCTGATGGACTCCAAACCAAGCCATACCCATCAACCTGGAAGTCGGTGGCAGCCTTTCTTTTTATACCTTCTAAAAGGGAGACAGAAATTAAAATAAGCCAGACTGCTCACTGAATCTATTTTAACTTAACAGCTTTTGTCCCACTCAGTAGTGCTACCTTTTCTCTCTGCCCTGTACCCTGATTTTGTTACTGGGAGTTCACCTGACTTTGACACTGTGCTCTCTACCTTCCCTCCTTGTTAAATAAGAAGAAGGTAGGTTCCCTGAGGGCAGGGGTTGTCCATGGATCTACTGCACCCAGAAGAGTGCCTGGCACATAATATGCTTACTGTACAAAGTATTGGCATTATTTCACATACCTTTTATTTAAAACAAACAAACAGACTTATAAAACAGGTGCATGTTACAGATGTGAAGGTTCAAAACCTTCCCAGGCAAGGTCACACAGGTGACCAGTGGTGAGCAGGGATTCCAATCAGGACTCTGCCTCCTGCTCCAGGTTTCACCATGCTACACTGTGCAGCTTCATCATGTGGGCCTCTGAGACCATAACTGGTACCTGTGCATGAAGGGACAGCTGTTCTTACTGTTTTTGGACAATCCTGAAAGCCTTTTCTAGGCCGATTCCAAAATCATGGTTATACCTTATCTTGGCATCATTTCATGATTTAGTCAGTGAGACACATCGTGCAGTGAGCTTGACTTTCTGTGACTATTCTCTCTGAAGAGAAGGTGTGGGTGCCTGTGCGCATGCACAAGGGTGAGTGTAGTGGGTAAAGGGACACAGAAATTGGTATTTAGTGACATCTGAAAAGAGAAGTTGTGTTCCTTGAATAGGGATTGCCTCCCAATGAGCTTTAAAGACAAACAGGAGCTTTTCTGAGAGCTTCACCAAAGAGGAAGAAAGGGAATTCAAATAACAAGAGATAGGACATTTGGATAGTAAACATCCAAAATGGATGTTTCTAACTAAGAAGGAACTAAATAAACAAAAGTGGAAAATTACCATGACAACTGAAAAGAGAAGCAACTGGATTCCAGATTTGCCAGAAGCTCCCTTCAGAACTCAGTGAGACTGGGAGAGAGCATTTAAATGGAAAACAAGTGAATTCAGGCGGATGAATCTTTGAAAGACAGGAAATGATCCAGGTGATTGGAGTATACTATCCTATCTCTTAGCTAAGTGGGAAAGTCAGTGCAATATTGACTCCAAGAGACAAAGAGTGGTTTTCAGTTTATTTCTTTTCTTACTCCACCTCAGTACTCATTTCAAATTTTGTGTTCTTGGTCAGTCCAACTTCTTTCCTTCCTGCCATAGCACATATACTTTTGTTCCATGAAATATATTCCTCTCCCAGAGGAGTGTGTATGAAGGCATTCTCCTTAAAGTCCAGTGAAGCAGCTAGTATTTAGTCTAAATCCTGTCTTTTTGATCCACATAGGAAACATTAGCACCTATTCTTAAATAATCAATTATTAATGTATCACGCACCAACCCTGTGCCTAAATGTTGCAAGAGATTTAAAGAAAGATGTGTGTTGCCTGCATGCAGGGAAATCAAAAGCTATGCCAAAGAAAATACTGGCAACATAATCCAAATATTAAATTACGTGATGCAACTAGGAAGAATGTCCTCCTTCAGAAGACAAGTCAGTATGAAGGTCACCTTTGTGGCAGAGGAAAAAATAAACTGAGTTTGGGTGAATTCGCAGGACTTAGGCGCATAGAAAGAAAGTCAGAGATCCAAGTGGAGCTTGGCTTTTACCAAGACACAGAAGGGCTATGGCTGAGCCAGTGATAGCAATTGGCCATTGAAAGTGTGGCTTAATGGCATCAACATAGGTTAGTGATTAAACACACTGGGGCCACTACCAGATGTATGAGTTAGGCAAGTTACTTAACTGCCCTAAACCTCAGTTTTCTCATCTTTAGGTGGGAAAATTGCTATCTACTTCATGGGTCTGTTGTCAGGATTAAATGCGCTTAGCATACAGTAGCACTTACAATGGTGGTGGTAGTGATTATCCTTTACTAAAGTTGAATAGGTAGAGGATTTGATGAATGGGCCCTGGAAAGTCATTGCAGTTCTTGAGCAGGGTGTTGGCTTTAATTAATGTGGGTTTGGGGAAGATTAATCTGGCTGTGCTTTGTAGGATTGATGAGGGGAAGAGGCTGAAGACAGGGATTTGTGTCGGGAGGCCATGGTGTGAACTTGGCTTGATTTTATGAGGAACTGAATTAAGAAGATGGCAGTGATATCTGAGGGGGAACGGGAAATGAGGAAATAATCCATAGAATTCCACGACTTGGTCTAAAGGCACAAAGAAAGGGGCTCGTCACAGGTGATCCTCAAGCTTCAAGTAGTAGAAACTGAGTGGCCTAGATATAACAGGGTTTGTTGATGCACTCACCCAGCAGACAGGGAAAACAGAGGTGGCCAGGGCAAGAGCTACCAGAAAACAACAACAGGAGTGGAAGGACCCTGTCTGGTCCTCCTTCTATCCCTAACAGCCAGGAAAGTCACTCACAGATAGCAGAAGCTCAAAAAGACGGGGGTTTTGTGGTGGTGGTGGTGGTGGTAGCTTTTTGGTTTTTTAATGAATGAGTGGTGGGAATTTGTCCATCTACAAATACTGTAAGAAAGCTCTGACAAGGATGTAAAATGGATACTTATTATTTTATGAACAATGGAGCAGCCTTCCATGGGGGTGAAACAAAAGTCCATACTGAATCTGGGAAGGAAAATGTCTGTTTCTTAAGGAAAAAAAAATTAAAACCATCCATCTAACAGAAAATAGTAATTGTTGAAACTTGAACATAGATACAAAGGGAATTTTCTAATTCAGAGAACATAAAATAAGCATATTTAAAATAGGGGGGGGGGAAACTTGTTCTTGTGCGTATTGTTTCATCCTTACCATCCTGGGTATAGGATAAAAGAAAACCCTTACTTGCTTGTTAGAAGAAGAAAGCTCTTACTTGAAGTTCCTACTTGGCAGATGTCAGTTGAAAGCTCTGCTTATGGAATATGCTGCAGTGTCAAACTCTGTTGGATAATTTTAGACAAATGTGTCATGTGTGACATGGAAATATGGCATGCTGTACATTAGTGATTTCCCAAGTGTTTGGATCAGGTAGTAATGTGCTGAGAAAGTGCTCTTTATCTATCCACACAGTGTACTTGTAGAGCAATGGGAAAATGCTTTTGGTGGAAATTACTTTAGTCAGAAAAGGAATCCATTTACAATATGCGCCTTCTAACATCTTTCAGACAATGCATTGTATTAAAGAGGCATTTTTTGATTAATGTTTTATAAACATTTTTCAGCATGACAGCTTAAAGTCCCTGTAAAATTGTAAATGCGTGCATAGTGTTCACTTCCATAAAGTCAAATGCCATCTCATAAAGTCTAGTTGAATCCTGTCAACCATGGTGACACAGAATCAGTACCTGGGAGCATTAAAATTAATTTGCTTCATTTATATTACTGCAGTGATAGCAAGATGAAAAGAATCCTAGATTTAAATTTTACTTTAAAAAGAAAACTCTTTCTAGTAAGTTTGTTTGGGTTTTTAAATTATTGCTATTTTTTTCTAATTAACAAATGTGGAAACAGAGTGATAGTCTGCATAGTAACTTTATGATAGAATCTGGAAAACATACAGATCCATCCATATTTTGAGCACCTACTGTGTGCTCAAAGATGAAGAAGAAACAGTTGCTGATCCTAAGAAGTTTGTGGCTTGGTGAGAGAAATTCAGGATTCAAGCCATGATTGTTAAGTTCAAGGCTAGAACAGGGGAACATGAAATAGAAGGGATCCAGGCCAGCATTGGGGGGCGGGGGGGCTTCCCAGAGGAGGCAACCTAAGAACTGAGGGCTGAAGGATACAGAGAAGTCAGGCAGGTTAAGAAGTGGGTGACAGGTGTTTTAGTTAAAGTGAGCTTCAGTGCAAAGGCCTTCAGGTGAAGCAACATGCTGCACGGGCAAAGATGGGTGGGGAGGAGCCACAGGTGCTTGGTGCAGAGGTCATGGCTAGAGTGCAGAGATCAGGGAATGGTGGCATGTGTCCAAACCCAAGGAGGGGACTGAGAGATGCGAGGTACAGCAAAAAGCGAAGCTTTACTTTAATGTCTGTCTTGCAAGACCCATTGTCTGTGGGAGAGCAGGCACTAGGGCTCTGGGTACCTCCCCTGGTTCCTCATTGGCTGAGTACTATGGGATGCACAATTTTCCTGACTATCACCTGGGTTTTACTTTCTCCTGTTGGGTTATTTAAAGAAATACACCTTTAGTCATTCCCATCTTCCTTTATTCTCTTGTGGCAGGAAGGCCTTCTTGGGGTGAATGCATTCTGACACGTATGCAGCTCTTCTTTACCTAAGTTACTATTTCGTAACAGAGAGATTTCTGCCTCTATTGGTTACGCCGACCCCTTCCCCCACCTCCTCTTTGTCAAGGGGCTGTTCAGATGCGTGGACTTTGGATCTGTACAGGCTAGGATGCTGTTGTGTAACTTTCCCTTCTGCTCTATTTCTCCTCTGGCTGCCTTTCTTACATCCCAATTTTACACTGAAGGCTAAATACTATATTCTGAAAATGGACCACAGGACTTCCTGTTTCTCAAAAGAATTGGAGGGAGGGAAAGCAAGAATGGAGGGCCAGGCCTCAAAGTCCTTGTATGCCACCCTTAGGAGTCTCTCTCATGTTAAAAACTTTGATTTTATGTAATATATTTGCAGTTTAGAATATTCACTCTGGTTGCCAAGTGGGAAATGGCTTGGACAGGGCAAGACTGGAGTCAGAGAGGCTCATTGGGGACGTATGGGAAGAGCAACTGAGAGCTAATGTGTCCTGAAAGAAAGTGATGGGGACAGGGGTATTAGTGATCACCAAGGTGCCCAGTAGGTTACTTAAATGCAGGGTGTGTCAGCCAGATTTCTGTCACTGTGACAAAATACCTGAAATGATGGAAGTTTTAAGGAGGCGGGGTTGATGATTTGGGCCCACAGCTTCAGAGGTTCAGTCCATGGTCACGTGGCCCCATCACTCTGGGCACTTTGGTAAGGCAATAGAACATATTGTGGGCGTGTGTAGCTGCAGAGGTCTTCCCCTCATGGTGGCCAGGGAGCAAAAATAGAAACAGGAAGGGGCCAGAGTCCCAGTGCCCCTCCAAGGACACACACCCAGTGACCTAACTTCCTTCCACTAGGCCCCACCTCTCAGAGATTCCACTGTCCCCCAACAGCAGCACAAACTAAGGACCAAGCCTCCAAGACACATGTTTTGGGGGGACACTCCAGATCAGACCGTAACCCAGGCCTCCTTCCTGGTTCAGCTGCACGGTGCTGGTGAATGGATGAGCTGTAGAATGACCACTGAGCTGTGAGTGAAGAGGATGAGAGCACATGGGCCTTGGCTGGAGATCAGACCTAGGGCCTCATGCATACTACACATGCACTCTTCTACTGAGCTACCCCCAGCCTCACCTCTTTTCTTCTATCCTGACCTCGGAGTAAATAAAACTGTACCAAGTAGGCTCTCTGCCAAGATGGGGCATAGGGAGGTGGAAAGAGACGAAAAAAATCAGGAAGAAAGAAATTTTGAGATACACAGGAGATTAAGAGGAAATCCTAATAAAAGGAAAGTGGGTAATTAAATAGCTGAATAGTAAGGTAGACTTTTAGACTGAAGAAAAATAAAAGTTCCCCAAACAAATAATGTGTGACCTGAATTGCTAGGTGTCCCTGCCCTCATCAAGTGATGACTTGTTAATTCACCCTGTGAAATGACAGAGAGGGGGCTTGGGCCTCTCTGATATGCTTTTCCTAATCATATTTTTAGCTTTAATCACTTGGTGCAATTAATGATAGAAAATGTGATTAATAAGTAACAGGGAGGTATCACAGGGACAGAAAGTGATGGGGAGAAATTCCTATTTGACAAATATCTGCACAACAAGTCACCAGGGATCCTGTTTTCCTTAGCTTTTGCATCACTGTGATCAAAATACCTGACAAAAACAACTTTGAAGAGGAAAAGTTTATTTGGGAATCAAGGTTTCAGAAGTCTCAGTCTACATAGACAGCCAACTCCATTGCTCTGGGCCCACCTCCTCCAGCCTGGCCCTTCCTGCCTACCATTACCACCCAGTCAGTCCATTCAAACTAGAATGGACCAATTAGGTCACAGCGCTCACAATCCCATCATTTTGCCTCCAAACATCCCTGATTAACAGGAGCTTCATATCCAAAGCATAACATCCTGGATCCCTCCTCTTTTCAAGTAAGGCCAATGACGATTGTACAAGGCAACGTAAGAGAAGCTCATCAGGGTCCCTCAGTAAAACAGAATCCACCCTTTCAATGCAGAGAATTGATTCCACATTTTGGGAAACAGAAAAGGGAAAGGGGCAACTGAGGAAACACAGGAACAATAACTGTAGGAAGTCGCTAGAACTGGGGGGGACAAAGGACGGTCGATGAGGTTCTCAGAACCTAGCTGCTTGTAGGAGGAGGTGGCAGGAGTGAGGGTTCAGACCTCAGAGGCAGGGACTGACCCCAGGGGCTAGCAGGAAGCACCAGCAGCTGGAAAGAAGGGCCTCCTCCTGCCCTGCCTCCTCTTGCTACTGTTGGAGAATATTGCAGGGCCCTGGCAACAGGACTCATAAGTCCCAGTGAACAGAGGCTGTGATTGATGATGAGAGATCAGAGCTGAGGAATTTTCCAAAAGAAAGCTTCAGAAAAATGGACACTAAGGTCCAAAGAAGGTGGATACCACCAGTATACTAGAAGCTTCTGGAAGGTCATGGCTCAGCAGTGTCTTTGACTCCATGACTCCCTTGGCATGATGGGGCATTCCCAGCATCTTTTTTTTTTTTCACCCCTATGAATTCTCAGGATATGGTGGTATGGGTAGCAGGGAAGTCAGACAAGGTCTGCTGCCCCTGGAAGGGTTTCTGCGAGGGTGTCAAGGGGAATGAGTTCTTGAAGGACAGCTGGACTCCAAAAGCTTCTTGCATACCAGGTCCTCTTCTGCTTCCCAGGAGTGTAGTACATGTGGCACCTTGCACTGACCTTGCGGAATAGAGCTAGAAACACAGTGTGCCAGTTACAGCCTGGACTGTCACCTCAAATTTCCTGACCACTGGACGCTTCCGTTTTCTCATCAGTCAAATAATGAGAATAGTGGTTTTCACTGACCTCATGGGGTTGTCATGAGGATTTCCCATCAATATGGGAAAGCTCTTGACAGACTTGACAGAACCAAATGCACTCAGCTTTTGGTATACACTTGCCATGATTATCATAATTAGTGCTGTCCCAGCATACCTACTTTATCACATTAAAGGGAGTTTCTGATGTTGCTTACATTTAGGTATATTGTGTATTTTGCAGTTGAGTTTTTATTCACTTACTGTAGCAGCACCACCTGGCAGAGACCACCTGGCAGAGTCTCTGTGGCTGAGCCCACATACGCTTGCTGGAGAAGGATACCGAGCCCAGATTCTTAGCCAAGAAAGGCTATCCTAGATGATTTAGCCCAGCAGCCACAGTCTTTGAATTTGGGGTTCGAAAGCCCTGCTGTGATCATTTCACATCCTTCATGTGTTCCCCGCTAGCATCATCCTTTGGGCTCAGGAATGAATAATTATTCTTGGAAACATAAGGAGTTATGTTCAAGTGTTATTATTTTCTCATTATAACAACTTACCAAGACTATAGTATCAGTTGATGCTTTTTAACAATAAGTAGATTTTTTAAAGCTTTTTAATTTTTACAGGAGAGCTCTTTTGTGGGTTTTTTGTTTGGTTTGGTTTTTTGTCATTGCATAGTTGTTTGTTGTTTTTATTGGTGTGAAGGTAGAAATTGTGCACAAATCTAAACAGGACTTTGGAAGCTCTAAGAGGGACTTATGTTTGGGAAGGGTTAAGTGTCTTCAGTTTATGGCAATGATATGTGAGGCTGTGAAAAGGAAAGCAGCCATGAAATACATTTTTGCATAAAGGTTTAAAATTTATTAGAAGGTAAAAATAATTGAAAAAGCTGAGCCTTCCTTGTTGTGTTATAAAAATTTATTTATGTGCCATCATCCTGCATGTTTAGGAGCATGGGTCCTTTTCAGAGGCTATTCTTAGAGAAACAAGAAGAAAGCTCAGCTATTAAAGCTATTCAATTGAAAAAGCTGACATATATGCACAGCAATCTGAAGATCATGGCCATATTAAAACAATTGGTAATAATAGTTAAACTGCTAAGGTCTGAGTTTTGAAGCTATAGAAGCTCAAAAGGTATGTTCTGTGATAGCTGCTTACAAAATATGCACAGCCTGCCCTTTTATAATAGAATAGTATATTCACAAAGTGGTATTCATTTGTTGGGGTTCCATTAAGACCTTCACATTCAGCACTAATTTTACAATTTGCCTGCAATACATAAAACTGCATGGGTCTTGCTTGATGATCTTAAAGAACTCAGATCCTTGGCCAAAAGAGAAAGTGCAGGACTCAGGGAGTAGCTCAGGGGTAGAATGCATGCTTCACCTGAACAAGACCCCGAGTTCGATCCCCAGCAGTAAAAAGAAAGAGAAAGAAACAGAACGTGCAAATTTTTAATTACATTCATGAGGCTAAACTACCCTCCTACTACAGCAGTGTACCATACATTGTCTCCCTATATCCTTTCAACTCCCAAAAGTGACTGTTGGGGCTTTGAATTGGTCTTCCCAAAGACCAACAGACTAACTCACCACTGAGCAAGAAGAGAAATCTTTTTTTGGCCCCAGGGATTGAACCCAGGGGCACTTAACCATTGAGCCACATCCCCAGCCCTGTTAACTCTTTATTTTGAGACAGGGTCTCCTGCATTGCTGAGTCTGGCTTTGAATTTGTGATCCTCCTGCCTCAGCCTCCCAAGATGCTGGGATTACAGGTGTGCACCACCGCACCTGACTAGAAGAGATCCATTCTTAACCTCTACTTACCAGTGTTTTTCCGTCTTCTTAAAGCAACTTCATTATACACGATCTTCTCTCCTCCCCTTGGTAGATGGGGTGCTCCTAATTCACAGCGAGAGGTATTGGTGCCCTCAGACACTGGCCATCTTTTCACTTTCATCTGTTCTTGTTAGAGTTAAGAGCTTGTCCAGTGAGAGGAAGATGGAAAGGCTTATTGACTCACTTGAAACCTTCCCATTTCCATTTTGTGAATACACCCGGGAAAGTATGTGGATAATCTCCTTCAAAGTCCTGATTTAACAATGTGCCTTTAATTTGATGACAGCCTGAATTTGCCTCCCGGTTTTCTGTCTTCTTTGTTCATCAGGAATTCCTATGCTGAAGATAGTGTTTGCCGGCCATGAGCATCTCTCATTAATATCCGTACCCTTGCTCATCTACCACCCAGCCCAGATCCTTCTGGGAAGTGTGTTGGTGCCAACAATAAAGTCCTGGATGGTGTCAAGGCAGAAGGTGAGACTCTAGAAAGATCTTATTCGGATCAAGATCAGATTAAAATGTGGTGCCTGGATCTGAGCTGTCTGTGTTCTTCCACTCTCAGATACATCTTCTCTTAACTAGCTACAACAGTAACAGTGCATCCATCAATTTCCATTTGAACAGAAGGATTGGTTGTTAAATGTTTTCAGTTGTTATACTTAAAATGCAGTCTTTAAATGCTCCTTTTAATTCACTCCCACTTAAGAGTATATTGCAGGTGGTACTCCAAATACATACCCCTCTTCTTGTGCACACTGTCTTTGCCCCACCCAGTCTTTTCTCTGTGTCCTGATTTCACATGCCTTTCTAAATATGGTAGAACTTGGTTTTATCTAGAATGTTAACTACATTTCCAGTTTCTCAGACACATAATAACTTCTTTGTCTAGCAAAACTGTGTTTGGATGTCAAAAAAATAAGTAGCAAAGGAGTGTGCACAATTTTAATTTCAACACACTTAGCACAGAGTCTGGCTACACGTTAGCTCTTTGTGAATTTCATTTTCTAAATTATTAACCAAATTAAGTCAATCAGTTATTCAGAGAAGCTCAGATGATGCATAGAACATGGTAGCACTGCTAGAGCTTGCTCCTTCCCAGTGGCTTGGACATATCATGACTTATTTTTGTCTGTACATGAGGCAGTGACTGTTATCAGATTTGTGGGAAGAAGAAGCATCCAGTGATAAAAACACACGGTGTAGTGTCCCTGCTGTCCTGAAAGCACAATGGCCACAGTACCTACACGACCCATTAGCTGTGTGTTCTGAGCAGGTCCATCCTTTACCTGGCTCAGAGGAAGGACCTTGACCAACCTGTCTGGGCCTAGTCCCTATCAATGACCATGTTCATAACAGACTTTGATTCCCCATTTTACAGGTTAGGAAAAGGGCTCAGAGAATTGAATGAATTGCCAAGGTCCTGTGGGTAGCTTAGTAGGGGCAAGATTTAGGATTCGGGCCACAACACAGCAACACTCCAGACAGAAGTAGGACATCACTTCTAGAAGACTCACCGAGCTAGGCCCTCAGGATCCTACCTGAGAAGGTTAGCCCATCCAGTGTATTCACTAATTCAGTTAGTTAACAATATGTTAGTGATTGCTGTTCTGTCTGGCACCACTCCTGGCTCTGAGCCTTTTACTCAGAGTTAGCAGAGTAGTAACTTAGTATCTTTTTCTTTCTTCTACTCTTCATCCCCTTTGAAGACTCTTTTATCTTTATTTTATGTTTATCAATGTGTGTGTGCATTGCTGCTCAGAATGTATACATATAAATTTTGACAAAGAATGAAGAAATTGAAAATCCTAATACCCTTATCAGCAATGTGTTGTAGTAGTGAACAGCAAGTTAAATCAGAGTGGGGTTTCCTTCTAAATGTTCCAAAACTCTGAGATTTATTCTACAGAGTAACAGAAGCACTTCCGAAAGGGTGACTAAATTGAACAATACTGTTCATTTTCTCTTTGCACAGCAACCCTGGCCAAGTTGGAATAATCCAGAAGGCCTAGAATATTTGACCACTAAAATAAATACCAGGAATCCATCCTTAAGGTATCCAAGAGTAACCCAGAGGTATACTTCCTCAGCTTTGCAAACGATGCTGATGAGAGTGAAAACCACTATCTGGTGCAGTGCAGAACTGTACAAATAGCCAGGCAGACTGGGGGCAGATAGAAAAGTCTGCTGGCCAGTGAGGTGGGCAGGGAACTCTGAGTACAGAGGTTTGTATTACTGGTTATATAATGCATCCGAACGAGTATGTCAATCAGCTTTCCATTATATAGTAATGGAAATACTGAGATAATCAACTTACAACAAGAAAAGCTTTATTTTGACTCCCACTTTTGGAGGTCTCAGTCCATGATGCTTTGGCCTGTAGAGAGGCAGCACACCACGGTGGGAGAATGTGGTAGAGCACTTCACCTCATAGCCAGGAAGCAAAAAGGAGAGGCAGGAAGAGACCAGTTTCCACAGTCCCCTTCAAGGGCATGTCCCGAAGCCCTCCCACTAGCCCCCTCTCTTAAAGGTCCCACCACCTCCCACGAGCACCAACTAGAAACCAAGCCCTTAACACACAGGCCTGTGGGACATTCCAGATCCAATGTGTAGCAGTGGGCTTCTTCCTTCTGGTGGTAGAAATTACCTGGCGTCCATTTCACTTGAATTTCCCTGGTGGATTCTGTCCAGCTGAACAGCGTCTTTTCCTGTCTTACAGGGAGTGAAGTTGACGAGGCCACCAGTGTAACAGAGGAGGCGCCTTTGTGCAGCGGTGTAAATATGTATAGGATTGTACATACAAACAATTCTGAAGACTTGTACTTGTGAATGTTGCTTCGATGCATATTTTATTTTTTTACAGAAAAATATGATACACCTGTTCAAGTGCCTTAAAATGTGTTCGACGAGAGCGTCATCTCCAAAACATACTCTGTGGCTACTGCCAGGGGTGGTGCAGTATTTGGAGTTAGTGTTTTTCCCTAATGCTGAAAGCAGTCATGGTAAGGGATGGAAAGCTAACGGGTTTCTCCTGCGCCACCTTCTGTGCAGTACCACTCCAGAAAGTTACTGTAATGTTGAAATGAGGTCACACCGTCAGGAAAATACCCTCTGATGACAGTGAAAACTTCCAAAGTCTTACTCGCACGTACTTTGATTCACTGCGTGATTCTTTTTTTCTACAACTGTGACATGTCTCTTCCTTATCAACTCAGCAGGGGTCATGGATCCAATAGATGCTGAAACGTAAGATAGCTCTGCATTCCTTGACATCGTTTTTTTTTAGACATTCCTTCAAATAGTTTCCACACAGAAATTCTTCAGTCCCATCAGAAGAGATTGTGGTGTTATATCTTAAATTTATTATAAGCTGCTTCAAAGAAAGGGCCTGATGTTTGAGTTATGTGTGAAGCACATGAAGTTTTGAGGTAAACTACAGGATTTCGGGGGTTTTAATTATATTGCGATATGTTTTGCCTCTTTCTTCCATAATTTCTTTCTCACCTGTTTCTCTACAACTTGCACGCTCATAACAGCCAAATGGGAGACACAAAAATGTTACCATCCGTTAGACAGCAGCAAAGAGATTATATTCACATTCCACAACTAAGCCCAAAATTCTTTTCCTGTTACACAGATGTGCCAACCCCTTTCCAGATTGCCCCTTTTTGCTGAGAAGCAACCTGTTACATCCTTGGATTAAGCACATTTACGGTATTTGAGACCATTTGTTAATGAGAATCTCCTTCTCAGATTTGATAAATGTTTGCAACATTTTTCAAGAAGTTAATGATTGTTATGAATAAATGAAAATATAAAGGTCATGGATGCAAGCAAATGTTACATGTACACATTCTATCTAGCCAGATGGAAAGAAAGACACAGCAAATGCAAGACCATTCATTAACCAAAATATCAAGTAAATTATGCCCATGATTAATAATGTAATCGGGCTTCAGTTTTCAAAGGAATATCCAATATTTGCTTTTTTATGGCTGGAACAAGTTGAGCTAGACTCAAATAGAGAATAAAGCAATATATTGAGTTAAGGGACCCTTTTTCTGTGATTTCTACTTACCATTTTGTCTCATTTCTCTACATGTCCCTTCTGGATTTGACAAATGACGTTAGCATCCTGGGTCTCACTGAGGCCATGCTTAGCCCCAGCAGCTGTGGGTATAACCCAAAACAACAAAAATCATTCCTTCTAAACTTACCCAGTTCATCAGCAGTGTAATTGTATTATTGTTACCACCAGGTCTCATCTTTTGTTACTTCTGACTCATTCAGAGGTCACTGAAGTTTCAAGTTCTAAAGCCGGTGCCAGACCTGCAACAATCCATACTAAATGCACTGTGGTGTACGCTGTTATCAAGAGTTACTATCTAAAACACCAGTAATTTTGCTTGATATTATTGATGCTTACCTAGGGAGCACAGAAAGGTTTTCCTGTTTTATTCCTATAAGCTTCTTGGAGTTTTAGAGTGAATGGAAAAGTCTTGTCTGTCTCACTGTCTGAGCTATCGTAAAAATCTTTCTCCCCTTTTATTTGAATACTGAATTTTTCCTTCAACCTACCTACCTCTATTGTCTAACACCTACAGTAGGTGTGATTATGGGATAAAATTCAACTGAAAATGTTATAACGTTTTATCTTTAAAAATGTGTTTTGTTTTCAAATAATCCTCTTTACATTGTGAATTTTGTGACTTTAGTGCTACATTTATTAAAATTTCTGTTTTACACAAATGCTGTAGCATATTTTTCCACAAAGAACAAAAAATAAAATCAAATTTTATTTTTAATTCATGCTTATCAGGATTTAATTATTCAGAGTTGAAAATATTTTATTATGTTTATGCACTGTCAAGCTGTTTAATGCAGTTTTTTCGTCCAAATGTATTTATGAAAGAAATACATTAGATTATGTTTAATCATTTTCCACCTGTGTTTTTTTAAATGCTTATGATTTTTAAGTAATGATAATGTTGATCTTTACACATGTTCTAAGTTTTAAAATTTTGTAGATTTTTAAAAATTCTTCTCTGTTCTGTTGAAAAGTAACACACCTCCGGTTAATGTTCCGTCTTTATGCTGAATACCAAATTTTTTCAAAAGGATGGCTAAGTAAATGAAGTGGATTATTTATGATGAATGGAAGATGAAAATAATTCTATGATTAAAGAAAGAGATGCTTGAGAAATCTCAAGAGAATCTGTGGCTTATTTTCAACCTGATTTCAAATGCCTTCCCGGTGGTTTTTGGATTCTCTGGAGCACTGTGGCACCACTTGTGGATAAATAGAGGTGGCTTCAGAGTCTCCAGGCATCCAAACCCGTTCTGCCACCACAGCGTGATGTTAAAATTCAGAAGCAGCTCTTGCTTTTTCATTAGAGAGAGAGATTTTCTCTGCATCAGAGTTGAGGACCAAAAGAGCAACACACGCAACAGAAAGGACAAAATTCAGGTGCCCTGAATGCCAGCCACCCTTGCATTTTTTTGAGCACGAGGCAGGCGGAAACTTGAGCAAGCCCAGTGCATCTTCCAAGAGCAAATTACCTTGTGTGGAGTTGCATGCCTTTGTTTTCCTGTCCCTTCTGTCTTCTTGTCCTCTTTCCTGGGAGCCTGACAGAAACGTCACCTCCCCGGGGAAGCTTTCCCGCTTCCCAGCCGTCCTCTGAAGCCCTTGCACATGCTGCATCCCTGTCTCCTCCACTGTGGAACGTCTCTGTTTCTTCTGTGCCTCACACAGTGCCTGGCTCAGAGTAATAAAAATTTCTAAAAATATGCATGGATTTTGCAAATTGTGGGACACAAGCCTTCCAAAAAAAAATTATGTGCTCTCTCCCCTACATAGAGATCATTACTAAGTTAGAAGGAAAACTGACCTTTTTGCCACTACTCCTCTCCAAGGAAAGCCAGGATGCTCTGCGTGGAGCTCTTCAGAGGAATGTGCCGCTTCCTGGCTGTGTACTACTACCTCTCCCCTGCGAGACCACAGGTGTGACACTCACACAACTTTCATCTCCTGTGCTTTGACAAAAGGATAAACTCAATAATTCAGGCTAAGTAATTATTTGATTCAGATCGAATCAGGTTAGTTTGATCTGAATTAGTGAGGACTTTATATACATAAAAAATAAAGGCTTTCCTTATAAAAATTCTGACATACTATTAAGACTAGGTAAAAATTATCATGTTCATCTGTAGACAATAAACAAAAGGTCTTCTAAGACTTTTATTTTCTTTCATAAATCTTATACTCTAGGATAGTTTTTCTCAAATGTGAGTAAAATATTAACTTTGTTTAAAGGAGAAAAAAAGGGCTGGGGTTGTAGCTCAGTGGTCAAGTGCTTGCCTCACATGCGTGAGGCACTGGGTTTGATCCTCAGCATCACATAAAAAATAAATAAAACAAAGATATTGTGTCCATCTACAACTAAAAAAACTAAATGTTTAATAAATAAATAAATAGATATTCTTACAGACCCTGGAGTACTTGTCTTCCAAGCCAGTTATGAGGAACTCTGGCTTAAACACGAAGCGCTGTCACTTTAAGGGTTCATCAGTGCTGGTGTGGTTGTAGTCAGTAATGCACGTGAGGGCACTAAAGTCACAGGGCCATCCTGAACCACAGGTGGTCATCAGATGAGCCCACGTAGCCTTTCCCAGACCTCCCCCCCGCCCCCCGGAGGCACTCCCCCGCATCTCAAATCCCCTGATGGTTCTCCAGGGTGCACTCAACCCACCCAGGCATGAAATTTGGCTCCCATCACTGGTTTCTACAGAATTGTGGACATGCTGAATGTTTGGGGTCATCCAAACTTAAAACTGAACAGTACACATCCTGTTCTCACCACCTCCCAACCGCCCTGCCACCTAGAATTCCCACAGACCTCTCCTCCCCGTCAGCCCCACCCCCCACCCTATTCCAGGCTCCTCCTCTTCTCTCTCTCTCCTTCCCTTCCCCCCAGCTCCCAAACTCAGACATTTAGCTGTCTCCTTCTGACTTCTTGGACCTGCCTGGGGGCCTACTTGCAACATCCAGGGGACGCTTTAAAAAAAAAGGGAAGTCATCTTCGCTTGATGACTACGTAACTGACAGAGGCTTCCTCGTGTCCATTTCCTCTGGTTTAGACTGGCTCCCATCCTCCCACCAGGCACTGGACAGGGTTCCTATGAGGACCCGTGTGCTTCCTGGACAAGTCGCACCCAGAGAGCAGGAAGGAGAGGTAGGCGCAGGTGACTGACTCAAGGCACACTAGAGAGAGGTAGACGATATAACTGGGCCACTCACAGTGGACAAAATAAAAATGGTGAGTAGACATGTTTCCAAATATGTATAAGAGAGAGTACTCCTAAATGAAATATTTTTCATCTGTGAGATCGACAAAAGTTTGAAATTTAATAATTTCCAAAAAGGGGCAGGGATAGGGGGAGGGGCACTCATGCCCTGGTAGTGGACCGTGAGCAAGATGGAATTTGCAGAAGGCTATTTAGCAATGTATATTCTTTTCTTTTTCTTTCTTTCTATTTTTTTTTTTTAGCAGCATCTCAACCCAGTTCTTTCATTTCCAGAATCCACCTTGCAGAAAGTACATAATGATCTAGCAATAACGTTTCAGAGCACTGATAAGGGCTGAAAGCACCATCCAAGTTCCCCCAAGCAGAAGATGTTTAGATAATCAATGGTATATCCTTAGAGAGTGTTTCTGAGCCATCAAAAGGCCTGAGGGTAGATTACCTTGTAATAACAATATATTGTTGAGTAGGAGAAAAAAGTAAATTTCAGGAAAAATATCCATTTTTTTGATCTCCTTTCCTCTCACATTTTGTCAAATATATGCTAGAAATGTAAGGACACTGTACAGTTTTAAAATGCTCGGAAAGATAATTATAACTAATATTTATTAATTTCTTTCTTTATGCCTGGCACTAATCCAAGCACTGTGCGTTATCTCATTTAATCCTTTCAACAGTGCTATGAGGGTAGGTAGTGTTATTATCAGATGAGAAAAATTATCAAGGTGTAAGTGGCTGGCTTAGAGCCACAGAATGAATAAGTAGGACTATTTGAGCCACTATTAGACTATATCTAATGGTGGTTACTCTGAGGAAACAGGAATGCAGAGGAGATGTTTAATTTTACATTTTACTTTAGTCACACTTTGATGGAGTTATAAGCATGTAACACAAAATGGAGCTACTACTTGGAGAAATACCATAATTCATGTCAGCCCTGGCCCATTTATCAAGCAGAACATCTCTTTTTGTAGAAGGAGAAGAGGGAGGAGGAGGAGGCAGCTGTCTGAAGATGGTAACTGAACTCAGGTAGGAAATGCCTGGCACGTACTTAGTAACCTGTATAAGTGGAGAGGTGATGGTGGTGGTGGTTTTTATCATCGTCTTTCAGTTATGTGTTACTTTTATAATTTATTTGGCAATTCTAAAATATTTGCTTTTCCCATCCAAAACCCCACCCCCAAAAAACAACCATAGTAAGAACATGTTTTACATTAGAGGTGTTCATCCACTTGGACAAAAATGAACTACACATAGTCAACATCCACTAAGAGGTGATATGGAGAAGAAGAAGTAGAACCTTCCAGTAATAAAGACGCCAAATCACAGGCAAGCAGTTCTGTTTATGAGATGATTGGAAGAATGGAAACCCCAGAAATTTGGGGGAGAGAATACTTCCTACACAGAACATGAAATTCATTCTTAAGCCATAATACATGTATGAAGATGTGAATTTGGTGTCAACATATCTTGTATACAGAGATATGATAAATTGTGGTATAAAGGTGTATTAAGAATTGTAAGGCAAAAATTTTTTAAAAAGTTAACATGTATTCAGATGGATGCAGGGGATTTGCCATTGCAGGGGGCAGAACTCCCGTTTGTAGCACCTGCCCATTTCTGAGGTGTAAATGCTCCAAGCTGGCCGATTTCAAGCAACATGCTGTTACTGAAGGTGGAGTTAGGAAGAGGTGTGTGCCCAGAATTGGCTCTCATGATCCCAGCATACCGCTATGTTATAGTTACTAAATTCCTTATTCACAGTTTTCATTTAATTATTTCTTTGACCCTCAGAGGAGATGCGCCATTATTATCTGGGTTGCATTGGTAAGGAAGGAAACTAAGTCCAGAAAGGTAAGTAATGAGTCCAACCTCACAAATCCTACAGTGGTGGAGCTGGGATTCAAACTCAGATTTTCCTGACTTTAGGAGCCCACCAGGACTTAATCACTAAGCAGACTTCTTTCCAATCCCCAAGCCACATGGTCCTTGCAAGATTTATTTTCTCATGCTTGGAAATTCTGGAAGATAACAGTGATTCGGCCTCTACTTGAATTCTGCAACCAAGATTTTGATAAAGGCTGTGGCTCTTTCTTTGGGTGGAATCAAAAGCCCTACAACCCAGAAATACCAGACAATGGGAAGGAAAGAACCTGGGTTGGTGACATATGTACCAGGCCTCAGAGTCCACTGGTAGGGAAAGACACGCTAGAGCTGAAGAAATGGATCATTTCCTTGTCAAGGGCTGTTCCGAGCTTGAGATCCTTGCAGCCATGTGGACTGCTGCCACTGCTGGAAGATCTAGGCCCGATTCTGAGTGCTCACAACCAGCTCTTGTCAGGATGGTCTCCTGGGCTGGTTTTGCCAGCACGGCTAGAACTTATCTTTTCCACCAATACCTGTTTACCATAACTTCCAACCTGTTATATCTCACATGTCGGGCATTCAACATGGACCCTGAGCAGCTACTCTGTGTCCACACGAGGAAGTCCTGGTCATGCTGAACACAGGGCAAAGAGTTCACTCTTTTGCTCACAAAGCCAAAGTGACAATTGTGTGACAGCACAGGGTTGTTATTAGGGTGGAATGAGAGAATCCCCACAACTAGCTTGTCACAGTGCCTGCCAGTTGGTAAGGGCTCCATCAGTGGATGGGACCTGGGCAAACCGAATTGGATATATGGAATCATACCTGTATTGGCCAGGGTTGGATTCCATTCTGCATGACTTCTAATCTATTACAGAGTCCATCAAATATCACTGATCAAGTCAGGAAGGGACCTGGGCAGGAGTCTATACCATCAGTAAATGAAGACTCTGGATTCTGAATCTCAAGATCCCTGACTTCCAACAGGCGTGCCCAGGAGCACCCAGGGGAAGGACAGGTGGAAAGGCCCTCCCAGCCACCTCTGCTGCCTGAGTTTGTCTTTTCCTTTCTACTCCAAACATCTCCAGGAAGAAATGGTGCCCAGCCCTCCCTGAGTCTGGCGGAGAACCCTCTGATTACACAGAGCTGCCCTCTCTGATTCCATTAACCAATCGGAAATGTGTTCTCCCTTTGGGGCCGGTTCCTGCAGCAGTCCACTCCCTACAGGCTGACCCTTGCACTCCAGCTGCACCCAGGCCAAAATGTCCCCTTCCTGCTCCATCAAGTGCATCATAACAGGAGTGGCTGTCAGTCCCCTTCAGACTCTTCAGTGTTACCAGTTCCAGGAATTTGGGCCTCGGAACTTTCTTCCCAGTGTTCTTCCAGTGGGAACCTCCCTCAGAGAGTGACATGGTGTCAATCTTCTGTTGTAAACCAGCAAATCTATTGCCCTGAGCTCCTGTTTCCACCCGATGCCTTCAGGCGCCTCCAACCCCACAGGCCCTGAATACTCAGTAACCTGAATAAACTCAACAGCCCCTTCCCCCACACTCCATCCTCCCCAAACCGGCTTCCTCTGTTGGCATAGCAACCACGAACTTCACATCCCACTTTTCATATTCCGATAGTCACCAGTTCTGTTGATTCCATCTGAACTGCCCCCCACTGACCCCCTACCTCCCCAGCAGTCCACTGTCACTGTCTTTCTCTAGTACCTTTCCTAGAATGTTCTTTTTTTCTGGCCACAACCCCTGCTGGCCAATCCATGAAACTGCTGACATTTTCAACCCTCTACCGTGGGCTAGGCCCTCTGCTACATGCTCCAATGCTTTAAATGATCTATCCCACCTAATCTTCACACCAATTTTTGACACTGATGTAATTATTCCTGTTTTACAGATTAGAAAATAGAGTCCCCGTGAGACCAAGTTCCCAGTTCTGTGGCTTGTTAGTGGCAAAGCCCGGATTCCACTGGGTCTCAGGAGTGGTCCACCCCTGTGCTTCCCTCCACCTCTGTGCTACGGCTTAGCCTGGACTCCAGACCCCCACCACCATGAGACCCCATGTGACACAGTCCTGGGTTTTCAACTATCTACTGAATTCCTCTACTGGCTCTTATGTCACTCATCAGGTTGCACCAAATCATCTTTTTCCACTTCTCTCTCCCTCTAAATAATTCATTCCAATGGGGACCTTATTATGCTTATCTCTGTAACCCTGGTAATTAACAGAACACTTATCAGACAGGAGGAAACTCAATAAATGTTTATTGGATAATAAGGTAACCCTTGAGGTCTGCTCTCTGGGCTGTTTTTCTGATTCTGGATAACAGATATCTTCAGATTGTAAAACACGATTTTGGAAGAGAGGCATGTAACTCTCAATTATCATTCACTGAATGGGGGTCATGGTGCTAATCAATTTACTGATGCTACAGACAGGGTTTTTTATTATTAAAAAAAAATCAGTACAAATAACAATGACAATTTCACCCCAGATTATTGAGACCTAAAGAATCTCCTCCAGACCCACATCCCTTATGGCCTTGGCTGATCTGTAGACATGCAAAGGTCCTGGGGAGGCTCAGCTTAAAGGGATATATGGCGTGTGGATCAAGCAGGCTTTGCCTCTCTCCCTTCCATCTCCCATCCCCTGGGACACAAATGCATCCCCTGCTCACACAGGGACATCAACAACTGGGCCCCATGCTAAGTTAGGACCAAAATGCACCTGGATGAGAACACACAGGCAGATGCAAGAGAGAGATCTGGGCCAGGCACAAGGAGGCACGGGTGGCTGGTTACTGTAAAGGGAGCCCTACATCCGACCCTTCACCTCTGGGTCACAGGTTCAAATCCAGCCAGGCCTCGCCTGACAGAAAATCATTACCAACCCTGTGTCAGGCGATGTGACAGATGGGAAATGAGTTTCTGTCTCCATCCAGCAGGCACGTGTCCACATCAGGCTTGGCACTAAGCAGCCCTCGCCTCCGTGGAGACAGAGTAGAAGTCCTGCAAAAGTAACCCCTTGTCAGGCAGGGCTCTGAGGTCAGACCCAGACTGCATTTTGGCATTGCTGACGGCTCCCCCCACCCCCACCCCGTCTCACTCCTTTCACGAGCACTTTATTAATCACTTGGTTTTCCTCTCCTCTGAAGGCACTGTTTAACAAGCAGTTTGAAGTCACAGAACAGCGGAAAAAAACTGGGTTCTGCAGCATTGAAATAAGAGCAGCAAAAATCACCTCAGAAAACACTTTAGCCTCAGCTCTAGATTGAGTTCACTCAAGTGCCTCAAAGTCTTCAATATTTTTTCAATATATTTTTAGTTGTATATGGACACAATACCTTTATTTTATTTTTATGTGGTGCTGAGGATTGAACCCAGGGCCCGCCGTGTGCAAGGCAAGAGCTCTACCACTGAGCCACACGCCCAGCCCTCACCATTTCTACCCAGAACTCCTCACATAACTTGGTCCTTCCTAGAGACACCCAAAGACCTGAAATAGGACTTGCTGACTGCACACTGGGATGGCTCCCACAGGTGGACTGGACTCTTCACTCAATATAATTCCCCTCATGAAGGACAATCATTCAGAGTGAGGGAAGGGTGGTGTATTATTAGTGAGCTCTCTGTCACTGTGACAAAATACCTTATAAAATCAACTTCAAGAAGGAAAGACTTATTTTGGTTCATGGTTTCAGTCCATGGTCAGTGGGCTCCATTGCTTTTAGGTCCATCCCAAGACCAGAAACATCATGGTGGAGGGAAGCTGCTCACCTCATGGCAGCGAGGAAGGAGGAGATTGGGAGTTAAGGACCAGGGACAAGATATAGTCCCAAGGACATTCCCTCAAGGACCCACTTCCTTCGACTAGGCCCCACCTAATAGTTTCCACCACCTCCGTAGTGCATTCAGCCCTGACTCCATCACTGGATTAATCCATTGAAGAGGTTACAGCCCTCATGATCCCTAAAGCCCCAACCCTGAACCCTGCTGCACTGGGCACCAAGCCTTCAACATATGAGCCTTTGAGGGACATTCCAGATGCAAACCATGACAGATGGCACAGCATCAAGCAACATCTGACGCCCTGTCTGGGAACCACTCATGTGGGAAGGGCCTGCCATTCGTGCCATCAGAAGCCCGGCCCAGGAATGTTCTCTCAGGGTGCGTGTCTCAGGCCCCTCCCTGGCACCACAAGGAGCTTACTCCTCTCAGCCCAGAGGAGTCTTAGTTGTGCAGGGTTTAGCTGGGTTCGACTTGGCTGGGCTGGGTTGCTAAAAATCTGTCCACATGGAGGGCTCAGGGCAACCAGGCAGGTCAGGCAGGTCAGGCAGGTCAGGCAGGACAGGCAGGTCAGGCAGGTCAGGCAGGTCAGGCAGGTCAGGCAGGACAGGACAGGACAGGACAGGTCAGGACAGGACAGGACAGGACAGGCCAGGGTAGCTTTCTATGAAAACAAAAACTAAGGAACTCTCCAGACGAGGGTCACTGTGGATAATTCCCTCCAGGATATTGTGTTAGTCAGCTTTCAGTTACTGTAAAAAAAAAAAAAGGAAAACAAAAAACATATCCTGAGATTAAACCAACTTATAAAGAGGAAAGGTTTCTTTTGGCCCACAGATTTGGAGATTTTCATCCATGGTTGGTTGGCTTCCTGCTTACGGGCCTCTGGCAACACATCTTTGTGGGTGTATGTGGCAGATGAGGCTTCTCACCTTATTGTGACCCAGAAGAGAAAAAGAGACAAGAGGTGTTGAGGTCCCAATATCCCCTTAAAGGCATGTCCCCAGGGACCTAACTTCATCCTCTCCGTCCTCTCTTCCTGAAGGTTCTACCACTTCCCGGATAACACCACAGACTGCCGAGCAGCCTTGAAGGACCTCTGGGGAAACAACACAATTACGGCAGGTATATTATTTTCACCTCTTTTCTTCTCAGAATCATCTAAGCCATCATCCTAAACACATTTCAGGTTTGGAAAAACCATTCTTCCCTTCCTGTACACAGATAGGCCCTGCAAAATCCTCCTAAGAGGACTCACCAAACGCATACACACTGCACTTTTCTTAACACAGCCTAGTAGGAAGAACTCACCCACTGCAGGATTGTTCTGGAAAATGCAGAGCATGAGTCAACCTCACTACATGAGTATTTCCAGATTCCCTCCCCTTTCCTGGGGCCATGAAACCTGACAGTGTACAATTTCAGTCTGGGCCCTTGGAGAACTTCATCGAAGGAGCTGTCCTGCTTTCTAACCCTTCCTGGGATTGCTGCAGAGTTGTCCCCAGTCCCCAGATCACTTGCTAAGTGAAGTGATAGTTTCCCAATTCGTAAGTTCAGCTGGCTTGTGGGAACCAGGCAGAGGTGTGGCATGGGACCTGCTGAGAAGACAGAAAACCAGGAAAGCCATTTTCTGTTTCCCTCCTGAGGAGAACCACTTCCTCCTTCTTCCTCTATCCCTCCAGCCTTGTTAGAATGAAACAAGTGCTCCCCTGACCGGGCTCATCTCACACCTTATTTGCAGGAACTGAGGGGGAAAGCCCAGAGCACGGAAGAGGCCCGAGAGTGCTCCCAGCAGCCCTTGCAGCAGGCCAGGCTTTGTTCCCGCCTCCCTCACATCACCATCTTCTTACCACCCTCCTGGGAATTTCCTGAAGTCTTTCTGGTGTGCATTTCCTATTCTGCTCCCACTCTGGTGGACACAGTGGCATTATCACACAATCACACATACCAGACGCTTTCATTATAGATTTCCTGCTGGGTCTGAATTTCGAGGGTGCCGATATTGCAGCATTGGTGTCCCTTCCGTGACAAACGAGACAAGAGCAGGTTCCATGCTCCTGGGGGAAAATTCAGCATGGCCGAGAGTGAAAACCAGAAAGTTGGAGAGGCCACCTCCAGGTTGTGCACTTGGGGAACCACTGACCAGGGCCCCCTCTTTGCTCCTGCCTCTTTGACATTCTCTGCTGCGGATACCTTAGAGTACAGAAGAGCTCTTTTGCAGCCCTTTTGTTTCTTCCAGGAGCCCTCACTGTCACCCTCAAATACAACATTTAGGCAGAAACAGTGAACCTCCAGTGCCAATTTCCTGGACTTGCTCCCCTGTTCATATATGGGCATCCATAAAGGGGGTCAAGTTCCACAGAGAGGATCGCCCCTTAGAGGGGCAGGACAGTGACGCAGGCTGTGGTCCTGGACACCTGGAGCAGCCCAGGTCTTCCAGAAAGTGTTCCTGCGCCAAGAGAGGGCGCCCCCTGCTGGCCTAGCCCCAGCAAAGCTGCTCTTACTACTCGGGGAAAAACCCACGTGGACAAATGGCCCCAGCTGCCTGGCGCTTCCTCCTCTAGCTGAGCTTCTGGAAGAATAAGAAACGGTTCCAAGTGAAGTCACAGGGCTTGCCTTGGCTTTGCAAGAGCCTGTTTTTAAGGACTAACAAGAAGCTGCATCTCGTGCACACCTGGCCCCCAGCTTGGCGCTGGCAGATGTTCTGGAAAATGTTACATGGAAGAAGTGAACCAGTTCCAGCCCCAGCCCTCCCGCCAGGCTGCACAGGGGGCCCCATTCAAACACCCGTCCCTGAGCTTGGGGTTCCCTCCCTAAAGGGGACGGCGGTGAAGACACCTATCTCACCGGCTGTTTCCAGGATGAAAGGAGGCCACTCCCTTGAGGGGATGGTGTAAAGTCTCCAGGGTGAGGCACGCCTGGATGGGAGGGTTGGCTGCTGGGTATCAAATATGATCCGGAAATGGGTTTAGCGGCTAAAAGGGGGGCCCTGATATTCTTCTGCTTGTCGAGGAAGACATGTAAGTTGTAAGAATGATCTTTACCCCAGTCCCCACCCCCAAATGGAACTTTCTTCCTGAGTACCACAAATTAAAAGTCGCACACACACATACACACACAGATGTTCTGAAAAAATAAGGAATAGTTCCAAGTAAAGGCAAAAAAATTTACTCTGAAATTCAGATGGGTTCTTTTTTGTCTTTAAGGTTTTTTTTTTAAGTATGTGTGGCATTCCATACATGTATGGATTTGCCAGGATGAACCCAATTACTATCTATAGCTATAAAGCTCTAATTTTAAAAAAAAAATGTGTTCTCTCTCTCTCTCTCTCTCTCTCTCTCTCTCTCTCTCTCTCTCTCTCTCTCTCTCTCTCTCTCTCTCTCTCTCTCTCTCTCTCTTTTCTAAATTGTGCTGTGTGCAAAACGGGGCGCGGGGGGCTGGCTCCACAGAGGTGCCCGGCTGGCAGCCCGGACCCGGCCTGGCTTATTTACCCTTATTTACATGTGCAGCGAGATCTCCCTGGCTGCCCGCCTGGGAGCCCTATTTTTAATTGTCTGACTCCCCGGCGCCCCTCGGACCCTTCCTGGCTCTTTTCTGAGGATTTCCGGCCGTTGCTAGTTTGGGACGAAGAGCAGAAGCCCAGCCTTGGCGCAGGGGACCCCCGCGGACGCCGCGCTCAACCAGAGGCCCCCAATCGGGACCTCGCGGCCTCTTCCCGGCGATCCGCCCCGTCCACCAGGGCCCGTGCGGAGAGGAGGGGTCTGGCTGCCACTCGTCCCCTCCACGGCGCGGGTCGCCAGCTGCATCCCACGTGGACAAAGGGACAGGGAGGAGGACAGCAGGTGCATTGGCATCCCGGGCTTTCTTCTCTAGTTGAGCTTCTGGAAGAATGAGGAATGGTTCCAAGTAAAGGCAAAGACTTTACCCTAAAATGTAGATGGATTCTTTTCAGTTTTTTGAGTTTTTTTGTTTTTTTTTTAAAGCACCATTTCCTAGACAGAGCCATAAAATATAGACTTATAAATATTTTCCAAGACTGCCCTCTAGTGGAAATCTGCGGGCAGTAGCAGCTCTTACAAACAATTCCAAACTTTGAATAAAAATAAGCAGAGTCTAGTGAGCCCTCCCTTCCCACGTGCCCTGCAAGCACAGCGCGTTTCCTCCAGCGGCCCAGAGAGCAGTCCTCTGCCTAGAAATGAAGGCTGCCTTAAGTCTTCAAAAAGAAATTGCGTTTTACCTTTAGAACTGGAAAGGGCAAGGAAGTGTATCCGATGGGACAATGGAAGAGACCCCGTGGGTGTATTCCTGCATCTGGGACAGGCCAAGCACTTTTATTTTGGCTAAGGAAGAAGCCAAGATTGCAAGAGCATCCAGCCCCAAAGGCCACACACACTGCTGGGTTTTCACCTTGGAGGATGTGGAACAGTGAGTCATCTGTGCCTCTTCCTGCTCTTCCTGGCCAAGGTCAGCTTTCCCACTGGAACAGAGGAGCTTGGCCTGGTGCCCGAGCTGTCTGGAGCCTTTCAGTGAAGCAGAGCCCAGGGAGAGGGTGTGGTCCCCACCCTGCACCGCCCCAAGGGCCCCAGTTCCGGTGGTGAGACAGCCCTTGTCCTCATCATGAAACCTCACCCACGCTGCTCAGCTTGGCATGAAGGGCAGAGGACGTGGAGGCCCGAGGAAATGTCCTATGCAAAGGCTCCCAGGCACAATTCCATGGGGAGGAAACTGGAGTGGATTCTGACCAGGCTCATCCCTTTGATGAGCTTTCCAAAGATGATTCAATTTTATCTGTTTGGGCTGGTTCCGATACCTTGTCAACCTCCGCCGCTACTGGCAGTCATAAAACAGCTGCCGTGCATGTTTGTATTCACTTGACAAATACATGTTTAGCAGCTACTCTCTACCGGGCACTGTTCCAGACTCCGATCAGCAAGACAGACTAGGTATCTGATCTCATGGAAATTACAGTCTAGCAAGCAGACAGAGGATACACAAGTAAATGAATCAGGTCCAGGGCAATGAAGAAAACTGACATTACAGTGAATAACAGGGGGATACCTACGGAGGTGAAGTATTCAATCAGGCCTCTCTATGAAGGTTTCATTTAACCACCTACTGTGCGCCATGTTCGGGGTTGGGGGTACAGAGTTGAAGAAAACGCATTCATGCTTTCAGAGAATGCAGAGCCCAAAGGTGAAATAGCATTTTTATAGGATTTCAAACAGTTGAGCCTTAAGATCTATTGCTCACAACAAATCTGCCAAATAAATCATATCGTCCCCATTTTATAGATGTGAAAACTGAGTTTAAGGAATGTGAAAGTACGTACTAAAATGGTTATGTTCATCTACAGAGCCATCAGGTTTTGAATTAAGAGCTGTCTTACTCCCAAACATTTTATTTCTTGTTTTCCTAAGCCATGTAACTTGGTAGAAATGAGGTGGAAGGGGACAAACTCTGAAATTTCAACATCTCTGAGCCCAAAGGCTGTCTACAGGTGCGCTTCCCTGTCTTGAGCGGGTTGATAGTACACTACTCCACCTGGTTCTCAACAAGTGGCTGAAGGGCCCTTGCTGGGGTACAGAGCAAGCAAACTAACTTGATCAAGCCCACACTCAAGGTCCCTCTTCAGCTTCCTTTCATGATACATCTCTCATGCAGCAGCCAAGGGGGACAAGTCTCCTGACTCCAGCAAAAGGACACTTTCTACTTATGCAAAACTCATCCCTGACCCTACCCTGAGCAGGAGCAAGAAGGAAGGAAAAGCCACCAGATGTGACCTTTGATTCTTCCTCAGCCAACAGTGGAGAAAGATAACAACCCACAGCAGGCTATATACAGACAGCAGCAGGATGGCTTGAGCCTCCTTGCGTTCCAGAGCTTTGTGGTCACATCCTTAAGCCCAGAGAAGCAAGGAGGATGATTGGGTTAACTTCTTCAGTGACAGGGTTGTTGATTTGGTGCCAGCCAAAAAACCTGGCTCTAGAGAGAAGAAGTTATCAGATCAGTAGTGTGCAGCCCGAATCCTCAGCCCCTGAGGACTTAAGGGGTATTTTGGAGAAGGGGTGACAAGAAAGAGGTAAAGGAGAGGTCAGAGAGCAGGGCTTCCCTCCCGTCCAAAGTAACAGTGCTTGGATCTGACTTCTGTAGTGGGCTTCCATGAACAGCAGATTCCTTTGGGAGAAAAGGCTTCCAATACTTGGAGGAGAGGGAAGGAGTGTGTTGGGAGCTGGAGGAGTAATCACCCTTAGCTTAGTGGTGGCTCTAGAGATGGTTTGAAATAAAATAATATTGCCACCTGCATGGGCTCAAGCCTCACTTCCCCTTGTGCCCTCAACCACCAGGGCAAACCCCGTCATGTGGTAGGTGCTCAATCGGGGTTTGCTAAGGGACCCCAATTAGTTTGGGCTCCATTTAAGTCTCGACCTTAGGATTTTCTCAGTCTAAAGCTTCTCTTCTTATTCCTTTATTTCTCGATGTCCTGCATCTCCAAGTCAGCATTGACTGACACAGAGAAGACTGGAGCTGAGCAAAGGATTTCCTCCAGGAGGGACCTGGACAGAGATCCATGCTACCTTCCTGGGGCCATTTCCTGCAGTTGCTGGCTGCACAGGTACAAGTTCTCCTTTCCACCAACAAGAGCTGAGGGCATGGTGTGTGTCTACTCACACTGGAACAACCAGGGACCCATGTGTGCCTGATGGCATGGCACTTGGAAGCCAGGGGGGTGACTCTCCTCCACAGGTGTGCTGAATGGCCTAATTAATATTGTTTCCATTATAGAAAAGTTTCATCTATTATTTTTTCCTAGTAGAAACTGAATCTGTATTCAATTTCTATCTAGTACAGTGTCTGGCATATAATAGAAGTTAATTCAATTTCTACTCTGTGTTGGACGCTAGATTCTAGGGATATAGCAGAAAACAAACATAGAAGTCCTGCCCTTATGAATTTTATATTCATTATAAGCCAAGCCTTGATTCTCAAGTTGGCTACACATAAGAATCACCCATATTTAAAATATGGATGTGGACTCCATTCTCACAATGTCTGATTTAGTTGGACTGGGCCCTTGATATCACAGTTTACATTGGGAGGGTGTGGAGTCAGATGAGGGAGTTTCTAAGGCTCTGTGGACAAGATTCTATTCTTTCTAATTGTGCAAATGACCAATCTCCCTCCTGACTCACTCATTGAAGTTGAATCTTTCCTCTATGTATTAGTCAGATTTCTATCACTATAACAAATACCTTGGATAAAGTAACTTTAAAAGAAGAAAGGTTTATTTGGTTTCCCAGGTTAGAGATTTCAGTCCATGATTTGTTAGCCCCCTTTGCTTTTGGATCAGTAGCGGGCAGCACAGCAAGGCAGGAACATGTGGTGGGGCCAGCTTCTCATCTCCTAGCCACCAGGAAGCAAAGAGGGAGAGAGAAAGGGGCTGAGATTCCACTATTCCCATTAAGAGTTCTCCCCAAAGACCTAAGACCACCCACCAGGCCCCATCTCTAAAACTTTCCACCACATTCCACCAGCACCAAGCTTAGCACCAAACCTTTAACACATGGTCCTTTGGGGACTTTCAAATTCCAGACTACAGCATGGTAGGGCCAGGCTGAGGAGAGAAGGAGGGGAAGTATATTGCTTGTTTTTTGTTTTTTCTACAATTTCACTATGGCTTCATGTCTTACTTTTATTGACTTCATTTCCCACATCAGGGGATTTTTCTTCTGAAAGTCAGACTTTGCCAATTGAGGTCAAGCAATCTGGACTTCAAAGATGTTCAGTCTCTGCCTTCAACCTCCCTGGGCTTCTAATCAGTTGTCTTTGACTTTTCGCCTTCTCATTTACTTCCTTGGCTTTGTTGCCTGATCAGTAGCTTCTTCGTTTTCTTTATGGTTCTGATAGATAGCAGTGACCTGTGAGCAGGAATAAAGGACATTTCTCCTTCTAAGGCCTTCTGATATCACCCAGCATCTCTCTCTCTCTCTCTCTCTTTGATCCTCCTCATCATTTTTTTTTCTTTTCTTTTTCTGCAGTGCTAGGGATTGAACCCACGGCTTTGCAGATGCTAGGCCAGTGCTCTGCCACTGACCTAAGTCCTCAGCCTTTCTTCTTTTTTTAATTTTGAGACAGAGTCTTGCTAAGTTGCTCAGGCTAGCCTAGAACTTGTGATCCTCCTGTCTCAGCTAAGCAGCTGGGATTACAAGACTGTGCCACTGCATCTGGACGCCCCCCTCACCACTTTACACCCCCAGATCTATCCTTTATCCCACTCCAACTCTGTTCTTCAAGCTGCTTCTAGACTTTTCTGCCATAATGCCCTTGGGCAGAGAGAGGGTGTCCTGTCATTAAGCTTCTGGGGGTAGAAATTGAACTTTCTGAAATTCACACCATTTTCACCTTTGTCTGCCCGAGAAGCAGACACAATATCAACGAGCATTAAAGACAGGAAGAACCAAAAAAAGATTTTTTGTTTGTTTAATATAAAAAGGAGTTGATTTTCAGTCCCAAAATAGACTGGGCAAGTAGGGACTCGGCTTAATCAGAGGGCTTGGGCTTACATATGCCCTACAAATAATAATAATAATAACATAATAGTACTAATGCTTGTGGTACATTTGGAGCTTGAAATGATCAGTGACATTTCCCCTGATGAGGTTAAACAGCCTGGCTCACGGGGCTGCACATTTGCATAATAAAGATCAGAAGTCACTGCCTTCTACATTTCTCTCAGCACCAGCCACCCGTGTCCTTGATTCTGGGACACCACATCCTAATGTACTTCCATACGCCGTCCTGTGCAGTGATTCTAATCTTTGGCTTGCATGTGCAATGTCAGCTTTTTATTTTTTATTTTTTTCCTGGTCTGGGAGAACAACAAATTATGTTTCTAAATGAGAAGGTGCTGTCTGTAATGGATAATATAATCTGAAAGCGCAGAGGCAACATCTGTGACCCATGGTGCTAACCTAGCAAGCTCTAGTCTATTTTTCCAGCCTATCAGTTGATAGGACCGCATCACTTTAGATATAATAATTAATCATTAGTCAAAATGGATATCCCCATTGGTTCCTTGACTCTCAGACAACCCTGCCTTGCCTGTCTATAAATCAGGGAAATACATTCTTTAATATCCAATGGAATATATTTCCAGGCAGTCTCTCCCTTCTATAAAGAAACAAAACACTTTACGCAGAACATCTGTCATCAGCTGAGAGGGGAAGATGCTCCCAAGGTGCCATTTGAAGGAAAGAAAATGTGGAGCCCAGAGAAAAGGAGTAGTGAATTCAAGATGGTGGCTGAAAAGCCTGAGAAGCATCTTGCAGTGGTGAGCACTTAGCTGGCTAGAACGGTAATGGCAATCAGCCCCTTCCCCATGCAGGCCCTTGGGGCCCTCTCCCCTTTGTTCTGTCTCTTCCTTGTAGCTTCTGCTGGACTCTGTCCTAGCCTGGTAGGTCACACCCTAGCCTGGCCCATTTTTCTCCTTGGTTCTAGTCCCTCTCTGGATCCACAGGAATATTTATAACACTCAATGCGCTCCCAGAAAATAAATGAGCTGCCAAGTATGGTGGAAAGGAAAGTTGATTTGGGAGTCAAGATGGATCGAGGGAATCTGAGGATTACTCCAGACTAACTTGTTTGACTGTGACCTCTGGGGGCCAGGTTCATCAAAGAAGGTGTCCTTAGTGGTTATCAGGCTGTGCCTGCTGAGGCCCCAAATTTCAGTGCCTCAGGGAAGATGAAAGGCAAAGAAGAGGAAGATGTCCCCCAACTTTGACTAGAACATTCCACTTTCATTGTTTTGCCTGAAATTTTTTTTAAAATTCACAAAGCACCCAGTCGGAGAGTCTTTAAAGCCACTCTGTTTCCAGTCCTAGCCACTTCATCCCTGAATGTGGGAATGACTTAGGAAATGCCACTTCATCTGGATCCTGTAATTGCATCTCTTAGTTACTAGGCCAGTGGTTCCCAGAGAGGAGGTTTGCCTCCAGGGGACATTTGGCAAAGTCTGGAGACACTTTTGGTTGTTTTAAGTGGGGAGGAGGGAGATACTGGCGTTACTGGGTGGAGGCCAGAGACGCTGCCAAACATCTCACAAAGCACAGACAATGACTCAACCCCAAATGTTGACTGTGTGGATGTTGAAAAACCCTGTACAAACTGTAAACTGAAGAAAACATGCTAACAGAGGAGCTTCTGATTGGGGAAGACCTCCTGCAGCTTTTTTTTTTAGCCCTGGGTCATTGGGAGGTTAAGTCTAAGCTCCCCTCCTCCCTGGAGCCTTGGATCTGAGACACAAGACCCAAGACAGATGCCCATAGAACTTCTCAGTTTATCTCTAGGGAGAGAATTTGCTTTGCCCAGTTCCCAAGCAGGGGCTGCTCAAGATGCTACCTCGTCAGCTTTACTCTACACAAAGAGCTGGTGAAAGTACCATGAATATTGAACTTCTTGTTCCCTCATTAACAAAAGATTTATTATCTATGATTTTTAATTATTTATGGATTATGTACGGACCAGGAATGATACAAGGAACTATGAACTGAGATCTAACAGTGAATGAAACAAAGTCCGTGCAAGCATCCAAGTCTGGGGCGGGGCTGGAAAGCAGAAAATAAAAACAAATAACTACATGACTCAGTGGGTGATAACGGCTATCCATGCCCCACAGCAGGGTAGGGGCTTTGGAGTGGGAAGAGGTGACCATGGTCTAGTGAGGCAGCATGGGAGCAGGGTTCTGAAGCCTTGTGCATGTCTCGGGGGTAGAGTCCAGACAACAAGGACAGCGAGAGCCAAGGGATGAGTGGACCTCCTTGGGGTGTCCCTGGCAACCCAGAGACTGTGCTGGAGCCAGGAACAATGGGTGATGTTGGAAGGCCACGTCTCCCAGGACCTGGTCATCCCCAGCAGATGTTGAAATCTTACCCTGAAAGAGATGGAAAGCCTTTAGAGAAGTCAGAAATAGTGTGACATAAACCGATTCATGTTTTTTGTTTTGTTTGTTTGTTGTTTTGCTTTTTAAAGCTCCAAAGGCCTTTGAAGACCGAAGTTGCCTTCCCTGGGACCAGGAGTCTCTAAATGTTGACATTTTCTTTTTGCATTTAAAGAACCTATGAACAGCCAAAACATTAGCATTCCTTTTATTACAAAGTTCCTCCTGATAGTCTAACCCAGAGATTGCTATGGCTGATTTTGCAAAATGCTTTGGAATATCTTAAGAAGAATGGAGCAGCGTTCAAGTTTAATAAGACGAATTAATGCAGACTCCATCTCACTTGAATAAAAGAAATTTCTAGCTGTGCACTACTTGTAGAAGAGGGATAGGTCAGAGTGAAATAAAAATTTTAAATTCTGCATTCCAGAAAGACTGCAATCCATAATTAACATGGGAAGTTCAAGACAGGAAGAGGGTCTGACCATCATTTGTTAATTTATTCAGAAATTGCCAGCTCTTCCCAGACAACTTTTCAAACAAATCCTGACACTTGTTTAAATATTTGTTGACTTGATGACCTTTGTTTTGTTTTGGTTTGGTTGTTGTCATTATCGTTGTTAATTAATTTTTTTAAATAAAACAAACATTGTAACAGCAAATAAATGTTGACAGCTTCAACTGTGAGTATCTCAATCAAGCTATGCCTAGGTGTTAAGTGGTGGTTGACCAAAATTGTATCTGTGGGGAAAAAAATCCATTGGCAATATCAGAAATAGTCTCTGAATGTAGAAGGGTTAAGGCCCGTTCTAATCCCTGACCTGTGGTTATTAAAGTAGTGCAATAGGTGTAAAAACATCTGCTTAAGATACAGAGTTTTCAGCAATTGTTTTTCCATTATTTTCCCTCAAATATGTGTTTAGTCTCAAACCCCTTTCCTTCAAGAAGAGGTTGGCTGAAGGATTCTATAGCTGTGCTTACAAAACAAACAAGCAAATAAGTTATTTTAAGATGTTGCATTTGAATCCTTTGCCTCTTTTAAACTTTTAATGGCTTTGTGATTTAGTAACAGTCTTCAGATTAAGTTAACACTTCCTACTCACTCCCTTGGGACTGCTCTGAAGCCAGCCTTCCGGGGACCTTGAAGAACACAGTGACAGAGGGGTTTGATGTGGCTGGACTGTATGGCTATGCTCCAGGCGCCCTTGCCAAGACAGTTGAGTCAAAATGTTGCAGCAACATATCTGATACATGGCAGGAATTGTAGCCAGTGGCTACCATGGCAACTGGTTCCACACGACCCCTCAAGTTGCAGGAAAGTGGGGTGGGGGTGGGGCTGCACAGGGGTGGGAGTTGCCATAGCAAGGGAATGACAGTTGTCTGTGGTCACAGAATTCTCTCTAAATGGGCAAGATTTAAGGACAATATTGAAGCTGCAGGATGACATTAATAGCAATGGCATGTCAGATCCGTTAGCTATGGGTAGACAGCCAAGTGTGCAATCATTTAATATTTACAACAACCAAAAGAATGATCTTGATTCCCTTTTCTCTGATGAGGAAGCCAAGGCTCAGAGGTCTACCTTGTCTTTCTGCAGAACTTCACTCTTTTGCCTGAGCCAGAACCCACCAGGAGAAGAGAAAACGCCTGAGCGAGTCAGAGAGTTCTCTCAACTGCTCTGATGCTCTTCAGGGGAGGCGACTGAGGGCATCCACCTGGGATAAACAGCCCCTCCTTCTACTCTCAGGTGAACCCCAGAGCAGGTCAGCGGTCTAACCAGAACTAGTGGTGAATTAAAGATGGTTGCATATCCTTTGACAACTCACCTGTCAAAAAGGTGAAATTGACTGATCTTCAGTGGGGGCTGGTCCTGTGACTTGCTCTGACTGGCAGAGAGAAGCAGAAGTGAAACCAAGGTGAGGTCCTACGAGATCTGCAGCTTTGGGTTATATGTTCTTGGAACTCTCCCTCTGCAGGCAATGTGGTGTAAGAAGCCACAAAAAAAAAAAAAAAAAAAAAAAAAAGAGCCAGATGGCTTCCCATTTTCAGCAACAAGCCTAGCCAACAGCCAACACCACCTGCCAGCCAGGTGAGCCATATCCAGATGTCCCAGCCCCTCAGCAACTCAAGGAGCCTCAGAAAGGCCCAGCTGAGCCCAGGTAACTCCAGAATCAGGAAGGAGAAAAAATGGTGGTGGTAGAGATTGTTTTAAACCACTAAGTTTTAGGATAATTTGTTCTACATCCATAGCCAACACTTTAACATAAGAAAATTGCCCCTTGGACCTGAAGCTCTTGAAGGTGATGTGGCCAGATGAGAACAATGACTAATGAGCTCCGTATTTGCATCTTGGGAGGAAGGTCGTCTTTTAGGAGGGTTGAGTATAAAGGAGGGCTATCTGTGCCCCCGTTGTGGGACAGCACATGTGTTTTCTTTCCAGAGCCTTCCTAGAACATGCTCATTCATAAACACACAGATTACCAACCAGTGCCTCAGGATTGAAGCTGGGGACAGAGTTGCCTAGTCCAGGGTGCAGAAGGAGCTATGCTCAATGAGCTAAAGTAGGCTGTTGAAATAGACACTCAGTCTTTTTAAGAAAATGTTTTTTGTTGTTGAATTGGGGTGTCATGAATGCCTTGCTGTCCTTGGACAGTTACTGAATTCATTTCTTATTAAATTATTGTGAGGACCAAATGTGAAAAACCTACGCTAATTTACCAGTATCCTACCTCTCTGAAATAGGTGCAAGATAACTAAATATCCTTTCCGAATTTCTGGTCAACCCTAATGTTTTGACACTATTTAGATCCCTGGAACCATTGCTAAATCAAAGTGAATTTCATAAAGAGAGGAGATCAGATGGACAGTGTCCGTCCATGAAGGTTTCTTTCTGACATCCCCTGAGAAAAAAGGTAACAGCTGTTCTTCAAACTCTGCTGGTAATGTTTTTCTTTCCAGCCTCACCTTTGGCAAAGGCAAGATGTCTGGTACTTGTGGAGAAACACAAGTCTTTCCATCAAGTGTGAATGGTTGGGAAGTCCCGGATCCATTTACATCTGATAGGGAGGCTCTGCCCTGCTCTAGGGCTTATGTTTTCCCAAAGATGTATTCAACCAGACTCTCTAAACGTTCTTGCTTTGGATTAATTTCTATGGCAGATTTGCCAGACTGCTGAGTTTTCAGCAGACCAAATATACTCCCATTCACCTAAGCAACTGAACAGAGTTCCAACTTGTTTTTTTGAGCCCCAGTTTTGAAAAGTAAACTTCTAGGGTGGTTTAGAGAGGAAAGAGAGGGCTGCAGTTCTTTTTTTATTGCAAAAGCCACAAACCCAACATTACTTCTTTTCAAAGAGTTAGAGGAGATGAGGCTGAGACACTGAGGAGGGGAGAATGTCTATTCCAGCGGGTTCCTCAAGGCAACAGAGGAAGCTTGGTGGCCACAGGAGTCTAGTTAATGAGCAGGTTATACAATATTCATTGTGTCGAGTTTAACTCTTCAAACAGAACTTCTAATTGCAAAAAGGAAAAAAAAGGAGCTAAATTACAGATGTTAAGACAACAAAGCTGGGTGAGAACTCCCTCTGTTGATCAGCCGGGCCTCTCGCTGCCTCCTCCGCTGGCTGCGTGCTGACAGGAGGCGCCGTGAATCCCCATCCTCATCAGGAATTCTCATTAGTCCTGTTTTGACTGAGCCGCTCTGCAGAGTGGAAGGAGGCCACTGGGAGCCCCACCACAAGAGTCCTTTCAGAGGACTGCTTTCCTGCTACCTCTGAAGGAGAGACCCTGTTGTATTCCGCTTGAACCAAAACAAACCTGTTCTCCCCAATCTTCCTGACGTGAACAGTCTCCCCACCGTCGCTCCTGGCGATGGCATCCAAGGCTGGCTCACTGAAGGACACTTCTGTTCGCTTGTGGCAATGCTGAGTATGCAGGTAGCAAAGGCCAGCAGCCAGGGCCATGCCCAGGGTGGCTGACAGACAGAGTAAGGTGCCCAGCTGCTGCGTGCTGAGCTGGATCCCCAAAGGGGCACTGGCACCCTTCTGCCCGACTGCAGGCCTCACAGTCTTGCTAGGGTGTCCCACACCACCTTCTCCCTCCCCTGTCCCCATTCTGGGATCCCTGTGCTCTGACTCAGGTACAAATTTGGCAGAGGGCCTTGATGCCTGGCCACCAGCCACTTGATGCTGGGAAGCACTAGAGATGTGAAAGTCAGGGGTTGTGTTGGATTCCCCCACCCCCCTCCCAGTGGACGCTTCAGAAGACCAGAGACTTCGGGGCTGGGTAAGGTGGCCAGTGTACAGAGCAAGCCTCACTGGTGACCTATTAGAGGCTGTCATCTCATCCTAGAAAAGAAAAGATAAGTTAAAGGAGCTGACCTTCCCCCCAGTTTGCCAATAAACTTTACCACTAATTTGTGTTCCTTTTAGGCCCAACCTCTTGCCTATTCCTAAAAGAGCTGAAAGTAAAATGCCCAAGTAGATAACTCTGCATTTGTTATCAGTGGGGACAGAGCAGCTAATGGAAACCCCACTCAGAGTGTGGAGGCAAGTTACTAGAACAAGCTTCGGATCCTCTAAGAGGTTTCCAAGCCCACAGGGGAACTGCATCATTCCTGGTGCTGAAGGCTTTGAGTATGTTTTTTGAAGGCAGGACCCAGGCAGCAGGGACCGTTTAATCTTGCTGAAGGTTCTAATAAATTCAAACAAGAATATTATACTATGTTTTATTTTGTGTTCCTTCTAAGGCTTCAAAGGAAGAGTAAATCAGGGGGCATGTATATTTTATATTGCCCATTGATCTACCCTCTAAGCCATCCATGTTGTTTCCAGGCTCGTGTTATGAAGGAGAAGTGGAGGAGGAGAGAAAAGGAATTATTAACCACAGCTAAGTGGGCAAACAAATCTCTAAAACCATCCATTTCTACAATTGCTGATAACTTCAGAGATACTGCATAGAAAGCCATGGCTGGTATTGATCAGTACCAAGACACTTCGTATATATCATATCCTTGCCTTCTCTCTTCAGCCGCTAGTCTGGTAGCTCTGTTTTCCTGGAACTTCCCACTCAGGGATCAAAATACCAACCTTGACCTCCACTCACCCTTGAAGCTCTTACCTGTTCATCCCTATCCAAGGGCAGGCACGTTTCCAAGGAATGAAAGCTTGGATCATCCTGAGTCCTAAAGGGAAGAATGCGGGGGCTGAGAAGGGGTCATTAAGTATTTGGATGAAAAAGCAGTATCTCCTACCATTGTTTTAAATGCTGATGGTTTCAGATTTCCCTGGGATAACTCCTGAGTTTGGGGTGAGAAGACAGAAGGGAAAGTGAGGGGTGGGGTGAGTGAGAATAGTAGTAAAGAACTCACCAAGAACTATAATTTATTATTTTACATAATATTTATATATCATACCATAAATATATTTAAATATTAAATGATTTTATTTTACTTATAGCAGCCTCTCAGAGATCTCACCCATCCAAGAAAGGAGGTTTCCCTGGGTGATTATCATACCCAGCTCTTCTGACCAGTAGCCTTGCTACAATAAGGTTTTTTGCACACTTATAAATAAATATGGCTGAGATTTTTTTTTCATCAGACTCCAAGTGCCACAATATTTAGCCTCATCTCACCACCTGTACCAAATGACCCATGTGTTTTGGTTTGGATAGGAGGCGTCCACCAATAAGCTCATGTTAGATGATGCAGGAATGTCCAGAGGTAAAATGATTAGACTTTGAGAGCTGTAACCTAATCACTACATTAATCCTTGAACGGACTAACTAGGTGGCAATGATTGGCAGACGGGGCATGGCTGGAGGAAGTAGGTCGCGGGCTGGCGGGGAGTGTGCGTTTGGAGTTTGTGTTTCCTTCCTGGCCCCTCTTCCCTTCCTGGCTGTCATAAGCTCAGCACTCTCCTTTGCCATGCCCTTCCACCATGGTACTCTGCCTAGAGCAATGGAATCAGCTGACCATGGACTAAACCTCTTAAATCATGAACCCAGAACAAACTTTTCCTCCTCTAAGTTGTTCTTGTCAAGTATTTTGGTCACAAAGATGAAGAGCTGATTAACGCACAACTCCATCACCCATTACCTATGGTGGCTGCTCAGGCTGGAAGCAAAGCCCCCTGAGGAGAACCTCTTGAGGGCCACAAGCCGCTCCAGCCCATGGAAATCCAGGGATGGTTCTAGGATTCGATTGCTGCCTCCCCTGGGTTGCTGGCCATCGCTGCTTGCAGTAGCGATACGTGACGGTGATTGGGACAGAGTCTCTGTGTCCCCAGGCAACTTTGTCACCCCGATACTAGCAGGGACAGGATGTGAACTGTCCTCTTCTGAAGCTCCTGTAAAAACAACAGCAACATCTTTGTGCCATCGCTAAAGTGTGATGGGGCACTGGGAGCTGAGCCCAGGCCTGAAGACACCACAGAGACGGTGAGAGCATTTTCCCCATATTGATTTGTACAAATGTCTACAAAAACAGGGCAGATAGTGGATACTCTAATGTGCCTTAAGAATGGTCATTAAATGTGAGGCACTCAAAAATGTCAACAGGAAGATGATCTGCTCAGTAACATAACCTCCTAACCACGTAGCAAAGCACTGATTTCTCACATCTCTTTAGGGAGGAAGTCACTGGCTCTTCTGGACTTGTAAGTTTTTAACTGCCACCACACAGGGAATAGAGAAGCCACTGGACCACTGTATTTTTGTTTTCACCTCTGCCAGAAACTCTAGCTAGAAGAAAAGTAGAATCCACAAATTAGATGTCTTAAAACCCTAGATCTTTTGCCATGTGTCTTTTGCCATATATTATTAACACTCTAAATTTCCCTGGTGATGATAATGACTTGAGTGTCTGTTATGGGCAGAGGCGAGACCACTGACCTCCACTGCCCTCCACCAGCTGATTTCCCATCTGTGACAGTCTAACACAGGGCTCAGAGCATTAGAAATAGCTGCAAATAGGGCAGCAAGCAAGCAAGGGCTCCTTCTGGAGTCAGATTATGATCTGGGCTCCATGTTCCTCTCTGCTAACTCCTAGCTTTGGGCAAGTCTTCCCAGAGCATTAGGTTTATTTGCAAAATGGGGCCAATAACAGAACCCATGGTTCAGAACTGTTGAGGGACGACATAAAATAATTGAAGCACTGTGGTTGGCACACAAGCAGCACTGAGTAAGGGGTAACCACAGTCATGGTTTAGATGATAGGATTGGCGTAGACCAAAACAGTGTTGGCAGAGTTCATCTGGCCAGTGTTTGGTGCCCCTTTTTTTCCAATGTTTTCATCATTCAAAAACACTGAGGAGAAGAACAAAGTAGTATAACCCAGGCACATACAGCAACGGACAGTTTGGAATTCTGCCTGAACTCAAATTGCACTCAGATGTTGTGGACAGACCCAATGCATGCTGGGAGTTTTTCTGGTGTCTGGGCATGCAGAATTGAGGCAGACTCGTGATTATTGTCCCTTAACTCAAAATCTAGGAGGTGAGATTCTACATGCTCAACTTACGAAGTATAAATGTGAAGAGGACTTCAATTCCAGAGCTAGGGAAGCAATTACTTTTGCTGCTATGGTCTGAAGTGTGTTCCCCCAAATTCATGTGTTGAAACCTAACCTCAATGTAGTGGTGGGTCTTGAAGAAGGTGATTAGCTCATGAAGGCAGCACCTTCACGAATGGAATTAGTTCCCTTACAAAGAGGCCTGGGGGGCTTTGTTTAGCCCTTCCATCATGTGAGGACACATAGAAGGCGCCATCTATAAGGCTTGGTCCCTCACCAGACACTGCTGGTACCCTGATCTTGAACTTCCAGCCTCCAGAATTGTGAGCAGTGAATTTCTGTTGCTTAGAAATAACCCAGTCAAAGATATCTTCTGACAGCCACCTACATGGAGAAAGACACTAGTCTACCAAGAAGTATGAGAAAAACTTTTGTCACAGAGATATTTGAGCTGGGTCCTGCTAGCAATGTAGATCATCATGAGGAACCGCCCATGTTGAGGGAATCCCAGAGGGAAAGCTTGAAGTAGAAGAGTCAATCATCCCCAGGGGTGCAGTGGGACCCCAAAATGTCCTGAGGGTCTGTGGCAAATATGTTTGAGAAACACAATGTACTATTTTTCCAATTTCAACAAGTCTTCATTGACATATAACTACTGAAGTCTTCTTATAGTTAAGAAATCTATTTCATTTTATTAGATGACCCTCCAGCACGCGGGCACACATACACACACACACACACACACACATACACCCATGCTCCTTCTTCCTTTGGGAATCACTAGGGTTTGTGTAGAAGAATGGGCAGGAAGGCACAGTCAGAAGGGGAGGAACACGGCTGGTATAATGAGAAGTTTCCCCCATAAGCGGCTTAGACTAGCATCTGCGACCCCAGGAAGGACCAGTCTAGTGGGACAGGCAGGTATCAGAGAGACAGAGCATTCAATGTGACGCTTCCTCCTGATGACTCTCTTTTATTCATGTCCATATTAAAACAAACATGGTTGTGCTTGGGGCTAGATGCAGCATTTTCCTGGTTTATAAAGTAAAACATGAGACTTCCGCCATGTTGGTTCTGCAGGGTGTTCCCTGGGCCACCTCTCAGACCCTGAGTTCTTCACTCTGCTTCCAAGAGTGTGTTGGCAGAAAACTGGAGGAGCTGTTCTGGGGCAAGAGTAGAAAACAAAGTTTTGGGGACAGGGACAGAAAAGGGAGGGTGGCCCTTGATTGTCCCTGTGCCTGGGTCAGCTACCCTGAGCACAGGCAGGGATTTGGATGGATTTTGACTTTAATGTATCAACTAAGAATTTTAAGGAAAGAATCAAGAACAAAGGAAACTGGGATTGAATGGGTTAAGGATGGAAACTTCTGTGGAGGCGATTGGGTGTTTTCATGAGAGCGTCTGCTTAGCACCCTTAACTAGAAATAGATAATGAGAAGCGGCTCCATGTCACAGGATGCTAGGGAGGTCAGGCCTTCTCTGTCTGGTTAGGGGTTTTTGGTCGTTTGTTTTGTTCTGTTTCTTTTTTGTTTTTTTCAGAAGTTCATGGGCCAATGGAGGATAAAATCATGCCATAAACCAAGGGAAAAGTTGATTCCTATTGAAATAGTCTCTTATTCTTCATTCTGTTCTCCAACCCAGGCTGCAGAGAGCCATCTGCCTACCATGGAAAGTAACAATAAAAACTGGATGAGGTTTTTTTTTTTTTTTTTTAAAAAAAAGAAAGAAAGAAAGAAAGAAAGAAAAATAGCTCATTTCTTCTTGGTGCTCCCTGTGTAGCTTCAGGGGACTAAGGAAATCCTATGCTGACCAGCAAAGATGAAGGTAGAAGGGTCTTGTCATCTTTTGGTTTTGCAATGCAGCCCTAACTGTCCCCCCACAGCCCCACACACCAGGGTTTATCTAAATTTGTTGGGTTGAGCCAGAGGAAGTGTGTTGGGTTGAGCCAATGAAGCAACCACGAGCAGCCCCCCCTCTCACCACCCAGTTATCGCGTTCCATTCCTGGGATGGGCTGCAGCCACTAGAGGCAGGTGTTTATTGCTTGTTTTGCAGGGACAGGAAACTGGCAGTAGTCACTTGTAAGTGAAAATAGATCACTGTAAATAACGACGGCAACCAGATTGTAAGCACAGTGGTCAGCTGTACCTGTGGCTGTCCCTTCAGAGTCATCCAGCCTTCGCCCAGGGCTTGGCACCAGCGTCCCCAGCACAGCGCGGTGGTGGTCATCAGAGAGGGCACTGCTAAGTGTCTGTTGTGACACAACAGCTGATTCAATCCTTGCCCAGTAAACAAAATACGACTGGACTACTGATAAACTGTGGGAAAAGAGCAGAGTGAGTCATGATTTAGTTTCCCCTAAATAATACCCTGGTCCATCCGAATAGCAAGTTGACAACATGCTGGACACTAAACCTAAATGTTTGGAAGAACTCGAGAGAGATTGTTTTCTTTTTAAGTGACTTCATTGTTGGATAAAACGAAAACTCAAGAGTTGTAAGTAGTTAGACTAGGAGAGGGTATCTACAATTGACAACCCCCTCCTAATAAATATAGGCATCAAAAATCTCTTTTGGGGGCTGGTAAATCTCTGGCTGAGCAGGTATGAAGCCCTGGTTTCCCTCTCTAGCACAGGTGGGGAAGAGTTCATTTTTTTAAAAAATATTTTTTTTTTAAAGAGAGAGTGAGAGAGAGAATTTTTTAATATTTATTTTTTAGTTCTCGGCAGACACAACATCTTTGTTTGTATGTGGTGCTGAGGATCGAACCCGGGCCGCACGCATACCAGGGGAGCGCGCTACCGCTTGATCCACATCCCCAGCCCCAAGAAGAGTTCATTTTGACTAACAGGTGTTTTCTTGAACTGTTTCGACCCAAGTAAAAGATTGCATCTTCAGCTTTATTTTTAACCCCCACTGAGATACTACTAATTACATCATTAATTATGTTTTCAAAATTCTATTGTACACTGGTAAGATTCTATTGTAATTGTAGATTCTATTGAAGGTTAGAGAGAAATCATTACTATTCAAAATAGCATTTGGAACACACAATGCCTTTCTTCAGTGCAAATCACTTTCACAAACGTTATTTATCCTTCCAAAATTTTCAGGGAGGTAGGTATTCTTGGCGAGTATCATTTTTCCCACTTTACGTTTTCCAAGGGCAGTCACAGCAGGACCGTGTGACTCATGCAGCTGAGGTCTCCCAGAGAGAGAAGGAACAACTGGGAGTCCTGGAACAGGCCTCGGTCACCAGTGCGTGGCAGGGATTCCAGGAGGGGAGAGTACAAGGTGACTGTGGGGACGACTTCTGACCCAGTGACGGGGCTCCTTTTCCTGTCATGTGGCGGCAACAGCTTTTAAACCACTTCCTGTGAGCACAGAGCAACTGTGGTGTTGAACCCCAAAATAAGAACGGAGGGGCTTTGCGAGGGAAAAGCGACTGGAGAGATTGAAAGAGTTCAAGTGGCAGAATCCCCTCCCCAACATAAGAACTGAGGCCAGGACAGAGGCTGTTACACCCAGCATCCAGCAGGCCCCTGCCTGACCACATGGCAGCCCTGTGAGGGCACAGTGTTCTCTTCCTGCTGTCCTGGCCTCCAGGAAGGGATGGAGGAGGGACAGCATGGGGTGGGCCATGACCCTTGTCTCTGGCTCCCAGGGCAGAGGGCAAACATGGTGGAGAGGCCTCCACCCTTGGGTGCAGTCTCCCTTCTGTATTTCCAAGGATGTGGGGGAAAGAAACTCAGGGACACACTCCCCTTTCCCGAAGGATGAAAAATTCTTTCTTGGTAAGTGGCAGAATCTCAAAGGAATGATAAATAAGTATTTCATTTGGAGGAATGAAGATAAGTTATGAAGCTTACTCTTACTGGAACTGCCCTAAGTACTCGGCATGCATTGCTTTTCCTCCTTACACAACCCTAGGAGGTGGATGGTATAATCAGGATGCCCTCCATTGATTTTCTTAATTGATTTTCATTTTATTTATTTATTTACTTGTGACGTCACCCAGACTGGACTCAAGCCGTCCTGTGCCTCAGCTCCCAGGGTACCAGGACTAAGGGATGTGCCACCACACTAGGCTCATTCTGCCCATTTGGTAGAGAACATGCCAAGGCACAGAGACTGCAGTGGCTCTCCCTGGTCCAAGGAAGTGTCCATTTGTCCATCTGCCTCCGTCTCTCTCTGTCCCTCCTCTCCAATCACCAGCTCTTTTGTTCTCTAGTCAGAATTTCCTGGAGAGAAATTCTGGAAAAGGTTGGCTAAGGTTCACCTGCAGCTTGGGGGAGGGAAAGAACACCCCCCAGGACTGTGGATAATGGTGAAGGGAAGCTCTGGGGCCAAAGCCCTGTTTAGTGGCCCTCTGCATAGGCTGTCCGGATTAGGCAGCCGCAGGGACCCTGTCCTTGTTCTAAGGTGGCTACATATGGCAAAGGGGACCGAGGATATGAAGACTCCCCGCCCTGTCCTCAAAGTGGACTCAGAGACCAAGAAACAGCACTGCCCTGACTTACAGGAACCTGATGTCCCCCACAGGCTCAGCAGGGGCCTTCCACACGAAGGAGAGGTTTCTCTTCGGGGACTTGTCAGAGTGGGTGACTGCGTCCGCCTCTTCAAAGCAAGTGATCAGTTGGGAACGAGGAGGAATGAGGACAAAAGTGCCAGCCGTCTGATGATCAGACACCCTCCGAGCCTGCAGCAGGAACCCCATGAAATCCAGACTGCTCCTCACGGTCACTGCCACAGAGAACATTCCGCTCAGCTCCCGTGGTGGGTGATGGGGGTGTTTTCAAAGCTAAGAGTGGAAGACCTGTCACCCTCTCCCAGAAAGTGAGCAAACCATTAGGAGGAAAAACAGTCCAAGTCCTATTTCACACCAAAATAAAGACTGTTTGGACCAAAGGTATGTAAAAATTAAATTAAAAACTAGAAACAATTTTTTTTCTTTCTTTTTTTTTACACATCAGAAATAAGTATACCTCTCTAAGCAAAACCCATTTGCCAAAAGGAAAAGATGAGTAAAGTTTACTATATTTAAAAAATATGGATGGAGATGAAATCAAAATACAGATAATAAACTAAGTCTTTATAACATTTAAAACAGACAATGGCATAGAATTAAGGTGAATCAGTACAAAGATGATCCCTCCCCAAATAACGAAAGGACACTAATAGAAAATAAAACAAACTGGGTTATAATTTTAAAAGCAGTTGTAAATGAGTTACTATTTTGTATCTATCATATTAGCAAATATTAAAATATGAATATGACTAGTATCGGTAGCACTGTGGAAAAATGAGGATATTCATTCTCTACTATTGGACTTAAAAACTGTGTAACATCTTCTGTATTTAAAACACAATTCCTATGATATATCCTACAACATCGATGGACCCTGAAAAAATAATATGGGCAATAAGTCAGATGCAAAATGACATATAAATCCATGTAGGCGAGATACCTAGAGTAAACAAACTATTAGAAAGAGGTGAGCAGAGGCTGTGTGTGGCAAGAGGGTGCCAGGGATTGAACCCAGGGTCTCATACATTTTTAGCACATGCTATAAAACTGAGCTACACACACCCTCATCCCTGTATTTTATTTTTAATTTTTTTTCATATTTTTATTGGTGCATTATAGTTGTGTATAATGGTGGAATTCATTACCACATATTCATGCATGCACACAATATAACCATATAATTTGGCCAATATCATTCCCTACTGAATTTTATTTTTAAAGATTTTTATCATATATATTTAAGGTATATAACATGATGTTTTGATACACATTGCAAAATGGTGACCCTAAGTCAAGCAAATCAACACACCCATAATCTCACAAGTGTTAACTGATGGGTGAGTTTTAGTTTTAAATAATGAGAATAATTATATTTTTCACAACCAATACAATATTGGGGTACCATATTTCCATCTATGATATTTATCTTATGATAAGGACAAGATCGCGTTTTATAATAACATTACTTTGTTCTCTTTTCAGAATTGCTACTAATACAGAGATTCGTTATCCTGTGGTTTCCATGACACAAAAATTTCATGCTTAGTGTTGGCCACATAATTGCTTCTTAGGAATAAGCCAAACTTCAGTTCAGGAGGTTCCTGCCTGGGGTAAACACAACTGAGAGGACCCCCCAGGGCTCCGGGGCTCCTAGAGTGTCTCCAATCCTCCCATACCTACCTGGAATCTTGTCACCTGGTGAGTAGGACCTGCTGGTGTGGATGGTGAGGTGGTGGGAGCTGGAACGCTGGGGCTGGGCTTGGATGTGTCTGGGCTGCATATCCTCACACGCCACGGCACTGGCCCCATGGGAGAAGGCAGATGAGCAGGAAGTCAGGAAGAGGGAGGCACAAGCCCAGCCTGCGAAGGTAGCTGGGACCTTCATCCTGCCCTTCCCTATTTAGTGACAAACAAGGGCTTCAGTCCAAATGCTATTTAAGAAAATGATACAAGTCTTTTTGAATGTGACTGACCTGAATCCCTCACTCCCTTTGTACCTGGGATGCTTTTAGTGCTGCCTCCTCAAGGTCAAAATCAAACAGACATGCCAGGCTACAGGAAATGTTTCATTTCCAAACACTTAAAAAAACCACTTTTCTTCTTGTAACTTTGTCATAAGACCAAATTGCCTTTTTTTAGAAAAAAAAAAAAAACATTGATTATTAAGTCAAAGAAATAATACCTGAAAATGTCTGGATCCTGAAGTGAACTCCTTGCAATCTGTCTATATCCAAGGGCAGGGTGGGGGTACTAAGTTATTGTTGAGGCAGACCCCCCCACAACGTTCCAATAAGGGCAAGCGAATGACAGACATATGGGGACTTGAATTAGCGTCTTACCTCTACAATCACAAACTACAGAGTTAAATGCTACAAAATTTCTACCAAATATCAATTATTTAGAAACGGTTAAGTTTGCAATGCTTTGATGATTCCCTTTCCCTTTCTCCTGTCCTTTTTTAGTTATTTCACTACTTTCAGCAAAGAAGATGAGCAGAGAGATCACACCCAAGATGACTCATCCTGTACCTTGTTTAATACGTCTGCAAAGCCTTTGACTCGGGGTAGAACACAATGATGGGATTTGACAGCACCAATACAGTAAATTTCATTTTTGTTTACCACCTCAGATGCCCACCCATAGACAGAATGAGAAATACACAATATAAAGAAGTTACACCTAAAACTAAGGTTAAAGAGCTCTCTGAATTAAATATTCAGGACTTTGGGGTATTTTTAAAAATAGTTCTATGTTCTTATTTTTTGATAGTGTTATACCTAGGCATTTTAAAGTTTAATACTTTGATCTGTGGGACAACAGAAGTCAAAGTCTTCCCCTTTAAAAAGTTGGTTTTTGAAAGGTAAAAATAAAATCCCCCAAATTTAGTGAAACTAGGTATAAAAACAGTAGGACAATCCACACAACCCAAAGGCCAGGTCATCCACCCGTCTTACCCTCCCACAACCATCACAGCCACCACCAGCCGCAGAGAGAGGGGAATATGATCTAACAGATCCCTAGGCTTGTCTCAAGAGTCCTTCAGACAAGGTCTTTCTCTTCTGGATTTGTTTTCCAAGGGGCACAGGTTAAAACCCTGTCCCACGCAACGCCATGTTTGCTGCTTCCTCTAACTGGGAGAGAATGAGCATGAGTTGAGAAGCACAGTCTCATCACAGGCTTCTCAGGCCCTGTTCTTTCACAGGGGTCCCTAGAAAGTGCCTCTGACCCCTTGTTGGTGGCAGAAGGTGGTGTCCCTCCCAAAGGCAGATCACACACGGGGGCTAGGGAGGAAGGGAGCGAGTATGACATCCCTTCCACAGCCACAGTCACAAATCTCACCCCTCCCAACCTCAGCTAGTGGGGTGTTTCCCACCAGCGCCCATCTATCTGAACCCCCCCAAAACCATCCACTTACCTAGGGAGACGCTTTCCTTCAGGCTTGATGGAGCAGTTTCCCCCCTCAGAGTTGCAAAGTCACACTCTTTAAACAAAAGTCCTTTCTTCTCCTTCAGCCATGTCTCTAATGAGGAGGATAACAGCTGTTACCACTAATCCTCAGCATCTACAGGAAGCATCCCTCAGGGTCCAAATTCAGCCTAAATCATATTAGTTGTCCCTAAAGCCATGATCTCACACACAGTTTCCAGCCACATCTTCGTTCAAGCCTGTGTGAAAGACTAGAAAAATCTGGGACTGGTTTTGTACATGACAGGCATCCATATCCTGGGACGAAGCCGGATGTCTCCAACTTGGACTCCCTGCCAAGGGGAAGATGCTTGATTCAAACACTTCTTAGCATTCTCTGCTTCCTCAGTCAATATGGGCTGAAGAAATTAGCCCCGGTGAAGTGGGATTGACACCCCAGAGCAGTGTTTGGTATTAAAAAAAAAATCACATAGTACATTCTTTCCCATATTGATGGCACTGAAGTTGGATTTCACAAACTTGCTGTGCATTTAAAAATCACACAGAACATTTGATAATAGCACACACCCTATAGGTGGCTTTTAAAGTGGGGTCCTGAGAGTATAATATCAGCATCACCTGAAAACTTGCAAAGGTGACAATGGAAATAAAGAAAGTAGAATGGACTAAGGAGATCGTTTGTAGGCAGACTTAGTGGGGTTTGGTAGCTGACTAAATGCAGAGAGTCCAAAAGGTAATTCTAGAATTGATGGTGCAGAGAGATATGAGCTGGGGACTCCAGAGAAAGCAATGGTCTGATCACTAAGCCTAGTCTCTACATCAGAAAATTTGAGACTCTCTACCCTACAAACACTCAGGGAAGTGGACCTTCCTTGGCCTAGGACTCCAATAGCCACCCCCAGCCCCACTGAATTCCAACCAATCAAATTTGCTTCCTCTCAGCCTCTGTCGTAGGAGGATGGAGGGAATCTCAGTCTCCCATTGAGTCATGAGAAAATCTAGAAGACTTAAATTATTAGGCTGAGGGTCTTCCATTACTGCTATTCACCTACTTTTCCAAGCTCATTTGGCCTCTTGGAGGCTATTAATTCAACAGCTTCCATGCAAAAGAGGGGCTCAAATCTGTAGCAATGCAGAAGATTCCCCTGTGAGGTCCCCCACTGCGCTCCTCTGAGCACCTCACCCTGCTGCTGGGGAAGCATGGCTAACCTCTTCTCCACTCCCTCTGCTCCAAAGGTCTCCCCACCCTCCTTCCTCCTCAGCATCCCCCCTCCCCGCTGGTCAACTGGAATAATCTACCTCTGAAACCTACCAACCCCTCTGCTTTGGCCTTAAAGCACAACTCCCCTGAGGTTGGGGTTCTCAAAGGCCCAACTACTAATTTAGAAATGGGTGCAAAGATTCAAGAAAGCACACCTAAAACGCTGAATATGTCAGCTGACATTTCTGGTTAGAAACCAGGAGGACGCCTTCGACTAGACATGGCCCTCACTGCCTGTCACATCACAGCCTTCACTGAGCTGGCAGCAGATGGGGACAATACCTGGTCCCAGGGGAGGGCACTTTCGAGCAGAGTTGAACCAGACACTCCTTCTGGGAATCTGACGGAGAAAACAGAGGGGAACTTTACATGAGCACTGCTCAAAAGAAATATAATGCAAGTCACATATTAAAATTTCCTAGTAACACTATGGGGAAGGAAAAAAAGTGAAAAAAGAAAAAAAAAGACTAAAACAAATGATGTTTATTTTAGGATATTTATTTAAATCAACATGTTAAAAATATTACCACTTCATATGCAATCAGCATAAAAAATGTGAGTGAGACATTTTGCATTCTTGTTTCCATAGTAAGTCTTTGATAGCCAGTGTAGATTTTGCACTCATAGCACATCTCAATTTGGGTGAGCCACATCTCAGGTGCTCAGGGGCCACACTTGAGGCCGTTACCCAAATGGGCAGTGCAGGTCTGTACCAGGAGACCGGGCGAGCAAAGCCGTCATGATATGGGGTTGGGTCTGACATGTGGTAGCACGTGCAAGGTCTGGAAAGGGATACAGTGTGGTTGGGGGGATACGATAGTAACTAAAAATAAAGGCACATTTATTCAGGGCTTGTGTAGGACCAGCACTACTCCAGTCAATCTGTTAGTAAACTACTCACTGACACAACACTAGGAAGTCCACCCATTTTATGGATGAGGAAACCGAGTCCCCGTGTTTCCATAACTTGCCCAGGTTCACACAGCTTTCAGGCTGTGACAGGTAGGATTTCTCACCATGACTTTGCCACTGAACAGCTTTGAAGCCTCATCTACAAAAATGAGGATAACTCCGGTCCCGTACCTGCAGCCCAGTGTCTAAAGTGTCAACGAGACGATAACGATTAGGCAGTGGCATGAGGTTTGACCCAAAGGAAGGGCTCGGTGCACATTTTGGGGAAGATGATGATGGGGCCTGTGCACCCAGAGGAGGCATCCTACACCAACCCCGCCCCCAAGCTGGAAAGAGACAGTGTGAATGTGAAAGAAGCAAGAAACAAACCAGCCCAAGAGAGAGACAGCAATTCCACTCCCGGCCTCCCGTGGAGGAGCCCAGCCGAGGGCACCCAAAAGGGGAAACTTCGGGGGCTTTTTGGTGAATCTGCTAGAGGTCATTTCCCACCAGCAATCTGGCTGAACTTGATATATGAACAGAACTAAATCCATTATATTAATATCCCATGGCCATGACTATATTAATGTCACACACAGGGTAAGTCTCATGGTGGTTTTTATGTCTATAAATCAGCCACTTTGTGTCCTTCGGCAAATCACTTAACTTCTCTGGGTAGCCTCAGGTATAAAGTAAAAGGTTTGGATTAAATAATCAGTTAGATTTCCTCCAGCTAGAGCATGGTACATATTTTTAAAGTTTTATGTAGCCATAAAGGTATTGGAAGGAGTTACTCTTAAAATGTCTCGAGATGACATGAGATGAAAGTCTGGCACGTCAACATCACCTGTATCAACACCTTCCCTCATCACCTCAACTGAAGAGCCAACCTTGAAAAGTCTCAAAGCATCTCAGGAAGGAAGACCCTGCTGTGCTCACTATTCCAGCCCTGTTTCTGGACCCATGGACGTTTCCTCTCGTTCACAGTCTCTGGTGATGGAGAACATGCCTGTGGTGACTCATGACCGACCGTTCCTACCAGGACATTTTCCTCTTTTCATACCTTAGTCATGAATTTCCACTGAAATTGACCAGTGTTTTTACACATGCTGGCCAGACTAGTGTCGTTATCAACGTTTTAATGTTCAGATAGATTAAACAAATCATTAAATACACCGACAAATTTCTGGAATGCTGGCACCATCTGTGCAAGAAAAGCGAAAAAATTCATAATAATCTTCAAACTCTGATTTACATAAAAATGGGAAATCAATGGACGTTTAGCAGGCTGGTTGACTTTGGCTTCATTCTCTATACAACACTTTCTGCCATTAAAACAAAAGAGCCAGGCGTGGTGGTGCACACCTGTAATCCTGGTGGCTCAGGAGGGTTAGGCAAGAGGGTCGCATGTTGAAAGCCAGCCTCAGCAACTTAGCAAGGCTCTGAGCAACTCGGTGAGACTCTGTCTCTAAATAAAATATAAAAAGAGGGCTGAGGGCATGACTCAGTGGTTAAGCACCCCTGGATTAAATCTATGGTACCAAAATAATAATAATAATAATGATGATGATGATGATGGTTTAGTGCTTTTATTCTACCATTTATCTTCTCTTTCATTCTCCCCTAAAGAATAATGCAATCAGGGTTTTAAAAATGAATTAACATTTGAGTGTTTACTATTCATAAAGCAACATGGAAGAAAGTCTCCTGATAGAAGAAAGTATCAACAGAATCTCTCTAGAAGGTGACATTTTACTTGAGGTGAATTACAAGGTGTAGAAGAAAGAGCTCTGGATTCAGACCTTGGACACATTCATGTTGGAGAGCCCCAGTTTTCCCATCTGTAAACTGGGAGATTCTTAGTTTTCTCACAAGGACAAGATGCACTAGAAATGATGCATAGCAGTTAGTAAAAGCTATTATCAGAAGAGAGATGTTATGGTTTGGATATGAAGTGCCCCCCAAAGGTCCTGTCTGTGTTAATTCGAGAATGTTTGGAGGTGAAGTGTTTGGATTGTGAGAGCTGGAACCTCAGTGGTCGATCCTAGTTTGAAAGGACTGACTGGGTGGTAACTGCAGGCAGGTGGGGCATGGCTGGAGGAGGTGGGTCACTGGAGGCCAGGATGCATCTGCCCTGAGGTCCCTTCCCTTGCTCTCCTCTTTCTGTTTCCCAGCCCTCCTGCCCTGAGCAGTTTCCCCCCACCATGACTCCCTGCCTCACCTTGCGCCTGGAGCAACGGACTCAGCAAACCAGGGACTACATCTCTGAAACTGTGAGCCCATGTCAACTGTCCCTCCTCTACTGTGAGCCCATGTCAACTGTCCCTCCTCTAAGTTGCTCTTGTCAAGTATTTTGGGCACAGCACCACACAGCTGATTAACACCACCAGACAGAAAAGCCAGGCTATAAGAAGCTAAGAAACCAGAATTTTCAACTAGAAGTGAGAAAATATGGTGGATCTTAAAGGCTGGGAGGAGTTTGGGTAGATGGAGAGGGTAACAGGACATTCAAATCCTGAACAGCGGTGTGAAGGTGGGATGTAGGGCATAATCACCCAGACACCAAGTGAGGCACACCTGACCGAGACTGTTGGGGCCTGAGTGTTGACTGCGTAAATGGCAGCAAAAGGAAGAATCTGTAAGATTCAGAGAGTTTATGGAGGCAAAGGCGGGGTCAAAAATGATTGGCATCTAGAGGACCTGGACTAATAATAAAATCTATACATTATCTGAAAGAGGGAAGTCCTGGCGCTGGGTTGTAGATCTGCTGGAGTGCCCTTGGCTCTCATTTATTCCTTCAGGCAAACTTCATTCAATGGCCACAAGTGCTGACCTTGAGCTCATAAAGATGAAAAACACAAAGTTTCTTCCCCTTTAGGGCTGGCAATGGAGACAAATGAGTCAACAGGTACAAAACAAGGAGACAAACAATTAGGAGAGATGTGAGCCCACATCCTATCATTACAGGCACAGGAAAAACAATCTCCTGGACTTGATGAAGAATTTCTCTTTTCCTTTCAAAAATTCCAAGCATTCCCATTGTGGGATTGGATCCCAAAAATTAATCTCAAAGACTAATTTTAAAATTAGTTTTAAAATACTGAAATAACTCTGAGGACTCCTCCGTCTGAATGATGTATGTGTCTGCTTAGGATCTTCATCCACGTGCACCGTTCCTCCTCAAGTGGGCTCCAGGTCTCCTTCGCTGCCCTGCATTGCGACTGATCAGCTTTATTTATGCTGTCTTTTCTATGGACCTAGCTTTAAGCCCTGGAGAGTCAGAATCATCTTAAAATTGCTTAGCTCCAATGCACAATCCCCTGCACATCATAAGTCATCTATTAAAACAAATTTAGCATAGACATAAACCAAGGAAGACTAAGATGTGTGCAATCTCTCTGTTCAGAGCTCTCTCCGGCTCATTTATTTTAATACATCCTTCTTCCAACCATTGCAGGGTTGGAAGGATGAGCTCCATCCCGTGCTTGAACAGGAACAGAACTAACACTCATGAACTGCTCACAAAAACCCAGTAAAACATGGTCTAATACCCTCCCCAATGTACAAAAGAGGAAACCGGGGTGCAGAAAGATTCAAGTGCCTTGTCTGAAGTCGCACTGCCAAAGAGTGCAAGAGCTGAGTGTGGGACCCTTGCATAGCAGTGCCAGAGCCTGTGCCACCAAACTACCCTGTTACAAGTGTCAAGAAAACTCCTGCCGTCCCACAGTTCTAGAAAGCTCACTAAAGAGGAGGGGCAAGAGTTCAGTTTCCTGCTTCTCCAGTCCCTCCAGGGTCTAGAGGGCCACTTTGGGTAAGTAAGAAACCTCTCTGGAACTTTCTTTCACTGCAGACCACAGACCCACAGACCCAGCAAACCTTCCATGATCAGGCAAACTGACATGAAATCCACTCCTCCGGGGTGTGCAGGTAAAAGCCATCAAAACACACCTGGACTTCCGAAGCCCTGACTATTGAACGCTGCCAATGTTTTCCCTTCCTTTCATCCGTGGCAAACTTTCTCAAATTAAACAGCATTTCAGAATTATCTAGAGAGATTTCCTTTGTCTCCTTTTTTTTTTTTTAAGTTGAGAAACGCAGCATCATGGTTGAATATCTAAATATCCTCCTTTATTTTCTCACACTCCACACTGCATTTTAATCATCCACCACAGGAGGAGTCACAACAAATTAGTCTTATTCTCCTCTGAAGAAGTGGGCTAGGCTGGGGTGTAGCTCAGTGGTCAAGCGCTGGCCTAGTGTGTGTGCGGGGCACTAGGTTTGATCCCCAGTATGGCAAAACCGCTTCTCTAGTAGGAAGAAGAAAATTGGTTGGTTGGCTCCTGTTCTTCCTTGGCAAGGGGATATCAAAATTCTCGAATGTGAAAAGTCCTTTATCAACACTTTCTTTTAAGACATTTTTCAAGGCACCTACAAGGACCAAATTCCAAAAGTGATTCTCTGATTCACTTTCACAGATCATTTCCACAGGACAGATTCCTTCTTTTGCTTCATGACCCACTGAAGTTTGGATCTGAAGTGTTCCCAGAGACCCGTGTGTTAAAGGTCTGGTCACCAGCCTGTGGCACAACTGGGAGGTAGTGGAACATTTGGTGGGGGGGACTAGTGGAAGGGAGTTAGGTAATTGCAGGTGGACCCTTGAAGGGGATATTGGGATCTAGACCTTCCTCTCTCTCTTTTGCATTCTGGCCACCATGAAATGGTCAGATCTCTTCCACCACTTGTGTCCACTGTAATGGATTGTGCCACCACAGGCCCAAAGTGATGGTACCAATTGACTATGTACTGAAAGCACTAAAACCATGAGCCAAAATAAAACTTTCCTCCATAAAAGTTATTTTTCTCAGGTGTTTTGTCACAGTAATGAAAAGCTGATTGACACAGACCCTCAGCTTCAGAGGTGGGTCTATACTTACCCCAAATCAACTGCAAGACTGCTGTCACAGCCCTTTCTTTTACTTCATGACATCCAAATTGAGAGACCTCAACGTGTTGAAGTCAACATGTTGGGAAGCACCCCAGTGTCCCAAAATGTTGCACCTGCTCTTGTTGCCAGAATCTGAGCTGGCTCTCTAGAGAAAAAAACTGCCTGGTGACATTGAATTCTGTGAGTCTCCTACACACACCTCTAGTGCATGAGGGTGGCCCCTTGTCACCAGCTTGTGGCACTGCAGAGAAGTTTAATCATTTGCTCCTGATCAACTGTAGCAGTCCCAGGAAGCTGGAAGGAGAAATACCAGAATTCCCAATTCCCCAGTCAGTGTTTAACTCTTCCTTCACATAAAACAGTTGGAGTTTACAGGGCCACCATAGGCCAAGTCAATAATATCACTCAAATGCCATTCTCACTGCACCTCATCTTGACTCTTCTTCTTATCTCACCACGTGAAGGAGCAGCAGTATTTGGCAGTATCTTATCCACAGATTCTTCCTGCCTTTCACTACTTCCAGGAAACCAGGAAGTGAGCAACTTTGCTTTGCTGTGCGTGGTCTTCTGCCATGTTGTACTGCCTCACCACAGACTCAAAAATAATAAGAGTCCACTGACCATGGACTGAAACTTTTGAAACCATGAGCCAAAATCATCATCATCATCATCATCATCATCATCATCATCATCATCTTTCCTCTTTTAAGTTGCTAATGCCAAGAATTTGGTCACAGCAATGAAAATCAGGCTAATACAATTGGTCCAGGCTCTGAGCCTCCTAGCAGCTAAGTAAAAAAAGGAAACATAATCAGTTTCTGACTTCTCCTTATCTTTATGGACCTTAGAAACAAAAATGGACTAAAAAAATTCAAGCACAACTGGATGGAGTCTAAATTGTTTAGAGGATCTCATCAAAAGGAACGCTGATTGTCAGCTTCATCCTGCCACCGGGATGGGACTCTTTCTGTGGCGTTTGTGCTGGGTGAAGGAGCCGTCAGACATTCAACTCTGGCCTGTGGGTAACCAGCCACTGGGTGGAGCAGGGAGATGACCGCATGATCGGATAGTGATGAAAAACGATTTTGACAGGCCAGAGCAGTGAGCTGAATCCAACAAGATGAAATTAAACAAGGACAAATGTTAAATGCTTTTCTTAGGTCACAGGGAAAAAAGGATGGCATAAACCCAGAATGGAGGAGATCTGGCTCATCAGCAGGCAATTAAAAAAGAAAACACACACACACACACACATACATATACACACACACACACGCACATACACACACACACAATACCTGTAGGTTTTACGCTAAAACCATGATACTCAAAACAAAAACAAAATCAAAGTTTTTTTGGTGCAATTTTGCACAAAACAAGGAATATAACTGTTCCATCCTTCTTTGAGATTACTAGACTACCTTTGAGATTAGATTCTGGGGACCCTACATTATGTCTATGGAAAATAGGGTACATGCCACCATTAAAAACAGGTTTTGAAAAAGCAAATTATTGTCAATAAGCTCCTCTACCTAACCTAGTTATTTCCATAGCTTACATGTCATTTTTTGTACTGCACACTATACTTTAAATAAAACAAAGCAAACACATCCTATTAGAGCACATTTTGATGAGTGGTTGATGGACCACAAACCACAGTGGTTCATGGACTCCACTCCATGGATTTCAGGACAGTTGAGCAGGCAGAGGGTTTCATCATGGGGGAGAGATGGGCAAGAAAAGATTAGGCTGGTCCCAGGTTGATGTAAGGGTCATAAGGAATACTGGTTGTAAAATCCTCATAGCTTTTCAAGTGCCTTCTCTTTTAAAGAATTGATCTTATCCTCACAATAGGTTTGGAAAGTTTTGTTGTTTTGTTATTATTAATATTTCCATTTTGATAGATAGGCACATTCAGATAAAGATGTAAAATGATTTCAGAAAAATCACACAGCCAGTGTGCAGCCAGGCAGAGGCACAAGCAATGTGTTCAAGTACAGCAAGACACATTTAAGTTCAATCTTCAAAACAAATATCTTCCTGCAATTCGGACTTGAGCAAAGACAAGCAGCCATCTCCAGATTTCCATGTAGACGGTATCTCTAATGGAGCAATGAAAGAAATGTATTGAAGAACTGACCATTGCCGTGGCTATCAAAATTTTTGACCATGGCCTATATAAGAAAATATATTTTGTATCATCATCATGGGCACACACACCACGGCAAAAGTTTAACACACTAGATGGGTGTGGTGGCACACATCTATAATTCCAGCAGCTCGGGAGGCTGAGGCAGAAGGATCCCAAGTTCAAAGGCAGCCTCAGCAACTTAGCGAGGCCCTAAGCAACTTAGCAAGACCCTGTCTCAAAATAAAAAATAAAAAGGGCTGAGGGGCTGGGGCTGGGGCTGTGGCTCAGTGGTAGAGCGCTCGCCTAGCACACCTGAGGCACTGGGTTTGATCCTCGGCACCACGTAAAAATAAAAAATAAAAATAAAAAAAAGGTATGTGTCCACGTACAATTAAAAAGTAAATTTTTTTTAATAAAGGGCTGGGGATGTGGCTCAGTGGTTGAGTGCTCCTGGGTTCATCCCAAGAAAGGAAGGAAGGAAGGAAGGAAGGAAGGGAGGGAGTTATTTTAACACACTAATGCAAATAATTACTGTGCATTCGATTCTTTTCTATTTAATTGTCTTTAGTGCTGACCTTTAGTGCTGATCTCATTTCCCAGGCCATTTCACCCAAACTCACAAACATGGAAGTAGAGAACTACTTATTGGGACTGCTTGGGTGGGTTAGAGAACCAAAAATTTCTCCCCAACAATGAAATGCAAGAGTACTGGGTCTCCCAGATTCTGTTATATAACTTTATAAAAAATACAAAGAACCCCAAACCCTCCATAGAAACGCTTTTTTTTTTTTTTTTCTTTTTTTTTTGTCTCCAGTTTATTGTCTTTCCTCTCGTTCTGGTTTAGTGAATGTTTCCACTCTTGATTCTACTGCTTCCAGGATCATCTGTCCCCATCTATATACTATGTCATGTGAAAAACCCTTTATTACTTGACATTACCCACCCCCAGCAGTTACAAATCCTGCGATCACACTAACAACTCTATTTCATTTTTGTGCACCAAGTTGAGAAACTTTTTCAATGTGGTTTTTGAGAGGCCATGACCATGACCTTGAATGGCTGGTGCTAAGGGTCAAAGGAGGCAGTGTCTACTGAGCACCATGGACGGGCCCCGGCCCAGGCCAACCCAGATGATGTTGAAGGAGGTGAAGCTGATGGTGATGAGGTTACCATGGTGAGGCTCCTCTCCTCTAGAAACCAAACCTATTAAATACCCCATGGTCTTGACATGCCTTCTTTAAGCAAACACAAACTGGTTTCTAAAAATCACACCTTATTATTGTTTTTTTATATCTCTAATTCTTTTGAGTAGTTCAAGGTCTTAGCATTAAGCTCTATGGTCTGCTGTTTCCCTGCCTTTTCCTTCTGGTTTTAAGCAGGACATCTGACCAGTCTCATTTTCTTTAGTCTCTCATAGGCTCCTGTGCTTCCTGCATCACTGGCAAGTTGCTGTGTGCATCGAGATGTAATTCAGTGCCACCAGAGACCAGGGTTAGACTAGAGGAGTTGGTCTTCTGTGGTTTGGTGGCTTCTGTTCTCTCCTAGAAATGTTTTCAGCTTGGAGATCATTCTTTTTGAACAATAAAGAAAAAAATATGACACTAAGCAGTTCAATCCTCAGGCCATCTGTGAACACCATGCTACTCTCACTCACAGTTGGGTCTGTCTCTTTATTGTTCAATTTATTTTGAGAAGTCTCAGCACATTTTGGGTTTGGGCAGCTTCCTCCTCCTCCTCCTCCTCCACCTCCTCCTCCTCCTCCTCCTCCTCCTCCTCCTCCTTCTCCTCCTCCTCCTCCTCCTCCTTCTCCTCCTCCTCCTCCTCCTCTTCTCTATTGAGCACACTACCACTGAGCTCCATCCTCAGCTTTTTTCTTTTTTTGAGAATGGTCTTACTAAGTAGCTGAGAAACTTGCTAAATTCCTGAGGCTGGCCTTGAACTTGGGATCCTCCTGCTTCAGCCTCCTGAGTTGCTGGAATTGCAGGCGTGTGTCACCATGCCTGGTGGGGTTTGGGCCTCTTGGCACATTCAGGTGGTAGGTGTTTAAAGTTCCTGGCCAGACTGCTGGATTTAAACCTCAGTCTTCCACTTTCTAGCTGGGTGATGTTGAACAAGTTTCTTCACCTCTCTGTGCTTCTATTTCCTCATCTGAAAATGGAAAAAGACCTATTTACAAATGGAACAAGTCTTATTCCATCTATATTGCAGGGGTTTTGTGAAGTTTAAACAAGTAGAATTCCTATAAGCTCTTGTGGCATTAGTTGGAACCCTCTAAATTCCTCTGTTTTCTCTTTGCAGGTTATGCACTGGATGAAATTCCACAAAGGCCCTTGAAGTTTTGGAATTTCCTTCCACAAGATGCTTTTACTGAATAAGACAATCCCCGCAAACCAAATGTTCTCTCTGATGTGTGGATGATAACAGACAATAAGTGTGTGTGTGTGGGGGGGGTGATAGAAGTTCATTGGATTAGACAAAGGAGGATGAAGGGAAGGGAGAGGGATGGGAATAGGAAAGACAGTGATCAAATGAAACATCACTTTCCTGTGTTCATATGTGAATACGAACATCATGTACAACCACAAGTATGGGATCCTGATTAGGATAAGTTATACTCCACTTATGTATAATATGTCAAAATACACTCTACTGTCATGTATATCTTAAAAGAACAAGTTTTTAAAAAGTGGAAAAAAATGATGTTTTTCCTGGATCTTTTGATACCTGCTTTCATAATGGCCAGGATGTGTTTGACTACACTCAACATTTGTGTTGTTCTCTGGTCAACACACCAAGAGGAGAAAGCCACTTTGTCTAATTCCAGCCACTTCCCCGTCAGGGAGCAAGTTGCTCTTTAGGAGTCCAGTATTGGCCATTCTTTGTGTTTCTTCTGATTTCTAAGCAACAAAACCTTGTCAGCTAGGCAAGCCAAAACGCATCAGATGTGCAGCTTGCAGCAGAACAAAATTCCCGTATGTGATAGGAAACCACGCTCCCTCTGCACCGTAACATGCCTCCCTGCTGAGTGTCCAAGCTTTCCAATCGAGATAACCGTCCTGATGCTGCACAGAACAGTTCTATCCAGCAGCAAAAATGCTTGCCAAAGACTAGACAGATTTTTAAGGACCTGAGGCCTTCATTTCTAGGGAATTACTTGTCCACAGGAGAGCAGCAAGTGCCAGGGAACTTCAGGCATTGGAAATAAAAGCCAAATAAAACAGCCCCAGCCTCAAGGAGCTTCCAGTTACAAGGGCACCAAGATTAATCTAGTCTCAGGGTTAAACTTGAACTGTAGCCACGTGTCTCTCACATACACAGGCCTGACAGTTGACTCTTTCTTGAAGTTTTGTCAAATTTCTAAAGCACCTAGGTCACCCAAGAGGTGATCCTGAGGTCATGGACAATGGAATGAGAACAGCTTGGAGAGACATGTGACATTGGAGAAACCTTGCTAATTGATATCCAGAAGGGCAGCTGGATGGGAATTGTGCCTGGATCGCTGGGGAGGGGTGGGGGAGGAGTGGGAACTGGTCTCTCCATGAAACAGAAGACACAGGGAGAGAATGTTAGTTCTGGGTAAGTTTCACTTCATTAAAGGGAAATGAATGACAGTAACAAAAGTAATTCTATCAAAAGTCTCCACTGATTTTTAACAAAAAGGGTGGCTCTTAAATTCTCTGTCCGATGGCTTGATTATTTGACCTGGTTTCCCTTTTAGTTGAAACAATAATTTCATTTTTCTGCACAGGAAAAACAGTTCTTAGCATGGGGAATGTTCTCTATTCTCTCTAGACCTCGGTTTAAAATTTTTCTTAAAATAGGTGATTCTTCCTTTTTTTTTTTTTCTGAAATGATATGGTATTTTGATGAAGGCCTTCTAGATCTCTTGAAATTCTGGTCGTTTTCCTTATAATTTTCAAAGTGATCTGTTTCAATGAAGAGTTTTTATAAGAAGTTTTTTCCCCCCAAGTTTTGTAATAAACTGAAAAATGGTAGCAAAAGAACAATTGCAAGTAAACTAATAAAATAGAATATATTTATTATAAAAAGGCACAACATAACCTGGTTGGATTAAGCAGTGATTTGAGATAAGCCCTGTGTGTGCTCAGAGTTGGGGGCGCACAGCATTTGCACAATGATGGCCCAAGAGTGGGAACCAGGGAAAGTTCTAAGAACACATGTGTATAAAGGTGTACAGAGAGGCAGCAAGTGACCTGGGTGACAAGATGGCTGAGGAAATCCACTTACATGGAGGAAAGATTTATCTTGACTCAGTGTCAGAGGTTTCAATCCATGGCCAGTTGGCTCTGTTGCTTTGGGGCCTGTGTCAAGGCAGAACATCATGGCGGGAGTGAGTAGTGAAGCAAGGCTGCTCACCCATGGTGGCCAGGAAGCAAAGAGAAACAGAGGGAGGCACCCATGTCCCAATATCCCCTTCACGGACATGCCCCCCCCCTCCACTGGGGCCCAGCTCCTACAGGGTCCACCACCTCCCCCTGATGGTGCCATGGGCTGGTGACCTAGCCTTGAACACAGGGCTTCTGGGGGACATTTAAGTTTCAAGCCATAATTCACATAATATCTCACTGGGGAAGAGGCACCTACTTACTTCAGTTGTTATTAAACATCTGACAAATGAGACTGCAACACGGATTGAGCCGGACGGAGTTGGGCCGGGGATAAGGGGACTCCGATTCACACACAGCCTGCCTTCATTTCTCTCATGCACTTCCTGGGCCTGAAGATGCATAGCTTCTGACATGAGGACTGGCCTGGTACTGCGGGGAAATGGCCTGCTGAGTAGTAGTTAGGATTCAGGGGACTCGGGGGGGGGGGGCGGGCGGGGGGACAAACAAATTCTTAGAGATAATCATCTCAAAAAAATGCGAGTCTTTGCACACAGTGCCTGCAGACCTGAGTCCAGGGGCAGTTTTGTACCTTGGCCATCATGGAAAGGGCTATTGGCTGCTTATTGATCTTTCCTGTCACACTGGAGCAGAGTGATAACAAATCACTGTCACCAACATCATCTTGGAACGTGGAGGACAGCAGTCTATGCACACATCATGCGACCTTCTTCCTTGCACTACTAGGATGAACAGGAGGAGAGGAAATTGATTTATTGATTAAATGCATGCTAGAAGAAGGAATCAGGGAGGCCAGCACTTAAGCACTTGACCGAATAGCAGAAAGTGATTATTCTAGTTGCAGGAACTTCCCAAGTGACCCAGGGCAAGTCACTTAACCCCTTTGCCTCAGGTTTCCTCATCTGGAAGAGGACTACCTTGCTCAGTAACCATGATGGGGGAGCATGAGGACTCGCTCAGATGGCTAATGAGTCAGTTGGTAGGGTTGACCTCCGAGTGGCTCCTCTACTGCACCTGTGTGGGGAAATCCCTGGGAAACTTCTGCACCTGTGCTAGTGCCAAGGCTCAGGAAGGGGCTATGAGGCAGGCTTGGCCAAAGAGGTGCCATTAGAAAAAGGAAGAAAAGCAAAGAGAACATCAGGTCCTACTAAGGGCACATCTTTGAACAAGACAGGTGGCACATGCACTTTCTCAGGATGAAGATACTCATAGAAGGTCATGCATTTACTGAAACATAAGCCACGCACACCTAATGTATCAAAAAGCCAAGTTTTGGTGTGATGTACAACCTGCCATTGAAACACATCGGTACTGGGGATTGAACCCAGGGCCTCATGCAAGCTAGGCATAGCACTCTACCACTGAGCTACACGCCAGCCCTGAGACCCATCTTACACAGAACATGGTGCTGATGTACACCAAAAGTTGTGTGATCATCTCTCCACAGTTAGAGGTAGCTGGCATATTTGATTGGCTTGGGACAATGTTTACCTGATCTATGGAAAGGTTGTTCTTAAATTTTGCATTTTCTTTTAAATCTAGAAACACAATAATTGGGAATTTGTAAGTTAACCTGGAACAACAAAATCAGACCCAAACAAATCTATTCAGTCCTAGTTTTTCAAACTATGAAAAAATCAGTCACTATTTTTCTTTGGTCTAATGAAATGATTAAGACACCAGGAACACAAGTCTCTTGACCCCAGTCTTAACAAAGAAGGATTCTTTTTTCTAAGCAATAAAAATTGCTTTGAGATTTTTATGCCTCTGTATGCTTCATAAAGGATGATTAAGAACATCTAGAAGGCAAAGGACACGGTACCACATCAGGATGGTTAATTTTATATCAACTTGACTAGGCCACTGCACCCAGATATTTGGTCAAACATCACTCCAGATGCTGCTGTGACGGTACTTTCTAGATGACAATACAGTTCAATGAGTAGATTCTGAGTGTGAGTGAAGCAGATCACTTTCCATCTTGCAGGTAGGACATATCCAATCAGTTGAAGACCTTAATAGGAAAACACTGCATTTCTGGGAGGAAGAGGAAATTCTTAGCAGACAGCCAGAGATCCAAACTGCAACCCTACCTTGCCCATGCTGGACTTGTCAAGCCTCCACAGTTGCATGAAACAGTCTCTTAACATACATCCCTTCCCATATCCATCCCATCAGTCCTGTTTCTCTGGAGAAGCAGACACTGAGATAGGTATTACCAATGTGTACCAACACTTTTTTTTTTTTCTCCTGAATCCATAGGATTGTACTTTCCTAAAAGCTCAAAAGTTAACACTGGTCCTGCAACTTGCTTTGGATATTCAAGTGGAAGTGACAGGTGTCGCTTCTAAGCCAAAGCACTTAAGGGTCCCGGAGTGATTCTTTATGTGCTCCCACTGTGGCAGCAATACCAAAACCTTGCACTGAGAAGGTGAAAATATCAGGTTTCTGTGTATATGGAGCATGAATGAGAATTATGTTGTTTCAAACCACTGAGATTTGAATATTTTAACACCAGTTGGTGTGTGGGGCAGGTTGTCCTGTGTCGCAGTAACACCTAATCAACTATACATATTACAAATTTGCAGTTTTTTCAATAGGGCTTCTATTTGATGTAAGTCCTGAATAGTGGTTTGAAATACTGTATGCACTTGAGGGTAATAAAACTGTTTCTCTAAAATTATGTTAATTTTTCACAAATTGGTCTTGCCTTTAATCCAATTATAGGTATAATATTTTGCCACAATGATCAGCATCCATTCCATTATAAAGCCCAGAATACATGGAGTTCATAGGGATTTTAACAGTTTTGGAAAGTAGGCCTTGAAAACTGGTCTATCCCCACTGTTTCAGGGTTTTGTGATTTTATGAAGTTCTAGAATATGTCCATCTTTCTATCTACTCTGAAATTATTAAGAATAAAAGGAGAAGGTTCAATACTGCAGATGTATCAAAACTGATCTTCAAATAAAATAACATCCATTGTGACTGTTCAGTTTAACCATAGAAAATCTGGCTTGTGCTAGGTGGGGGGAAAGAGAGTTAAAATAAGAGCTGAACCACATGGGCCTGCAGAGAAACAAGAGATAAATAGATGGAAATAATTAGATTTCAAAATTATCCAGTCCTGAGTTTATCTAGAATTTTAAGATAGAAACATACAGTTAAGGTGATCAAATTGGAAGTATTCAGATTTTAAAAAGAAGTCTGTTTTGGTCCAATTAAGTGTAGGACCATTTTCCCACATAAATATGTAAACCTAGAATGGAAACTCTATTGCTTCATTGTACGTGGAGGATGTGAACAATGTCATACTTACTTTCCTATCCCCATGAGGCACAGCAGTGTCTGCCTGCAGCTGTTGTTCATTAAATGCTAAACTGATTTCTGCCACCGCTTCCTCAAATCCCTACTTGCTGGCCACCTCCCCTACCTTCTAAAGGAAGGAACCGAGCAAGGAATGGTCAGGGCTATCTCCACTGTTCTCTCCCATGTGGAGTGGATCGCTGCCCACTCCTACAGTCCTGCCCCTTTGGATAACTGGCTCCAGTGGTGAGTCAACTGATCTGTCAACATCAGCGACACTCACACGGTTGCACTGCCATGTACCAACAGGCAGCAGCTACTGGAACTAAAGTAGCTGCTGGCTATTCAGACTCCAGAGAGGTAGGTCATGGCTAACACCGCACCTCTCAGGAGTCTAGTTCAACAACCATCAGGGCAACCTCACTAAGGGCAGTCAGCGTCATGCTGCCGAGCACCAAGCCTCCTGAAACAAGGTTGGAAGAGAGAAGAATTGCAGTTGTCTTTCTTTCATCAACAATTTCTTTTTGTGGAAGAAAAACAAGGGTTGAAGCAGTTTGGCTGTGAATTGCAAGGTCATTGCGTGGGCTGTAATCTGCCTTGGAATACAAGTGTGAGCCAATACTCTCGAGGGTCATTTGCTTTGAGGACAAAGTTCAGTGCAACAAAAGGCGTTGTCGGACCACAGTTAGGAAAAGTCTGGATCCTCAGGTTGGAACACTGGACTGAGGTCACCGGAGAGTCAGTGCGCTTATCAGAGCCCATTCCCCTCTTGAGGTTGCTTCTGTGCTTAAGATGTAGATTACCACAGCCTCCGGGGTGACAAGCCTCACACACCAAGTGGATGCTACTGTGTTTCCAGGCCTTAAGGAATCCCTTAAGCATTTGTTACTATTTGCCACATAATTAGAAAACTCCTAGCATGCACTACATATTGACTCAAACAAGAGGCTCAAGATGTAAACCATCTCTCAGTAACATTCCCTCCCTGAATGCTGAGATGGAGAACATGAAAATCAGACCACATGTCTGCCATCTGTATTTGTACTTGTCAACAGCTCTGTTTTGGGATAAACAGTTTTGAAATAAGAATCAATTCAACTTGTTGGAAGATTAGCCAAGGAATAGCTCAAAGACCAAAACAGAATGTGAAGTCAGATAGTCTAAAAATCAAACACAATTTTGTTTCTCACTAAACATTCTGTTTTGTCACAGCCCAGGAGAAGTGTGGCAGCCAGGGTTTGAGGAGGGGGGGGGGGAGGGGGCACAGAGACAGGGAGAACATATTTAGTCAAGTGAAAAATTCTTCAACCTAGAACAAATGTCTTTGCTTTGCTGCAATTGGAAATCATTCACTGACCTCTAGGAGACTACAGTTAAGAAAAAAGTAATTTTGGCATTTGTACTTTGTTTCACAGTTCTACTACTTGAAGGTATACCTGGGAGACAGCTTGCGCTGGTCCAAGTGCATAATGCAGCCTTTATTACCATAAAAATGGTAGCATTTCCCAAAGTCGATCTTGATTAAAAGTAGTTCCATGGATGAAAACACTACTTTACCACAGAGCTATTAAACTGGAGAGATGGCAAGGGGAAAATAAAGACTCATATACTGAAGGGGAGGTCAGGAAAGAAGTTAGCAAAAATAGGATGCTAGATTGGTGGGAGATAACAATGGAATTGCTTTTAGAGGTGGCTGATGTGAGTGAGTGAAGGGACAGTCACTTGGCTGCCCCACATACTCTACAAAACAAATGAGAACATGTGTCCTCCACGTGGAGGGACATCCATTTTCTCCTTAAAAGAAGTCATTTATAAAAGAGCAAATTGGTGATTTGTACTTACAAACTGGACCCTTTTCAAGCCCCTGTCAAGAAGTGATAAATTATTGAAGCAAAGTATAAAGTGTTTTATTTTCCGTGTACACACAGCAAAACCTGGTGAAATGTTTCTGTTCACCTTTCCTGAGTTATTAATTTAAAAAAAATGTTTCCGATTATTCTCTGATCTTCAAAATAAAATGGCACAAACGCCACACACGCCCCTCCAGAGCCAGCACTCCTTCCCAACTTCCCCCCTCATGCCCCCACATCCTTCAGCCAGGCAACTGTTTCAAATTGCACCCCAGCTCCAAACAGGGATGCTGCTGAGACTGGGCAGGGAGGGAAGAGGAGGGCCGATGCAAGCTCACACAACGGTCTGGTGTCCATTCAACCACAGCACCAGATATATTTGTTGTTACTAGAGACAGAGTGGAACTATTCAGAATGCAGCAGGGTGGGGGGAAGCTCATTAGTAATTGTGCAGATCCCCTCAGCAGGAGTCACATAATCCAGAGACATTGCCTTTTGCCAGGCGATATGAAAGCCTGGGGTTCCTATCTGGGACAACTTCACTCTTGAACACAGCTCTGATTTTAAAGAAAGTTTTCCCCAAAGCCAATTGCTAAGCAAGTTAGAAGAAATTCTTTCCCAATCACAGCTTAGCAACTGGAACCTGAATGAGTTTATGAGCCCTGGGTTTTGCTTTCATATAAATGACTGAGTTGCACGGAATGGCTCTTTCTCTCCTGTGGCCACGAACTGATTAACACTGATGTTACACTCCTAAAAGGAGCAAGGAAACCTAAAAGGTCTAATTGCACAGGCGGAGTCACAGGGTGACTGCTGACAGGAAGGTTTTTGCCCAACTGGTATATGGTTAATTCTTTAGAATTTCTCTCCCAACTCAACTGGGATTTCCACTCAGTCTGTGGAAGTGCCACTGTTAGAACCCCCATGCTATTTTCTATCTAGGTGACTGAATCAGCAGCTGAACTTCTGACCTCATGGCCTCTTTTTATAGTCTCCAACGGAAACTGGATGCCTTTGTTGAACATTTTTCACCCAAGTATCTTGTATGTGAGTAGAAGGGGACAGGATAAAGGAGGAAATCTCTGGAATGTTTTAATTATATACCCATACATGCACCACTGTAGTCTGCTGAATAAATAAGGCAAAGCGAATGACATGACATTTAATAACCTTGTAGGAAAAAACAGACTTTGTCTCTTGTTTTTAATTATTATAGCATTCTATACACTGACACAGAAGTAAAAGAAAATGACTGAAACTTAAATGTGAAAACTCTTTACAAGTCAATCCACAACTTTATACATTTATCTTACTCACATGTCAGTGAAAAGTCACCAACTACTATGAAATCAGGATAACTTATAGCACAAAAGAATCAAAAATAGAAAAACTTTCATTAAAAAATACATCCAACTATGAAAAGAACTGCTCCTTGGTGTCTTCACATCCTTCTCTTCTGCGTACTTATGTATAATACTGAAAAGACAAAAATAAATATTTAGCAACTGCTGTTAAGTATCGTAATAGCAAGTTTTAAAAGCAAATTTTGGCTTGACACCTCGCAAATTTAAAAGGAATGCTCACAACATACAATTAATTCAGGAACAACTACACAACTTGTTTTATGAGTCTAGACCTGGGTTTGATTTCTTATATGACTGCAACTAATCTTTTCCATCCACTGATTGACTTCACAAATTGTGGCCAGAATGATAAACAGGAAAGTCCCTTAACTATAAGACTTGTTCATTAGTAATCGTGCAGATCCCCTCAGCAGGAGTCACATAATCCAGAGATACTGCCTTTTGCCAGGCATTGATATGAGACTACTCTATCATTAAAAGCACAATAATGGTACTTTTATTATCAAAGTAAATCTACCAGGCTAGATTTCAGATTAGGAATAGTGTTTTTACTCATCTCTCCAACATAATTGTAAACCTGCTGCTCACCTTTTCAATTGCACCAGGATCAACAAAAGCTGAGTTGTTTTTTTGTTGTTGTTGTTGCTTTTCCAGGCACCAAAGCCCTTAGTCTGAGTTACCTGACAGAGACTCAACCTTTGGTATTATCCAGTTTTGCTTTGCTAGTCTTGTCATGACCCCCAAACAGAACTCAGTGGGGTATGTCGTATTGTGAGAATAAGACAAAACTGGATGATGGGTCACTGGTCAAGCTGTCACCAGAGGTACATTCCTTCCCTAATCCCCACCATGAGTATTCAGATTCTGACAGGTTTGTTCAAAGTGAACATTAAGGGATGTCTTGGCCAAAGAAAACAGCTCAGATTCATCAATTAAGTCAGGATTCTTCTTAGGAGCTGAAGAGGTGAACTGGGAATCCAAAGATAACAACTGCATTATAGAAAAGGCCATATGAAGGCAAGCACTGAATGCCACAAAAACACCTCTGGGGAAACTGGACAAGTCTTAGGTACGAGGAGCAAGTGAAAGGCTCCACCTGTCATCACTCACAGAACATCCTGTGGACTGTTGCTATCAGCTGTCTTAAGGCAAGATCATAACACTTCTTAGTAAAAAGAACACGAAAAATAGGAGGAGAAATTCTACACCCTGGAAGCATCAAAGCATGTATATAAAGACATGATGCAGAAATGTGGTCCTGCAAAGATAGAGGCTAGAGTATCTACTATACGACTCAGGAAATTTCACCCATAGCTCAGAGATCCAACTGCTAAGGGAGGCAAAGATCTCCTTGCCAAGAAGCAAAGAAATCAAGAAAAAAATCTGAAGTAAAGAACCTGAGAGCTCCATTTGGGGAACAGGATCAAAATGTCAGAGTTGGTCAAGGGATAAATGCCATAATTCAATTTCTTCCCCTTCCTGCCAAAAATTCAAACATGACTTCACTGGATAAGTTAACTTGTGTTTTGAAATGAAGTACTTAAATAACCACAATAATCATAGCAATATATTAGCAATTGAAAAGCTGAGTACTTCAGAACCATATTTCCTATTTTTCCATTTTTGCCCTATTTAAGGTATAAACCTCTACAAAAAGCATGTGAATGCTTTATAAAAAAAGGTCAAATAGGATAAGCTAAGCACCAAATTATGTAAACTCAACAGAGCAGGGAAACAGCACCCGTTCTTACCAGACTGTGAGAAGCAAGAATATGTGTTGGGGGAATATAAATATATGGAAGAGAATGGGGTTCCAGATCAGTATACCAACATCCCTCATCAGCAAGAGAAGGAGAAAAGAATTTCTAGTTCCACAATTCCATGATGCACCTAAAAAAAGAACTGGCAACACTGAAAATCCAAGACTTACAATCATTTAAAAAGAAAAAAAAAAAAAAAATCTAAAACTCAACCTTCAAATGATCTAGAAAACCCCCTAGTACTCCTGATTATAAACATTTGAAATAAAAGGCTTATTTCAAATGCTGTAGAACTATAGAGTGAAGAAATATTACCATTGTTTCCTCGGATAAATGCATCCCCATACTTATTCTTCAGCTGTCCATTAACATATTCTTCTGTCTGCTCCAGGGCTATGTTCATGTAGCCATCCAGGCAAGCTAAGACCCCTAGAGATAGAACGAGTCAAAAACAAGATATACAAAGTAAGTAAGAGTTGAAAATTACAGGGCATATCTTAGAACTGACAATTTCTTTATTCAATAGTCCTTAAATGCATAATATAAAAATTCACACTGATAACAAAACCCAATAGACTTAAGCACAAAACAAGCCTTTATTCTACGGCACTCTGAACGAAGGCTAGGAAGTGCATAATGTGAACATGGTCACACATCACCACTACAGGACAAGCAACGAACTGTCACTTCCCTCCTGGAATGCTTGATCACCACAGCAACTTTAAAAGCCTTCACAAAAGTAACAGAATAAGAATATTCCAACTAAAATGCCATTCTCTGGACACCAAAGAAAGGAGTGGGCAATTATGCATGGACAAATGATCCTCGGTTCCAGTGGCATTTCTTACTTTAGCCACTAAGTGAAATACGGGTCTGGCAGATTTATTTCACTCTTTCACAACATCTACTGCAGCAGATGAATGTACTCCAGGGTTAAGAGGAAGTCTCCACAATCTGTTAAAATAATAGAAGAGGAGACAGCAGGTGCTCCTGAAAGAACATCTCAAAGCTGTGACTCACACTGAAGAGCAGCTTGAGAATACAGGGCAACATATTGCATTATAACACATCCCATTCTGTTTTGTTACAGTTATAATATTTTCAAATCAAAACTAATAAGAGAAAAACAGCTAAAAACATTCTAGGGAGCTTTCAAGGAAACAGTGTGAGTGAATCACTTTAATTGTGTTAAGACAGTATAAATTTTGCAAAATTTGACCAGATGATTTGTTTTCAAAGGCTGAAAATCTGTAAGCCTCTAACTCTCAGCATCTAATTTAAAGTGCTATTTTCTAGGGGAAAAAAAGAAAGAAAATAAAGCAAAACCACACACTACAGATTCAATTTGATTAACCAAGTCAACAGTTTCATTTAAAGTCTTAACTTCATTAATATGCACCTCACTCTCTGCTTCTGCCCCCATTATCCTCCACACAAAAAAGTTTCTTTTCAAAATTGTGTGTGTGTAACGAGAGCACAGACATTAACCTAAGGGAATTCGGAGAGAGGCTGTAAACTTTCAAAGAACCAGAATGGACTGTGAACTATTAAGAACAATTATTTCCCAGCAAAAGAAAGCTTAAGACACAACTTTGCAGTCTGGTTCCTGCTGGACTAGATTACATCCAAATCACAATCCTAAATGAGCAGGAATGTCGAAGATATGATATGCAACTATGAATAAAAGCTAAACAAAATGATTATTTCAAGATGCAAGGTTCACTTCTAATGGGAGTATCTGTTTTCGAAGCAAAAGTTAAAAAAACAAACAAACAAAAAAAAAAAAAAAAAACCTGCTCAGGAGGTTAGAGTTATAGTCCCCTTCCTTCTCCAGGATATTAAAAAGTACTACAAATAATAGGAAACAATGTTTTCTTCAACATTAAAGAGAAAGAAACTCTGTCAGAAAGTTACTATTTTTTTTTTTTTTTTTTGGTACTGGAGATTGAACCCAAGGGCACTTTGCCACTGAGTTTCATTCCTAGTCTTATTTATTTATTTAATTTTGAGACAGGGTCTTGCTAAGTTGCTGAGGCCAGCCTTAAACTTGTGCTCGATCCTCCCACCTCAGCCTCCTGAGTAACTAGATTACAGGAGTGCATCACTACACCAGGCTTTTTTTTTTTTTTTTTAATTATTTGTGGTTAAATAATAAGCACATTCTTTTAGTAAGGCCCCCTACATAGTGTAAAATATTTTGCTTTAAGAACACAGAGATCATGGACAGACAATCATAAATGAAGAAAAAAGTATGGTTATTTCCCATGTAAAAGGCTGTTTGGTCTTGTTAATAAACAAAGAAAATACAAACAAAACTAAATATCACTTGCTGCTACTTAGATTGGAAAAGAAAAATAAAAGTTCATAAAGGCTCTGAGAACATAGAGAAGAAAAAATGTTGGACCTAATGGAGGACCAGCCACCTGGCAAACTCAAAAATCCCAGCCTAGGAGATTTATCCAGAAAGACACTACACATTCAAGATGTGCTAAAAAAGCAGTTGCTTTTAATGGCAAAAATTTGTTAAATAAATCTCAGTAGTCATTAAAGGAAACCAAGTAAAAACAAAACTGGTACAGTCACATGAGGGATTCCTATGTAGCCACTAGAATTTTTTCCATACTGTCACAGAACTAAATGTGTTAAATAAATAAATAAATCAGGGTCATGTGCAGTTGATTCCATTTATGTAAAATAATATACAGAGAGATAAAAATTGGGAAGGCAGATTATCTCTGGATGGTAGAATTTGAGGAGATTTTGTTTTCTTTACTTTTTCTCCATGATTTGTTTTTAAATTCTTTCTTTCTTTTCTTTTCTTTTTTCTTTTTTTTTTCAGTACTAGGGATTGAATGCATGGATGCTCTTCTACTGACATGTCCCCAGCCTTTTTAAATTTTTTATTTTGAGAGAGGATCTAAGTTGCCCAAGCTAGCCTCAGATTTGTGATCTTTCTGCCTCAGCCTCCCAAATCTGTGGGATTACAGTTGTGTGCAACTGTACCTAACTCTATTTGTTTTTAAATTTCTAAAAATAAAACTAAAACATGTATTACACCTTTATAAATATTTTCCTTAAAGAATACAGAGGAAACAAAGTTAAGAAGACTGATGCCTTCAATAAAATGGGTACTAAGAAAATACTGAACACAAAAATGTCCCCACCCTAATCAACAGTCAAATATACTCAAACCCGAGAAGTCTAGTGATCACTTTATCACCTCCATAGGGCTCATCAATAAGTCAATGGGTGAAAAGCAGTATACAGAGACTTTATAATTTCTCAGTAACTGGTATAAATCCACTAGTTATAATACAAAAATCAAATTAAATTAGTCATTAATGTCGACAAATAAAGCAAGCTGGGCATGGCATGTGCCTGTAGTCCCAGTCAGGAGGCTCAGATGGGAAGATCACTTGAGCTCAGGAGTTCAAGATCAGCCTAGGCAACAAAACAAAAACAAAGAAAGAAAAAGAACAAAGGAAGGGAAAAAGCAGTAAAGCAGTGGCTTCTTAACAAGGTTCCTGACTTAAGCCTGAATTTGAGTCCCAGCTCCTCCCTTTCTATGTGGGGATAATCAAAAGAGACCTCAAAGGATTCATGTTCGGATAAAATGAAAATGTGTTAAAAAGATCAACACACTGACATGTAGTAAGTTCTCAACAAAATGATGTCTGCATGTGCAAAAAGTGAAAGCTCAAGAGATTACCATCATTAATTATCTAGAAGAGACCAAGGCCACAAAACTTTGCTAATGAATTAATCATCTATACTTGTGAAATATTCTACGTAATTTCATGTATCTTAACTTTGCAAGATTTGGGGTTTAGCAACTTTTTAAAATGAAATTTGGTATCACTCCTTCTGCAAAGTTAATTTCAGAGCCTCTTAAAGAGTATGCTCTACAAGAACAGAAAGGCACCACCCAATACCCCACACATCACATAATTGGGAAAGTCAGGCTATAAAATGATGCTGCTCAACAGCCGCCTGCCAATCTGAAATACTTCTGCAAAAACAAAGGCTGCTGCACAAAGGCGTTCTTCACTACTTGGTTATTCCTATCTGAGTTGATTGTGAGTCCCTGGCTCCCACCAGGGAACTTTGGTATGTATCATCTCCAAAAGGAGACAGAGTTCACGCAACTAACAGCGGAAGTCAGAAGAACACACTTTGCTGTTAGATTTTTCTCTCTAAAAGGAACCATCTCAGAGGTACAAAGAGGTACAAAAAGAGCTGGACATAAAAAATGTTGATGATCAATGCTTTTTTGGTCTATTGGGTACCCTGAGTAAGTCACATTGGCTTATTTAGTTACACCAGTGAGGATAAAACATGAAAATATTACCTCGATAATCCACTCCAGAATTTAATTTTACCACAACTGGCCGTCCGATGATTTGCTTTAAGAAGTCACTAGGGGTTTGCTTCCGCAGACTCATTTTAACAATCCTGATTAGAAATATGAAAGGAAGCAATAAATGTAATGACAAAAGTTAATTATTCAACCAAAAAAACCTTGAAGCTAGGAAACTGAGTAGGTAAGGACCACGTATGAAGACTTGGTATTATTATTCCACTGCTACTACTACATGACCACTAACAAGTTGTCAGTGCTTACTATGAAGCCAAGTGTTTTACATGCATTATTTCATGCAGTCCTCACAACATGGTTTCATGGCAGGGCCTCATTGGAGCACTCTGTATTCACAGAGCAGCTACTCCTTGTCACCTGTCACTGCTATCTCACACACAGCATACCCATTACAACCACTACTACACTCACCATTTAATGAACACATATTTTATGCTGAGCATTCTATTAACATCTTTAAAAGCACTATCAAATTTAATCTTTACAGGAACCTCAGGGAGAAGGTCTTTCTATCCCCATTTTGCTGATGAAAATAAAGACACTGAAAGATTAAATAATTTTCCTCTAATGTGATGAAACCAAAATATGATGTAACAGTCAAGTTCTAACTAGTCTCATTTTAAAGTCTTCTCTATATACAAAGGCACATTATGAACAACTGATGTCTAAACAGTACCTATGAGGATAATTATTATAATCATTACTGAAAACTAATAACTGAGTACACTACTCAAATTGGTTTTTTGTTTTCAATCAAAATAGTCAAACATTGTTTCATAAATATCACTGCTTATTTTACTTCCAGTAAAATCACCCAATGATCTGATTCAAGTTCAGGATCATTGTTTGAGATGTTCTCAAAGTGAATCTGTGTATCTAAGCAGTTTGGTAAGCTGAAATGCCATGAACCAGTTTTCATTGGTTCAACAAATACTCATATGCAAACACTGTGCAAGAAATTCAAATACACATCACACACAGAAGCTGTGACCTTAGGACCTGAGAATCTAGAAGAATCATCTAAACGCTTGTTGAAGGGTCATAAGTAAATAAGTGATTACATTTTCGGTAAAATAATTTTCTCTTAACAGGAAAAGCCAACACCTAGGTTAAATAATATACAAATTTAATAACTATCATTTGGACCATCCACAGTACCCACCTACAAGGATGGTAATATTTTTTTAAAAAATATGATCAAGTAACTATTTTGTTCAGCCAGATTCAACTTTGCCACTGAATTGCCAGCTCATTTTTTTAAAGCAGCACAGCCTCAATAGATAACTAAAATTACAACTACTACTACTACTACTTAGTCCACATAGCAATTTTATTTATGTGTTTTCAGTGCAAAGAGAAAAATTACAAAGTAAATACTGTAACAGATTCAGTACCTTTAATGAGTTTAGTGAAAACAAACAAATGTTCTCATTCATCTATAAACTATCTATTTATGTCCCGCATATTTACCGTTTTATGGCTAAACAACGATACTCATCTCATCTCATGAATCTTAGAATCATTTCCTATTGCAGATGTCAAATCCCATTATGCCAGTTTCTTCATGTACAAAATCGAGATAAGGTCAGCTGTCTATTTAGCATTTAAAAAAACACACTAAAATACACTGTGATGGGAAAACCTAGTTCACAGGTTTAAGTGTAAGGGATTAATTAATTATTAGTAATTTCACCTATTCCTAAGCATTTACAATTTAGGATGAAAAACACTTGAAAAGCAAAAAGTGAGAAGCAGAGTTAAAAGTTAATGTTGGAAGAGAATACAAACCCAGATGACCAGTTGCTTGACAGTATCCCTTAAAGGCATTAACTTTCTGTACCATAAAAAAACAAACAAACAAACAAACAAAAACAACACAGATATGTTCTAAGCTCTCCAAAGGAAACACCTCCATTAAGCCTCAATTTTAGTCCAGTTAACATCAATCCCTTCCTGAAGGCAATCAAGCACTGAAACTCTCATGGAGCAGCTACAAAGTGTCAGACACACAGGCTGGAGATGCAACCACAGCCTTTGGGCCCTTGGAGCTATACTCCAGAGGAGGGTTCAAAAAAAAAAAACCAATGGAGATTTTTACAAAGGCTGTATGCAATCGGGTAGAATATTTATGTATAGAGAAAGAAGTAGGCAAGATAGATCAGAGGATTTCTAGAGGTGACACCTGAGCTGAGTGTGAGGGAAATGGAGTGCACCAGCTGAAAGGAGAGAAGTCTCAGCAAAGACACTGGATGACTGGATGGTGTGTTTGGATTTGAAGGTCACATCTACACAGGCAAGGAGGACACAGCTACATTCGTTTGTAGGGATCATAAGCTTGAGCCTCTGAGTCAGTTTCCCACATTTGAGTCACTTGAAGATTCCTGTCGGCGGTTCTAGAGAAGGATTCAGGGTCTTCAGGGTCTGTTCGCACAATCCTAGGAGACTGGCATGAACTGGCAAGCGTGGGAAATACTGTCAAGGACAGGGAACGGAGGATTCTAAGCAGAATTGCCTGATTCCACTTTCTGCTTTAAGCTGCGGAAGAGAGCAGGCCATCTCAGTTTTGGTATCTTGGTTTGGCATTTGGTTGTATGTAATACAACCTGGAACTATTTACTTTTTTTTTTTTTTTAAACAGGTCTTTTCTCATTCAAAAACCCATAAGCCACATGAAAGGAGGGACTGGTAACAAGCTTCTCATTTGTTTCCTAGAATATCTACATTCTGTTAGAACTCTTGAAAAAAATAACATTTTAAAAGTTATTTGGGAAGACTATGGTTGCCTCAAACACATTTTATCCATCACTTTAGTAGAGCCATATCTTTTACATTAGTCTTCATTAGGCCTCCTTGGTACTCCCTGTTACTTAATGACTTGCCCATAAATCCATTTTGTATGAGTAAATTGGTCTTGACACCACAATTTTTCCCATCACTTGGCTCAAGTAATTTTAAGTTTTCATCTTTTAAATTGGATAAGGCAGAAAGAACGGTTCTGACAATTTCTGAAGCAAGAGATAAGACTCCTGAACCATAAACACGTAAGAGGAAAAAGACCTCCTTTCTGCAGGGTCACCTTGGTAAAACTTCTCCCTTTAAAATTAAAGCCATCATCACCTTCTATGACTCCTATCCCTCCCCTGACTCCTACTCAGGCTTGTTTTAAATGACCTATTTTCACAAATGGCTATTAAGTCAAAGGCAGTGTACTTTCTGTCAGAAGCCACAGAAAGGTCTATAGAGTATGAGGACATCTGCATACTGCTCTGCAGAGGTTTTATTTGTTTGCTTTTTTTGGTAAAAGAATCAGGGGGAGAGGGATCAAACTTCATTCATTCAATGATGTGCTTATGGATTCATAAGCAATTCACACAGAAACCCTATGAAGTGGATGATGAACCAAGGCTTGACCCCAAAGCTCAAACCTTTTCAAAAGTACATGCTGTCTGTCGCCTTTTTGAATACGCCAAGATTCCCCTATTAAACCTGGGGAATGGCCGTGGAGACATGTAGATCTTATTGAATAAGAGTAACTAACAAGGAGGGAAAATTACCCAGTGACAAAGTACTGTAAATTTGCCTGCAAAGAAATATAATAGCTGAGTGGAAAGAGATTTGATGTGATTTTGAGTTATGCTATTGAACAGAAAATCTGGAAGTCCTTAATTCTTGGCAGTGTTTTCCTATAAACCTTTACTTATGCCTAGTGTTTACAGTTTAGGGTGGAAAAAGAAAATCTGAAAAGCAAAAATTCGCATGGAAACATAACATTACAACCCAACTAAATGCAGCATCATACAAAACTATCAAAGTCAGAGGAGGGTGCCCCACTGAGAACGGCTCTCCACACAGCACCCGACTGAGACAGAGGAGTGCCTGCTCTTCTGAAGAATTCATACCAGTCCTTCCACCCCAAGCACAGGATTACTGCCTCCTCTCTCCAAGGGCCAAGAGAGTCCCCTCAGAGCACCTCTTTCCACTGTCAGTCACCACCCTTCTCAGCTAGTTGCCCTTCTCAGGCCATTTTGTCATTTTCCCATTTGCCAACCAATCTCCCACAGTAGATTCTAACAGCTCAGGGACAGAGAAGGCATCTTCCTCATTTGGTATCCTGGTTACCTGAGCAGACTGCCTGAGTCTGTGAAGAGACATTTAAGACCAGTGCCAAGCAAAATCCCAGTCCCATTCTCTCCCCACCCCCACCGCTCAAACTACAGGTTCAGAGGCTAGTAACTATCATTTATGACTTCAGCAGTTATCAACTTAGAAATGTCTCTGTTGTTGAGCACCAAGTAAGAGAAAGAGAAGGGAAAATAGAAAAATTTCTGTGTTGTTGAAGAAAGCGAGACATCCAAGTCTACAGAGATGCTTGTTAAAAATGCAGAGTCCTGAAGCCTACCTCAAGCAAAAGGCAGTTACTTACTTGTAAATTACTATAATTTACAATTTTTCAAGTTCCCCAGATCATTCCTATAAACCACTGGTTCTCGACTAGGGGTGACTTTGCACCCTACTGTCAGGGACATTTAAAAATGTCTGGATGGGCTGGGATTGTGGCTCAGTGGTAGAGCGCTTGCCTGACATGTGTGAGGCACTGGGTTTGATTCTCAGCAGCACATACAAATAAATAAATAAAATAAAGGTCTATCAACAACTGAAAAAATATATTTTTAAAAAATGTCTGAAGACTGTCATGTCTGAGGGTGGTGCTAGTGGTATCTGGTAGATAGAGGACACAGACGTTGCTAAATATCCTACAATGCACAGGAAAGCCCTCCACAACAAAGGCTTATCTGGACCAAAATGTCAATTGACAAAACTTGCTAACTAAAATAAAAAACATTGTTCTCTGGACTTAAAGCAAAAAGGAGTTTTAAAGAAATCTTTGAGCCAGGCACAGTAGGGTGTGCCTATAGTTCCATCTATTCACTGAGGCAGGAAGATCACTTGAGTCCATGAGTTTGAGACTAGTCTGGGTAATAAGTGAGACCCTTTCTCCAAAAAAAAAAAGAAAGAAAATAAAAGAAGTCTAAGAAATGAGAACCAATAATTATGTCCTAGCCAAATAATGGATTATAAAATAATTAGCTCTCCATATCCTGTGATTTTCATGGATCACCATACTAAAAAAAAAAAAAAAAAAAAAAATACAGTTAGACCTATACTGGTTATATGTAAAGTGAACATGACTTTTGTCATTATTTCCTAAACAATCCAAAAGAATATTTACGTTGTGTTAAGTAATCCAGAAATGATTAAAGTTATAGGGGAAGATATACATAGGTTATAGGCAAATACTACGATGTTTACATAAGGAACTTGAACACCCATGGATTTTAGTATCTGCAAGTGTCCTGGAACCAATCCCTCTCAGATACTAAGGGACAACTGCATAGCTTACTAGGAATATTTTATTCTAATGTATAGAGAATCTGAAAGCAACTGAAAAAAATCCTGAAGGGAACTGCCTTTTTAAATAATGGGTTTCTAGTCCTAGCCATGGAAATGGTCACTTTCCCACTTATCAGTATTTTAATTTCTTCAACAATTAAACTCTTTTACTAAGTAAAATTCTAAAAGGAAAGAATAATCCAGGTGATGTAAAATTAAAATTCTCTTCTATGCCACATTCAGTGAGAAAGCATCTTGAGGCAGATAAGGGTACTCACTTGGGAGGCAGGAAACCTGAATTCTAATCCCATCTCTGCTATTTAATTAGCTGTGTGACTTGGGTAACTCATCACTCCACCACTCAGGCCCCAGGTTCCTCATCTGCAAAATAAGGCAGTTATGCTAGATGACCACTGAAGTCTCTTCTGCTCTAACATCCAATTAGTCTATATCATAACTCCACTAATACACACACACACACACACACACACACACACACTCTCTCTCTCTCTCTACTGAAGATTCCTGCAAAAATATTTTAGCAAGCACAATCACTAGGCATCACTATTAATAATAAAATTGCAAAAAGAGGCTTTGCTAGTTGATGTGTTAAGAAATATACCATACAGTCATACCTGAATGATATCAACTACTAACACTTGATTGAAAAAAAAAATTGGCAATGTTTATGAACACCTTAAAAATACTCTGTTAGAACACAGCATCTAATGATTTAACTTCTGAGAATTTAGTCCATGGAAATAATTTACAATACAGTTGAGGGGTAAAAAGTTTATCAAAGTATCATCTGAATGTATTATCTGATGCTGAAATGGAGCAAAGACTCAAAAACAATCCAAATGCCTCACAGTCAGGGAAACGGCTGAATACCTGATGGGACCCACGAAATGATAAAGTAGCCAGCCAACCAAAAGAAGAAATGGAATGAGAAATGATACTTAGGAAAGGTTTTTAAATGGAAGTGGAAAACTAAATATACTGTTAAGTGATAAAAACATGCAGAGTCTTAGCTAAAGTCTAAATTAGCACATACAAAAGAAAAAGTGGGTGTAGGTTGAGGGGTTTTGTGCATATCATTTTCTTTACCAAAGACTGTATTTTCAATTTTTTTTTTCCTACAATAGTCATGTATTAGTTACTACGGAGAGGCGTGAGGAGGACATTAAGTTACCACAAACATGAAACGCATCATCTTAATCCTAGACACCCTAAATAAAACACCCGCTAGGCACGCGCGCACAAGGACACAGAAAACTCCAGGTGACAGGACTTCACACCGTGCAAAAAAACATCGTGAGGCTCCTGACTTGACAACTCGGTGGATGGGCCAGACGAGCTCTTAATTCCTGGGGCTAGGCACAGTGACCGAGGCCCCGCAACTCCCTGCAGCCCAGGGAAGCGGGCGAAGCTGGGCCTGGGTTTGGGTCCTCTTTCCCGCCATACCCCGGGTTCCCAACCAGGGCAGCCCGGGAACCAACCCCGAGCCAGCCGGAACCGCACCGCTCCTCCAACCAGAAACCTCGTGGCCACACCAGGCGCCCAGGAGAGAACGCGGAGCGGCTCGTCGCGGCGACCCGACACCCCCGGGCGCCGGGGCCCGCTCCCCAGGCCCTTTCCGGGGCGGCCCGGCCCGGTCCGGTCGCTGCAGTCGCCGCCCGGCGCGACACAATACTGGGGCCTCCAACCCAGGGCTGCACGCGACTCCGTCCTCGGCCCGCCAGGCCGCCGGGCTCACCTAGAAGCCGGGATCCAGCACTCTCACCCCCCGCGCCCCACGAGCCCGGCCTCCGCGGACAATCCGAGCGAAAACCGAAACCGCCGAGGCGGCGGCACTTTTCTGCCTCAGCCAATCAGTGCTGTCCTCTACTACGGCAGCTGGCGGGGACCGAAAAGCCGGAGCGGGCCGGAGCGCGCGAATCCAGGAACTCTTGTTTAGTGGCAAAATTGGTGCAATGGGGTTCGAGTAGTAAGAACTGGCGTTCTCTCTTCTAATAGAGAGCCGAGTGCAAAAACCGAAATAAAAATATGAAACAAACTGTTTTGGATAAGATTTCTTTACAGAAGTGTAACAAATAGTAAGGCATAAGAAACTGAAATGCATTCTTAAATAATGGACTGTATGTACCCAGAAATGTCCTTGTGTCATTTAAAGCAAATACACAAAACAACCTCAAGTCTTTAAATACACCTTTGAATGTTAATTAAATATATGAAGGCTCAGACACTATTAGCAAGAGACTGTTTCCATGGGAATGTTAAATGTTACAAAAAATTAAAGTCACTAAAACAACTGAATTATAAATGATACAAGTTATATTGCATTACAGAATAGTTCCAGTTGAAAATAGTATGCATACCAGTGTAACTCTACATCGTGCACAACCACAAGAATGGGAAGTTATACTCCATGTCTGTGTAATATGTCAAAATATACTCTACTGTCATGTATATCTGAAAAGAACAAATAAAAAAATAAAATTCAATTTAAAAAATAAAATGGTGTGCAGATATAATTTAATTGCTACTATGGGAACTTGATTTGGAATTTTGCATGAATCCTCTATAGTGTAGCTATTAATGGGAAGGGAGAGAAAAAAGAAAACTATTTCCTACACACAAATCCTCATCAGCCTAAAATTTACACTTTAATTCTATTTATGATATAAAACACTATAAACAAAGTGATAATAGCTTCAAACAACAGATCCTTAACCCTGGTAAAAGTTATAGAATTTAAGGTGCAGAATTTTTCTCAGATGAAAAAATGTGTTCCCTTTTTTTAAGTCTAACGGCAAAAGAAAGGAAACTTTGGTTGATATTATGGAAAGAGAACAACTAGTTCAGACCAAATAGTTACAGATTTATTGGAAGGTCTGTATTTGAAGTTCTTGCAATATAAAATTGAATGTAAATAAAAAATTTAAGTAAAGTACTATTTAAATCAAATAGCTAGCTGCAAGGAACAAACATGGTACCATATAAAACCCTGTCCCTAAAAACTTTCTTCATAAACGAAGTCAAATTGCACCACATTCCTCACTGATTGTTTTAATTATTCAAAAAAAGTGTTTGACTCAAAGCTGCTTTCCCTCTGCCCTAGTCCTCATGGAGCTATGAAGCCTGGTGTGGTGGGAAGGAGCAGTGGGGCATTCTCAGGACTTGGTTCATCTGCAGAACAGCTGCCACCTTCTCCAAGGGACATAGATTTGTAAAGTCTCAACTAGACAAATAGTTTGGGCCAACAAACATATAAAAAATGTGGTTGGTCCCAGAAACCCCTGAGCAGCTTAGATTTGGCCTTTACTAACTTGCAGGCAACTTTCCATTGCCACATTTTTTTTTCATCCTCTTTTATTATATGAAGAAAACATGTGCAAAACTTTTTTAGCATTGGTTCAAAAACTTGTCTTTGAAACCATGTACATAAGCCTTGCATTATTAAGGAGACTTAAAGTCATAAAAAATGATTTGGAAAGACTGGGTTTAATTCAAATAGTTCAGTCTGGTTGCTACAATTAGTGAACTTACAGTGGTATATCATTATCATCCAAAGTCCATAGTTTACATTAGGGTTATACATTATGTGGGTTCTGATAAATGCATAATGATGTGTATCCACAAATAGTTTCGCTGCCCCCCAAAATTCTCTGTGTTCCACCTATCCAGCTCTTCCTCCCCACTAATCCACGGCAACCACTGATCTTTTTTTACTCTTTTTCCCTTTTCCAGAATATTGTATAGTTGGAATCATGCCATACAGAGTTGGTGGCACACCACTGCATTTTCCCTTCTCTGTAGCCTTTTCAGGTTGATTTCCTTCACTTAGTAAGATGCATTTAAGAATCCTCCATGACTTTTCATGGCACGACCACTCATTGAAGTGCCGTATAATATTCCATTATCTTGAAGTGCCACCGTTTACTTATTCATTCACTTACTCAAAGACATTTTGGTCGCTTGAAAGTTTTGGTAATAATAAATAAAAGTACTGCCAATAGGCAGGTTTTTGCATGAAATTAAGTCTTCAACCCATTTGGGCAAATGTCAAGGAGTATGATTGTGGTAAGATTATGCTTAATTTTGCAAGAAACTGCTGAGCTGTCTTCCAGTGTGTCTGTATCATTTTGCATGCCCACCAAGCAGTAAATAAGAGTTCCTGTTGCTCCTAATTCTTACCAGAATTTGGTATTTCCAGTGTTTTTGATTTGGGGCCATTCTAATAGGAGTGTAGTTGTATCTCATTGTTTTAAGTTGCAATTTCCTAATGACATGTGAAGTATCTTTTTGAATGCTTATTTGACATCTGTGTATCTCTGCTGAGATGTCTATTTTGGTCTTTGGTCCATATTTTAAATCAAATCATACTTTTGAATAACTATGTCTTTAAATGTTTTATGTTCATAAGAGAAGGTATCATGTCTAACTTATTTTCTAAAATACCAAGAGCTCTGTGAACATGTGGGCAATTTTATAAAGATGATGATGATGATAAATAAAAACATAGAATTGGATTGGCCAACACTCTCCAAAGCCAATTTCAATACCTAACATCACTGTTAAGCTTCTAAGAATACTGGTTGGTCTCATTTGAGCAATGCATTAACCGGTGTGAAGTGCAGGTGTAGACCCAGACCTTTCCTTGACCTTCAGTCTGGGCAACCAAAATACCTTAGCTATGATGCTGTCATTTGGGTACTTAAGGCACTATTATCCACTGTTCCTCATGGGATGTGAAAATTACTTGCTAAAGAAAATGGGAAGAAAGACACTCTATGTTTGTTGAATATCTTGAGACATAATACAAGCTTATTGGTTGATGGGAAAATTTCTCAGGAAAAGCAGGTCTTGTTTTTAATCCCAAGAAAGGCTATGATTCTACACCCTGGGTAAGTGGTTTCAGATACCGTATTTGAGATGTTGAAGTAAATGTTTGGACTCCATCAGCCACTATTTTGGTATGACTTGAATTTCCAGAGATGGGCTCAGGATCTGAACCCCCATGAACAAGGTCTCCCAAATGTTGCGACATTCCCTGCTGCGTGGTGAACTACGGAAAACCTCTCTCAGCTGTAAAACTCAGTGAAATTGGTGTGAAGCTGCCCTTGTATTTTAATCAAGATGAACTTGAAAGGTGAACATTGTAAGTGGGAGAAATTATTTATAATTTGGTAATAAAAGTTTATGTCTAACACTCCAAATTTCATACATCTGCTATGTGCGGCCCTGAGATATAAAACAATTGAAGTTGGCTTTACATTTGGCCTCATATGAAAGGTCATAAATTAGAATGATGGCGTTCGTCCTCTTTCCTAGCTCACAAAATTTCCATATTAACATCTTCACCTCAAACATAAATGGTTACCCAGCTACAAAGGAAAGAGTTGTATTGGCCTTTATGAATTATAGTTTATGTTGGAAATCTGTGGGTACATAAGGCAGCTATTCAGCTTGCAGTGGTGCATACCTACTTCAGTGAAGCTAATTCTACCACAGTGAAACTAATTAAAACCGTATGGCTAATTTAAATAAATAAAGTGCAATATATAAAAATTTAGGAATATTTTAGATATCAGCAAATGCTTGCCAAGGTATGTGATTCTTTTAACTCATAGTGCATTTTTATATCTTCCAGGGATTTTCTCTGCTAGAAGACCTCTACTGAGTTTATTTAAAATTAAACTTGCTTTCAATTTTCAAAATGTCTCTTTCTAATGTGGTTTTAACTGATAATGTGAAAAATCTTACTTTTTTTTAAACTACAAAACACATTTTATTATGATATATAATAACTAAATTCATTCCAAAATATTGATGAATTGGACCAGTACTTTATGTTTAGACTTTTGAAAAATGTTTATAGCAAAAAAACCAGATGTCCTTAATTTTCCAGTGTGGAATATCAAATCCATATGGTTTTTTGGTGTAGGTTTCTTTCACCAGCCCATTGGTGTAGTTAAAATACAATATGTTATATACTCACAGGGTCAAGTTCAAGAACAACTTTCGAATCTTAGGCCTTCATCCAGGCCTTCATGCAAAACTTTAAGAGAGAAAGTTAGTTTTCCGTAATTTTAAGCATTAGAATCCATTTACCAAATTCTGCATTAGAGAACATAATGTACCCAAAGTTATAAATGTGATTGCATGTCTTAGTCTGTTCAGGCTGCTACAACAAAATACATCTGACTGGATAATTTATAAACAACAGAATTTATAGCTCCGTTCTGGAGGCTGGGAAGTCAGATCAAGGCACCAGATAATTTGGTATCTGGTGAAGTCTTGTTCTCTGTGTCATGGATGGTGCCTTTTAGCTGCACTATGCAGAAAAGGGCGAGGGAACTCACTCAGGTCTTTCATAAAGGGCACTAATCCCATTGTTAGGGAGGAGCTCTCATGACTTAGTCTCTTCCCAAGGCCCCACCTCTTAATACCATATCAGGAATGAGATTCCAGCATACAAAATCTGGGGGAAAACAAATTCAGATCATAGAATAGCATAAGCTCTTTTATCTCATCTTTGTTTTTCCTAAGTAGTTGACTTTTTTTTCTCTCTGTTATCAGGACAACCAGATGTCTTTGTAGTCACTGAATTCCTTGAGCCAAAAAGTACACCCTTCATCACCTAAAACTCTCAGGAACAAAGATTAGAGTTGTTTCTGTTGGGATAAAATCTGCATGAATATCTGGATCTGTTTCTAGAAGATCATCCATCCATAGAAGGTGACCACTTGTCTCACAAATACAACATTGTGTCTGTTCATATTTTTCCCCCAAACAACTGGGATCCAGGTGAGGGTCATGCATACCTGTAGTCCTACCTACTTAGAATGCTGAGGCAGGAGGATCAATTGAGCCCAGGAGTTAAAGGCCAGGCTGAGCAACAAAGCAAGACACTGTCATTTAAAAAAAAAAAAAGACTAAAATAAAAATAAGAATTGGGGAACTAACAATCATTTCATAAATGATAACCAGAGGTAAGAGTAATAGCCTCTTACCTTGAGAATCTTCTATATAAACTCAGTTGAGAAGAGTCTTAGCTGCCTTCTTTTGGAAGGAGAAGCAAGACCTTCTGATTCATGCTGAGGAACTGAGCCAAAATTTGCAGAAGATACAAAATGTGGGGAGGACTAATACCTTCCAACTTCATCAAGGGCTAGGGTGAATGTTACAATGCTGGCTTTGCTTTATTGACAGTGTGCCGCAGTCTGGCTGGGCACAAATGCCGCAGTCTGGCTGGGCACACAATCACGAGCCACCACACAGCTTGTAGATTCAAACAGCAACTCTTTATTCCCGAACTCACACCAGCCGTCTACAATCACGTTCTGGGGAAATCCACGTTCTCTGCCAAAATCCACGTTCTCTGCCCAAAATCACCTCCACTGGGCTTCTATCTCCAAAATATACTGTCTGAATCCCGTGAGAACTCAAGGGGAACTCAGGCAGCAGGATACGCCCTATTCCCAGCAGGAATAATCTTAAACCTTAAACCTGGAACCTAAACTGGGAACACCCTAAACACGATTATCTTAAAACCGGGAACACCCTAATCTGCCTTGGTCCTTGAGCAAGGTCACTTACATTCAATGTCACTGCAACATGTCAGCAACATGGGGTACGCTGGCAAGGAAATTGTCATACCTACTTGGCTAATGGCTCCCAGCAATAGTGGATGGGCGAGGTGCTAAATAGTGGATGAATTAGGATCTATCCTGACATTATTTCCAAACTGCAACATGTTTTTTTTTTCTAACTTTTATATTATTTTTTTGTGCTTGTCAAAGAAAACGTGCTCCTAAATGTAAGTAGAATAAATGACTAAGTGAATAAATCGTCCATTGATCCCAGAATAAGATCCTCTGTGTACTGCAGATTTAATAAATATTTAATGGAATATAAAGGAAAATGAGGTGTGTTGATGTGGACTCTACCAGAATTAGAATCTAAGCACATCTTGAACTTTATTCTTCCAACCCCATCACACAATTAATTAAAAAATATTTCTCCATCAATGATTAAGTGGGCTGAAACTGATGATTAAAGTCCAAATCTGACTTTTTGCATCCATTTTTATCTCAGAGCAGCAAAAAAATCTGAGTCCTCAATGAATCTTATGTTGCTTTCCTTTGTACACAAAGGACACGCCAGTTTCCCTGCGGCATATAAAGTATTGATTACACATGAAGGGAAATTAGGGTCTTATAAGTACCACCCCACTCCCAAAATCACTCAAAGAGGCTTTATAGTATAATTTATTGTGAGAACAATTAAATAGTACATTTATAAACATTCAAAACTAAGAGAGAAAGAGATTCTGGAGGAACTCTTTTATAAAAAAAAAAATTGATTGCTTTTTCAAAATAGAAAGAAAGATGGTTTCTGTTTTCTTGGGAGTCTTAGTGAAAACCTTTTTATTTTCTTCCTTCCTTTCTTTTTTTTTTGTGGTATTGGGGATGGAACCCAGGGGTGCTGTACCACTGAACTACATCCCCAGCCCTTTTTAGTTTTTTTATTTTGAGACAGGATCTCACTAAATTTCCCAGGTTGGCCTTGAACTTGGACTCTCCTGCCTCGCCACTGAGCAGCTAGATCAATAGGCATGCGCCACCTTGCCTGGCATTCTCTCCATCTTTGAAGTTCCTTGATTCCTAAATCACTGACATTTTTCTGTTGGCTCAAGAATGCTTGCCTAGCTTTGCTATTATACGACCAAATGTGAAGCCCTGAGTTTTCACACATACCTGCACAAAGTGCTGCAGAAGAAAGAGTGAATGAACATTTTGCCTGGAAATAGCTGTTTCCAGACAATGGAACAGCGATTGGTTTTATCCTGTGGACATTTTCAAGACCAAAGCCAGTACTAAAGCTGAGTCCATACATCTGTCAGAACCTGAAGGAGAGGGAAAACTGGCAATCATTAAACAGTTCGCATTGTTCTCCCTCAGTCTGTTCTCCTCCCTCAGCATTAGTCCAAGATGTGGACTCAACTTAAATGTCCATCTCTGGATGAATGAATAAGGAAAACGTGGTATATACATACAGCAGAATATTATTTAGCCTTAAAAAAGAAGGAAATACTAGCATTGGCAACAACGTGGATAAAACTTGCAGACATTATGTTAACTGAAACGAGCCAGCCACAGAGGGACAAAAACTGCATGCACGATCCAACTTACCTGAAGTGTATGAAATGGTCAGACCCACACAAGCAGAACGCAGATATGGATGCCGGGAAATTGGGGAGAGAAGCCAATGGGGAACAGCTGTTCAATAGGGTAAAAAGTTTCAGGTGTGCAGATGGAAATGGTCTCGAGACCTGCTGTGCAACATTATGCATAGTTAGCAATACTATGCTGTGTACTTGAAATTGGTCAAAAGGTTAGATCTCAGGTTATGTTAATAATAATAATAAAACAAGCTGATTCAAAAAAAAGGGGAAGCAAGGAGGGACAAAGGGACATGGGTTATATTTTATTCTACTTTAACACTGTGCATTAAAACTTTTAAGCCACTCACTGTCATCCCTGGAAAATGAAAAACCTCCACCCCCACCTTCACCCAACTAGAATAGTGGCAGCTGTCATGAAGTCAAGGGCACCAAAGACTTTTGCAATGAAGATACCTGTGATTATTTTCAAGAAAACCCATCAGTTAAACCACAGCGCGACACATTATTTTATACTGTTATCATTTTATTTGTTTAATTGTATTTTTGGTTCTGGGAATTAAACTCAGGGCCTTGCACATGCTAAGCACCAAGCTACATGCCTGGCCCCTCTGTTAGCATTTTATACCACACTTTAGAAGGTAGTTCTACTCTGTCCATGCACTTGGATTTGGAAGGGCAGAGGGTCTTCCAGAAAAGTTTTGTGTTTTGTTAGCTCATGTCCAGCCTTGACTAACAAACTTGTATTTCACTATATGACAACACATCCAAACCCAAACCAGAAGGTTATTCCAAAACTGGAAAAACTGACGGCTTATTAAATGTGTGTTTTTATTGAAGATGGATCGAGAACTGAGGGCAAACATGAACATTTAATGAGACAGGTTTATTACTCTTAAGGCACAGGCAAGTCCTAAGTGAGATGTGATCATTCTTTTCTTCTTTTTTTAGATTTATTGATGCTTATTAGGCAAGTGTGGCATATATTTTTAAATAAATAATTTTGATGAAATTACAGACAAAAAAGAGGGAATGTCAGGACTGATCCCTTATTTCACCACTCCCAGGCAAAGAGCCTTGGAAGGATGAAGCTTTCCATATGATTCCTCACATCTTTTTCTCACTCTTGCTTTTGCTCAGCAAAATACACACTATTTTACAATCTAATTTGGTTATTTAATTTTACCTTATAGAGATCTTTACATTTTTGTAGCATTATAACATTCAACAACAAATTGGCTAACCCATCCTTGTTAACAAATACATAGTTTGAGTTCTATGTCATGAATAATAAATATATCTAAATGTCTGTGTATGGGTATTCTATGTATATATAGAGAAAATATATATACATATACACATATAGAAATATAATAGATAAATCCCCCAAAGTAGAATCACCATTTCTAATACTTTGCACATAAGCAGTACCCTAGGAAAGCCAATTTATATTCTTTTAAGAATAAATGAGAGTGCCCAAACAAAACTGTTTTACAAATAATCTGACTAATTGGTAAATGTTTGCCTGCTTTTCTATCTTTGCTTGTAGAGGACAAGTTTTTGTAGGACAGGAAAATGTCCAGTCATGCTCCTGTCCCTACGCCTCACTGCATGCCTAATCCTAAGGATTCCTAGTCATTGTAATTTTGCTTATTTGTATAAGGGAAACCCAACTGTGTATGCTCCAAACACTACAGAATCTGAAATTCTCCTGTTAACACTTGGTAAGCACTTGTTATTTTCCAGGTACTGCTCTGTGAATTTTATGGGTATCAATTAATTTAACCTTCATACAAACCCTTGAAATTACTATAATTATCATCTCCAAACTATTAATAAGTTGACTGAAGCTCAGAAAAGTAACTTGCTCAAGATCACACGACTAATAAATTTGTGGATATGAAATTTGAACCCAGGAAACTAACCTTTCCAATTCATGATCTTTAAACACTTTCTTTTAACCCAGCAGTCATGGGTCAAATAGCTAACTTCTTTCTACCTATTATTGCATTTCAAATCCAAAAGTTAGTGATTTTGTAATCAGTGAGTTAAATAGCAACAATCTTTTATTATTTTTCAGGGTCTGTGAGTAAGATTTTGAAACAGGCCCCGATTTTCTGGCTCAGGGTCTTCCTAGGTTGTGATCAGGTGGTGGTTAGAGCTAAAATTAATGGCAGACTGCAGCAGCTGGGGGTTAGCTGAGCGTCTCTCTCTTTGTGTGGTCATGAAACCACTCAACATGGTTGCTCTACATGGGCTAGTTGTGCTTCCTCACAGCATGGCAGCTTTAGCAGTCAGATAACTTACAAGATGGTTGAAGACTTTGGGGATGAGCATTTCAGCAAGTGAGGCAGAAGCCTTTTATGATCCAGTCTTAAAAGTTACTTAGTGTCATTCTGCAGCATTCTATTGATCAAGACAGTCAAAAAAGCACCTCCAGTTTCAAGGGTGCCAATCATCACACCTCTCAATCTGAGAAGTCTCAAAGTCACACTGTAAAATAACATGAGGGGTGGGAGAGCTTGTTGCTGCCCACTTTGAAAATTACAATCTGTCGCACAACGAAAAATTTCTTGTCCATAAAATATGCTTTAAAATTCATTTTTTTTGTTACAGAGCTGATAATGTGTGTGCTGATTCATTCTTGTTTGTCAGCAACCCACCCTTCTGATTGATAGAATATACTTATAAAATGACACATTGGCAGTGTATATTTACAAGGCGGAGGTATAGTTTATGGCTCTGGAACAAAATGAACCGACTAGCCTGTATGTAAATTGAGCCTGGGACCTTGGCCTCATTGTTCAGGATTTTCAAGTTATCTGCAGAATTTCAACAGATTTTTCTGCTTCTAAAATATTATCCTTGTTGAAAAACTGTTTTTTATTACATACTGGAATTAGAGTCAATGTTGCTGACTGTAGCAGAGCTGCCGTTCCTCTGTGGGGCCAGGGATATCCAGTCAAGTGTTTGCCTCTGGCAGCAGACCAGCAATAAAGGGCTGGTTGCAGAAGGCAAAGGCAACTTGACCTCTTCACCACGCAGCAATGCCCACTGCAGTGGCCCGTCCTCTTCTAGCTGTGGGTTTTACTTACTAAACAAGGCCGATTTAGGAAGATGTTTGGAGGGCCAAATAGTGACCTCTGCTGTACTATTTACTTCTTGGTTCTAGGTGAAAAAGGTAAAAAGTCCCCAGAAGGGAAATGTTCAGAGTGATCAAGTCCCTCCTTTGTGGCTTGGGGGATGCTGCGTTTCCTTCTGTTGGTTGGTTTGCTTTATAGAGCTTGTCACTGATCTCAAATGAGTGGCGTCGGAGGACCCTGTGTTTCTGGGCAGGTTAGCAACCCTGGCTGGGAAGTCGCTGCTGCCACTGTGCTAACTGTCCCTTGGGGCCTGGAGGAGTCACCAACGGCTCCAGCGCCTGGCTTACTACTTCCAGAGTCAGGCCGTGACAGGGGCACTAGCCCATTTTATGGGAAAGCGTGACCGTGATTCCAAAAAGAAATGGCAACCGACAATAACAACTCCCACCTGTGTCACTGCAGAGCACAGCCAGAGAAGAGCTTTCTAGACCCAAGCTGGACTCTGCAAAGCCCGAAAGGTGAAGATTCCCCCTCCCTCCAACAGAAGGATCATTAAGTCAGGGATTCCCTTCATTGATGATTGAATTTGACGCTTAGGATGATGATTTGGTTTCATTCTGAATTGTGGTCCCCCCTGGTCCAGACTCCCCTTAGGTAATTTTCCGGGTGATGGCATCTGAACTGCTATTTTCTACCATCAGCTTCTATACACTGTCATTAGTTTTAAGTTGTTAACTTTTGTAACGTGGTCTAAATTTTCCAAGAGGGGGAAGAGAGGGCTGAACTTCCCCTTGAGAATAGTCTGTTGATAACTTGAAACATTGCTTCGCCTCACTAGATAGCTGAGTGCCCCAAATTCCTCATTTTGCAGCATTTTCAAAGAGGATTTGTGGCCCAGAAGGACCACAGAGTCTTGTTCCCTGTTTTGTTTCTAGATATTTGCAAACCTTGTTGACCGTCCTCATCTGGATTTCTTGCTTTCTTGAGGCAGCTACAGAGTAGGTCCCAGCAGGTAAGGCTGCAGTTGGGACAGAGAGCACAGAGTACCTCAAACCGAGTTATCACAGCATGTCTGATCTCCAGCCACCTCTGGGAGGTTTTTGTTTTTTGCTCTGAGAAATTGAATAGTTGGTTGCTTATCCAAGCTTTTCTGGCTTGTATAAGCATGCCTTTTCTCACTTGAATTAATCTGTTAACTCATTTGAGGTTTTCTAGTCATAAGTCAAATGGTCGAGACATACTGAATTACAGATAAACACCATACACCCAATTATTTCACAATTTACCTTCAAATATTATAATGTGCAGTCTACACAGCATTGTGTCAAAGCAAGGGAAGAAGATTTGTGTCAATTCTATTCTTTTGTCAATGTGATAAATATAGATTGTTATAGTTTAGCTTTTTCTGACTGCAAAACAAGCTAATTCCATCCTATGAAAAGTTCTGGAGATTCATCAGCTTTGAGAAGCTGGATTATCTGTCTTTAAGGATCCGTAGAGGAAGCCAGCTGCCAAGCACAGCTGTGCTGACTTTTTTCTCTTAATGGGATGCCCCAAATAACCCCACATTGATCTTAGTGGTCACTTCTGCAGAAAGAAATAATAGTATCTAAAATCTTACTTCTTACAGCTACCACATCAGAATAAACTTCTGAGATGAACCCAGAAATTTAACTGAGACTCACTCCTTGACTTCACGAATGGATGGATGATCACGCACATGGCCTGCATCTAGTAGTGTTTGGGGGTTTAATTTAGGTCTTTAACTATGAGATCCCTGGAAACTCTAAGTGCCTCCTTGCCTACAAAGGGTTTATTTGAAGGCTGAAACTCATGAAGGGAATTGGTTACAGGAAGAATTATGAGTCCCTCAATAATTTTTTTTTTCAAATTTTTAATCTTAGGTGGAAACTAACCCCCACATCTTGTGATAAGATTCCTTAAACCTCACCTTACGTATACACAGGTACAAAGCAGGCAGGTCAAACCAGTTCTTCCAGTGAGTGATGATTTGGCGGTAGTCTTCAAATATACAAAGGAAAAACTGCCATCCAACACAAAGGCTGCTTCATGTGTGCACTGAAGGTGAACTGCGGGTTAAGTATTCCTCTGCCACTTTTCAGACTGGACAACTAAAAATGAAGGGCTAAAATCATTGGATATGTCTAATGATTTACTATAAGAGCAAGTGTGAAATGCATGCATTAATAAATCTTACTCCAGCTCTATTTCGTATCTAAGCTATGCCAGCCAGCTTTTTAAAGCCTGAATTTTAAAAACTTAAAAAAGAGAGAGAGAGAGCTAGCTCTTTGAAATTTGTTTATATAACACTCAGCTAAGAAAATGTATATTTATTTCTTAAAGTAATGTCATTACTAGAAGTCTACCTCTTTCCCTTTGACAGTAAAACAGAGTGCTTATCTTCATATTTTCATAATGAAAACTCCCCAAGCTCAGGCTACTCTGGCAGATTTACAACCTTTGAGCAGGAGAACTGACAGGCATTTTAATATGAAAGGAGATATGATGTCTTTAATGTACGGTGATGTCACTTCTAACAAGGTGGAAGCAGCCATCACAAGTCAGACCCAGCTGCCTGCAGATGAGACCTCTTAACCTAGAGAAAGGTCACCCATAACGCAGGAAAGAAGGGACTCTCAACTCAGGTGCAAGGGCACAGTTTGAGGTTGTGATCGCAGCCTATCGTGGATGTGCATGCAGGAAGTTCAAGCTAGGGGCTGTCTAGACAGGGCTGACCTTGAAGAGGGAATCGGTAAGGCACGGTAGGGAAAGGGTAATGAAAATCCTCCCGGGAGTGTTACAAAGAAAGCCGATTGCCTGTTGCCCATCTTCTTTCTCCTCTTTATCCTCCCCTGAATAGGTCTCATCTTGAAAGTGATATTGACAGCCACACCATCATTAGCAGGGTGCTCCATTATTATGCCTTGAGAAGTGACAGTAAGCAAAGGCGAGGAACTTGCCATCTTTTATTTGCAAATGAGACCTTAAAGGTTTAGCATTTTGTGTAGAAAATATTGGTTCTGGTTTGGAAAAGAGCTTTAAATTCTCAGAGGCTGTTATTCAAATGTCCTGGTCCTAAGCCCCTACTTAAAACCGCTACTGACTTCTGACTGAGCAGGAAGGATTTTTATCCTTCTGCTACATGGCTAAGTCCCTCCTACCTGGAAAAGAGTGAAGGGGCCTCGTAAAGGCCATTTCCCATGAAACCCTAGGCACACCGCCAGGAAGTCGGAGAATGGGGCTAGGTGTGGGATTTTCAAGGAAAACTTTAATATTCAAAAGTTGGGTAGGTTCTCTATTAAACAACAACAACTACAACAACAACAATAAAACACCACTTTCATTTATTATTCAAAACTTCTGGAATTTCAGGGGTTAACTGAAGAACTTGGAAGGTTTTGCCAGCTCAGAGGATAGCCAAGCATTTAAAATTTGCCAGCACAATTAAATGTACTTCTCTTTAATTAAACGTGGGCACATTCAGCCATCTACATGCTCAAAATTAAGTATCAAAGATTTATTGTGCAAGGGAGCCAAACAGCAAAGGCAAGGGTCAGAATTGACCAATATCACAAAGGACTATAATTTTTTTATTATGTTATTATCTAATTAATTTTAATGCAGTGAGACAGCGGTTATGAGCTTGGGCAGGCATTTCTGGGCTATACTTTCTCTGCCGCTTGCAAGTTATGTGATTTGGAAAACTGGCCTAATTTTGTTAGGTCTCAGTTTCATCATACGTAAAATGGGAATAATCACTTCATGTGATTCCTGTAAAAACTAATTGATCTAATAAATAGAAACCTCTTCCTTACCCTTCTGTCTGAAGCACGTTTGTGTTAGTCAGCTTTCCATCGCCATGAGAAAAACACCAGAGAAAATCTTCTTTAAAGAGGGAAGATTTATTTTGGCTCACGGTTTTAGAGGTTTCTGTCCACGGTTGCTGTTTCTGAGCCTGTGGTAAGGCAGAACACTATGGGTGGAGCAAAGCTGCTCACTTCATGGCTGTCAGGAAGCAGGGAGGTGTGTCAGGAAGAGATAGAAAAGAGCCAGGGTCCCAATATTCCCTGCTAGGACACACCCCCAGTGACCTACTTCCTCCAGCAGATCCCCACCCACTAAAGTTTCCAATACCAACCTTGCACACATAAACCTTTGTGGGACATTCTAGATCCAGCTCTAACAATGGGTGAAGCACTCAATCTCCTATTAATAGCACTATTATTATTTTAAAAAGATAAATATCCATCCAATCATCCCACTATAATCTCATTTTAATACTTCAGAATATATAAAATTACCTTATTCACAATAAGTATACAGATTGTAATAGAGAATATTTTTACTTCATTTTGCTCCAAGTATCATGCTTCGGTCTCTAAAACAAAACATGTGGCTCTAGGACCATAGGTTAGAAAACCTTGCCTGATGAATTTGACCCAAGAATGGGTACAAAGCTGTGTTCAAATCTTGCTGATATCAACAACCCCTCAGGCATGTCCTCCCAAACTCCATGTGACTCTAACCCAGTGACTCGAGAAAGTTTTGATGTGCACAAGAAAATCAGCGGAACTAATAACTTCAGATATTCTGACTTGGTTAATTTGGACAGGGGCCCAAGATTGCCATTTATTCTGATGGAAGTGTTACTTGCAGAATGATGCCTGCCCAAGGTTAAGAGGGTGAGCTTTTGGAAGAATACGTAGCTTCCTTCCTCATCCTGGAGAAGACTTGGATTACCTTCTGCTTAGGAGGTACACTTTGATCCTCCTTAGATCTGGAAGATCAGGAGTGGGTCAGGTTAGAATAGAGAGGGGAAAAAATAGGGCAGATTTCTTAGGCCATCTTTTTTATAGATTCTAAGGGAGAGAGATGAGAGTTTATTGATGATTTCACTAAAGCAGAAGGGGTGAAAAGGACATGGCTAGAATAGTGACACAATGCTGAACACTGTGCAAATGGCTGGAGCATCCTTTGCTTTTGTGTCTTGGGTTCTAGGTGCGACAATAGGCAGTAGAAGAGAGTTCACGTTCAGTGGAAGTAAGGGAGCCAAACAATAGCCTTGGGACATAGGGGTCAAGGTCACAATACATAGCCTATACTCGTCATGGCCCATGTACCACATCAGTTCTAGCCTTTCATTTCCTTCATGTTTCATTACATGTACATGTTTATACATTTACAGTGAGAACTTTATAATATTGTAGAACATGGTGCAGCCTTGTGAGTAAAAATACTGAATCAAACTTCCCATTAGCTTATAAATGACAAATAAAATAAGAGACAGTTTCTGGTCCAACAGGTAAGAAGCATGGAAGTCATCCCTACTGTCCATGCACCAAGAAAAAGCTAAACAAACTGGAAAACCAACAACACTTCTTAGACCCATCAGAGTATTAAAGTCATAGGACAAACTGTTGCCCTAAAACCTGGAGAGACAATCAGGTGGGTAAGGAGAATTACAGTTTACTGGGGCAAAAGCCTAACTGTAATCAATGAATTGCTAGATCTTGGTGTGGACAGCCTGAGAGTGAAAAATACCATCCTGGAGGAGGTGAGGCCGACTTGGGGACCTCCATACTTGCATGAGTTCTTCCTCCTAGAGCCTACAGGTTCTCACAGTCAAGATTAGAAAACAAACAACAACAACAACAAAAAAAAAATCCCTTGTGCTTATTGCAGCAGGAGGGGAAATGTGATCATTTTGAAATAGCTCAGAATTCTACTCTCTTTAATAAGGCCTGTCCTCAAGGGAAACATTTAGGAGGCTAATCAAAGTGAGTTTTACCAGAACCTGACTGACCTGTGGAAAGAGAAATATTCAACTTGAGCCCCTTCTCACCTTCCTCTGTCCTCTAAGAGGAAGAAAATGTCTGAGAAATACTTATGAAGGTCACAGCTCAAGGAAACAGACTCACTAAAGTACTGAGACCCAATCATAGGACTATAGAGTGCTTTTCCTCCTATCCCCACATCTTGCCAACACATCATTAAACATCCTCTAAAATAATAGAGGATTTCAACTGAAATAACTGCTCTTACCAGGTTTTCTTTAAGAAGATGTCTCTAGGGAAATTCAAAAACTTCAAAAAAGACAAAAACGTGGCCATTCGAGGAAATTTTAGCCTCTGATACCTATAGCTACAGCAAAAAGCATACCAAGTCTAACTCCTATCCAGATAAACATGAAACCTTATGTTCTTTATTTAGTGCTTAGTTCTTATTATGTAGTACATCATGTTCTGCCTTCAACAAATAACAAGGCATAATAATCAAGCAAACAAACCAAAATTGTTTGAAGAGAAAAGTGAGCTTCAGAATCAGACTTAGATATGGCAGAAATTTTGGAATTATCAGAATAGGCATTTAAACCAATTGTGATTAATATGTTAAGGTTTCTAGTGGAGAAAGTGAACAATGAGTAAGAACAGATGAATAATGTAAGCAGAAGAATAAAAATCCTGGAGAGAATCAAAAGGAAATGCTTCAAACCAACACCATTATAAGAGAAATGAATGCCTTTGATGGGCTTTGCATGGACTTGACACAGCTGAAGAAAGAATCAGTAAACTGGAAAATATGTCAATAGAAACTTCCCAAACTGAAACTCAAAAAGAAGAAGAAAAAAAATTATACATATCTCAGAATATCCAAGAACTGTGGGACAATTACAAAAGGTATAAATTCCAATCACTAGTCACTGTGGAGGAAGGAGAATCAAGTTCCCCTGATGTCATACATCCTTGAGACAACATGTAACGGAGCATATCTCCTGAGCTGTTCTCATCCCTCACTTTTCCCAATGGTGGGAGACATAACTTATTTAATTGGTGAGTTTGGTATAAGGATTTAAATATCTTTGGTGATACCAATTCTCTCTCTGTCCGTTACTTCTTCTCCACCATGCAAAAAGTGACCTGCCTCAGTAGGGAATACTATGTTTTTCAACTTCCACCTTTTATTATGTGAGTAAATTTTATTCTGGTAGAAAACTTCAGAAACCCACTTTTGTTATATATTATTTCAGCACAAGTTCCATAAGAAACAGAAACTGAGATGAAGTTTCACATGCTAACTTTTGTAGAGAAGGGGAACAATCAAAGAACAACTGGAGGGAGAGTAAATGAAGAAGAGAAGGAAGGAGAATGAATATAAAGAGGTTTATTATCAGGCTGTCCAGAGCATTGGGGAAAATAAAAACCACAGCCAATGACTCCATCATATGCAATATATCCATACATAGTAAGAAACCACTCTCTCAGAAAAGTCCTTTGTTGGGTGTAAGGGGAAGAACTAATTGATAGTTAATCCCCAACCCATTCTGTGTGCTGTTTCTCATTGATTATAGTCTGCCCCATGGGTTGTTTCTGCCTTTACATTTCTGGGTTGCATGATCTGTCAGATCTCATATCCTCTGGATAGGTGAGACCAGATCCTCAGTGGGACTCATCAGTTTGGTCTTAGTTACCAAAGCTGTTGAAGCTTTCATAATGGCACCCATGATGGAGGTAGTATTTACGCCTAGCTGGGAAAATCTGGCCCCTGGGGATGTTAAATGAAGAGTAGCCAGGGTTGCCTCAAGACAGTCAGGGCCCCATTCCCCAGGCACATTTGAAGAGTGCTTAGGCCATAGTAGCAGTCTTAGCTTTTCTTGATAATCAGGGTGAATTATACCAGCAGGATAATTTACACACACACACACACACACACACACACACATTTTGCCTGCTGTTCCACTAGCATAAGGTGTCCAGGAGGTAGTTGCAGCTTCTAGTTCAGCATTTCCTCTGAACCAGGACCCCACTTCTGGAATCAGGACTCTTAACATAGGAGAAGCTAAGTTTGTAGAGTGTGAGAGGCCAAATTTACTCTTTAACTGTCTCCCTTTCACCCTGTTGGAGAGGGGGATGGGGCTGGCCAAACATAACAATGCTGGACAGAAGAGACTGACAGCTTATGGGTCACATATACTCAGCCTGTGGAAGGAGAACACCACCCTCCATGAGGGGCCACATAGGGCTGCACTTGGGAACAGTGAACAACCAGAGGCTGTGGGAGACCAAAGTCTGTGGATTAAATTCAAATCCTCTCCTCCTCCATCCACTGGTTGTAGCCACCTATCTATGAAGCCATAGTCTCATGGTCTCATATTTATTAAAAGACAGCCATTAGTGCAACAGAGATAGGTGGCATGAGATTTGGGTCACCTGTATAAACAATTTTTAGTATCATCTGCTTCAACTTGAGCCTAGGTTTGAATTTACCATTCCATTCAAATGAAATTTTTGCCCAATTTTACAACTCATGAATCTGATAATACTGAGAAAAATGTTCATGGAGAAATATTCTCAAGTGAAATATCAGCTGTATCTAAATCAGAAGTCAAAATTTCACCATACCTCTTTCTTAGTGGCAAGAAATACAATAAATGATCTTTTTTCCCCCTTTTCTGGGGAGGAGCTGTGCTGGTGCTTCAAGAAACTTGACTCCTAAAACTTTCATCAATGTGGGAGACCCTAAATTTCTGTGAAATTTATCTCCCACCATCTGGCATGCATGTGACCTTGTAGGTACCGAGGGTTCTGGAAATCTTCCTCTGATCACATCTGATTAGCATAATTTTATCCATATTGTAGACTAGTGTGATGTGCTATGAAATTTAAAGGTAGTCATGGTCCCTGTGATGTGTCTTATGACAGAGAGCTGACATAGGACTAAGGCAAGACCATAAAAGTATCTTTACTGCTTGTGTTAGGCCCTTTGGACTATTATAACAAAAATACCATAGACCCAGTCGATTACACTTGATCTTAGCCAAAAGGCCGAGAAGCGATTGACCCAGTCGATTAAACAGCAGATATTTATTTCTCAAAGTTCTAAAGGTTGTGAAGTCCAAGATCAAAGTGCCAGCAGATTCAGTTCTTGGTAAGGACCCTCATCCTGGTTGGCAGATGGATGCCTTCTTACTGTATCCTCACATAGTGGACAGAGGCATCATCTCTCCTTATAAGGGTGTAATCATGTTCAGACGGGCCCCACCTTCAAGATATAATTACCTCCCAAATTCCCTATTTCCTAATACTATCACGCTGGGGATTTAGGCTTCCACACATATTTTGGGAGGATACAAAATTCAGCACATAGCACCACTGTTGGAGAAGCTAACCCACCATGAGCCCTGAGTGTCCCTGAGTATTGCTTCTGATGTGCCAAGAATGCAAGGCCCTGATCACCCTTTGCCCAGGTGATTTTTCAGGGTGCTTTTGCAGTGAGCAAACTTGAGGGATGAGGTAACATTTCCTTCCAGGCAAACAAAAGATTTAGGATAAAGGCAGTATATTTCCCAGGCTCAGAGGTCCTCTTCTGTAATGCAACCCACCAAATAATTAGACATCCTCCAGGTCCACCCATGTCATCACCCTTTTCCCTTCTTTGGAACTTGGGTGGCATCAGGAGTCAATGCAATGAACACAAAGCCCTGGTTACTTCTCTTTCTGTTGAGTGATGAAGCCCTTTGTGTCTGACCCCGGAATCTTATGTCTTTTTCCAACATCCATGAAGCTGACAGGACAACTAAGCTTGCAAATAAGGTGAAACCTCAGGTCCTACATAGTTTTTGACAGTCAAAGGAGAGTTGCTTCATTTCTTCCCTGCTGATAGCTTTTGAGAAGAAAATCTTTGCTAAATCAGTAGTGTTCTCTTCAGTGTTAGAGACTTGCTATCTGTAGGTCTGACATGGTGACTCTGAACAGGTCTACCCCTTGGATAAGTTTGTGAGAGTCCACTGTCATTCTTTATGATCCACCATATTTTTTGCAGAAACTAGAGGGTTGAATCAAACGCGAAAAATCATGGGAATCCCTCCAACTTTGATAACAGTGTTAATCTCTAATTCTTCAAAAATTTTGCTGTTACTTTTGCAAAATTTACTTTTCGTTTCAGCTGTGCCACCCTTATAATCAAGCAGTTTCAGCGGCTTATACATGGCCACTAGTTCTCAGTCAGGGATGATTTTGCCCTCCCATGAGACATGACAATGCCTAGGACCACGTTTGTTTGTCACATAGAAGGCGTTACTGGTGTGTAGTGGGCGAAGACCAGCAATGCTAATAAACAACCTACAATCCCCAGAAAAGTTCCCACAGGAAATCTTGCTGGGCTTAAAATGTAAACAGTATTGAGACTAAAAAAACTTAGCTCACAATGACCCTTACTCCCCAGGACAGGTAATCAATTTGAGGGTACTGCTAACAGCAAAGTATTTGATTTGATCATACATTTGGAAAACAGATAAAAAACTGCAAAGTGGGTACCCCCCAACCACTGAACCAACCAGTGGAGAGACTTGATCTCCATAATCCTCTGTTCTAACTAAAGGATCATGATGGTGTTTTAGGTCTCTTGATATGGATTCTCATCTCATACTCTGTAGCTAATACTCTTTGAAAAATCTAGGGGTTTATTCTTTCCCTAATGTGCAGACACCCCAGCAAATTTCTCCTGAAGAAGAAATAGGGGAATATTTACTGTACATACTTGCAATAGCATTGTAGGCTTCTTCTCAAAAGGATCTAAATCTCCGTCAATCAGTGGGCTGTGGGTTTGTTAACTGACAGGCCTGGGAACTCAATGATGGAGCAATCATGGAAGTCACTGATAGCTTTTTGCTTAATGACTCTTGATTTTAAGTTAACTGAATCAAGTGTCACTTTAGTCAATTTCCCATTGCTTCATCTTAATTCATATTGGGGTCTTGCTGCTCATTATGGTAATTAGGTATATCTTCCCTTGGATAGTTAGTGGGTGCCACCTGGTCTTTGATAATCCAGATTAGAGTCTTATTGGGGCTTTTAGCACTATGAATAAAAGGGGCCCACTTCCACAGGAGCATCTCTCACTGTGAACCCTAGAAGACACCTACCACCAAGCGTCTTAAATATGCTGGTGGTCCACCCACCCCACCCCTATTCCCATGGTTCTCTTATTGCCTTATGAAGGGCACCCTTCTGGAAAACATCAGCAGGTGGCAGATCTTGCAAAGTGAATGCATTCCATTTGCCCATTTCCTTGAAACTTCTGACACCTTTCTCACAATTATGTCAAAGAAGTTCCAATATCTCTTCCTTGTTCACTTCAGGCCATCATGGTGGCTAGACCTGGAGGAGTCATTACAGCAGCATAGAGGGACCAGCTCCAGGTGTCCTTGTCAGACCACCAAGTCTAGAGTCACAAATAAGTGTATCATAGCAATTCATTGTCACCTATCCACCCTGGCTGCCTCCGATAGTGTAAAACCCCAAAGATCCATCCTCATGGGTATTCCCTCAGTTCCTGCCCACACATTTTGTCAGGTTCAACACTTTGACCAGTGCCTGCTGTTTCTTCGGTGGGACCCTTACTTCCTTCTGTGTGTTTTCCTGGAAAGTATTGCCATGAGGGGAGGTTCCTGAGGGTCTTGAGGAAAACCTGAGAACAAGCATCATTTTGGGAGGCCCCTACTGCAGGTGAGATTGCATGCTCCCCAAGCAAGGTGACAAGGCCTGTTTCTGCCAGCCAGGAAGATCCAGGCTTCTCTATGCAAATGTCCCCATCCCAGATCTCAATTTTCCACTCTTTCTCTATTAGACCCTGACTTCAACATGGGAGACCCATTGAGGCTGCCTTTAGTTTTCGTTTCAGCTGTGCCACCCTTATAATCATATCCTGAGCCAATTGTAAGTACAGCTGCAGGATATGAAGAGTCTTATTTAGAGCTTTCGTGGAGGCCCTCTGGGTTTCAGAGCATGACTTAAATTGATAATCAGATACTCTGAGCCTATCATTTTCTTTTTGCAAGACCTCAAATGGCCCCAAAGCAGACACCCTGTACTACAATCATGTTCCTCTTCAAGGGTGAAGAATCATTCCTTGCCTAGAGAGAGCATTTATTGATCAAATGTGGAAGATCCATGATTTTCCAAAGCTTTACTCCCTAACGATACTTCATCCCAGTTAACTATGAGTGAAGGAGTAGCAACCGTGAAGCCACTTTGGGGCTATTATCATCCATTTACCTGACCACTTCAGTTGGATGGACATCAAATCCAAAGTCCTACTCTGAGGGTCTCCTTTCTAGGACACTTCTTGTACTAATTTTCTTAGTAAACAACGCATGAAGCAACGTTTGTGTGCTAAGTCTTTATTTATCAGTAGTCTAATTTCAGGGTAGCCGGAGTCAAGGAAAAATGGAAATGAGGCAGAGAAGGAGGAACAGCAAATACCATGACTGAGCTGGTCACAGATTCCCAGGGAAGAAAACAAACCAGTTGCTTAATCATATAAGAAGTATTGCTCCATACAGGCTGCATGAACCACCTTCCAAGAACAGACCATTGAAGAGAAGTTTTGTTATGTAACAAACTGCCCAGGAACACAGTGGCTTAACAGCCATTTACTTTTGCCCTTGCTTTTGTGAGCCAGGAATCTGAGAAGAGCTTGGCTGGGTGGCTCCTCTCTGATCCAGGTGGCATCAGTATAATTGCTGAGCTACAACATCTGCTCCTAGGATGGCTGTTGGCTGGTTGCTGGCCCTTGACGGGGGGCTCAGTCGGGTTTTTTGACACATGTTGATTCTCCCTGTAGTTGGGACTTTTCTCAACTTTGTGGTTCAATAATTTAAATGTCTTAAGGAAAACCATCCTAAGACAACCAGGCGAAAGTTGCAAGGTGCTTTATGAACTGTCCTTGAATGTTCAAGAATGTTACTTTCATTATTAGTCAAGTCCCCAAGGCCACTATAGATCCAAGGAGAGGGTTAAGTAGACTCTATTCAATGCAAGGAATGGCAGAGAAATTGTAGCTATTTTTTCTTTGGCTTTTTTTTTAATTGATTTTAGTTTTTTAAATACATGACAGCAGAATGTATTACAATGTATTACACATATAGAGCACAATTTTTCATATCTTTGTATAAAGTATGATCATGCCAATTCATGTATTTATACATGTACTTGTTTTTTTGCATTTCAATTCTTATTACACATATATATCACAATTTTTCATATCTCTGTTTGTATATAAAGTAGGGTGATGCCCAATTCATGTCTTCATACATGTACTTTGGATAATGATGTCCATCACATTCCACCATCTTGCTAATCCCGTGCCTCCTCCCTTTCCCTCCCTCCCCTCTTTCCTATCTAAAATTCATCTATTCGTCTTATGCTCCTCCTCCCTTCCCCACTATGAATCAGCCTCCTTATATCAGAGAAAACATTTGGCATTTGTTTTTTTGGGATTGGCTAACTTCACTTAGCATTATCTTCTCTAACTCCATCCATTTACCTCAAATGCCATGATTTTATTCTCTTTTATTGCTGAGTAATATTCCATTGTGTACATATACCACATTTTTTTTTTGTCCATTCATCCACTGAAGGGCATCTAGGTTGGTTCCACAGTTTAGCTATTGTGAATTGTGCTGCTATAAACATTGATGTGGCTGTGTCCCTGTAGTATGCTGTTTCTAAGTCCTTTGGGTATAGTCTGGGGAGAGGGATAGCTGGGCCAAATGGTGGTTCCATTCCCATATTTCCAAGGCATCTCTATACTGCTTTCCATATTGGCTACACCAATTTGCAGTGCCACCAGCAATGTATGAGTGTGCCTTTTTCCCCACATCCTCGCCAACACTTATTGTTGTTTGTTTTCATAACAGCTGCCGTTCTGGCTGGAGTGAGATGACATCTTAGAGTAGTTTTGATTAGCATTTCTCTGATTGCTAGAGATGATGAGCGTATTTTCATATTTTTTTCTTTTTCTTTTCTTTTTTTGTCAGCACTGGGAAATGAACCCTGAACCCAGGGCCTTGCATATGCTAGGCAAGCACTGAGATACATTCCCAACCCTTTTACAAACTTTGAGACAGGATCTTGCTAAGTTGCCCAGGCTGGCCTTGAATTTATAAGCTTAATGCTTCAGCTTCCTGAGTAGCTGGAATTATAGGCGTGTGCCACTGTGCCCAGCTGCAACCATTTTTAATCTACCCAAGTCCACAGGCAGTGATAGACTGGCAGCAAATATCAAGGTGGTGCATTATCGAGTTGGACAAAATTTCACAAGGAAACAGCCAGATATTTGAACATTTCAGTCTCCAAAAGGGATGTTTGAGAAAACCATCTTGGAAAATTCCATCAAGGCCAAGAAGAAAGATGAAGGTATCTGCTTGTTCCTCACGCCTACATTCTCTTTTCTCTCCCATTGGCCCACATTTACCATATGAGGTGGGAACTCCCCTGCTCCTCTGGGTTGGGTCACTTAGCTTCCCTTCTCCCCACGGTGCAGCTGGGGAAGTCATGAACCATGATCCACTGCACAGTCCTTCTGGAAGAAAGCAGAAGGATCCACGGCCTCTGAGCCTGGGTGACAGACAAAGCATCCTTAGTGCTAGCAGTGATGGGCATGCTAAACCAGAACACGGGGAGGTCAAGATACCTGGTGGTGATAGAAATTGGTGCTGATAACTTAGGTGACAGTGGCAATGGAGAGACGGTGACGTTTCCCACTGAAAGCAGGGGGGGCCAAGTGAACCCTGGGAGATGGGTAAATTGGGTCTAACACACACAACAACTAAATCTGCCATTCAATTTACTTTCATGAGTACTAAAACAGATGTTTTGCATTTGTCTAGGGTCTCTCTGGGTTGAGTAGAATCATGTGTCTCTCTCCATTGGTTCCAAACTTGAGAGGAGTGCAGGATAATTTCTGTCGCCTCTCTAATAAGCTATGCTTATCCATCCTGTTTAATGTTTTAGAAGGTGTCTGTCAGCACTGTACCTATAGACTCCTGTTCTCTAGCCTTCTGCTGAATTAGTCCATAAAATGCCCCAAGAAGATGGCAGAGCATGAGATAAGAGTAAGATTGCCAGGGCTGGTGGTGTCCCCTAAACAAAGACTACCACTCCCGCCGAGAAATCTCCTACAGCAGTTCTCTAATGATTCCAGCAACTTCCCCCTCCCTTCCCCTAACAGTTCTGGGAACTGTGAGACAGCTCAGCCCAGTTCCCAGCCTGCCGTACTGCACATCCTTTGTAGGTGTCCTTTAATGTGCCCCTTACTTTTATAGAGTCTTTTTTGGACATTCTCCTTGATTACAGAAGTTTGAGTGTGCTTTCTGTTTCCTGTTAGGGCTCTAATAAATGCAGGTAGAGACAGGAACTTAATTATCATCCTTAGATCCTCAAAAGTAAGCCCTAATAACCATTAGTGGGTTACTGGTAAATACTCTTTTGTTGTGTGTAAAAATAAAAGTTATATTATTATCTCATTGTTCTCCTGTAAGTAGAAAATAAAAGACTTCATTTTAAAATCAGTTTGAGGCTCATCGTAAGAGCCCCTGGGGCTCAACTAGACAATCTCTGGGCTGGAGTGAAATGCCAGTGGTATTCTCAGAGGAAATATATGAATCTCTCTTTTCTTACCATCTGCCAGCAAAGAACTGGAAGTAAAGAGGTAATGAAAACAGTTAATTTACTCTTTTTTGGGGAAATTAGGCAAATTTCAATATTGATTTTATTAAGTCAAAGAAACATTACTAGGTGGCAAGCTTCCAAGAATATACTTTTATACTTTTACCTGAATATAATTCAACCAACTATAACCCTAGAGGTGGGCAGTCCAATATGCTAGCTACCAAGATGTGTGTGCTATTTAAACTTGAATTAATTACAATTAAATATAATTCAACATTCAGCTCCTTATTTACACCAGCCACATTATACATGCTCAATATCTGAATGTGGGTAGTGGTCAGTATTGGACAGACAGATACATCAAGTATTTTTATCACTGCAGAATATTCTATTGAACAGCACTGATTAGAAGGCTCACCCCCACATTTCTTTGTGTTGTATTTTTTTAAACTATCACATTTATTGACAGTAAGTTATCAGATGCAGAAAGCTATATGAAGTAAGAGTGTGTTGTGCAATCTTCAGAAGCAAGAATTCTTTCTGCATTGCGATCCTTTAGAGGAGAAAAGACTTTTTTGCCTTGTTTTATGAACTTTTAAAGTATTTGTCTTAAACTTTGTTCAATTGATTAAACAAGACAATGAAATAGGAAGATATTCAACCTTATTTTCTTAAATACAAACATATTTATATGTACACACACACTCATATATATATTCTTAGGTATTAAAGTCAGCATATTGGGATCTTAACTGATCCTGAAATTAATTTTGGGGTGAAGATAAAGTTTTAGAAGTCATGTATGATATATTCAAAATTACTTCTGTTCTAGCATACTGAAAGGAAAATTTCTTTTAAAATAAAAGCATGAAAATACATAAAGACACTCTACTCATTCATTCCAAGCAAGGTTAAAAATAATTACTATTTTAGCTACTTTTGAAATGTATTTGAGAATAATTGAGAATATTAATCATCAAGCATCCAGTCATCATAAGACTGATGAAAATTGAAAAAAAGGGGGAAAAGTCCATCATTAGTTAGTAAAATATCATGTTAGAATGGTTTAGTATATAAATAAATCAAAATGAGTGGTAAGTTTAACTTTCATGGAAGGTTTTTTAATTACTTTGCATGCACCTCAGACTGCATCCTTTATACACTTGAGATTAAACCATTTTGCAATTTTTCACTTTTAAACTCTGAAACAGAGGAGCTAGGGTTTTCTTAGAAGGGTTGTCATCATGGCTGAGTTGTACCACCTCTGGAAAATATGTTAAATGCCAGACCACATGGGTAGGCTCTGAAAGTACGCTATTGACTATTTAAAGTTGACATGCTGTTTTTCTGGAAGAAAAACAAAATTGAGGGACTTGGAAAAAAGGTAAATTGAGGTCATCTTGGACTAACATTGGCTGCTAAGATTTTTTTCAAGGAGTTTTTTTTTTAATCACGCTTTTTTGCTTATTACAAAATAATTCATATTCCTTACTAGAAATTAATTAATTAGAAATGAAATGAGTTAATTGTGTTAGAAAGCACAACTAAATAGATAGAAGAATATGAAAATGATGTTCATCATCCCTAGAGATAAATTGCTAATAATCTAGTATGTATTTTTCCAATATTTTTGTTTCCTTGCATAGAAAAAATATAGTGATTCCATCACTTGAGGGAGAAGAGGTGAAATTTTTAAGTTGAGATTGTATTTTAAATATTGTTCTTTATTTTTTTTCAAAAACATCAAAACATCTTGTATCATTAAAAGTGTTTATTAAAGCACCATTTTTTTTTTTCACAAGAGCAGACAGAATTGTTCCTGGTTTCAGGACATGAAGGGAAATTCAATGTAGTTCTGGTATTAGGAATTGCATTTTCCTAACTCAGTCAAGAGCTTGATTCAGACTGTTTGGTCTAGTGAGTCCCCAAACTGCCGGCTTTCAATTTTCTGTGGTCAAAAACAAATGACTAGAAAAATTAAACATCAACAAATGCCTCCTACTTTTATGCTCCCCAAACCTCACTATAATTCTTTCAGTAGCTTTTCAAATCCAAGAGAGACACATTCATATCTCTACAAGAAGGCAGAGGACTTTTTCTTTAAAGTACTCAGAAAACAAGAGAACTTCAACCCCTAATCTTAAGTTAGACATGGGATACCATCTAAGGGGAGAGTTGCAATTTTATCTGTAGGCAACTACTGGTGTTAAACATGAAAGTAATATCATCATTTTGTGCTTTAGGATCATCTATTTGGCAGCAAGGAGGTCCCTGGAAGCAATACAAGCTCACTCGTTCTGTGTGTGTGTGTGTGTGTGTGTGTGTGTATGTTGGGGGATGGTTCTTTCCAGATCTATGAAAAATGGCAGGGCAGGGCTGAGGTGTAGCTGCAGAGAAAGAGGAGGGAGCTCATTAGGCATATTTTTGAAATAGTTGATTCATCAGATCTAGGTAATTAAACCGGTAATCGTAGAGTAATGAGGGGAGAAAAAGATTCTGTGTGGTCTCCCGAGTTTATTTCTCATGCTACACAAGGAGCAACCACAGAAAGTGAGAGGGATTATAGAGGCAAAGGGAATGAAGAGAAGCAGCTCTGGGTCAGGCAACATGACATTGGTTTTGATCATACTAAGCTTGAGTGGCCGAGGGATGTCTTGGTGCAGTAGACAGCAATGGGAAACCCCATTCTGAAACTCCAGAGAGGCACCCGGCTCAGAATGTAGATTTAGGGCAGTGTTTGCCAAAAGATGTTTTCCAGACTGCTACTGCAGGACTTCACAGAGCCTCCGGTTTGGCAATGCATGCTGTGAATCTCCAAGAACCAGAGATGTAAGCTGGCACTTCTCGAATTTATTTGAACATGAAACCTTGTGCTCTCTGGGGCATCATTTTGGAGATATTGGTATGTTGTCATCATTGAAGGCTGATAATGAATGGGAGCTATGAAGAAATATATTAAGGATGAAACTTCAGAGAATAAATATGGATATATACTTATAAGTATATATGTTTATATGTGTATATATCTTCAGAGGAAAAAAAATATATATATATATACATATTTCTTTTTATTTTAATTTTGTATCCTGGTAAAAATTTTCCTATTGTTATGTTTCCCCAGAACAAATAAAATCCTGTCTTAAGTTTCACAATTTATCTCAATGTATTGGATACATTTTACATTTTAATGTCTACTCAGATATATTGTAAAATTTATTTTAACTCCGAAAAACTCTGTACCCCCAAACTGAGATGCATGCTAGAGAATCTGTGCTTTTTAGAGATGGGCTACTGGAAAGAGAGGCTGGAAAGAGACTTGTGGGGAAGGACCCAAACAAGCAGGAGAGAGGCCCCACTGAGAAGCTGAGAAGTGAGGGTTACCTTTGTGTCAACTTGGCTAGTTATGGTGCCGCAAATAACTAGTCTAGATGTTGCTACAAAAGGTATTTTGTAGATGTAACATTTGCAACTAATTGAGTTTATAAGTAAAGAAGATTGCCCTTGACGGTGTAGATGGGCCTCCTTTGATAAGTTCAAGGCCTTCAGAGCAAAGACTGGGGTCTCCTGAAGGAACTCTTCCTCAAGACTGCAACATAGAAACTGTTATCATCACAGTGTCCAGTGAGGGTCCAGGTACTTGGGGTCCTGAACCAAGAATTGAGCAACACACACACAAATAACAGGCGAAGTACAGATTTATTAAAGGAAGGTGAAGGTGAAAGAGCAGAGTAAGGGGCCGGATCTCTGCAAATTAGCATCTTATATGCTGAGATGTGAGGGGGTCTCTTCCCTGTACGGACCTGATTGAAGACTCTACCTAATTTGCTCCCAATGGTTACCTTATGATACCTGATGAAAATATTGACCACTTTTCACCTCTGGGTTACTTTAGAAAACCTAACTAGAATACTGCCCACTTTATCCCGGCTGGTTGTTTTAAGATACCAAACCTGTGGCAGGAGTTATCATGGTGATAAGTCTTTAGTGGTGGGAGTTGTCATGGTAATGGGATTTATTATCAACAGGGACAGGACTCCTCTCCTTGTCTTGTCCTTCACTGGCTTCCTTCTCTCCCACCCTCCCTCCCTCCCTCTTTCCTTCCTTCCTAATTAGTTATACATAACAGAATGCATTTTGGCACATTGTACACAAATAGAGCACAACTTCTCATTCCTCAGACTGTACATGTGCAGAGTCACATCAGCAGTATAATCATACATGTACATAGGGTAATAATGTCTGTCTCATTCCTCAGTCCTTCCAACCCCCACACTCCCTTCCTTGCCCTCACTCCCTTCCACCTAATCCAAATCCTCCATTCTTCCCTACAACCCACACCTGCCCCCCCCACACACACATTGTGGTTTGGCTTATTTCTCTAGGCATGATAGTCTCCAGCTCCATTCATTTACCTATAAATGCCATAATTTCATTCTTCTTTAAGGCTGAGAAATATTCCATTGTGTGTGTGTCTGTGTATGTATATGTGTGTGTGTGTGTGTGTGTGTGTGTGTATATATATATATATATATATAGTACATTTTCTGTATCCATTCATCTGTTGAAGGGCATATAGACTGGTTCAAGTAGCTTCTTTCTAATACCCTGTCTCTGCCATCTTGGTGTCCCTGAACTCCACCTAACAGAAACCTAACTTTCCAGCCTGCTGACCCAGCCTGATGATTGCAGACTTGCCAGTCCCCACAATCCTGTGAGCCCATTCCTTCAAAATAAAGAAATCCACCCTCTACCACCCCTTTCTCCTCACTGATATAGAAGCCAGGGAGAACATTGTAAGGAGAAGGCTGTGACCAGCATCATCCAGTGCTGGAGAGGGTCAAGTAAGATAAAGAGTAAGACATCACAAATCCAGTGGACTTTCAAACTCCCCCTCCAGTGTTCTCTGTGTGGGTGTGTGAGGGGGGGAGCACTGGGGATTGAATCCAGGCCTCCCACATGCTAAGCACATGCTCTATGCCTGAGCTACACCCCCAGTCCACTAACATTCTGTTATTTCGATGTCTGAGAAACATTTCAAGCCAACAGAGTCACCTCTCAGCTGTGATCTCACTTCTTGCTGACAGCATTGCAAGTTGAAACACCAAATTCTCCTAGGTATTAGTCCCCAGGAGAACCTACTCTTTGGAAGTCCAACAGGTCTTCGTACGGAATCTAGTGGGGTCAAAGAAACTAATTGGAATTCTCTTTGACGCCATCTTTTTTTTTTATATACAAAGATTGAATTTAGTAAAATAAATTATCTGAATATTCATAGATTTTATGCAATTTTAGTTAGAGTGGATTTGCAGATTGTGAGTCTGTGTGCGAGTGATAAGTAAGATGGTCTTATATTTGTATAGAAGAATAATTATTTTGAGAATGGTCAATAAAATCTTTTTCCATTTTTTTGAGGCAAAAGGGTTTTAATGATTTACCTCATGCTACCTTCTTTTTCTTTCTTTGATGCCATTTTCTCTTTCATCATCTGTAACTAATTAGAATTGAGTCATAATCATGGCTTCCTTCTGGCTCAAATCCACCTTGTTTTTCGTTGTTGTTGTTTTTTCTTTTCTGTCCCCATGGGTATCACTGTCACCCTTTGCCTTCTTGTTGCCTGTAGTCTCAGGAGCTTGGAGGGGAAGAAGGACTTGAGGTGGTGGCAGTAAAACATGAATAGGAGGCCTGAGGACCCCGCTGGGGAAGACAGGCACGTGGTGTGGTTCAGGGACACTGCCAGGCTCAGAGTGGAGAAGTTCTTGGGGCAGCGTGAATGTCACTGTCCCCAGTGCCCCACTTCATTGTCATGCTTGGTTCTGATACCTCTGAAGGGATGGGAAGAGCCCTCTCCACATTGTTTGGGGGGGGGGGGGCGGTCTGGAAATCCCAGGCAGAACCTAGTTTTGGAAAAACACAGTCGAATAATGTAAAAGATGTGTAAAAGGTTGTATCCACATTGTTACAGAACACAGAAGCTGGGCTTGGGTAGATTCAGGCAGTGGTGTGCTGGTCCATGTTCAACAACCAGCTCCCTGAGGGAAAAAAATTATGCAAACCCTGATTTAGATCTGGTGGTTTTTGTGCTATGAACTTTCCTACCGTGGCCAGTTTTGAGCTATGGATGTGCTGTCATTAAGCACGGAGCTGGGAAGAGGTGGACATTTGCATCTTTATGCAAGATTTTCACTATACAGATACAATAGATGGAAATAACCTAAAGAACATAGAGCATAGAAAAATAATTAGGAAGTGATGAGTTTTGAGCATTTATGACTTTGGTTTTTTAATGTAATTTATTTAATTGATGGTTTATACAATTTAATTTCTAATAATGGTTTTGTTTAACAATTGCAGGCAAAATTGCTGAGCGTGTAACAATCGGCTGTCATCAGCCTGTCCCCATGGGCTCTGGCATACCACTGACCCAGGGCTCCCAAGCAATGCACCTGGGGCATCAACAGCACCCACAGCCTCGGCTCTGACAACTCCCAGTGCACAAGGTTCGCTTTGTCTGATGCTCACTAGATGAACTAAGGAGGCTCCTTGGCAGGATCAGCTGCAGCAAGTCTTCAATTTGCATTTCTGTGAAGGAGGCCTTCGTTCTCTCTGGTTTAAGATGGGGAAAAACAGCAGAGCAGGGAAGTCCTCTTGCGTTTCCCCCAGCACGCCTCTTCCTTGCCAGTTGTTTTCCCTTTATTTCAATGCCTTTGCTGGCCAAAAATGCCTACTGAACTTTGTTCAAGTCTCGCAAATGCGTTTGGCTATAGTTTGCTTCATTTTTATACCTTGCCATCTTAGTTTTTCAAAATGAAGCTTTTCTCATTGCATTTATTTTGTATTCTAAAAACAAAAAAAAGGAATCATGCCTTTATTTCAGGGGAACAAGTGGGGGAGCAGGGTTAACTAAAACGGCTGAAGAACAAACAACCATTAGAGGAAAAGTCACTATGTCATCACCCCCGTTTGTCTGTACCCCGGGACTCTGCAGTGCTCACCTGAATTTGTGTATTAACAAAGTTCATTTCCCCTTGAGGACAGTTCTTAAAAGGGAGGGCATTTTTGTTTCTTTCTTTTCTTTTTTTTTTTGGTTCAAAGCGAAGTTTCACAGTTCCTTCTCATTTACTAAGCTCTTCAACTAATGGGAAGTGATCGCTCCTATTCCATTCCTGCATTCGACCGATTGACCCAGAGCAGGGACTTTGTCGGACAGGCAGCTCCCGGGTATTTGCAGTTCTGTTTCTCCCTTCTCGACATCCATCAGATCCACATGCTCTCGGTCCTGACACCAGCACACAGAGAGGGCTGTGCTGTGTGTCTGTGATCCTGCCAAACTCCGTCCCAAGACAGGTTGTATCTCTGGGTAGGAAAAAGATGCTACACTTCTTCTTGTGCCCTCTGGGCTTCTCGATGCCCACATTGGTTTCTTCTGCTTACCAAAGAGAAATTTTCATGTTAATAGAAGAATCCTGCAGCCACAGAATTCTTTAATACTAATTTCTTTCCTAAAAGAAAAACAATACCGTGAAAACAATATGTGGTGATGAGAGATTTCCATGGCGACCGTTCCCTGGAGTGAAACATGAGGTTCTACTTTGACCTCGCTGTCCACCAGGAAGGCTCTTCATGGACAGGCCTTGTCACTTGCTTCAGCCCCTGTCTGAGCCGGGACGGGACTGGCACATTGCCTTGTTGAAATTGGCTCCACACCTTGTTTAAGTGGGCATGCCGCCATACTAATTGATGGGTATGAGCACAGACATGCTAGAGAACTCTGTGCACATCAGATCTGGGTAGGAGAAGGGTTTCAGCCCAGAAATGTCAAAACAGCCCATTGTGCGAACTTTGTGTGCCAGGATGAAGAAGATGGTTTCGATGTCACTGCAAATAGCTTGGAGCTGAATTTATTTTTAAATGTCCCCCAAAGCTGAAAAACACCAGGAAGGCATGGCCTGAGAAGAAGGAGGAAGAGGCAAAATTATTGACTTTCAAAAGAAATGGGTGGTACCTGCCAACTGGAACACAAGAAGGTTGTTTATCCAAACAGTTCCTCGAGGAGGGTAACTTCCTAGCTGAGTACTCAGGCCGACCTAGAAGTCAGAGCTACTGTGTGGTGGGGGTCCCAGGTTGATCACAATGGGGTCTGCTGAGGGTGGGGGCACATATCATTTCCTGTCTGAGAAATGTCTTTTGAATGATTCCTTTTTTTGAATACAAAATAAATACAATGCTTGTCCTTGATGTCACAGTTCCCCCGGGATCAGCCAGCTCACCATCAAGTGCACCCAGCAGGACCGTCCCTTACCACCTGACAGTACCACCATCAGCCCCCATCCTTTGGTTGATTCCTTTCTTTTTGGGACGGAAGAGTTTCTCCCTTGGAAGGACAGCTTGGTACCAACCCAGTTTTAGTGCAGAAGAGAGAAAATTGGCAATAACAGAATGAGGAGGATGCCGCAGGGTGTTCTGAGTGTAGGTTAGTGGGCTATCTGTCCTCTCCCACTGTGGATGGCAGGGACTTTCTCAAACAACCTGGTGATAAATGGCCCAGGAGAAAATCCAGTCCAAGGATTCCAACACTGAATAACAGAGACACTGGATCATCACAATACAGGACCTAGGGAACTACACCTACACCTACACCTACACCTACACCTACACCTACACCTCGTGGAGATGTCATTTGTACCTCAATATGGCCACGTTGAACTTAACATACCAGACCAACGTACAAAGGAGAGGTGACGGAGGGTTAGGAAAGTGCCTAGTTGAAGACTTTAAAAATTCACTCTTTGAATTGCCGTGTTGTTTTTTCAATTGATTGGCCATGTACTGGAATATGGACACATGACTCATTCAGCCTCCCTCTGCTTTTGAATTGGCTCCCTTATATTAATCATTGAATTTTTGCACAAAGTAGACTGGGAGAAGCCGTTGCTCTGACCCCCATTTTAATCGTCTCTACTTTCCCAGTTGCCAAAGTGCTTCATATTTTTTCTACTATTGAAGCCATGAAGTCAAGGTGCAGAGCTGCATAGTGTCAAAGTCAATGTGATAATGTTTAAATCACTTTTAGTCCCCCTACCCCTGCTTTTTGGGAAGGAGGGGTATGGCTTTTTTTTTTTTTTTGATACTGGGGATTGAACCCAGGGGTGCTTAACCACTGAGCTGGGGAAGCCCTTTTTTATATTTTGTTTTAAGATAGGGTCTCCCTAAGTTCTTAGGACCTCACTAAATTCCTGAGACTGGACTTGAACTCTCAATCCTCCTGCCTCGGCCTCCCTAGCCACTAGGATTATAGGCACACTGCCCTGGCTGGTATGGCATTTTATAAAAACCTAAAAGAAACAGAATCAGAATCAGGGTGGGGTTTGTAGAAACCAAACTAAAAATTCCTTAGTTTCAGCTAAATGAAAATAATTAGAAATAAGATTATTTTGCGTGTACCCCAAGGCCTCCATCATTCACTTCCAGCCCATGGAAAGCATTGAATTCAAGAACAAAAACCAAAATAAAACCCTCTGTATTATACTTGGAGACGGTAATGAAAGAGCAGGAAGAAGTTGATTGGATTGCATTCTTTGAAAGGTAAGCAAAATCTCTGGGTTTAATGGTTCAGCTTCTAATGTCTTCCAGTTGGGGATGGAGTCTCAGCCTCTTGCATAGAAACATGTGTCTGTAATTCCCTCCAATCCTCCTTAGCATGACCTATGCAGGGGGATGTTTCCTTATCTTGGATTCAAATCACATATGTTTCGATGGGTCCAATCAAATCGCTAAACTGTCACTCCGTCCCTCTTCACACAAACAGCCCTGTTCACAAGGAGCTTTGAAAAGTTCCAGGTTGGTGGGAGTGACATGGGAATGTCTCAGGCATTTCCTCTTCATGGCTAATTAAAGGTCAGAGGATAGAAGCCGGTCATTTTCCTCCTCACTTTTCCTCCTGTAATTTATTAATTCACCCTGCCTAATAACCTTTAGAATTCTAATTCCACAATTACCTCTGACATTCTAACTGCTGCTCAGAACAGCGCCCCACCCAGCCTTTCCCTTTGTGGTGCCTACTTCTGGAACAGAGGTGGTCTGTGATTGATAACTCATTCAGTTTTGATTGTTTTCCTTCTCAATTCTGACTCCTCGTACACTCAACAACCAATTCTGTGCAGAGTTAGAAATGATTTCTTTTTCCCCAAAGGCACCAGTCTGCATGAAGCGGAATTCATGATTCTCAGCGGCCAACCCTGTGTTTTTTGGGCACAGCTCACTGGATTCATTGGTGTCTATTACTTGCAGTTCCATTCATGCATTCCCTGAACCTGTCTTGACTCCATGCAGTCACCAGCCCAGGCCTCTAGCTGGTGGCGTCTGCAATTAGCTCTGCTGCCTTATACCATCCAAAATACTTGGAGCGAGTCTTTGGACCCAAAGGCCACTGAGTGACCCCCACCCCTGTTATGGTTTCTCAGAGCTACTATGACTAAGTACAAAGACTGGGTGACTTAGAAGAGATTCATTGTCTCACAGTCTGCAGGTTAAAAATCCAAAATCGAGGAGTCAGAAGACCCTTGTTCCTGCTGAAACCTGAAGGGAAAGGCTTCTTCTTTGCCTTTTCCAGGTGTGGTAGCCCCAGGACATTGGCTTGTGACAGCATCACTCCAATCCCCACATGGTGTTCTCCCCATCCTCTTCACGTGATCCTCTGTATGTCTGTATCTGTGTCTAAATTTTCCCTTTTCATAAGGACACCAGTTTTACTGGATTAGGGTTCATCTTAATCACCCACGTCTGCAAATACCAAATACAGACACATTTCGAGTCCCTGAGAGTTAGGACTTGAAAATATCTTTTGGGCTGAGCCCAGTTCATCCCTCTGACCCTCAATCATGCTGGCCCAGTTCATCTGAGTTCATTCTGCAATTACTTCGAATTGAGTACCTACTATGAGCCACACACCAGTGAGGCACAAGGAGTTCCCCGTCCTCATGAAGTTTACTGGCAAAAACAAATGAAAACAATGTGGTGAGAGACAAATTATACAAAACAAACAAACAAACAAACAAACAGAACCTCCAATAAGGACACCGAGGCATGAGGAGCTTCTTTAGAAAGGTCAGGGGTGTTAGGGGTGTAGCTCAGTGGGAGGACGCACATGTGTGGCCCTGGATTCCCTCGAACACTGCAAGAAGAAGGGGAGGAGGAGGAGGAGGAGGGGGAGGAGGAGGAGGGGGAGGAGGAGGAGGAAGAGGAGGGGAAGAGGGAGGAGGAGGAGCAGGAGGAAGAGGAGGAGGAGGAGAAGCAGGAGGAGGAGGAGGAGGAGGGGAAGAGGGAGGAGGAGGAGCAGGAGGAGGAAGCGGAGGAGAGGAAGGGCTTGCTAAGGAGGCTGCCAAGGGGAAGGTGAGGCTGCCATAGGAAGAAGGGAACAGTGTTGCAGGCAGAGGAAAGGAGAAGTGAGGACACCTGAGAAGGGAAGAACACATGGGTTCTGGGAGCTGTCCAGTGGCCACTGTGGATAAAACGCAGCAAGAATGTGCCACGGTGGCCATGCCACTGTTTATAGCAGCTCAATTCACAATGGCTCAACCCTGGAGTCAACGTAGATGCCCTTCAACAAATGAATGGATAAAGAAAATGTGGTACATATACAGAATGGAATATTACTCAGCCATAAAGAAGAACGAAAGTATGGCATCTGCCAGCAAATGGACGGAACTGGAGACTATATGCTAAGTGAAATAAGCCAGTCCCAAAAAAACCAAAGGCCAAATGTTCTGATATGTGGATGCTAACTCACAGTAAGTGGGAGGTGGAGCAGGGCAGGGGGTGAGAATAGAAGTTCAGTGGATTAGATAAAGGGGAATGAAGGGAAAGGAGGGGGGAGTGGGAATAGGAAAGACAGTGGAATGAATCAGACATAACATAGGTTCTGTTTGTTTGTTTGTTTGTTTGTTTGCTTTGTATAATTTATCTCTCACCACATTGTTTTCATTTGTTTTTGCCAGTAAACTTCATGAGGACGGGGAACGTCCTAGGCTTCTTCACCACTCCTATATGTGAATACACGACCCATGACTCTCTATACAGCCACAAGAATGGGAAGTCATACTCCATGTGTGTATGATATGTCAAAATACATTCCACTGTCAGGTATAGCTAAAAAGAACAAACAAACAAACAAAAAGAATGTGGCACAGGTGTGGCCAGGAGCAAAGGCAGCCGCCTGATGGAGCAGGAGCTTGCAGGCCATGGGAACCCTGAGGATGTAACTTTGGGCGCAGTGGGAGACTATTAGATTTAGGCAGACCTGAGCTGACCACTCCATCTTGTGTGGAAAAGGGATTGGAGTGAGGCCACAGTGGAGCCAGAGACTGGCTAGAAGGGCGTCAGTCGTCCTGATCTGCAGGCGGAGGCTGGTGGTAGCTTACAGGGATCCAGAGCAAACTGGTTCAGAGCCTGTTTAGAAGGAGAGCTCACAGGGCCTCTGCTGGGGAAGAAGGAGAGAAGGGGACGTTAGCCTGAGGGGTGTCACCCACCCAGCCCTCCAGCTCTCTGCTGGGACTGCCTGTGTGGAACCCCTTCCTGCTGTCTGGCCAGCCATTCTGGTACCTATAGGTCACTCAGCTGGCCCCATCTTGAAATTTCTAGTCACCATCTAGAAATCCTGCTCTGAGGCCCCGACTGGCGGGGTCTCATCTGTGCCACCAGCTAATATGAAGCACAAGCCCTGCCTGGAGCCCAGGCCCCTCGGTCTTGCCTTCGAGGTGAGAACGAGTTTTGGATTTTAGGCTCAAGTTCTCTCATCCCTCACTATGGTTAGCCTCAGCGTCCTCTGTTTTCCTGCCTGTTGTTTTGTGGAAGTGTCCAATCGTGTAGAGCCCCAAACTCTGATGAACTGTTTTTGCATCGCAGAGCCTAGGTTGACAGCTCTGTTCGTTGCAAAAGACAATGGAATGAGCAGAACTGACTTCTGTCGGGCAGATGCACGTGCTTTTTAGTAGGGGTCAGATGTCATTCTTCTGGAAGTCAAGTAAGACTTGTATCCTAGGCATAGGCAAGGCGGAGAAGGACCTTCACAAGCATTCTGTTTGGGGGTACCCTGGGGGACCTCCATTTCATGGCTCCTTGCCTCTACAATTGGGTGTGTCCTATGCATATTGGAAGATAGGCTAAGAATAATGAGGGATTTTGATGAATACCTCTGACAATCTTTGTTCTTATAAATTATTCCAGGGAAGTGAGAGTGGAATTTTGTCTTCCTGGATGCTTAGACTAGTTTGACATATTCTAAGTTTTTTGTTTGTTTTTGGTACCAGGGATTGAACTCAGGGGCACTTGACCACGGAGCCACATCCCCAGCCCTATTTTGTATTTTATTTAGAGACAGGGTCTCACTGAACTGCTTAGTGCCTCACCATTGCTGAGGCTGGCTTTGAACTCATGATCCTCCTGCCTCAGCCTCCTGTGCAGCTAGGATTACAGGTATGCACTACCAGGCCTGGTACCAGATTCTGGTTTTTAAAGGCCAGTGGGAAGCTGAGTGGTTTGTTTCTTGAAGGAATCATCTTTTAGACAAATGATAGCCAGCCATTGGTATTACCCACTTCCTGACCAGGATAGGGAAACCTGTCCTCTAACGGAAGTGGACTCCTTATTTCAGTGAAATGATGGTTTTGAGGAGCAGAGATCTATGGTGGGGAAGTGTGGCATTATTTATTGAAGACCTATGCTGTGGAGGTGCTCCATATATCTCCTCTCTGCGCCCTGCAAGGTGGACTTCTCCCCTCCCAGCATCTCCTCGCCCTCCTCTTAAGAAAAGTTTCATCCATGATTCAAATGACGTGAGTCAAATTAGCCTCATGGAGGTCAAAGAGTCCTTTCCTGAGATTTTAGAATCTGGGGAAAAGAGCATAAGGCAGGTCCTTCTGAAGACAAGCGATTCCAAGTAAGAAACAAGGAATCTGGGGTCAGGGAGAGTAAATGAAGGTCAGAGGTCACCTGCCTTTCTTCCTGATTTGGTTTTTAGTGCTTCCTATAAGATACCACAGAAGTTTTCCTTGGCATGTAACCTCATTTTTTTATTATTATTTATTTATTTATTTATTTTAATTTTTTATTGTTGGCTGTTCAAAACATTACATAGCTCTTGATATATCATATTTCACACTTTGATTCAAGTGGGTTATGAACTCCCATTTTTACCCCATATACAGATTGCAGAATCACATCAGTTACACATCCATTGATTTACATATTGCCATACTAGTGTCTGTTGTGTTCTGCTACCTTTCCTATCCTCTACTATCCCCCCTCCCCTCCCCTCCCCTCCCCTCTTCTCTCTCTGCCCCCTCTACTGACATTCATTTGTCCCCCTTGTATTATTTTTCCCTTTCCCCTCACTTCCTCTTGTATGTACTTTTGTATAACTCTGAGGGTCTCCTTCCATTTCCATGCAATTTCCCTTCTCTCTCCCTTTCCCTCCCACCTCTCATCCCTGTTTAATGTTAATCTTCTCATGCTCTTCGACCCTACTCTGTTCTTAGTTACTCTCCTTATATCAAAGAAGACATCTGGCATTTGTTTTTTAGGGATTGGCTAGCTTCACTTAGCATAATCTGCTCTAATGCCATCCATTTCCCTGCAAATTCTATGATTTTGTCATTTTTTAATGCAGAGTAATACTCCATTGTGTATAAATGCCACATTTTTTTTATCCATTCATCTATTGAAGGGCATCTAGGTTGGTTCCACAGTCTTGCTATTGTGAATTGTGCTGCTATGAACATCGATGTAGCAGTGTCCCTGTAGCATGCAGCTTCATTTTTTAATATAAGCTGGAGTTTAAATAAATTGAATCTGTTATCCCCTTTTACACACAAGGAAAGCTAGTCTTGAAGAAGTAATAATTTTCATGTGAATACAAGGCTAGTAAGTGCTAAGGGTAAGATTTAGATCTGGGTCTAGGAGTCTCCAAATAATCCCACTAAACACTCTACAGACTTCTTATAGAAACTAGATCCAGTTATGTGCTATTTCCATTAAATATACTTAAAGCAAACTGCCATTAGTTGAATGTAAAAAATAAGCAAAGAAATATCAGCCCAATGTAAGCAAAATATCACATAAAACTTGCTATAAATTTGAATGCAGACATCATTAGATAGCGCAATGAGATATTTTATATTGATTTTAAAATACAACACACAAAGAAGACATAATAGGCAGAAACCATTTTATTCCAACAACCATGATGAATATATATTAAAACCAAAAAGTTAGAAATGCAAGAATTGTCGAAACCACAATCTTAATGGGAGACTCAGACTTCTCAAAACCTGGCAAGTCAAGTTGTCAAAAGTCTACAACGTTATAGAGAAGTTGAATCACAAACAACTAGCAAGTTAGCCAAGGTCCAACAACTAGACATTTTTCCAAATCCCCGTGAACCATTGAACAATTTTATTATGTACCAAGCCATAAAGAAAGTCTCAATAAACTCCAAATATTACATTCATCCACATTCTCTGATAGTTATGTAAGAAAATAAGATGTTAAGAACAAAATATAACCCAAATAAATCTACGTGACAGGAAAGACTATTTTAATAATTCTGGAAAAAAGAAAGAATCTTTCAGAGTAAAATCCATCTACATATATGGCTTTGGCTATATCACCAAATTAAATTAAAAATAATATAGGTTATAAAGCTATATAATTTTATACATTTAAAAGAATATTCACATATATGATATTAAATACATAAGTAAGCTTTTTTGGGAAAATGTACATGCAACTGTTGGTGTTGGCTACCTTAAGAGAAAGAAGATATGTAGGTCAGAGGCAAGGAAAAGAACTTCATAGAGAATTTAAAGCACTCACAATTAGCAAACTATCCTTTTACAAAACTATACATTCTTTCCAAATCCCTATGGAATATTTAAAAAAATATATGTAGCAGACCATGAAGAAACTAATAATTCTAAATAATACCATAAATGCAATGAGATAATTTATATTGATTTTAAAATGTAGTCACATTGTTTCTTGAACTGTTCAGATCCTTCTACCTAAAGAAATATAAGATGAAGACCATTTTATAATGTCTTATTTTTAAAAGTAACCATTAACACAAATATCCAAATTTTCTGAATTATTATCAGAACCACACACACAGAACCAAAGTATCCAAGTAATGGAAATACTGATTATTTTTAGGCAGCTTTTCATTACTAAGACCAAAATACTTGACAAGAACGATTTAGAGGATGAAAAGTTTATTTTGGGTCATGGCTTCAGAGGTCTCAGTCCATACAGGCCAACTAGGCCCCAGGTGAAACAGAACATCATGGCAGGGTGCATGGCAGAGGGCAGCACCTCATGACATGGCAATGCTCCCCAGGAACAAAATAGAAACTCCAGAGTCTTGCCCAGTGACATACCTCCAGCCACACCCTACCTGTCTACGGTTACCACCCAGTTAATCTGTATCAGAGGGTCGATCCACTGATTAAGTCACACCTCTCACAATCTCATCATTTCACCTTTGGAAATTCTTGCACGGTCTCACACATGAGCTTCTGGGGGATACTTGATTTTTAAACCATAATAACAGGTACCTATTCATGAAAATGCGTGTCAAGCTGTATTACAAGGAAGATCCAATTCTACGTTAAATATATAAAGAATACTTAAATGATAGGCATTTAACAAAAGTTAACAATAAATTAAAGAACAAAGCATGTCATAAAAATGTAAACAAAAAGAATCCAGAAATCATGATCTTACTGTCTAATAAAGTAAATTTGGAGCATAAAGGAGTCAACAAAACAAAAAAAGATAATTTTCTAATGTTAAATAGTGTAATTCATATATATCTGGTTTCAGAAAATCTGTCTCCATAGATGATTTTACTACTTACAAAATTGACAAAGAACTGTATGCAGTGGTGCATGCCTGTAATCCAGCTACATGAGGCTGAGGCAGGAGGATTGCAAGTTCAAGGACAGCCTGCACAACTTAGAGAGACCCTGTCTCAAGATAAAGTAAAAATAAAATGCACTGGGAATATAGTTCAGGGGTAGTGCACTTGCCCAGCAGGTGCTAGACTAAGAAATCTAAGTCCAGCCCTCCTCAAAAATGTTCCCAGTTTCACATAGCAATGTAAATGAATTTCTAAAGAAAGATAGCTAACTCACACAATTGACAATAAATTATCAGGAGTCATTTATTAGAAAAGACAGTATAACTTTTTTCTTGACTTTATCTGAAGGAATCAGTGAGTCTGAGCCTTGGAGGGCATGGCCATGGTTGTCATGGAGGATAGAACTGCTTCAGCTCTCTTCCTCTTGGACAAAAGAGGAATCTGCACAATCACTAATATATCCTGCTCTCTTTGGAGCAATGCCTTTGGCCAAGTGGAAGGCCAATGCAGAAATCTGAGGGGGACTGTGGTGGTGTGGACTTTGTTTAGCTGATTGGACTGGAACACTGGGGGCCACAGTTGAAGCCAGTTCTGTAGGCTGCTCTCATCTTGCTGCTTGGAATCTTGTTAATTAATAATAGCCTTAATTGTGGTAGCTTCCTTGTGGCCTCATAAACGTTGCATGAGACATATTAAATAAATTTGGCCCCAGCTACCGTCACTCAGATTACTCGGATTAGCCAATGAAGTGGTATTCTGATGAGGAAAAATTATCCAGAAGTTGAGACAGTATAAAACAAAAGGCAAGAATTTGGGGAAGACAACTCTCTTTTCTGTCTATCTAGAAAACAGGAATGGATTGCTCTCTATTTCAGATTATCTTTTCCGAGATGTTTCTACAACAAACGGTCTTGGAATGTGAAAATGTTGTTTCCCTCCAAAGCAAAGGTTAGGTTTGTTTACGGTTTTGGATGATAAAGGCAATGTCATCCTCTGTAGCAAAGATCAGTTGTGCTTACTGTCTAATAGAAAAGATTCAGTTTCCCTCAGCTACTGGTTCCTCTCCTATAATTCAACTCACTGCATGTGCATGTGTCTACTTGGGGCTTCCTGCATCACTCTCACAGGACTTGGGAGCAAGGATAACTCATGCACATATGCTGATGTCCATGCTTATTGCTATGCAGTGAGTAATGAAGCCCTTTATCTCTGACCCAGGAGTCTCTTGTCTTCTGCTAACATCTATGAATCTGCAGTAGGCCTATGTGTTAACTTGCAAGCAGGATAAAATCTCAAGCCCTTCATACTTCTTAAAAATAATAGAACTTAATATATACAAATATATATTAGGTTAATATATATATATATATTAACCTAGTTCACCAAGGAAATTATTTAAAAAAAAATCAAAAAATCTAATAAGTATATTCCTTACACCTGGTGGAATTGCCAAAACCTTCCTATGAGATGCCTCTAAATATTGACCTCCTGTCCACATGTCAACTCAGACTCTTCCATTCCACAGTTTCTAATATTAGTTTCTTCATTTGACCCTGTTTGGAGAAGGCCCTTCTTCATTTGACCCATGAACCTTCTCCCCAGGGTATTAGCCCATCTTCCAAAAACACTGTACCTTTCTTCATTTTTCTTCTGGGGATGTGAGTAGCCCCGTATTCTTGGAAATCAAATAATCACTAACTCATCTATTTTCCCAACTATTCATTCATTCTTTCATTCACCAAATGCCTCTAACACCTCACATACTTAACCCACAGTTAAGTGCTCAATAACTACTTATTGAATGATTAAATCCCACTCTAGTTAGGGGCTAGCCATCCATTGTATAAACACTCCAATAATGTATAAATTTTGAAAAGTGCTATGAAGGGAAAATAGTGTGGAAAAAGACAACATTAGCAGCAACCATAGGAAGTGGCATTTCAACTAGGAGTGAAGAATCGGAATTAGATTGGCCAATGAAGTGGTATTCTGATGAGGAAAAAGGATGGTAACAAGCAGTGGATTCCAGGTAGAGAGAAGAGCACTGACTCACTTTTCTTGGTCTTGTTCCTTTTTCCAAGTCATATTCCATGACAGCAGGGAAAGTTGGCTTTTCCTTTTAAGAGATTCCAATTCTTGGGGATGGGGCTGTAGCTCAGTGACAGAGCACTTGCCTAGCATGTGGGAGGCACTGGGTTCCATCCTCAGCACCACATAAAAATAAACAAATAAAATAAAGGCATTCTGTCCATGTACAACTACAAAAAAAGAAAAAAAAAGAGATTCCATTTCTTTCTTTTTACAGTTCTAAGGATTGAACCCAGGGCCTTGGACATGCTAGGCAAGTGCTCTACCACTGAGCTACATCTCCAGCCATTTTTCCATTTTATTTTCAGACAGGGTCACACTAAGTTGCTCAGGCTGGCCTTGAACTTGCGATTTTCCTGCCTCCGGCTCCTATAGCTGGATGACAGGCCTGTGCCACCACACCGAGCTTTAGTGCTCCCATTTCTGTATCCCCTGTTCTAAGGCGGATTCCACGAGTCACTGCGCCATCATCCAAATGGCCTCTGTGTCAGGTGTCACCTTTTCTGGGGTTTTCTCTGCTTCGTCAGTCCCTCCCCTGACCCCAGGCAGGCTTCTCATCTCAGCAGCTTCCAACAAGCACTGGCTCACTGAGGGGTACATCTCACTCTCTGCTTATTTGCATATGCTGAGCCCAATTACTCATGCAACCTTTATTGGTTACTGCCTTCGCACACATCCCCACGTTCTCACTGAGAGCTTATCCCTTAAGTGACTTCAAAGAAATGAGAGTCACATTAGGCTTTATGATACAATATATCTTAAAAAGACGACAGAAATGACACGACTAAAAAAAAAAACAAACAGAGTGCCAACTCCTTACAGAGTCATCTGTGAGCTCAGCAAATTCCTCCGCTAATTGATCTGGTGTTTTTCTGAACAAAGTAAATAGAAAGTTAGCCAGCCACAAAAAAATGTCTGCTGGCCAACGGTAGACCTCATTTGCTGTAGCAAATGCCGCTACCTTTAATCATATTAAAGTAGTTGCTGCTGCCTTGTCTGAGTGTTGGCAATAGGACTTCCCAAGCACTTTATAATAACGCGCAGGAATGTCTGTCTGTGTTTAAATACCCTCCTTAATCATTCGGATCCGAAGAGCGATGTGATTTTGAATGGAGGAAACCAGAAGCTGACATTAAGTATGGAATAAGCCTGTTTCATAAGTAAGCTCTGGTGTAGGTCTGGGTAAAGCACCAGTTCTGGTCAATGCCAGCCAAATTTACTGTCGATAATAAGATAAATCTGAACAGGGGAAGAATTGCTGCCTACTACAGAAAACTGCTTCTTGTTAGCGACATTACTTTGCTGCTCTATGACCTGCTCATAGGGGTGATGAATAATCTGACAGGCTTTTTGTGAGCTGGTCCAATAAAACATATCGTTCCTTACAGCAAAATGAAGCTGGGTGTTCAAGTGGTGTACAGTTCACAGGCTGATTTTTTTTTTTTTTTTTTTTTGCTTCTAACTAGAATAATCCTGGTATGCTATTTTGATTTGAAAAATAAAACATACGGTTGCTTTTTGAAGACATGTTTGCTGAGTCTATGAGGATTCTTCGCTCAGTCTTTCTGAATTAGAAGAACAATACCAAATACAGGAACTCATGATTGTTTTAGGGCCTCTTGTCTGAGACATTTACACTCTAAATTCCACAGGTCTTTGGTTTCCAAACTGCAAATGAAATTAGAGCTAATGTGAGTGGTTATTGTAAAAAGATTCCATCAAATATTCTCTTAATAATTATATGAAATGGCACCAAGAACACAACAGATAAGGAGCTTCTGTGGGCATAATGGAACTGGTGGTGGAACTCATGTGTTATTGAAAAGAAAATCAGTAAAGCCAAAAAAAAAAAAAGACTGGATCAGGAAAAGGAGCTTTTCTTCTTTCCACATTGAAGAGTTACGGAGAGAATTTTGCAAAATTCAAGAGGGAATGAATCCCGGAATTGATCACCATTGGCTGTGAGAGGAAGCCAGAGAGAGAGAAAATCCAAACCACGTCCCTTCCCCACTCTCACCTGCTGAGAGCCACTGCCGAGTCTGTATGGCCCCTGGCGTTTTGCCAACAGTATTGATTGACAGGCGAGGCATTACTATCAGCACTCACCTTGCAGAACTCTGTGGTTTACGCCACACAGAGGCTGAGGAGACCTGTAGATTCAGAACCCAGATCATTGGTGCCAAGGGTTTTGATGAGCAGGTTTCCATAAGGAAAAACCAAGTTCAGGTTAATTTTCTTAAAGAGAGAGAGCAGCAAGAAGTAGGTCGTTGTCCACAGGAGCAGAGTCTAACCAAGTGTCATCCTGGCTCTAATTCTGTGGCATTCCCACAGATTCCTGCCACCAGACTTATCTGTGGGGCTAGGACCCTCTATGTTCTTTTCCTCTGCAACCCTCTCTTATTCCCAAAGTAAACCAAGTGTGCCCACAGTTCACACAGATAAGCAGAGAAAAGGGAACAACAAGGTCACTGCTGGTTAGCACTCACTCAAAGTACCTTCTTCTCCGTCAAAACTCATTGCAAACCCAAATCACCATTTTCCCCTTAAATTTTTAAAAGGTGTTAGCAGTTGGAGGTTATTAGTCAAAATGGTAAAGCAGATTTTCTGGACAGGCCAGCAAAGGTGCTGACCGGCTGCAGTGACCCCATTCTGAGAAGCACCTGCTATGACCACACCCTCTTCCAAAAGACCCTTTGGTAGGTAGGTCAGTGTGTTTGTTATGTGACGTCACAGCTGCAACCAAGGCTGGTTGGACCAATCACAGGTGTTTGCTAGGTGTCTCTAAGTTGTTCCACGAGGGAGTCCAGCACTAGAATTCTAGAATTGTCGGGCACTGGAATTCTGCCATAAAAGGACATTGGATGGGAGTTAGAATCCAATAAGAAACTCTTTGAAAGATTGCATATGAAGCTCTCAGAAGCACACCAGAGTGGCCAAGAGCCCCATAAGAAGAAGGGACTAAGCAAAACCAGCACATAGCCGAAGCCATGAGCAAACAGAAATCCTGAGATAAATGGAAGAGATTCACAATAGCTATTCAATCACTGTAGTAACAGGAGAAGAAAAAGAAGCCAGAGAAAGAAGGAAATTAGTTCTAGGGGAAAAAATGTAGAGATATGCAGAAAGGAAGACTTGGACCATGAGCATGTCCAACTGCTGGAGAAAACTATTAAGTCCTTAGACACATGGGACAGCTTTCATTGCATCCTAAGTTGACCTACTTTTAAGCTATTTTAACCTTTTCCGGATTTCTTACTTTCCTGAGTAATCTTACAAGAAACTCTGTTAACTGAGATGATAGACTATTCTGAATTCCTTGCATCCTATAAGAGCTAAGAATTCTTCGGGTCACCTTATAAACGTGTCAGAGCAACACACTGAAATGCAATATACTACCTACAATATTTAGAGATCCCCAGAGTCTACCTGTTTTAAAAGGTACCCACCAATCATGCCCTTTGAAGAAGAAATTCCAACATCTCTGATTCCTGGAAACTTCCTGGAAGTGCAGTATATTCTAAGATGTAATCCCTTCTCTCTTACATAGATCAAGGCGTCTAGGATACCTCTTAATTTCTGCTCATCAACTCTTGTCATAATGACATCATCAGTTTAGTATCCCCAAGGTCCCAAGGTGTCCTGTGCAACAGTGAGATATTGAAGATACTGATGTACTGTGTGGCAGAATAAAGCCTGGGATTTGATATAGCTGTTCTACTATTCCTACCAGACAAAAGCAAACTTGACTCTTCCCTCTGCTTCATGGGATAGAGCAGTGGTCAGCAAAGTAAAGTCTGAGGGCAACACATGACTGCTGACTTCCTAAATTTCATTAATAGCCTTTAATTTTATTACAGTTTTATATTTACAGAAGAGTCACGAAGACAGTACAGAGCTTCCATATGCCCACAGTTTATTATTAACATCCCATATTTGTATGACATATTTGTTTTAATTAATGAACCAGAGTTGAAGTATAATTAATAAATGAAGTCCATAGTTTATTCACACTGCCTAATGTTCTTTTTGGCCTAATATCCTCTAATTTTTGCCTAATGTCCTTTTTCTGTTCCAGGATGCCATCCTGGATACCACATTGGGTGTAGTTGTCATGTCTCAGACGGCTCTTGGCCATGAAAGTTTCTTGAATTTTCCTCCTTTTTGATGACCTTGGCAGTTTTGAGGAGCGGTGGCCAGGTATATTGCACAGTATCTCTCTGTTGGAATTTGCCGAATGATTCTCTCATGATTAGAATAGGGTTATGAAATCCTGGGGAAAAGGTCACAAATTTAAAATGTCATGTTTATCACATCTTATTAAGGGCACATATGATCAGCATGATTTATGACTGTCAATATTGACCTTGAACACCTGGCTGAAATAATATGTGTGTCAATTTTCTCCACTGCAAAATTAGATTTTCTCAGCTTTTCATACTGTAGTTTTTGAAAAGTATTCGCTGCTCAGCTTATGTTTAAGGAGTGGAGAGTTATATTCCCCATTCCTTGGGACTGAGCATCTAAGTGATTTATTTGGAAATCTTGTGCATGAGAGATTTGTCTCTGCTCCCTATTTATTAATTTCTTCAGTCATTCGTTTATCTCAGTATGGACTCATTGACATTTATTGTATACTTTAGGTTATAATCCAATGCTACTTTATTTTTTGAGACTTGGCTATTAGAAGTTCTTGCAGTTTGCTCTTGTGCCTTTTGATATTCGCCCCCCATGTATACATGTGTATTACTTGTGTATGTTTTTTCTACTTTTTTTTTTTTTTAGCACTTCCTTACTTTGGGGAACTACAAGATACTCCAGGCTCATCTTGTATATTTCTTGCCCTGATCCTAGAACCAGCTATTTCTCCCAGGAGCCCTAGTTCCTTTGATTGGAGAATGGTATTAGAGACCAAGGTCTGAGCATTAGATGTGCTGTGGCTAGCCGAGTTCTTATTGCCTGTTTGGGGGAATAAAATCTTATTGGAGCACACTCCACATCCATTTGTTTATGCACGGTCCATGGCTATTATTGTGTTTTAATGGCAGAGTTGAGTAGTTGTCACAGAGGCCATATGTTCAGCAAAGCCTCTAATATCTACTATGTGACATCCTACACAAAAAGTCTGCCAATCCCTGGGACAAAGGGAAAACTATAAACAAAAGCAATAGCTGTACACATAAATAAATCAAAGGTATTGTGTCCATCTACAACTAAAAAATTTTTTAAAGCATTTTATGCTTCTGGCATTTAATTTGGCACTCACCTTTCCAATTCCCTCGTGAATATTAAATTGCTCTAATTAACTATTTGGATAGGACCTTGTAGAAAACCTGGACTATCACCCTCTTCCCAAGATTAAGACAAATTTTCTTGAGTTTAAATCTATATTCTCATGCTCCTTGACCTACACTCCAAAATCCATTTCCCAATCATATCCCACAGATATTTATTAACACAAATTAGGAAAAAATGATTCATTTTTTTTTCTGGAAAGATTTTTCTTTTGGAAAAGTTGCCTTTGTAATTGCCCCCGCCCCCAACACACACACAAGGCATGTAAAAGATGAAGGATGTCGGGAGGACAGAAATGAAGAATTACCATTTCCTTGTAGACTAAATCCTCAGATTGTTCATATAAGGCAGGAAGAGTCACTTTAGGTGATGGATACTCGTGAGGATACAAGTCAAGCCTTTCTACCCTTTGTGTTGTTAAAATTTACCAGAATTTGTAAAGGCTGGTTTCTTTGGAGGACTGTATGGACTGTGACTTATGGACGTACGTTCCTCTGTGGCCACCAGAGGCTCAGTGACAATTGGAGGATCCAAATATTCTGAGGCCTCCAAATCTTCCCACATATTCCCATTTCAGTCCTCAGGGTCCCCCATTTTTTATATCTAATATTTTACTGGTAAGGCTGAAAGTTCAACAGATACAGCAGATCTCAGAACTAACCATTGCATTTGGTTAGCAGCTATTTTGCCCTGCTGCAAGAGATTATTTTAGCATAATTATATATGATCCCCACTTTTATTTCTGGGCCTTGAGCTGAGAAAATGCCTATTCAGCTGCTCTGATGGCCACTAGTAACCACTTCATCCCACTGTCCTGTGGGCCTCTATTCATCTGCTGCTCAGGGGTAATGGCTCCTTGGATCCCCAGACACTATTGCACTCCTGTAAGTCATCAGCTACCAAATTCTCATTCTGAAGCTTACTTAAGTTACTGCACTCGCCCCCAACTTTCCAGACAATTAATCCAAGAATCCTTTCCTGTCCACTTCTCCTGAGGCATTAGAATAACTCCTGGTTCCTATTTCTGAATTTGTTAGGGTTATGAGACAGAAATTAACTGTTTTCCCTGGGTCATGCTAAACTTAGAATAAACAATGCGGCTTTCAAAAGAGACCTCAAAATATAGTGGCTCAAACAACACTGTTTTATTTCTCCTTCACGTAATAGTCCAGAAGAACACTTGCTGAATGTAGTTGTTGGTTCAACTCTGTGACGTCATCCAGCAGCCTCATCGCTTCTCTCTCATTGACCCTGAGCCAAAGTCAACTCCCAAGTCCCAAGTACCTATTGAACCCTGCTACCATTTGGTTCTTGAATGTCTCCCAAAGGCCCATGTGTTAAGGACTTGGGTTCCCACCTGTGGAGCCATCAATAGTTGGGAGCACTGTTAAGAGGTGTGGCCTAGGGGGAGGAAGTGCTTTTGAAGGGGATCAGGGGACCTGGCCCCTTCCTCTCTCTCTGCTTCCCGGCCACCAGGGGGTAAGCAGCCTTCTCTGCCACATGCTCCTCTCATAGGCTCAAAGGTGACAGAGCCAAGTGACCATAGCCTCAAACCTTTGAAACTATATGCGTCAAAATAAACCTTTCCCCCTTAAAATTTTATTTATCTCAGATATTTGTTACAAAGACAGAAATCTGACTTACACAAGTTCATAAGAGGAGGGAAATAGAGAACGGGAAGTGCAGGTTAGTTCCTTCTGAAGAAGGGACGTGGAGGTTGTCCACATCACTGTTGCTCACCTCTCCCTGATGAGAATTTAGCAGAGGCCAGGCCTGGCCATAGGAAGTCCACCTAGAGAATTTAGTCTCTAGCTGTGTGGCTGTTTGCCCAGCTGACATTTGGGGAAGGAGTTCTGCTACTGAAGGGGAAAGAAATAATGGGAAATAATGATAAGCCTAAGAGTGGTTGAGTAGAGAAGAAACTTATTACAAGTAATCGCAGAGCTCATAGAAACACCAGGAAGATTTGAGAAGAAGGTTTAGCAACTAGGCAGGAGAAAGAGTCTAGATCCAGAACCAAAGTGAAAATTATGCCTCAGAACCATAAGCAGAGGGCATTGCTGGTGATACTGGGCACTGGTCCCCAGAGCCCATGCTCTTGCCACCAGCACAGGAAGCCAGGTACACAATGAAGCAACCACAGAGCCAAGCCGGTCAGATCTCCTTCACAAGCATGGCTACAGGCAGCACCATGGCAGCCTCTAGATGCTGCCTCAGTGTCTCAGAGGTCAGGCTTCCCAGGGCTGCTCACAGAAAGTGACTGAGCCTTTCAGGGACACCCAGGCTCATGCCTGCCCAGTGCAAGATTCCTCTGAATGACACCTGTGGTTGGCTAGAAAAGATGCCCAGGTCCTAATACCCAGTGTTTTTGAAATCTTACTTAATGTGTCAAAGGGACTTTACAGATGCAATCTTGAGATGGAGAGAGTATCCTGGGTGACCCAGGTGGGCCTGATGTAGTTACAAGGGTCTTATAAGAGGGAAGCAGGAGATCAGCGTGGAGAGTACCAGATGTGACGGCAGAAGCAGAGATTGGAGGGAGGCAGCCACAGGTACTTTGGCAGTCTCTAGAAGCTGAAAGAACAGCTCCCCTGGAGTCCCCCAAAGGAACCAGCCCTGTTGACACCTTGATTTTAGAATTGTAAGACTCATTTCACACTTCTGACTCCAGAGCTGTAAGATAATGGATTAATAGATTTGCGGTGTTCACATGAGCAAGCTAACTAGCATTTCCCGTAACTTGAATAATTATAATTTTCTTTTTCTTCTTTTTCTCTCTTTCTTTGGTATGAGAAGGATAGTTAGATCTGGCCTTTCCTATTGATAACCGTACTCACATTACTGCACATTAGAGCTCCAGAACTTTCATCTCTCATGACTGAGTCTTCATTACTCTTTGACCAACACCTCCTCTCACCACACACATTTATATCAAATCGCCAAGTTGAACACTTTAAATACATACAATTTTAACTTAACTATACTTAATAAAACATGGGCTTAAAAATTCCAGGTTACTGGGTGGAGAAGACAGGAACATAGAGGGGGAATGGGGAGTGACTACTTTTTAAAAAAAATAAAACATAAGCCAAAAAAATAGACTATAAATAAACTATATTACTGTTCATTTTGGGGAAATTGCACTGTTTCAAGCCACAGAGTTCCTGGTCATTTGTTTCAGTGGCAATAGGGAACCCACCCAGCAGCTTTTTTGGGGAGAAGGAGTTCTGCTACTAAAGCTTCTTGACTAACAAGTCTAACACAAATGCTACTAACCAGCTCACTCTCCTGCCCCAGGAAGCTCCACCCCACTCCCCAGATAGGTTCTCCACTGCTCCATCTTTGACTCATGAGTTTCCAATTCAGAGTCTTGGAATTGGAAGACTCTGTCTTCCAATCAGTTACTGATTGACCAAGTCTGGGTGACATGCCGCCACTTTTGGACTGTGTAGGTGGGGCTGGGAAAATAAGTGTGTTTGGTCTGTTTGGCTTCCTTCATGGGGTGGGATAGGGGATGGATAGGTTTCCTAAATAGGCAAAGCAGGCTGTACACTGCAGAGTTCCCCCATCCGTGAATGTCTTAAGTAATATCTCTGCCTCGAATAATCTGAATCCTACTCTGTATGACCAAGAGATGTCCAGTCTTCTTTCCCAAGAATTTGTGAAGATTTATGGGCAGGGCTCACACTGGCTCAGAGCTTTTACCATCTTTTTGCTTGAGTTGGTTGTCATCGATTTTTTTTTTTAACTTTTAAGCATTTTTTAAATAATACTTATATAGTAATATGTCTGGATCATTGCACATATTTTATTTAGATGGACTTCACAGAGAGTTTCATGGTCTCTTTTTTTTTTACCACTTTAAACATTTTTTAATGTGACAGTATATTTTGAAATAGTGTACTTACATAGAATAGACATAAACTTGTTCCAGTTAGGATCCCTTTGTTGTGGTTGTACGTGATGTGGAGTTACACAACTCTTGCCACCTCCTGACCTCACTTCCTTGTTGCTTGTCTGTCCCAGGTAGACATCAGCTCCTCCAGTATTTCAGGAACATAACTAATGCCAGCCACTGAACATGACAAAACCTTACTGAAGGTCTGAGAAGAGTAAGAGGAGCTTGTCCCACAGACAGGGAAATAGACAACTCCATATTATTGCTCCTAAAACCCATCGGTCACAGTCCATGAGGAATTCCTTGGAATTCAACTCTGCTCTCAACCTCCTGCCTGCCACTATGATGCCAAAGTATACATCTTCTCTCCCCAGCCCTCTTCTCTGTCTCCACTCTCCTCAGCCTGTTTCTTTCCCAAGGAAGCCATAAAATCTATTAGAGAGAAAAAAAATCATATCTGGAGAGCAAGATGGCTTTTCTCAGTCTTGATTTTTTTTTCTTTTTTCCATAATAGAAGCATGGCTGTGCCTTTGCTTAGCTAAAAGGCCCATTACAGTGTTTTCCCAATCAAAAGGATGATCTCCCTGAAAATGAATTGCCTCCACCTGTAGAGCAACAGGCAGGAATTTGAGGTAGGTTTAAAAATAGCAGCATTCCCAAACCTACCTTATTCCACACTCCCCAAATGTACTTATAGGTGGATAGATAGATCAGTGTGTGTGTGTATATATATATATATATATATATATATATATATATATATATATATATATGAATCATGAGCTTCACATTGGCTTTGTGTGGCATCCTGCCTTCACATGTCTGAATCTGTTGTTTTGTTTTGTACCAGAGATTGAACCCGTGGGCATTAACCACTGAACCACATCCAAAGCCCATTTTGTGTTTTATTTTGAGACAGGGGTCTCACTAAGTTGCTTAGGGCCTAACTAAGTTGTTGAGGCTGGCTTTGAACTTGAGATCCTCCTGCCTCAGCCTCCAGAGCCACTGGGATTATAGACGTGTGTGCCACCGCACCCAGCTCACATGTCTGACTTCTAATTAGCACTTCCCCTTGGTCTCTGCTCATAGGCCAGGTGGCCCACCATGGGACAACATTGCTTGGAGAGGTTAAATTTAATAAGTTTGGCCTAAAGTTGCCACTGTACATCCCTTAAATTTGCCTAAAGTTTTCTTTGTCTCTACTGAACTGTGTAACCTTACAATAAGCTGTAAACAGACTACAACCTGCTCTTACCTTTCAGTATGGACAAAGAAACCAAGCCTCGGTCAACCACAGGCAGCCAACCATTCAAACCAGGTTCAAATAAGGCAAATGCCAAACTTTAACCAATCCACTGTCTTTGTGTGTCACTTCCGTTTTCTGAATGTCGCTTCTTTTCTATCTATAGTTGCTGTCCAGCCGTGTGGCAGCCTGCTAAGTCATTCCGAACCTATTCTGCTCTGGGGTCTGCCGGTTTGTTAACGGTTTCTTGCTCCATGAAACTCTGTTGAATTTAACGTGTCTGAAAATTGTCACTGAACACAGGGAACTGACTTTCAGGGATGCGGTGCTTTCCCACCATCCAGGACCCCCATATGTGTATGCGCTGTTTCAGGAGCAAAGCCTCCTGGGCTCCAGCCATCTCACCAGACAGCAGTGGTCTGGTGCTCGGCCACTCCATGAATTGAGCTCCACTGAGGTCCATTGCAGGGCATAAAAACTACCAAGAAGACAAGCTCCGTGGAGTGGCTTTCAGGGATAAACCACTCCAAGGGGAGGGGATGGCTACAACCAGAAGCCCCCACTGTCCCCTGACTCTGCCTGCTTCCCAGAGGGCTCTCAGTCAGTCCTCACCACCCCTGCTGTATGTACCCCACATTTTCCTTCCATCACAGATACAGGCACACCCAAAGGGGAGGAGAAAAGACTAGACTTTTTCAGAGGTGAATGGACTTAAAAACCTGACCCCCATTCTTTTCTTTTATTCAGCAAAGCTAACCAAAGGAATAGAAGTTTAAATTTCTTCTCTTTCTTGTCCCAGCGAAGTCTGTATCTTCAAAATGGACTTGGGTATAATCAAAAGAAAACAGTAAAAATTAATTTTAAAAATCACCAAAGACCAAATTTACACTGGAGAGACTTCTAATAACTAGGTTCTGGCAACAGGTGGATTGACTTGAGCTAGAACTCTTTTCCTTCCAGCTCTGCTTTTTTAAAAAATGGTTTTTGTTCTGATGTTTGCGTTTGCTTAGTGTCATGGATTTTGGATTTCTTCTCATTTCGTCCCATTGGTTTTCACCAGTGTGAATACAAAAATGTGCCTGTTAATAATAATAATAGCTGTCATTGATCGATTATGTGCCATATCCAGACACTATATTGAATGCTGTCTGTGTCTGATAAAAATACCATAAAAATAATGCCAGGTTTATTTTCATTTAGTCCTCACAACCATCCTAGATGTTGGCAGTATTATCACAATTTTTTATTTTAGAGATGAGAAGATGAAATAATTTTACGGTTAATTTCATTTTTCTGATGAGTAGACAAAGCCTAGAGAATTCAAATCTCATAACTAAGAAGTAGTAGAGACAAGGTTTGAACTCACGTCTCTAATTTTTTTAAAACCCACCTTTTTCTAAGTGTTCTACTCCACTGAAGAAGTTAACACAACTCTTCACAACCAGAGAACCCTTTTCAAAGAGGCTGCATCTGCATCTTGGATCATTTGCAAAGCAGACACATAACACAGGACTCAGCTCACTGCCAGGTTAGCACAGCCCCATTCAAGTTCAGGTTCTTAAAGCTACACTCCCCTCTGAAGAATTCCAATGAGTCTTTTCTTCTCTGGTTTTGGGCAGTGCTTTATCCTCTCTGAGAAAAACCTTGAGTTCCCAGGACAGTTCGCCATATTCATATCCCAACACCATGGTAGTAGCCTCTCAAAGGCAGAAGGAGGAAGAATGGCCTACCCACTGGGCGTGGTGGCGCACGCCTGTAATCCCAGTGGCTCAGGAGGCTAAGACGGGAGGATCGTGAGTTCAAAGCCAGCCTCAGCAAAAGCGAGGCACTAAGCAACTCAGTGAGACCCTGTCTCTAAATAAGATGCAAAATAGGGCTAGGGGTGTGGCTCAGTGTTTGAGTGCCCCTGAGTTCATTCCCTGGTTACCCTACCATAAAAAAAAAAAAAAAAGAATGGCCTTCCTTAAACACCTGGGGATGTGAGAGCTCCTTGTCCACATGTGGCTACTTCCCTGGCCACAGAGCGAGAGGTGCTGGCCCCATGATGCAGACAGTATCTTTGCAGTCAAACAGATTCACCTTCTGGGGGCTTCCTTTGTCAAATCCCCCACTGTGCTTTGGGTTCTTCATTTGTAGACAAGATCAGAATCATCTTCAAGTTGCAATGTGCTTTATAAGCACCATAGAAAGAGGTCCCCAGTCATAGCAGCCATGATACCTGGCGGCTGTTATTACAGACTGAAGTCCAGGCCCCTGTTTTGCTTCATCTGTATGTTAGGGAGAAGTTACAATGGTGCTAATAAAACAGTTCCATAATTTGTATTTAACTTTGGGGATGATTTGAATGTCCTGGTTATTGGGAAGGTGGATCTGGATGATAATTATTTAAATTTTTAGTTAGGTTGAGAGCTTTGTATCATTACAGGAAGGTTCTGCACATTATTATTTCCTCTTTGATTATGTATTAGAGTGAGTGATTTAATGCCATCAATATTCCAAATAATCCTGCCTATGGTGCTTGCCTGAGACCCAGGAATATGAGCTGCTCTTAGAATATGCATTGAGGCAGAGACCCTGTTTCAGAGGAACTAAACTAAGGTTCACAGACTTTAACTAACTTGCCCAAAGTCACAGAGCTAATAAGTGACAGAGCCACATCCAAGCCTAGGTCTGTCTTCATTTCAAAGTTTATGGAAGGAATGAAAACAATTCTTAGTCTAATTGTCTGGGATTTCTATTTCGCTCTCTCTTGCTTCTTTGGCTGACTTTCTACATCAGCCTAATACCTGCTTCAAGTCTAACTGGAGCTTTTTCCTCCTCCTGGAAGTTTTCACTGTCCCTGAAGGCTGAGTCAAGTGGCTCCTGAGTTCCCACTATGTCCTACGCAGAACTGATCAGAGGACTTATTATCACACTAAAGGAAAACTGTGGGCTTTGGCCTGTCGGGCTTCCTGCTAGACCGAGTACCTTAGGACAGTATCGTCTTTGTTTCCATAGCACCTCGGACTTAGCAGGGGCTCAGGGCAAATCAGTGGACTTGAACTGCCAAATTGAAGTTATAGGTCAATATTAGACCTGAATACTTAAGTGGAAACTTTAAGATGCAAATAGACCCATAATACCCAAGTTTGTTTTCAGTTCTATATTGGCTACATGGAACTAGGTAGCTGTCTTAGGACACAAGGCTCACAGTTTATATCTATTGATATACCTACCGACCTACCTACCTGTGGCCATGTTTGGGGGTCGGGGACAGTGGTGTAAGGTAAGTTTGGGAACACTATTATTTTTAAGGAGTGTGTGTGTGTGTGTGTGTGTGTGTGTGCTGAGAATACGTACCGCAGGCTTCTTCTTGCTTTTTTCCTTTACTTTGGATAAAATATGAGCCCTAACTTCATATTAATAAACTCAGAATGGAACACCATTTGTTATCATGGGCTCATTTCAAATGAACAACCCAGGCCTGTTGTTCTTTGAAAGTAACAGCATAGCAAAGATATGTACCAGGGAACACCCTAGGCATTTCATTTACACTAACTCAATCCTACAATGACTTTCTTAGGTTGGTGCTGTTATTATATCCATTTCATCAGCGAGGAGACTGAGGTACAGATAGGAAATGTAACTTCTCCAGGGCCACACAGCAAATGGTCATCAAAGAGCAAAAGCAGGCAGGCCAGGGTACCCCACCCCTGCTTACCAACGCTGGGGCCTTTTATTTCATTATGAAATCCAGTCGAAGACAATACTAACCTTATTTCAGTTGTCCAAATTGGAAATGAGAGAATCTCCAAATTAGAAGGCACCTCGTAGTCCACCCTAACTCAACTTCCTACTCACTACAAATACCTTCTGGAACTTTCCAGATTGGTGTACATTCATTCTGCTCTGCTTGAGTACTCCCAGTGATAGGGAGGAAACACTGTAATATAGACATGATACAGAAACCATTCAGTGATAAATTATTGCATAATAAAAAAATGCTGAAGGGCTATGCTTCCCTAATACATGTATTTGGTAGTTACTTTTTATAAATATGCAAACTCGTTTTGGTAAAACTTCTTTTTAAAGTCTTAATATAATTTGTCTTGAAATATCTCAGTTTTCTTTTTATACTTCCTTATTAAAGGGCTTATTTTCAGGGAGGAAAGTACAACAAGTGTAAAAGAGAAAAAGTAGTTGCATTTGTTCATGTTGTGATTGTTGCTGCTTTGGGTTTAAAAAAAAATAAATGCAAACAGGGTTTGAGTGATCTTTTTAATATTTTCGGTTAATTTCCCACAGAGTTGTAAAAGCTACTATGGTACCGTTTTCTCCCACTATTGAAAAAAAATCTGTTTGAAATGAACTACTGGAAAAGTTAGGACATCATAAATCATGCTAAATTGTACAATTTCTTTGATATTTAATTCCTAATTAAGATGAAAATATCAATTGCAGCTGTTCATTAGGTATGTTTTTATTTTGAGTTTAGGCCACAGCAGGGGAAGAAAACCCAGAATCCTATAATTTTTTAAAGAGATTTCTAAATGCTTGCATTACACAAAACTTCCAAGTATAGCATCGTGGGGGATAGTGGCAGTGTCACAGCTGAGACTATGGATTCTGGGGTCAGATTGTTTGAGTTCTAGTACCTGCAGTTCCCAGCTCCTTTGGATGTTGAAGTATTGAATGTCCTTAGCATAATGGCTAGTGTTTCAGGTCCCTTATAAATCCTAATGATATTATTTTCTATTTCTATGAAATCCTTTTTAGAAGTATAAGGAAAACCTGGGCCTGAGAATGAAGGGTCAGGATCAAAAAATTGTAGTTCAAAGTTTTCTGGGTTTTTTGTTTTTTTTCGAAACACTTGAAATTAAATTGAGGATAGCCCATGATTAACACCAAAATACCAAAAAGACAGGTCTGAGCATGAGGGAGTACATGAACATTTTAGGGTTAAGATGTGGCCCAGGTCAGGAAAAAAGGTACTGTAGTTTGCATCTGGAATGTTCCCAAAGGCCCATGTGGTAAAGGTTTTGTTCCCAGTCGATGGTGCTATTGGGAGGTAGTGGTCTCTTAAAGAGATCGGGTCTAGGACTGAGTGTAGCTCAGTGGTAGAGCACTTGCCTCATATGTGTGAGGCCCTGGGTTCAATCCTTAGCACCACATAAAAATAAATAAATAAAATAAAGGTATTGTGCCCAATTACAACTAAAAATATTTTTAAAAAAGAAAAAGAGACAGAGATGGAGAGAGAGGGAGAGAGAGCCTAGTTGGAGGAAGTTAGGTTATCTGGGGTATGCTCTCAAAGGAAATTATGAGACCCTGGTCTCTTCATCTTTCTGTCTTTCATTCTTGGTCATGAGTTTAATGACTGTTCTACCATATACTTCTGCCATCATGTACTGCCAAAGGAAAAGGACCAACCAATCATGGAATGAAATTTCCCAAACCATGAGCCAAGCTAAACCTTTCATCTTCATAAGTTTATTTATCTCTAGCATTTCTGTACATTTCTGTTACAGAAAGCTGACTCACATAGAAGGGATACCAGAAGCCATAGCTCCAATTCTGAAGTCATTGAGTGGACAAGAGCAGAAATATACGCTGAAGTTACCTTGAAACTAAGCAATCTCCTTACAAGACCTGCCTTTCATAGAGGACTGGCCAGGCTGCCTATGACCTTGGTTTTAATCCTTGGGTTGCCCTCTGTCTGATTTCAGGCATGTCATTTACATTGTCTGAGCCTCCTTTTTCTCATAGTAATATATATTTTTCCTGACCACTATAGTGTTACTGAGACTCTGTGTGGGAAAGTTCATGGAAACAAAGTCTCAGAGCACTATCTGTACAGCTGCCACATGTTATCACTATTAGTTCTGCTTCTAATACAAGTGTGACTTCCCAGGACCCAGCAGGCAGGGCCTGAAAGGCAGGCTGTTGCAAAAGCAACCAACCACAAGTGATAAACAGGCACAAACTTTCTTTTTCCACCTCACAAGCCTAGTTTAGGGCTGAACTTGCAGCAGAAGCTAACAAAGCTTCATGCACTGATCTGAAAGGGTTCACTTCAGCCAGCATTCTTCAGGAAGCACTTACAGAGCACTTTATCAGTGGGCAACTCTGTGACATCAAATGCTCAGTTAAAAACATCCTTCCAGATAAAAGGAGATTTGACCTAGAAATGACTAGAATTGTAGAGTGAAAACAGCCGGTTCCTATAGGTGCTTTAGAACAAGGAGACAATGAGGCAGTTTGCTATGTACTTGATGATAGGGTTAAAGTTAATAGGCAATCAGATATTAGCCAATAATAAACTATGGCCTTTCCTTATTTCCAATTCTCTAAAATGTCTCTATATTCAATTTTTAAATATAAAAGTTTCCCTAAAGTGAATGAGGCTTTATGGCATTTTTCGTAATTAAACATGACATTTTTCCCATCATAATGAAACAATTATTTTTGTTCAACTGGAGTGGTTTTATTAATTAAAAAGGATGATGGGGGAGTGACAGCATGGTCACAGAGTCCTCAGAGAGTCATAGAATTTTAGGGCCAGAAAAGGTCTCGCCAAAACCCAGTTTGGTGTTTTCAGATGGCATGAAAGTCTGTCTGCATCTGCAAGTCAAAAAGCTGAGTTCTGATATCATCTAGGCAGTAACTAGCTGTGTGACACGGGGCAAATTATTCAAAATTTTCTTTGATTCAGCTTGTCCAACAAGGGATCTCAAATTCTATGAGACTGTAAGTTTTCTATGTTGGCATCTGTTTGTATATTTTAAACTAATAATGTGTTCCAGCAGAGTATGGTTTTCCACTTTGACAACAAATGAGGAATCTGGCTGTATTTGAATTCTCCCCCATTAATGGGAAAAACACAGTTTTTCTTAATAGGCTGTAAATACCCTGAAGGTGGAGTCTGTGGTTGGTTATTTTGTGTCTCCCGTGGTGCCTCTAACCTACTAGGTATTAAAGAGGAATGAAGGGCTGTAGAATTTCATTGTTGCAGGTTTCAATGTATTTTAGATGAAAGCATCCTGCTCTGAAACACACGGGGGAAAAAAATCCTATTGTAATGTGGGTTTTCAATAAAGTGATGCTAATCGTGTTGCCCAATAGTAATTTATTAATGCTTACTGACACGCAAGTGCGTACAAGCAGGCGTGCACGCACGCGCACACACACACACACACACATGGTTTTTATATAGTTTTTGAAAAGAGAATCTGGGATTTTCTACTACGCACTGCTATTGGGTTGATACCGTCCATTCTTCATTTGTATGCAAAGCAACAGGTCCCAAAGTTACTTTTTCAACAACATGAATGTTGACATGCAGTTAAGATGGATCATGTAAATACAGCCATTTGGAATAGTCTGGATATCCTGTTTTATGATTTGGAATGTTCAATATGTCTGAGATGGGACAGGCATTATCATTTCTCAAGGGAATCTAACTCAACAAGTTTACGGATGTCCAACTTAGGCTCCCCGTGCTACTCAGTTACAAGACCACCGATTGGGTCACTTCCAGGAGTTGTGTTCTGATGGGGCTATTTTAAAGGTCCCACTGGGGTTCCCACTCCCATTTTCTGATTTCTGTTGTGCAGATACCCCACTTCTCTGGGAGCGTGGAGCTCCCTGCACGGTGGCAACATAAGCTCAAGCTTCACAACACGTGTGATTCATTTTCCACCCTAATGACTCAAGAAGAGATTTTTAGAATTCAATCTGAGACTTAGTAATTCAATTTGTAGAAAGGAGCAGGCAAAGCTTTAATTCTATCATAATTAGTTTCATGTGTGAATGTATTAACCAATTAGCTCATTGGGAAATATATTAGGTAAATAGAATGTGAACATGATGGATACAGGTTATGAAAGAATCCTCTAGAAGGAATCCAACTGTGCCCTCATGAAGACCCCAAGTGTCTTCTTTAGGGCAGGCAGTTTGGGGCAACCCAAGCACTGGCCTGTGTGCTGGAACTTTCAAGCAACACTCAAGATTTCTGTCTTCCTAAGCAAGCAAAGATTAGTTTTGCAAGCCCTACCCACACATATTTTATGAAAATGTAACCTTTTCACTCACTTTCTGGGCTTCTCAGAAAAAGTCAGCTTTCTCCTATTAGTGATTAAACCAGCTATTGTAATACTTCGGTTGGGTTGCAATTGCTTCTCTGTGAGCTGCATGACCATCTCTTTGTTTCAAAAACTTCGTGCTTCCAGCAACCCCTGTGGAACTGGTAAAATATCAACGTGACTTCCTCAGTTTCTAAGCTAGAACAGAGTGGTTGAGGAGTTTCAGTGGTCATGGCAAGTCTGATTGGAGTCCATAACTCCATCTTTGCAAATACATTTGGAGTTTGCAAAAACCAATTCAGGAAATAGCTATTGCTTCCCTGGATGGTGGATAGCATTGACCATTTTTTTCCTAAGGAGAAATCACTCAAGTCTTTCCTGAAATGCTTGTATTGAGCTATCTGGAGAATCAGCTAAAGGGTGTGTGTGTGCAGAGGCAGGGTGAGAAGGGTCCCTGCTAGTATAAATCTGGAATGCCTGCTTGACTATCTTTTATGTTGGACTTATTCCTCCCCTTTGGGCATTTTCCCCAGTCATTTTTGGCCTTCATTTATTTTCAAGGAAATGGAAAGATCCACAGAGCAGGAGAAGAATATGGTTGCCCATAAATTGAATTAATGTGTTCTCTTTCTCTCTCTGTTACACAGCAGATCTATAATACCACTGCCCCTGGATCAAATGGTGGAGATTGAAGTTCCCCAATTACAAGGTGAGGTGGGAGGGAGAAAAAGACAAAATTTGCACATTTTAAAGATAAAGAATAGATATCGGTAGGAAATGTCTTAATGCATAGGTGGCTTTGGGCAGGTCTACACTCACTTATAATTTTCTAAGTTATTGAAATGTGATTATTAAGGAACAGTAGAGGACAGCCCCACCTCAAAATCTGGAGAGCAGCAAGTAGCCCAGATCCTGAATGGTGGGTCCCTGACTTTAGGAATGCTTGGGTAAAGAATATAATAAACATGTCTTTCCTACTTGAGCAACACATATATAGCTGGGCTGTGAGTTTTAATAATCCTTGAACATAAAGCACTCTTATTATTCCCTTGAGAAAATAAAGTGAGGCCCACAGAGATACATCCACTTACTTAGATTGCATTTTGAGATGGCAGAGTAAAACTCCGTCCCACATTTTTCTCATCAGAAGACCCTGCTCTGGTTGGCCACATCTTACTGCTGTCCACACCACTTGCCATGAGTATCCGAACCTCTTATTTATCTCCTCCCTCCCTCCGTTTCTCTGTTGCCTCTTTCTTAGAACTTCCAACCTGGAGGTGGAGGAAGGAAAGGGCTGGTTTCCCCCTCCCCCATTTGTGGATTTCCTATTTCATTCTCCCACATATGATCTCAAAGTCTCAATCACCTCCAAGCAAGAATATTTCAATGTCAGGACCAGTCGCAGCACGAGGCCTTTGTCCACAGAACTAGATTCAGAAGGGATCACTCAAATTGGTTAAGTCGTTCAAAGCCTGGATTGTATGAAGACTTTGATGGAAAATGATGCCCTCTGCTCTCAGACACCGCCTTTCTCCACACTCTGATGGTCTTCATAAAGAGTCCTGCTCAAGATCCCTTTGACATCCAAAGGGGCCCTCAGTCCAGATGAGATAGACCAGGAAGAGAGCCTTTTTAGATAATTCTTTAGAACGCACATGGAAGAGCATGGGGAATAGGCATATTTAAAAACTACTGTCAGGCATGAAGAATGGAAAGATCCCTCTTGGAATTTGATGATTCATTTATTTGATCAAATTGTACAGAATTTATGTTCTTTGATCAGATGACACATCTAGAAATTTGCCCTGAGTCAATAACCATAGACCTGTGCAAATACATGTTTGCCCAGAAATGTTCATCATAGAACTAGATTGCACTAGTGAAAAATCGGAAACAATTTGTGTCAAAGATGGGGCTCAGCTAATAAATGATGACACATCCATATATTATAATATTATGTCGTTATAAAAAGAGGTTTTACAAAGAATATTTAATGATTTGAAGAAATGATCATGAAAAATTAAGCAAATAAAAAATATTTCAAGAAAATTCAGTTCAATATGATATCTACTAATCTAGTCCCCTGTGGCTACTTAAATTTTAATTAATTATAATTAAATAAAATTAAAAATTTAGCTCTTTGGTCATGCAAGGCACATTTCAAGTACTCAATAGTTATCCTATTGGACAGTACAGATGTAGAACATCTCCATTATTTGCAAAACCGAGGGCTCTAGTATAAAATACAGAATATGGTTTCATTTTTTCCAACACACACACACACACAGACACACACACATATACACAGAAAGAAAAATATTACCAGTAAATATACCCAATAATAATTACAATGATCTTAGATTGGTGGGATTAGATAAGAAGTGGACAAGCATTTTCTGTAAAGGGCCTGAGAGTAAACATTTAATACCTTGTTAGCTTATAGTCAAGAACACAACTACTCCACTCTTGCTCTCAGGATGGAAGCAGACATTAGCAGTAAATTAATGAACATGACTATGTTCCAATAAAACTTTATTGGACAGAGACAGGTGCTTATTGTAATTTAGCCTATAAGCCATAAATTGCTCACTCCTGGTCTATGTGATTAAAAGTGATTTTTTCCCCTGTACACTTATTAATATTTAAATTTTAAGAATAAATAACTTGTATATCTTTTACTTTAAAATGAAATTATAGAGAAATGTGTATATGTATGTATGTATATATATATATATATATATATATATACTCTATATATAATAATCTGTATCTATATATCTGTATATAATCTATATAAAGATATATACATTATATATTATATATCAATTCCCCCCATATCTGTGGTTTTACTTTCCAAAGCTTCAATTACTTGCAGTCAGCCATGGTTCAAAAATATCAACTGAAAAATTCCAGAAATAAATGATTTATAAATTTTAAATCTTTTACTTTAGCATATTATAATTGTTCTACTCTGTTATTAGTTACTATTATTAATCTGTTAATGTGCCTAATTAAACTTTAGCATAGGTCTGTATGTATAAAAAAACATAGTGAATAAGGGGTTTGGTACCATCCCTGGTTTTTGGCAACTACTGGAGTTTTGGAATACTTCCTTGTGAATAAGAGGGAGATTACTGTGTGTGTGTGTGTATGTGTGTGTGTGTCTAGACCTGAAAAGTCTGGTACAGATATGTGGAATTCTTTGCCAAGCAATTGTAAGCCATTGAATTATTCCAACCCCCATTTGCCTGTAATTCCATATAACTCCTTCCTATTCCTGCTCCAGTCTGTCCTGCCTCTCAGAGTTTCCATCCCCACTTGTGGGCACGGGATAAGATTATACTTTCTGGCCTCTTTTGAAGAAGTCCTGCCAAGCAAAAGTGACAGGCGTGATTTCTGAACCTTGTCATTTTATCTCATCTATAACCTCAGACTCTCACTTCCCTCTAGGACAGGATTGCAAAGTTCAAAATGGTAGTTGTACCCTAGCAATTTTGGTCCCTAAGTGATTTGTGAACTGAGATCTTTACATGATAGACAGCTATTATGAGTGAGGAACAAAGCTGTGTTGTTTTGAGCCCTTCAGGCTTGGGGTCATTTGTTACTGCAGCATAACCTAGTCTATCCTGACCACTTAGGTGTCCTGACTGATAAATACTGTTCTCAAGCCCCCAGGACCCACTCTCCAAACTTCATTTTTCCACTAGCCAACCACACCTCTTCTTTCTTTGAAGTCCTTTCCCTTGAATCTGAGCGCAAAGCCAGAATATTGTTAAGTGTTACCCGCTGTCATTTCCTCATTTTTTGGCATTGCTCTGCACTTGAACTTCACTACCCTTGTCTCCCCTTTTATATAATAGATTGGAGGTCACACATGTTCCTACTTTGAATAATTCATCCCACAGAATCTCAGTATTTCAGTTAGAACATTTATGTCTTTCATTTTAATATTTTAGCATTTTTGTCCTAAATGTATGACCTTAACTGGTTGCCATGCATTTCATTTCTTCTTGCCTTAAATATTTTAGAAGTTTCAAAGTACAAACATTACTCATAGAGGGCATAACAAAAATGTTCAGTTTTAGTTCTGTATTATTTAATTATAACTGGTTTTCATTAAAATGATTATTTTCCTCCTGATTTCTTTCTGCTTGGGCCCGGGTCTTCATCTCCCTGGGAATATTGTACTGGTGGTGCTTGGCCGCAGTACCCACAGCTGGAAGGTGGACTGCATGGCAACAAGACCTCTGGGCCTGTTTCCATGTTAGGCTACCCAGGCTTTTGGAAAGTTCCAGAGGCCTCAGAAGTCATGGTCAAGAGTGCAGACTGAAGAAAGTTTGAACACTGAAGATCATTAATATAGTCTGGATCTCAAGTGTTCCCCAAAGGCCCATGGGTTAAAGGCTTGTTCCCCAGGGTAGCACTATTGGGAAGTAGCAGAACCTTTAAGAGGCGGGGCCTAGTGGGAAGTCTTTAGGTTATTGGGGTTGTGCCCTTGAAGGGGATTGTGGAACCCTTTGCCCTTTTTGTTCTCTGGCTTATTATGTAAGCTATTTTAGGCTACCACACATTCCCATGGTGATGTGTTGCCTCACCACAGGCCCAAAGGAATGGAGCCCACAGATTGTGTACTGAAACCTGCAAACCTGAGAACCAAAATAAACCATTTTTCTTTATAAATTGATTATCTCAGGTATTTTGTTATAGTGACTGAAAACAATCATGTTTTCTTCATCTGTTACCACTACAGAGAATACTAGATCATTTTTTTAAATTTAAATTTTATTTTTATGTGGTACTGAGGATCAAACCCAGTGCCTCAGGCATGTTTTAGGCAAGGGCTCTACCTCTTGCCACAACCCCAGTCCCTAATAGATCATTTTTAATGACAATATCTAATATACATTATATATTCAGTGATGACAGGCAATACTTTAAGGGCTTTATATGAACCATTGCTACACCTCATGGAAGAGGTGCTGTTAATTCTCCATCTCACAAATAAGGCAAGTTTGTTATTCAGTTTCTCTAATCCTTAAATAGGGAGGGTTTCTCGAATCCTTCAGGTAGGGAGGTCCTGGCTACCATAAGAGTCCGATACAGATAAAGAAGGTAAGTGGCAGGGCACAGGGAGATCTCATCCAGATTCTTGTTCACTCACTTCATTGGATGAGAGTTCACTTTTCCACTCTGCCAGGGTGAGTGTGTGTGGTGGATTTGCCACACTCGGGCTGGGTGAACTGTTGTCAGCTTTAAATGACTACATTAAATAAATGTCATAGCATCACACTTTCTCACAGTAGCCGCTTCTTCTCTCATGATACCTGCACCTTCTCCTCTTTATGGCCCACTGTAACATATGTCTATAAACCGGTTCCTAGCCTTTCTTCACTTCATGACTCTCTCCTTACTATTTCCCTAAAAAATGCTCCACCAAACCCTAAATCCAATCTTTTATTTCACTGCTTGGGTTCCTTAAAATATGCCCATCATAAAGTGAAAATCCGAATGCAAAGTAAAAGTAGGGAAAAAAATATATTTTCAACTTAACTTTGCTTTTGTGAACCAGATGGGAAAACACCAGGTATATTGTCAGGCCCTCCTCAATTATAAAATGGCAGCTGCACCCAAGACCCAATCCATCCAGAGCTCTCCCCAAGGGGCCACTCACCTAAGCATATCATGTGTCTTATCTGTCTTCTGTCACTACAACAGAATATCACAGACTGAGTGAATTATAAATAACAGGGTTTCATGATTTTGGAAGCCTGGAAGCCCACAGGTGAGGGGCTGCATCTGGTGAGGGATCTGTTGTTGCATCATAACATGGTAGAAGGTGTCATTTGGTAACAGACTTTACCATATGAGGGCTCTCACCAATGGGAGTGGAACTCCCCCATTTTATGACTAACTGACTCCTGTGATATTGGCCTTCACCCATTCACAGAGGCCCAATGACATAATCACCTTCTACAGATCTCATCTCTTAATGCTGTTACAATGACAAATGTCAACATGAGCTTTAGAGGGGCCTTCAAACTATGGCCTCATGTGTTGAGTAACTTCATATCTGATGAGCCACTAAGAGGTCACTTCTGCCCAGCATCTCATCTTTTCATTCTGCTACCTCACTTCCTACCCTGCATCACGGTGGGCAGCCCCCAGGATGAGTGGTCTAATTTCTGCTCAGGATGAATCTCTGGTCTGAGAGAGTCTCCTAGGCTCAGCAAAAGCCTCCTCAAACATGGGATTCCCATTCAACTGCTACAGAAATCACATTCCCTCTGTAGGGTTATACTCAGTCACTGTCTCCTTAATTGAGCTGCTTATCACCTGAACTTTGCATAGGTAATACCTATAACACACGTGTCCTTTAATTTTAAGAAGGAATCCAAAGTAGGAGTCTATAATTCCAACTTAAAGTCTAATAATCCAAAGATAATAGAGAATCATTATTGAAGTATCAGTAATTCTGTCAAGATCAGCTTTATGGAGACTGAAAAGTCCCCAATGCTCACACCGGAAGGATTTCAAGGTCCACTGACACATTGTGCCTTTGGGCACCAACAAGCATCCTGAGCTACACCATCGCCAGGTAGATGTTCCTCTCCACACACCGCAGGTATCTCTAACCACCTACGGCTCCAACTTACAAGGGAAGAATCAGGAGTCAACATCCTGAAGCCAAGGAATCAGTTCCTTTGTATTTCCTCTTTACTTCTTGATCTTGTAAATCTCTTATTTCCATTTCTTCTTCATCCCAAGTTTGCTGGATTGTTCTCTTTCCTGCCATTTCTGAGACATAGCCACTGACTTCCTTTATCTAAGTGTCCATCAGAGCCATCTGCCTGCAGGACAAGTGGAGTCTGCTCCTGGGACGGTGGCTTGGTAGGAATCCAGCAGTAGCTCCGTGTCCTATGATAAATGGATTGCAGCATGGCTGACATGGCGTTCTTGCTCTCTGCTGGCTGGTTTAAAAATTGGTGAGGCTGTGCTGATTGGGGAGATTGAAGGCAGCGATCTGAATCGACTGGTTTTACTGCACTGTACTGAGTCCAGTGTCTAAACAGGGCCTGCACCTTCCCTTCTTTACGGCCTTCTTTCACGTCTGTATATAAACCCGCTCCTGTCCTTTCTTCACTTCACAACTCTCTCCTCACTCTTTCCTTAGAGATGCTCTACCACATCCTACAGCCAATCTTTCATGTCATTCTGTAGGTTCCCTAAAATATGCCCTTCATAAAGTGAAAATATTTATCCAAAGTCAGACTAGAAAACAATATATTTTCAACTTAGTCTTCCTTTGTGAACCAGATGGGAAAACACCAGTTATATTGTCAGGCCTCTGATATAAACAGGGATATCAAATCACAATCCTTGAATACTCCATTTTTAAAGTGTTCATTTAACTCCTATTTTCATTGTAGCAGTATTAGTCCTGGCTTTCACAATTTGACCTTGAATTATAGTTGTTCTATCACCATTTAGTGATCCCAACCAGCTACTGGGTGTGACCTTGGTTTGTGTTCAGTTTTCTTCCTAAATATCCACTATTCCTCCTGGACCACAGAGTCCCTGAGTCTCTCCTACTTGCCACACCAGCTATTTGAGAGCAAAAAGCCTGGAGAGCATAAAAACACTATTTAAGTTCACATAATTACTATGCCTGTGCAGAATGTTCAGATATGCATAATCTAATTTAAAAATAATGTTTAAAATCACAATTTTCAAGCAACCAAGCTTAATTTGCTCTACAGCGCCATCTAGTGATACTGGATTCTGCACCGAGTGTCCCAGTTCATTAAACTCCTCAGAGACAGTGTTTTTCTGTTGGTTTCTAGGCCCTAAATGGACAGCTCTTCTACTTTTTTTACAAGTTCTCACTCTGCTTAATAAATAGAATATATACGACTGTAGTCAATGGAAAGCAAACTCAGTCTAGTACCAAGAGGTACAATACTTCTTTTTTTAAAAAGAGAGAGAGAGAGAAAGCGAGCGCAAGAGAATTTTAATATTTATTTATTTATTTATTTTAGTTTTCAGCAGACACAACATCTTTGTTTGTATGTGATGCTGAGGATCGAACCCTGGAAGCACGCATGCCAGGCGAGCGCGCTACCGCTTGAGCCACATCCTCAGCCCAAGAGGTATAATACTTGTATTTCAGAAATTTATTAAAATTCTTCATCCATATGTATCTTTTACTCCAAAATTGGGTATAATTTCTTCCAGCCCTTTTTGTTGTCTTCACATCAGGTCATAAATGTCACTTATGACTGTTAACTGTGTGTCAGGTTTTACCTAAGGGGCTTAGTATGTATTGCTTCACTTAATTTTCACACTGACCCAGTGAACTGGTTGCTGTTAGTATCCCTGTTTCACATTGGTGCAAATCAAGGCACAGGTAGCTAATGTCACACAGCTAGGAAATACTTGTCTTTATAACTAAGTGGGGTTTAAAAAAAAAAAACTTTGTTTATTCCTCTTTGCAAAATGTGTCACAGGGAATAAGAAAGATTTTCAGGAAGGCCATTAAATTTTTTCAGTAAGTCACAAAATCAAACGTCCTAGGCCTAAAAAGTTAAAAGAAGTTCCTTCTCTCAGGTCAGGTTGGAGAGAGAGCTCCTTCTACAGGTATGAAGGGAGATTTTGTGACAGATCTTTTGTAACTTGGAAGGAAGGTAGTCTCCGGTCCAGGAAAGTAAGCCATCTGTAGCTGTCACCTAAACATTATACTATATGGCTGTGACAAGAATAAATGATCAAAGTAGTAAGATTATACCATGAGGGAGATAGAACATGAAAGTGATAAAAACCTGAGAAAATTCAAACCATTTTGATTTGAATTTTGATTGTGTTATATGCTTCTCAAATAGCAGGAAAATGTTTGTAATATAACTTACAAAATATGGGCTAAAAACCTTTGCATGTTTTTCTAGAAGTACCTGAGGGTGGTGAGATTGGAACCCAGAGACAGTTCTCTTGAGTAAAGAGATATGCTATGGTTTTTGAAGGGGGGGTGGGTATTAGATTTTATGTGGCTTAAATGACACCTTTTGGTAGAATATCTACTTTTCTTTGAACTAACTTCTTGCTAACAGACTTAGCAACTGTGCTCATTATTAATTGATTGCCTCTCAGCTCCAAATCCACCCTTCATTGCCTACTCCGTGAGAATGGAGCTGGACCCTATAATTAGTTCTCCTTTGCCATCGGGCAGGATGCTGTTCCTGTCAGTAGAGGGTGGAGGAGTGGAAAAGGGGAGCTTTCCTTCTGATTCTGCTCTTGTGTCCTGATTCCTTTGGTGCCCATAACATCTCCACTGCAGGGTTTCTGTAGCATCCAGTGGATTACAGCACCCAGAGGCCAGCAGCTTCTGCAGAGCCTCTTGAGTAACTGTGCAGTGGATTCCAAGGGGTGACACCTTCCTGGGGTTGACTTCCCTGACACCTCTGAGGGTAGGTTTCCAGAAAGTGTTCCTGGCGGGGATTCTCGGTGGCTTGGCTGCCACCTAATGAGCAACAACTGTCCCACTCCTATAAGACCCGTTTCTTCCTCAGGGGCTTATCTCAGCCCTAGGAGTAGCAGCTGCTGTATATATTTGCTATACCTATGTCCTGTAGATTTGTTTTTATTTCCTACCAGTCAATCCCTTATTACCCCCATTCTCTATTATAGTTAATAATTCTTTACATGAAACATTCCCAGTTGGAATCACTGAATGGTGTTTCTCTCTCATGATGCTATATCACCATCATGGATGCAGTGAGAGTGTTTGTGGAATTCATTTAACTTCCCAGAAACCAAGATTTTTTAAGATAGCAGTCCCTGAACATGGGGCATAAACAATCTGTCCATAATATAGCTATCTGACCACTATCAACAGGAAATCAGAATACTGGTTTTTTTGCACCAATCTCTTGTGGGTTTGGTTGTTTGCACATCTCCCTCAGCCTGGTCAAATCAGGATGTGCAAACAGAACTGATTCTAGACCTGAAAATCTGAGTCCAGACTTGGGACAGTAGTGACCTTTTTAGGACACAACCTGAGTGCGACCTGAGTTGGCTCAGGTTGACTTCTCTAACACCTTTACTTGGGCTCTTGGAATTACAATGCTTAATGCTACTTTGCTCCATCAAAAAAAAAAGATATAAATTTACCAAAATGGAAAATTGTAATGATCCAAGGAAGAACTTATCTTCTGGTTCATTTGCTCTGTGGTCAGCAGGAGAGGTTAGGATAATATGGTGGTTACTGACAATGAACTTCACCTCCTAATGGGTCACAAGCCAGTAGTCATCAATGGGCCTTGAAAACAAGCTGTGGACCTCTCTGAATACTTACCATTCCATTTTATAGATTAAAATTATTTTTCCGCTTAAAGCAGTGATATCATTATAGTATTCACCCCCAAAGACTTACCAAATCTGGATCGTGAGGAGCAAGAAATCAAATGTCAGTCAAAAAGACATTTCTACTTTGAATTTGCAATGCAAACTCCTCTTTAATCTGTTGGTGCTTGTTTCAAATGAAAGAGTCTAAAATAGACCTTGACCATATTAGGTCAAGAACTTGATGTCCAAATCACATTTTTAAACAACTGCCCGGCATTGCTTACATCAAAGTCTCTCTTTTCAGATGCAGAGCAAAGCATTCAGAATACTCCGGAGTCTTGCCGTAATTAAGAATTTAAAACTGCACATTAAGCACAGTGATAAAGAGGAGCATCCATGAATAGAAAGAGATGCTTGCTTTCTGCTCCTCTTCCTTGAGTAGCACCCATCACTGTGAATCACACACCCTTGAAGCTAAAGAGAACTTGCGGACATTCTTTTGATTTCACACAAAAAGAGAAGGACCGTTAAGGGGTCCTACTCACTTTGCTCTTCCAGCCAAAGCGATGAGGCTCAGGTTGTTCCTCAAAACTCTCTGCTGTTTGGTTTCCTTCTCTACACACTTAGTGAGTTCTCGCAGAGCTGCAAGACTGCGCACATGGTGCTCCTTGAGATGCGTTTACTCATGGAAAGATGGGGTGCTGCCTTAAATGTGTTTTTATCCCCCAAATGATGCGAGTCACTTTACCTTATCTTTTTAATACAGGAAATTATCTAATGCAGATATTGATCTGCTTTTTAAATTAGATTTGCTTGCTTATCACATGTATTGATATTGAAGATCAATCCTTTAAGTAACTTGCACAGGTCAGTAAATCCTATTCAGTATGTATGGGTTCTTATTAGTTTCACTCTCTTTATTTCCATGATCTTGGGAGGTATCTCACTGAATAAAACAGTATATTATCTGCACTAGAGACTTTCATTCTCTACAATCTATAACTTGTTTGTATAGTGAAATAAGAATGGGTTCCACTCATAGATTGGGGAATTTTCAGAGACTGGGGACTCTTCTGAGCCATTGGATGACTTTTCTGTTCCTTACTTTGACACCTCTCTTCAGGACCACTGTGTGTATATGCAGTTGTCCATGAGAATGGTGCTCTCTGAAGTTGTGCAGTGCACAACATACGTGGCAGTCCTGGATGATTTAGCCTCTTCTCTGTCATTCTCTCTACACCTTCTTCCTCCATGAGTTAAGTTTAATTATAAGATACTCTGAACATCAGTCTAGAGACATAAACATGGAATTGAAGATTAGTTTGATTTTCAGTAGACATTTTACACAGTTTCCAAAGTAACCATGACTTTTACTTTCTTTATCTTTATTGCTACTAATATTTTGACATTTGTATTTTTCTTCAACAAATTCTCTAGCATGGAAAAACAACAAAAAGAGATAGTTATTCTAATTTTATTTTCTTTTCCTCTATTTTAAATGGCAATTGAAAAATAATAGTTGCTACTATTGATGCAGATGAAGTTTCTGGATTTTCCACAGCATTCTGATATCTCCATAGCAGGGATAATTGAAAGCTGACCTCCCAAAACTGCCCTCATTTTTTTTTGATGTGAAAGTCTGCATAACTATGAATGCATGTATCAGAAGAATTCAAGCAGCAAGCTCTTTCTCAACTTTAGCTAATTTTCAGTTTCACTGTAGTAGGATTCTTTTGAGTCTCTAAGTTGGGAGATGCTTCGTGTTTACATGAAATTAAACGCACGGCTTTGCCATCTTTCAAAGGCTTGGCCTCTATTCCAAAGCACTTGTGAAATATTGCGTATGTGTATACATGCACATTTCAACATCTGAGACAAGACAGGGGTTAAGAAGCAAAGATAAGACAAATGGAAGATACGCTGCCTCACTGCCTCCACCCAGGGCTCTGTCCTCACGTGCCCAAGAAGTTTGAACCAATGTTGCAAGACAGTACTTGATATGGTAAAGGGTGATAGCATTTGTGGTGTTTTCTGTGCACCAGGTGCTTTAGATGAGCTGCCCTGGGGTTCATACTACCCCCAAGAGGTGGGTATAGATGGAGCAGGCAGAAAGAAGCAACCTACTTAGATTCATTAACTTACCCAAGGACCTTTAGTTAGTAATTACAGAAGCTAAATTGGGACCTAGATCTCTATAAAACTCAAGTCCATTCTTTTAAACATTTGTAGGCCTGTTTGTTGTTTCCTTATAAAAATCACAAGCATCAGAAACAGAAAGAGCACAGATGTTCCTTGACTTATGATGGGGCTGCATCCCAATCACCTTATTGTAAATGGAAAATATTGCAAGTAGAAGTTCATTGAATACACCTAACCTACCGAGCATGGTAGCTTAGCAACAGAGTACGCTGCCCTGCTGGCCATTCATGCTGAGGATGGTGGGGCTGACCAGGAGCTGTGAGTCCCTGCCTGCTGCTACCCAACATGACATTTGAAGCAAGGTTTCTCCTGAGTGTGCACTGTGTTTGTACTCTCTTCAAATGAAAAGTCCAAAGTATGGACCAGCTGTGTATCAAATCACCGTGTATCCATCACCCACTTAGTAGATGTCACTCTGTCGAATTTACCTCAGATTCTCTCAGCTTCAGAATAAAATGTATCCAACAAAATGAGCCACCTATTTATTCCTATCTTTCTCCCTTCTCTAAAATCAACCACTAGCCTGATATGGCAGGCATCTTCCCAGTCATGTTGTCACATTACTCATGTATATTTTCATTTCATATAAATGTATCTATAGAAAATAGAATATACTGCTTACTTTGTATTCTTGCATTAATGACGTGATGCTCGTAGGCCTTTTGTAATTTGGTTTTTATAGACAAGATTGTGCTTGTAAGATTGATCCATGTTGATAGAGCTCCACCAATGTTCTCTTGTTTGTTCCTTTTAACTGCTATTGATGATTCCATAACCACTTCTTCCATTTCCTAACAGAAGCTATCTAGATTTTTGAAAATTTTACATTATAAATAACACAATGATGGATGTTGTCTCTAGAAAATGCTTCTAGAAGTGGAATTCTGGGTCCTAGGGTACATGCATTGCTATGAACTAAATCATGTCTTTTCTAAAATTCAAATGCTGGAGCCCTAACCCCCCATGGGACTGTATTTGGAGACAGGGCTTGTATGGAGGTGACTAAGGTTAAATGAGGTCACAAGGACAGAGCTCTGCTCTGACAGGACTCGTGGCCTTACAAGAAGAGACACCGGTGAGCTTGCTCCACCCCTGCGCACGTGAGTGCAGAGAAAGGACATGTGAGGACAAAGGGCCATCTGCAAGCTGAGGGGAGAGCTCTCACCAGAAAGCAGACTTTGCTGGAACCTTGATCTTGGACTTCTAGCCTCCAGAACTGTGAGAAAATAAATCTGTTTTCTAAGACACCCAGTCTGTGGGGTTCTGTTACGGCAGCCCGAGCAGACTATTACATGCATCTTCAGATCTTTAGACTGCCAAGTTGTTTCCCAAAATGTACTGACTCCCACCCCACCAGCAAAGAAGATAGCTCTTATGACGTCCAAGCCTCACTAGCGCCTGGCCTGCCCACGACCTTGACACCGTGCCAGGCCGAGGACTCTGATTCCTTGAATTACATCCCCAAGTCAAGATATGCAGGAATTTTGCTGCATAATGACGTGTGGTAATTTTAGCTAAACTCTGAGTCTGAGAGGTGTTTTGAAGGATCTGATTCCAGACTCTTATATGCACTAATTTTTCCTGGTTTTTAACCTCTTCCAAATAAAAAGAATAGCCTGAATGGACTTAATACATCTCTAGAGAGAGTTCTTCAGAATTTCAGAATTCTTATATATTTTTATTAGGGGATGTTTTAAGCTGTGATTAATTCTGTTATCTAATGAAGTTTTCAAACTTAATTGTTCAGGACATTTTGTTTGACTTTTTTTTTTTTTCCTCCAAGTCTTTATCAGATGTGGTCTGAAAAAGTTACTTTAACATATTTTCTCTGCAACAAAAATCTGGTTCTCTACTTAAATTCTACTTACTGTTATGTTACTTAATTTTATTTAATATTTTACTTGAAATTAGTATTGACTTAAGATTAATATTGACTTAACATTGCCTTAATGTAAATTATTCAAAATAACCACTGATAAACAGACATTTCTCAAAAAAAGACATGCAAATTGCTAACAAATATATGAAGAAATGTTCAATATCCCTAGAAATAGGAAAATGCAAATCAAAACTACACCGAGATTTCATCTCACTTCAGTTAGAATGGCAATTATCAAGAATATTAGTAAATTTTGGCAAGGCTGTGGGGAAAAGCTACACTCATACATCATTGGTGGGCCTGCAAATTAGTACAAGCACTTTGGAAATCCGAATGGAGATTCCTCAAAATACTAGGAATGGCCAGTCGCAGTGGCACACACCTGTAATCCCAGTGGCTCAGGAGACTGAGACAGGAGGATCATGAGTTCAAAGCCAGACTCAGCAATGGTGAGGTGTTAAACAACTCAGGGAGACTCTGTCTGTAAATAAAACACAAAATAGGGCTGGGGATGTGGCTCAGTGATCCAGTGCCCCTGAGTTCAATCCCCCGCTACCCCCGAACAGACCCAACATATGACCCAGCTATCCCACTCCTCGGTATTTATCCATAAGAACTAAAAACAGCATGCTATAGTAATACAGGCATATCAAAGTTTCTAGCAGTGCAATTCACAATAGTCAAGTTATGGAACCAGCCCAGGTGCCCATCAGTACATGAATGGATTTTTAAAAATGTGATAGATATGCACTATAGGGTTTTACTCACGAAATCATGGCATTTGCTGATAAATGGATGGAAATGGAGAACATATGCTTAGTGAAATAAACCAGTCTCAGAAAGCCAAGTGTTGACTCTTTTCTCTCCTGTGCAGAAGCTAGAGCAAAATAAGGGTGAAAAAATGAGTGAGGGTGGGGAGGATCCATGAAAATGGAAATAAGATCCGTGGAGGAAAGAAAGAGGAGGGGGGGAATAAGAAAGGGAGGAACCGCAGAATGAAATTGGCCAAATTTTGAATATTATGACTAGACCACAGTGAATTTTACCTTTATGTGTATCTATAAAGCACTAATAAAAATAAATAAGTAGAAGGGATACCAGTAGAGTACAGGAAGGGAACAGGGGGAGGGAGAAGGGGAGGGAAAGAGGTCCTGGGCACGGAAATGGAGCCAATTGTATCCCATGCCTGTATGATTATGTCAGAATGAACCCTGCTATTATGTACAACTATATTGCGCTACTAAAAACATTTAAAAAAACTAAAAAAGTATTTTCAGGGAAAACGACTCACAATCTTGACCCTAACTTTACATTAGTGTAATTGTAACATTAAGTAAGAGATGAAGGTTGTTTTTATTCGTGGCTTTTATTTTTATTATTTTGATGATGGCATAGCTTTTTTTTAATCATAGAATAATTTCCTTTAATGTGATAAATTTATAATAAGAATTTTAATAAGCAAAACAAAACAAAAAAATAAGTGGCCAGCAAGAAACTCCAAGCTGTGGACACATTTGTAACTGCCTCTTTGTTCTAATACAGCCTTCCTGAGAAGAGAACTCTGACCAGGAGTCCTCATTGTTGTGGTCATTCCACCAGATGTACTGGGCAGGTCTCCCAGGGTTCTTTCTGCTGGTGTCATTTCAAGCCAGCTCATGCAGAATTCTCATCTCCACCTTTACAATCGCCCCCAAGTTCACTGCACATTAAAAGCCTTTAATGAAGGGGCCAAAACCCACAAAGGCTGGATTTCAGGAGAGGTGGCACTGATACGGTCTCCTGGAATCTCTGCTATCTAAGCCAATGGACCACAGATCACTACAAGAGCTCAAGCAATTAACCTTTCTCTCTCTCCCTCTCCCCGCCCCACCCTGATCCCCTGCTGCCCAGAGCTTTCCTCCACGCGCCCTTCCTACCTTGATGCTCTGCCCAGAACAATGGAGTCCACTGACCACAGACTGAACCACTGAAACCCTGAGCCCAACTGAACTCTTCCTCCTCGAGGTCGTGCTTGTCACGTATTTGGGTCACAGCGACAGAAAGCTGGCTGACACACAGGGGTTACTAACCTGCCTTTTCCAGTGTGTTGGCGTTGACTGCGAGAGAGGTGGCATTAAAGCTGCTAGCACCTCAGCCCTAACCAAGGCAGCAGCTCACAGTCAGACAAACGCAGGGGGCAAGTGGGGCGAAGGGGTTCCCTTGAAGACTATCCCTGATGAAGTAGTAAAAAAAAAAAATGATTCAACGTATTAACTCCAGACCCTTGACTACAGATCCTGGAGAATCTTCTGGGTGGAGAAATGGGAACACATGAAGCATTGCTGCTTGCCCAAGTGCAACGGCTGTCTCAAGGCACAGCGCAGGAGAGGGTTTGAAGGCAGCTGAATTAACTGCTTTTTCCATACAGCACTATTTTTGCTTGAAAAAATGACTCAGACAAACTGTAGTTTTCTGATGTCTATTTGGCAGATTTTTTTTTAAATGAATGAAGGGATCCTGCCACTTGAATGAAAACGAATGAGAATTTTTGTTGCGACTGACAAAATTTGAGATTTCAGTGGAAATTAAAATTTTCAAAACCCATATTTGCCATTGTTATCCTGACAATTTCCCAATAATTAAGGAGTTTTCAAAATGAGTTTGGTGGGGACACTAATGGATGTCATTCTGGTATTGTACAGTGAGGGGCGTCAGCATTTGGAAGATCTGCATAATTTGGTAGACCAACACTTTTCAAATGACCAGCGCATGTTACAGAATCTTAATTAAAAATAGATTTTAATGTAAAAAATCAGGAACTTTTTATTGACATGGTTTCAGATTCCATATTGCAACTAATCTTTAAGATTAAACTATCCCTTGTAAAGTTTTGTTATGCTATCAAGGAAGAATATTCACAAATATCTGATAAGGCTATTAAAATACTCTTCTCTTTTCCAACTACATGTCTTGGGGAGTCTTCAACCCCCACAATGTGTAACAACAGATTGAATAAATAAGCATATCTGAGAATCTCATTGTCTTCTCTTGAATCAGAAATTAAGCACATTGGCAAAAATGTAAAACAAGGTCACTCTTCTCATAATTCTTTTTGTTTTAGAAAATATGTTTTTCATTAAGTGTAATATAAGTTAACAAGTAATGAAGCTAATAATTCTATTTTGTAACTGAATTAATAACTACATCATCTGCAATTTGTTTTAATTTCCAATAGAGTGGCTATTAATAGATATAACACATGCAAGCCAAAGCTCTTTGGTGTCCTCAATAATTTTTGAAAATATAAAGGGATTCCCAGATCAAAGACTTTGAAAACCTTTCTATTAAGCCATTATAAATCTATGCAGCTGATTGCTGATCTGAACTGTCAGGTAAAATCTCACCTTTCATAAGCAAGGTTTTGCACTGTGTCAAGTTCTTGGTGGTCAGCAACAGAAATTAATTCTGCCTATTCAGAAGGAAAGAGGTATTGGAAAGCTACTTGCTAGCTCATAAAATCAGGTGAGCCAGAGGCAAGGATGTTGGGTATAGCCAAGATCTCGTCTCAGCCACAGAAGAGTCTTCATTTGATGGCGTGTTACGGGCAGGCAGATCTGGCTGGACAGAGATGCTGTCCCTGGCAACAGAACCTCCATACATTCATCCCATAAGCCCTCCACTCCACCATAGCCCATCTCCATAGTCCCCCCTCTTCTTGCCCTGCAATCAGCACCTCAGGGGAAATCATTTCATTGACTGAGCCTCATTTACACATCTCTACCCCAGTTGCCAGGGAGATGGCGAAAGACACGTGTTTTCCCTTCAGGTTCCAAAATGGAAGGGAAGGATTTTCCCTTTGCTTTTTGTGGGATACCCCCCAAATAGGCAAAGGGTTTGAAATAATACTGGGCATCCCCAAAGAACAACTACCTAAATCTTAACTTATGAAGCACAGGAGAAGCAGTAAAGTCATTGAAGTGTGTAATTTTCATATTTATCAGTTTAATATGAAACAGTGGGAAAAAATAATAGCATCATCTGTAATTTCCTATAATGTCATTAGATGTTACATATGCAACAAACTCCTATGGCTTACTCTTTCTTCCTCAGGGAATGCTATTGAGACATTCCTAGTTTCTTTTGCTGATTTGTTTAATTTATAAAATATCTTCCTTGCTAATACAATATATCAATTGTTTATTATAATAGTTATAATATTTCATGTGAGGCCCATGTAGGAGAATAAGGAACAACTTGACGGAAAATGTAAAAAGACTTTCTTTTTTCAGATTGTCACAGCCAAAGCAAAGCCCAAATATGTCTACCCAAATTTGGATAAGGATTGTTTTCTGAGTTATGTGGGACACTGCTTCAAATCTTAACCAAAGTAAAGAATTAGGTTGTTTTGATGGTTAATTTCATGTGTCAGCATGGCTACGTTATGGTTCTCAGATATTTGATCAAATACTTTGAAGCTATTTTGTTGTTGCTTAGATGTGAGTAAATTTAAATCAGTAGACTCCGGGTAAAGCCGATTACACTCCACATCAAGGGTGGGCCCTATATAATCAGTTGAAGACCTAAAGAAAAGGATGGAAATCCCTGAAGGAAGAAGAAATTCTGCCTCAAGATTGCCTTCAAACCTTCAACTCTTCCCTGGGTCTCCTGGCTGTTAGCCTATCCTGCAGATTTCAAACTTGCAGCCTTCCTAATTCCTGATTAATTTCTTAAAATTGATCTCTACCTCTGAGATCAATTTTAAGAAATTAATGGTTCTGTTTCTCCAGGGCATACTAATACAGTTTGGAATAATTGGTTCTGTTTCTCCAGGGGATACTAATACAGTTTGGAAGTCCTACTTATCATAATTTCTCCAACATGCCAAGCTCATTGCAAAGAATGGACACTTCATAGGATTCACTGAAGAAAATTATGTTCCAAGAAAAAAGTCTAACACTATACTCTCTAACACAACACCACTAGCCACATGTGGATGTTGGTACTTTAAATGTGGCTATCCCATGTATTGAAAGGATAATATTTTTAATATACTGGATGAAATAGATTAGATTGGTCATGTTAATTTCAAACAGCTGACATTTTTGTAACGCACCTACTGGAAAAGTTTAAATCACCTGTGTGGCTCCAAGCAGTACTAATCTAACCCAACTCTCAAACTCTGGGGCTCCACAAAGATCTCCTCTGTTTCCTCCCTACCACTGGCTGCAATGTACTCATTCTGAATGCAATGATTCCTTTGATCTCACTGAGGTCTTTGAGATGTGGTTGGTCTAAAAGCAAGGGTGGGTGTAGCCGGATACAACTGCCAAGAGACACAGGCAACAGGAGCCAGGTATGAGTGGCTGTCCTAACAATGTCAGAACACTGTTATTCAATCTGTAATCATCAATCAAAACACGGGTCATGACCATTTGCAGGTCAAGGAAACAACCTTGAGGGGAGGCACATTGACCTTGCCAATTTTATTGTCTTCATCTAAGGTGTGAAGATTTTATTCTCTGTGCCTCTGATTATTAAATGAGTTCCGAGTACTTTGCTCTGTCCCAAAGGAATGTTCTGTTGGAGTAGGGTGTTGAATGCAACCATTTGGATCATGAAAGATACAACTCCAGAGGATGTGCTTGAAGAGATTCTTAAAGGGATTGCTCATGGATAGTTCAGGTGCATTCTCATGTGACTGGCAAACATTCTAACATTTTTTGGTCAGAATTAAAACCTGAGGGCTATTTAGGGATAGGGCATGTCCTTGTCTTCTTATTTGGGCTGAGGTAGAGAGGACAGTGTGTTTTTTCCCATGTTGAAATGCTGTGGTCCTACTTTGCTAGGGAACCATTAATAAAGCTTCCAGAAATTTCTAATATATGCTGCTATTTTTCCTATAATGCTTGAATTTTGTTATTAACACATCACAGTCTTCAACTTATGAATTCTTGGAAATGTAGAAATTTTTTTATACCAAGACCAAGAAGAAGAATAGAGGAGAGAGATGAGACCAGGGATGGAGATGTGGGTTCAAGTTTTAGCTCTAGAAAAATCACTTAACTCGTCTGTGATTTGTATTTCTTATTCCGTTAAAATGGGAAGTTCGTCATCATGTTCTTTGAGGTTTTTTTCCCCCCTGCCTCTAATATTTGATGAAGTGGAAGGAATTCAGGGGACTGTCTTTGGAAGTCTACACCATAGGATCTTTTTAGCAATTGAAAACGTTAGGCAAGCTCACTTTTGAAGTGTCTTCTAGTTGAAAGATCATTTAACCCTTTTCTGCTCAAGAAAATCAAATGTATGCCACAAAATGCCATTCTTCACATTCCCTGGCATAGCAGAAGATGTCTTAAGGCTTTTAATCATTAGGGATAGTACCTGTGGTTCAGCTTGACAGATGGAACTTGTTGATTTGAAATAACCACATTCTCCAATTTCAGGCTGAACTGTGGTTGCATGTGTGCCATCTGGATTTTGCAGAAGGATCCAGGGTAAATGCAACCTGGTGCCAAACCCTAGGTCCTGCTGAGACCCTAGGTCTTTGGGGTAGACCCAGCAGAGGTTTTTTCTAGCAATAAAGCAGACAAGCCCCGTTGGAGGGAGATTCTCAGTGGTGGGTTTTAAGCCACCGGGAAATAAAAGATGAACACAGGTCAAGTAGAAATGGGGAGGCCTTCAGCCCAGTTTGGAAGGCAGCGCAGAGATTCTGAAGGAGAGAGCAGTATGGATAGAACTGCAATGGAGTTGGAGACCAAGGTGTGCTGGAACTTTTTGCTTCAAAACCTAGCAATACAAAAATGCCCCTTACTCTTCTGTTTCTAAATGTGGAAATAAAGAGCAACCTGGCTTTGTGTATTTTCTCAAGTATTCTGAAATTTAATGATTCTAGAAGCTGCTGAAATTTGTGACTAGAAGGTGCCAGCATGTGCAGAGAGTCACTACTGAGGTTTGTCATCTTTATGTAGATATATACCATTTTGACCAAAATTGCCGCAAGGCTCAGGAATATCTATATCTTAATCCACTAATTTATCTTAACCCACTTCTTTTATGTACAGTAACCATCGATGATAAGCAGCTCTTTGGGGACACTTGGAAATCCTATATTGACTAGAACTTAGAGTCCACAGAATGAATTTAAGATGTGGTGTTGCTTTCCCTATAAATGTCTAGGATTTGTAGTTCTATGTCAAAAGCTTTACGTTATTTTAACACTGCCTTGAATTTTGTTTTTTACCTTAACTAATGGAAGTGAAGAAAAGTTGAGAATTTATCTGTTTGGTGAACTAAGAAATTCTGTGTGAGCATTTCATGGTGGTTTTTCAGTGTTAAAAAAGATTTCTCCTTTGCACAATACTCAGAGGACAACTGGAGACATGGAGATCTTGCACCTCTGTTGTAAATGAATGCAAAATTGGCAAACAAAATTAAACATAAAAGTTAATATTAATGATTTAATGTTAAAGTGAGACTTTCTTCCCAATAAGGTGTTGCAGCTCTTTAATATTCTTAAATAGACTCATTAACATCATCATAATAACTAGCAGCTTAGAAGATAGACTGGGGTCCATACTAATAAAAATGTGAAAATGCTGGAAGAATCACAAATGCAGAAGGAATTGGATTAAAATTCATAAAAACATGACAAACAGAGCAAAGGATGAGATCAATAAAATGAGTTTAATAGTGATAAATATAGAAGAGCCATCAGAAGACAGTAATGATTCAATGTGTGAATTAAGTAGAGAGAAAGGGTTAGGAAATAATACAACAAAGAAAAATATGATCTTATGTGGGGTGAATATTTTAAAAGACTACCAAAATGAATTGGGTCCTCGGAGCCTGTGTGAGCCCTTTGTTTTGAGGACTGTGATTTTACACAAATATCCTCTCCGTTCAGATTTGGACTCAGTTCAGATTTCCCCAGTGGGAGAAGGCTTTGGGTGGAAGGTGGTATGGTAGGGTTGATGGAGGTTGGCATGAAAAGATGATGCATTGAGAAGAAAAGCAAACAACAGGGGAACCCATGAGCTTTCAAGGGGGAGCACACAGAGAGATGGTAGTATCAGAAGAAGTAGGTTCGATGTACCCTCTCTTCTATGTTTACAAAAGTTGCCACATTGCCCACACACAGTGTCTTGGTCTGTGTTCTGCTACTACCACAGAATACCTGAAATTGAGTAATTTATAAAGAACAGAGATTTATTTCTTACAATTCTGAAGACCAGAAAGTCCAAGGTTGAGGGGCCTGCATCTGGTGAAGGTTTTCATGCTGCATCATTCCAAGGAAAAAAGCAAGAGGAAGTGCGAGCAAGAGAACTTGAACTCACAGCTCCAGGTCCTTTTATAATCAGCCTTAATCTATTCATGAGCATGGTATACTCATGACCTAAACACCTCCCATCAGGCCCCACCTCCCTACACTGTTGCATTGGGGATTTAAGTTTCCACCACATGTTTTTTGGGACACATGTGCATACCAAGCACATGCCATGGGTCAGCAGTTTGTAAAGGAAATCCCATATGCTATGTCAACTGATTGACATGCTGAATGAAGACTTTCAATGAAATTCATCTGTCCAACTCCGGCCATTAATAATCGATGGGTGAGAAGTTCCTGACTGACTCTCTTTTTGTCCTAACACCCTGTTTATTTAACTTTGTGATTCCCAAGCCTGCCTTCATCTGATTCAGTGAGGAGCCATTTTTCAAATACCAATTCCTGTGCCACCAATGCAAATGTACTGGATCTGGAATGTTGGGGAACTGGGCCCATATATTTTTTCTTTCTTCTTACTCTGCCCAGATGATTAAGCTGTGGCCAGGTTTGGGTTCTGATTATGCTGATATTCTTAGCTTTCATTTAGAGGTCTTAGAGCTGTAATTTGTGGCGCGGCTAAATTATTGATTGGATTCATCTCTTTTTTTAAAAAAAAATTTGGTAAATTTTTAAAAATCTCCCCTTTGCCATATGAAAAGTCTATGGAGTATTTAATTTGTTTGCATGAATAGAAATATCAATATGGACAGTATCTATTAATTTGCTGATTGATGAGCATAAGCAGTGATGATAAACAGTTGAAATATGGAGCAGAATTTATCCCTTTCATCACCTTTAATGACTGTTGGCTTCAATCATTTCATTCAGCATGAAATGGAGCTCAGAATTTACTGCTCGCTTCTTGAGTGCTGAGATGCTGGATACCCAAGGGTCTTAGGGAACTGTAATAAATATGAAGTATTTTTCCTAGGCTGATTTCTTACGGCTAGTTTCACTTAAAGGCTCTCGTGAAACTGCAACCAAATATTGGTTTTGAAGTACCAAGAACTGACTGATGGGGAAAAAACCCCGTGACAATGACACATAAAAGTTAGGGCAAATCACCTTGACTCACATATAACTCCATTTCCCTTTCCACAAAATGAGGGTAATAGCAATTGGTAACTCTCTATATCATAAGTTGAATTAACAGGGTAATAGCTCTAAACTCACCTGCACAGTGCTGAGCCAAGAGCTCTAGGGGAAGGATGTCATATTAAGAAAGTAGTATATTTTAAGTAAGAGAATGTGAGAATATCGAAATTCATAGTTACTAAGCACCTACCATGTGCCATGAACTCTATAAAGCATTGTCCTATAATATTTAATTTGTTAAAATACGTTATTAATAAAACCCTGCATGTAGTCATTTAAGGCCTTTTAAAACGGGGACCAAATTCTTCAGGGAAACAAACATTCTTGTATGTAAGTTTCCATGAAGAAATATCTATAGGGATCATACTAGTTTGGCTCAAGCCAATGTACTTGGTCTGAGCTAGTCTCAAGGTCCTTGAAGATACAAAGCACTTGTTTTAGACAGCTTTTTCAACTGTTATGACTAATGGACCCCACCAGCACAGTTATAGAGTAGGAAGAGTTTATTTGAGGACTCACAGTTTCAGAGGTCTTAGTCCATAGAAGGCTGGCTTCATTCCTTAGGGCTGAAGGTGAAGCTGAAGAGCATGGTGGCAGAAGGTGGCAAAGGGAAACAGAGAGATTCTGCTCACCAGATACAAATATACACACCAAAGCCACGCCCCAGTTCCCACCTCCTCCAGCCACACCCCACCACTTCAGTTTACCACTCAGTTAATCCCTACCAGGGGATTAAACCACTGATTGAGTTAAGACTCTTACAATCCAATCATCTCTCCTCTGAACCTTCTTGCATTGTCTCACACGTGAGCATTTTGGGGACACCTCACATCCAGACCATAACAGAACTCTTCTGAGATAAAAATCTTGCAGAATGCTACTTCACTGAATGAACTGTATCACCTTGCTGGAAGATGGGCCACACTGAATCAAAAGTTCTTAGCATTAACAAAAATGTGTTAAGAAGGAAGTCAAGCTGGGGTTGTGGCTCAGAGGTAGAACGTTCGCCTAACATGTGTGAAGCACTGGGTTCGATCCTCAGCACCACATAAAAATAAAATGAAGATATTGTATCCACCTATAACTAAAACATATATATATATGGAGGAAGTCAATTTAAGGAACATTGGACAAGTCCATTCACAGAAATAAAAGCAGAATCAGAAGCTTCCCTTGACCATTTTGGGCTACAGTGAGGGAAAGAAGCAGAACGATGCATAAGCAAATCATGTCAAGCCTTATGGGAAGATAGAGCAGAGCAACGGCCATTGCACACGTATGTGTAGGGGGTGAGTCACAGATTTGAATACCGTGGTCCATTATGAGCCTCAGTGAAAAGGTGGCACTTGAGTAAGCTGGGGACATTCCCATGTGAAAATCTTTGAGAACAGTCCAGGCAAAGGGAACAGCTCTAGGTAGATGCTCAGGTAGAAACATGGTAGAGTGGAGCAGGGAGAGCAAAGACCATTATTGTTAGAAGAGAGTCAGCAAAGGGGAAGGTAACAGGAGGTGATGGCCGCAAAGTGGCAGGAGCTAGACGACCTGAGCTCTGCAGGTCTTTGAAAAGAGTCTGGCTTTCACTCTGAATGAGAGTGAGCCCTTGAACAGAGCAGAAGAGAAGCATCTGACTTAGGTTTTAAAAGAAACCCTTCAGTACCTTCAATGAGAACAGACTGAGGAGGGAAGGAGGGGAAAGTGGGAAGACCAATTAGGAGGCTACTAGAAGCAAGAGGTGCTGGTGGCTTGTGTCAGGAGGGTATTGGAGTGGAGATGGCGAGAAATGACTGCAATCTGGGTACCTTTCAAACCTAGAACCACAGGGCTCCCTGACCATATGGGTGTCAGATGCAAGAGCACAAAAAAAAAAAAAAAAGGAAATGATGACCTCAGTGTGTCCTCATCAACCCGAATGAAGCTCTGGCCATCAACTGAGTAGTGCAAGGGTATGGAGAGAGCAGATGTGGAGATGGGGAACATCTGGAGCACAGTTTAGATCCCATTGAATTTGAAATATCTGTTGGCCTTCCAAGTAGAGGTACAGACAGCTACACCATTCTGGAATTTAGGAGAAAGTTCTAGTCTGAATGTATAATTTTGAAGTTCCTTGGCTCATAGATTGGGATTACCAGATAAAATGCAGGCACCAAGTGAAATCTGACTTTCAGATAAACAACAAATAATTTATTTCATATAAAAGTATGCCAAATATACTATAGGATATGATATAAAATAACAAATTAATATAATGGCTAAATATTGTTATCATTAATAATAAGAATCATAATAATTGATAATAGTTCTATAAAGTTGGTTGCATGATCCAACCAGTGTTTTGGACATGTACTAGAAAGTTAGTCATTGTTATGCAGAATTCAGATTTCACTGATCATCCTGTCTTTGTATTTGCTAACTTGGCTAACCTAACAGAGATGGCATTCAGGACAATGAGTAGATGTGATTATGAAGGAAGTGAGTGAGATAGAGATCAATTGCTTAACCCTGGATCACTCCATCATTCAAAGTCATGAAGAAAAAGAGACCCTAATAAGGAAAACTGATATGGAACAGCCGGGATGTAGAAGGAAACCCCCTCAAGATGTGATATTCTAGAAGTGAAAGAAGAGGAGGGTGTAGTAATCTTTGTCAGATGCCACGGATTGGCCAAGTATCCTGGGGATTGAGAAAATGACCATTGGATTTAGCAACGTGGAGATCATTAGAGACTAGAGGTCCATTGAGAACAGGTCAGACATGTGAGAGGGTGAATAAATGTGGCTTGAAGAAAGACTAGAAAGAGAAGATTTAGAGACAGTGAACACAGAGCAGCTCTTTTGAGAAGTTCTTGTGAAAACAAAAGAGAACAGGTGGGAAAAGTGAGATCAAGAGAGAACTTAAAACAAAAAAATGAGGCGCATAATAACCTGTTTGGGTTCTGTACTGTTCTACACAATAGTAGTTCTCACTCTTTATATTCCTTAATGTTTTGTTTCATCTCATATCACTAATTCATCTTTGTGTATGTGTGTGGCAAGAACACTTACTGTGAGATTTACCCTCTTAAAAATTTTAAGTCTACAAAAATTTTGCGTGTATTGTTAACCATAGGCACAGTTTGTACAGCAGATCACGGGAACAAATTCATCTTATAAAAGTGAAACTCCATATCCATTGAACAGTAATTCTCCATTTCCATTTTCGCCCAGCTCCTAAAAACCATCATTCTGCTTTCTACTTCTGTGGGTCTGGCTGTGTTAAATGTATCATTTAAACAGAAAGGTGCAGTAGTATTGTCACTTTGGGTCTGGCTTATTGCACTTACCGTGATGTCTTCGAGGTTCATCATTCATGTTGTGTCAAAAGGATTTCCTTCTTCTTCCTTTTTTTTTAAAAGGAGGAATAATATTCCAGTGTATGAATATACCACAAAGAAAAGGTGTCTCTCAGACTTTCATGTGTGTGTCAGAAGGCCTGTAATAACATAAATTGCTGAGTCCCAGCCTCAGAGTTTCTGATTTTGTAGATTTGGGATGAGACCCAAGAATCTGTATTTCAAACAAGTTCCCAGGAGATAACTGATGCTGTCATTCAGGGGCCATTTTTGAGAATTATCTAGACTCTGCCCTGCACATAATGTGAACCCAAATCACTTGCTCCAAGACAGGAGCAATGCCAAGTCACTCAGAAATGCCCAACTTCCACCCAGGGGTCTTTCCTCTCCTCTCTGGGATCTGGCTTAAGAATCGTCCCAACGGTGAAGAAGTACAAATGTTATCCAGAAAGAAAAAAGTTCAAAAACTCACCTAAATATTATGAAATTACAAAAATTAATAGAAACATCCCATTAGAAAGTAGTCATTTCTTTCAAGTCAAGAATAATAAAATTATGCTGCTTTTGCCAATAGTCTTCATCATTATTTGGAAAGATTAGCTACTTAAAAAAGAAAGAAGAAGTATGCACATTGTACAAGGAAAGGTAAACAGATATATTTGCATATTTGCATATGATATGATTATGAACAAAACCCCTAAGATTCTAACATGATAAACACTACTATAGTTAGAAGTATTTCAAATTAGGTAAAAAAATCATTGATCTTTCTCAAGTTAAACAATAATTACTCATGGATTAAAATTCATTTTTTAACTGTTACACAAAAACAATATATGTTATTTAAGGATACGTATCATATACAGGTAACAAAAGTTTAAATGCTCAAGAATTACATACTCTGCCTTTCAGATAGTAGCTCTAAAAAGAATTAAGATGAAGGAATGTTAACACATTATTTATTCCTTTGTGTGTTAAATTAGGAAATATCAAAGATGTCAAAATGTTAAAGCTGTCATGAGTATGAGGAGACACATGTTGCCTTGATATTACGTTCTATGCTTTTCTCCATATTGAAAATATAGTATTTAACAACATAATTTTAAATTTGAAATATCTTGATAAAATGAAAATAAAAGAGCAATAATGGCTTAAATATTTTAAATAATAAAGCATATGTCCTATATTAAAAAAAACCTTAAAAATATTTCTTAAATTACAGCAACTAAGATAAAATCGGGTGGAGAGACTTGCTCCAAAAAGGTAAGTGCTCGTGTCTTATAAAAATTGATCTAAGAGCATGATGTAATTCCCATTAGAATCACATTGTTATGTCCTAGTCCATTCAGGCTGCCATAACAAGATATCATACACTGGGTCATCTCTGAATACCAGAAATGTATTTCTCACAGTCCTGGAGGCAGGGACTCAGGAGGCCAGGATCAGGAATCAGGCCTTCGCCTAGTCTAGCGGCCCACTTCTTGGCTTATCAAGGTTGAATTCTTGGTGCATTCTCACCTGGCGGAAGAAACAAACAAGGCTCCTCAAGTGTCTTTGATAAAGGTAGAATCTCACTTATGAGCACTCTGCCCTCAATCGAATCACATCCTAAAAGCCCCACCTCTGATTACATCACCTTGTGGATTAGGGTTTCACCATAAGAATTTCACAGGAACACAAATATTCAGACCATAACAAATTACTTTACAAAATGGGAGCTAGGCATCCTTCAACAGATGAATGGATAAAAAAAAATGTGGCATATGAACACAATGGAATATTACTCAGCCTTAAAGAATAGTGAAATGATTTTATTTGCCATTAAATGAACAGAGCTGGAGAATATCATGCTAAGCAAAATAAGCCAGTCTCAGAAAACCAAAGGCTGAATGTTTTCTCTGATATGCAGATGCTCATTTACAATATGGAGGGGTGGCTAGGAAAAAAACAGAGTTACTTTGGATTAGGCAGAGGGGAGTTAAGGAAAAGGAGGAGAAATGGGGATAGGAAGGATAAGTAGAATGAATTGGACATTATGACCCTATGTGCATATATGACTACATGACCGGTGTGATTCTACATCATGTACAACCAGAAGAATGAGAAGTTACACTCCCTTTATGTATGATGTGTCAAAGTGCATTCTACTGTCATGCTAATTAGAACAAATCAAAAATTTAAAAATGGGATTAAATGAATTTAAATCTCATATGAAAAAATGAATGAATATCCAAGAATTGGCAAAAAAATTATACAATGACCATTATCCTAGAGTTATGGAAAAGGAGATTGAATGGATGATTTTTTTTTCTGAGAACTTAAATATGGACAGAACACATGGGCTTAGAAGGGATACATGAAATATAAGACAGAGACCATGCTCTTTGCATAAAATCTGATTGAAATGAAATTATAGTGCTTGATATGATATTAAGTGTCATAATATAAGGCCTTTGAAAGCTGTTAGGTGTGTGTGTGTGTGTATGTGTGTGTGTGTGTGTATATATATATATATATATATATATATATATATATATATATATGGTTTCCTTTTCAATCAATGGAAATGTGAACTTTTCTTAAGATGCTATAGAGCCAAAATATTGAATTATATTTTAGAATAAGGAGTTGTAGGAATCATGTATAGATTAAAGCTGTTTTGGGGGGGGATCTTTAGGAAATTCTTTGAGCAGACACACATGTTCCCTCACTTTGTGGAAAAAGAATTAGCTAAAAATTAGATGGTCACATTTCTGTAAATGGCCACCTTTCCCCATTTTAAAAATGTAGGTTTTAACATGTGGAGAAATATTTTTGTTAACTTAATTTTAGTAGCCCAGACGGAACCTCACCGGCAGAGAGGTCTGTTTGGATGCCTGCAGAGAAGCTGGACTTCCAGAGGGCTGAGCAGATGAGAGGGGAGTTGTCAGGGCTGTCCAGATGGAAGGGGCAGGAGTAGGTGGGAAGTCCCTAGGCTGGGAGTCTAGTCCGACACCTATGAAAGGGAAAAGAGAAGGAAGGGGCACTGGGTGAGAATAACCCACACCTTGGTGCAGCCCGCTCGCAGGAGAAGGACAGAGCAAAGCCTGTCTGTGGAAGAGTCCTTGTTGCAGGGATGGCCAGCCACCCATACCACGGCCATTCTGAAATTGTCTAAGAAAGCATGGTTTCTGTGAGTATGAGCATTGCACAGGGTCTTCAGGTGGAGACCACCATCTAACTCCAGTCCTCCAAACAGGCTTTCTCTTAAAGGAAGATCAAGTGGCACAAAAACATGGCCACTGCAGTTCCCCCCAGGTGTCCCCTTTCTCCACGGTCAGGGAGCAGCTCCCTATGTTACTGTGAGTTTTGTTTCCTGAAGAGAAACTCAGAAGAGGGATGAGCTTCGGGGGGCCCCATTACTGAAGTTGGTTTGGGGATTGCAACTGGTGCTCACTTTCTCACACCTCCACTGGACTTTAAATGCCCTTCACCCTCAGCTATTACCCCCACGAGTCTTGCAGACTTACCTGGGGATGTGATCCAGACTACATTACTGCAGGGAATCATACCCTTCCCTAGTCGAGGTTGCTATATAAGGGGGCCCTTTCACAGTACAATTAAATAAGGAAATAGCAAGAGGCACCCAAAGGGATCACCGAGTTCAACACATGTACACACCTATGCCCCTTGTGCAATGGTATTCTTATCTCCTCTTGTTGGTCAAGATCAATTGCTCCTGCCAAGATGGTGACTTCTTACTTGCTGGTCTCTGAAGACAAAGAGACCAAGGTTCCCTAGAAGCTGCCTCAATTTGTAACCCCAGTTATGTCCCCCTGGAAAAAAATGTACCCCTTTTAAAGACCAGTTGTATGGCCAGAAAAGGCCACCGATTTGATACATAGTTTGCATCTTGGAGGATGACGTCCACTCTTGGAGCACAGTATCTCTGCTGGCACTGAAGTTGAGCCATTAAAGGGTTTTCCAGTGCTTTCCAAGGTTGACTGCTTCTGAATGGTGTGGTTAGGGGTTTAATGATTTGGTCTCATGGTCATGGGCTTCCTTTAGTATGGAGTGGGTCTCCTAGTGGATGCTAATGTTGTGTGAAATTCCATGCCTGTGGATCAAGCATTTCATAAGCTCCCCAAAGAGTGGTGCAGACTGAGCATCTGTGTGCAGGAAATGCAAACTTATACCAGAATAGCTATCCATTCTGATGAGAGTGAATGACGAGCCCTTCAAAGATGGAAGAGATTCAATATAGTCCTCTTGTCACTAAGTGGCAATTTGGTCTTCTCAACAGATGGTGCCATGTTGCAGGCTGGGTGTTGGTGTCTGTTGCTGGAATATTGGGCCTTCAGAGCCAGCAATAGCTGGATCATGGAGTTCATGCTATGGGACCCACATGTAGCTACTCTCTCTGCTTCCATGGTTGCTCCATTTGTGTGCCAGTTCTGGGGTAGCCAATGACAAATGCTAGCTGACTTCATCTGACCAAATCATGTCATCTACTTGCTCATTCAGTGTCTCTTCCACAGTAAATGTTTTCTGGAAGGGTCATAACTTCTCCATTTTTCTAAGAGTCACCCAGTCATAAATTTGCCTTATCTAAGGTCCTGGTCAAGGTGTTGAATTCCAATGTCCTAAGACTATGAACTCTTGCTTTTCCAGTCTTACACTCTGGCCTCTTTAATCAAACACTTTCAATATCAAATCCACAGCACCTGCCATTCTTTGGGGGCTAATACCACCACTTTCCTTGGGACATAATCTTCTTCCCTTATCAGACCCAGCATATCCTCAGCAAGGTATGCTGGAATCTTACCCTACTTACTCACTTGATACCAGGTGAAGTTGTATCCTGAGGGGACACTGGTATTGAAGGAATGAGACCTCTGCAGTGTCCTCCATTTGGGCAAAACTAGAGAGGTGGCAGGGACGGGTCAGGGCTCAGAGGACTCTAATGTTAATGTTGTGTGAAATTCCATGTCTGTGGATCAAGCATTTCATAAGCTCCCAAAGAGCTTATGAGTGTGCATAGCCACAGGGCTCAGGGGACAATCACCCAGATGTCTCGACTCCTTGTTTTAGAACCCCAGTTTTTCTCAATCAGAGCCCTGGCCGTCACCTAGCAGACCCGCCTTGCTTGACCATTCAATTGTCTTTGTAGCTCCGTGACTCTGTTAAGTGCTGTCTGTCTTGGCTGTGCTGACTTCCCACTGCCGAAGATAAGGGGTGCATTGCAAGCTACCAAAAAGGACCTTTGGTTTCCATGCTGAGTTATTTGTTTTTAAATTCAGTAACATTTGCACACAGTGACATATAGATGGACAGTTTGGTCACTTTTGACAAATGTAAGCAGTAATGACCACAATTGAGATAGAGACTACAGCCATCCACTCTGAAAAATTCCCTTTTTTACAAGTGTCATAAAATGGAATCATAAATGAGGTCTTTTGCATCTGGCTTTTCTCACTTTAATGCATCTGAGATTCACTCACAGTATTGCCTGTATCCAGTGTTCATTCCTTCATACTGTTAATAGTACTCCATTGTATGGCTAGATCACGATTTGTTTATCCATTCCCCATCAGGCATTAGATTCATTCCAGTTTTTAGGGTTTAGGCATAAAACTGATATCAACTTTCACATACAGGTGTTTATGTGAAACAGTTTTCATTTCTCCTGGGCAAATAGCTACAAGGGGAATTGTGGGATTATATGATAATGTGTATGTTTGAGTTTATTTTTAAAAATTGGCAAACTATTCAACCAAGTACCATTTTGCATCCCCCAGTCCAGGAGGAGAGTTACAGTTGTTTCACATCTTTGTGAAGACTTTGTATTGTTGCATTGTAAATTTTAGCCAGTAGAGGTATAATCATAGGGCTGGGGTAGGCCAGTGCATTCTATCTTTCTTTGTGCCTTTTTGCCACACATATTTTGGAGTAGGATTTAATCCACCTTGTTTTTTAAAGTGACAGTTTTATCTTTCACACATTGTATTTAGTGGCCCTTTCCCATAATCCCTCCACAGGTCATAGAACAACTTGGAGGGAGTAAAATCCCTCCAAGACCATTGTCCTTGTACACCTTGTTCCCTTCATAACTTTCGAAGGCTTGATTTCCCAGGTCTTGGCCAATGAAGCCTTTAGCAATTAGGCCACCACCTTGCACCGAAGGTTACCCAGGCCACACACCCCACTCAAGATGGGCTCTTCCCGGAGGAGTTGAGAGAGGAGACTCTGCAAATACAGATCAAGGAGGGACTTGGGGAGAGTGTGGAAATATCCAGAGAGAATTTTGTTGGCCTCTACTCCCAGGGTTGTATGGTAGTCCTCCTTACCTTTGGTGTTGCTGCCTAGGTTTTCAGTAACCCATAGTTGACTATAGTCTGAAAATATTAAATGGAAAATTCCAGAAATAAATAACTTATAGATTTTAAAAATAATTTATTATAATATATTGTTATATTTGTTCTATCTTTTTAATGTTTGTTGCTATTAATCTCTTATCATGCCTAATTTATAAATTAAACTTTATCTTAGGTATACCTAAGGTTTATAAAGGAAAAACATGGTATACATAGAGTTTGATACTATCTTTGCTCTGGGGCATCCATTGGGGGTCTTGGAACATATCTCCCAAGGATAACGGGGGACTATGGTGCAATGTGGACCTTCTCCTCTTCCTCCCCACTAAGTCACTTGTCACTTCAGTATTGCTTGGTCAGCAGGTGACAGAGTGATCAGCCCTGCTCCAAGCTCAGAGAAGGAAAGTCTTACAGTTTTACATGAAACTAACTTTGACCCCATTTTACAGTTTAAAAAAAAAGAAAGAAAGAAAAAGCACACACACAAAAGTACCAATCCTTTAAACTCATATCTTTAAATAAAACAGTATTCTAGTCTTTCCCATGTCTGACTCATCCTTCACCCAGCTACCAAATATATCTTCCTAAAATATTTCTCTGCACACATTTTCTCTTGACTAACCTGTTACCAGGACTCGAGCTCCCATCTAGCTCTCCAAACATGTCTACTATTCTTCTATACAAACCATCTGCTCCCGGTCTCCCCTTCACGTGTCTCCCCCGCTCTGCCTTTGCTTACAGCATGTCTATCGCTGAAGTCTTGCTGCCCGGAGTCAGCCAATAGATATGTTAGGTTTGCCTCACATTGTCTCTTAATTTTTTAGAGTTGTCGTCAACATTTTTAAAAACCACAAATTTTATAACAAAATTTGCATTTCTCGCTTTTTCTGAAAAACACTGGAAGATGTGATAAGACAGGGACCTCCCCTGGTGGTACCCATCTGTCGGGCCGCCACCCCAGCCTGGCCCATTTGGTGATGGCCCTAACAAGCGTTTGAGTTTTCAACCACCGATCTGCCTGCTTGAATACACTTGTGGTTTCTCTCCCCTTCCTTTCAGCTCACCTCCCTGTCTGATCTTGCTCTTCCTTTCTGATTTCTGTTCCCTCCTCTGAATGTACTTGCTATTCACACCACTTCTCTTTTAATTGAGATTCCCCAGAATTTCGTTTGTCTTTGTGTCCTCTTGGATTCCTTGAGAGTGGACCCAGTGTCAAGCACTTAGTGCCCCACCCTTAGTAGAGGAATAATAAAAATTTGTGTATCATGCTGCCTCCGACTAATGTATATATTGCTTGTGATTTGGGAGGTTGCTATAAATCGAACCGGAAACTGCTTAAGCAGAAAAGGAGGACTTCTTGGCTTGTGAACTAGGAAGGCAAGGAAGCTGTTGGAGACAGACCAAGCCAGGAACTTGAATGCAGTCAGTTCTTGATTTCTCTCCCATCCTCTGGATCTTTCTTGATCTCATCCTCAGATTTCTGTGGGTCTGAGTCCCTACTGTCTAGTACCTACTGTGGGTAGGATTTTTCACCCCAAAGGAGACATACTTGATGGCTGCTCTGGGGTTGCATTTGCAGAGCCCTCTTTCTCTATCCAATTAAAAAAAAAAAAATTTCCAGGATAGGACTCAGATTGGCCTGTTCTCATTGTATATCTACCTGCTGGTACAGGAGATGGGATACTAGTATAGATAATTCCCAAAGTGAAAACAAAAGGGATGTGTCTTAGTCCATTTTCTATTGCTGTAACAAAATATCTGAAACTTGGAAATTTAAAAAGAATAGAAGTTGGTCTGGGGTTTTGGCATGTGTGAGGCACTGGCTTCAGTTCTCAGCACCACATATAAATAAACAAGTAAATAAATAAGTATCCATCAACAACTAATAAAGTATTAAAAAAAATAAAAGTTTATTCTGCTCATGGTTCTGGAGGCTGGGAACTCCAAAAGACTAGCAAAGGCATCTTCCAGGTATCTGGTGAGGGTCTCCTTACTGCATCATAACATGGTGGAGGACTTCACAAGGTAAGACAAAGCTCACTTGGGTCTCTCCTCTTCTTATACAGTCACTAATGCCATCATGGGAGCCCCACCCTTATGACCTCATTTAATTATAATTCTCCCAAAGTCCAAATGAATTGGGAGATTAAGTTTCCAATACATGCGGGACACATTCAAACCACAGCAAGGTGTATTTCCTAGAAGAAAGGAGTAGTGTACGCAGACCAGGCTACAATATGTCCACAGGGCGATAGCACCTTGAAGATAATTTCCCTTGTTTTACCTCTATGAGCAATTATACCACGTACATATCAGTTAGATTAAGTAAGATTCATGATTTTCTTTGTGGTACTGGGGATTGAATTCAGGGTGTTCTACTCCTCAGCCACATCCCCAGCTTTTTTTTTAATTTTTTTTTTTTTTTAGTTTTCGGTGGACACAACATCTTTATTTTATTTTTATGTGGTGCTGAGGATAGAACCCAGCGTCCGGAGCATGCCAGGTGAATGCGTTACCGCTTGAGCCACATCCCCAGCCCTCCTCAGCCCTTTTCACTTTTTATTTTAAGAAAAATAAAGGCCTTGCTAAGTTGCTTAGGACCTTGCTAAATTGCTAAGGCTAGCCTTGAACTTGCAATCCTCCTGCTTCAGCCTCCTGAGTAGCTAGGATTACAGGTTTGCCCTACCAAAACTGGTTTCATTCGTGATTTTCTTTTCTATTTTGGTATGGAGATTTTTTTAATTTGCTTTCATTTCTTATTCTAGTTTAATATTAGAAAATAAATTCATGTACTTAAGGGTTTTTTTTTTAACAATTTTTATAAGTCTTTTAATTAAAAACAACAACAAAGCATCCCTTCTCCATCCTGATTTCTGTTCCCAGAAAGAACCATTTTCAAATCTTTTAGTGGTCACTTTGGTATTTATCTTTATATTCTTAAGTGGTACTGCTCCATAGTTTTATCTTGATTTTAAACATTTAGACATGATTTTTACCTTCCTTCTCTGAAGCTGAGGCTCCTGAGTCTCCTTCCTACAATCTCTCCCTCACACACTATATCTCTTCTTACCTTTTGCTAATAAAGTTATTACATAATTTGTGGTTGTACCATCTTATGTCTATGAAAACATTTTTAAAGTTGAAGAACATTGGGATTGTATTTTATCTTTTCTTGTCCACTTGTTTTATTTCCTATAGAAATGCACCCCACGGGCTTTCTCTATTATTCTCACATATCACCCCCACACACTATACAACCACCTCTGGCTCCTTAACATGGTCAAATGCACCAGGCAGTCTCTCAGTAACATTTCCCCCTCTTCAGTGTGCTCCTCTTGAAGCTCTCTGTCCTCTTTCCAGGTGGCCTGCGCAGCTATTAGCCCAGGACTTCCTGGCCCCCTCACCCTGGGGATTCCCAAGGGCGCTCTGGTGTTGGATGCCTAGTTTCCTCTTTCTCAGGTTATTATGTCATGTTGATGGAGCACATCCTCCAAGAACTTCTTGGGAAAGAAATAGGGAGGAAATCTGTTGAGGTCTTGCATGCCTGGGAACATCTTTTCTACCCTCAAACTTGATCAATTTTCTAGATACACAGAGAATCGTAGATTAGAAATATTTTCCTGTACAGTTGTTGCAGGCATCACTATTGCGTCTCTCAATGTATAAGAAAAGACCTCAAGGGAGTGAGGGAGTGGGCTATAGAGGGAAAAGCATTCCAGAACGTGATTTTCCAGTGCAAAGAGCCCACGGGGAGAAGGGCTGGAGTGGGCGTGGATTCTCAAGGACCTGCGGGGCCAGGGAGCTGTGAGGTGGGGGGGGAGGTGATTGGCGGAGAGCAGGAGGTGTCAGTGGCCAGATCCCATCAGGCTTTGGAGATTGCTATAAGGATCTAGCTTTCATCCTGAATAAGCTGGGGAAGTGATGAAGGATTATGAGCCGAGAAATGTCATGATCTGAATTATATGTTTAAAGGATCATACCGGCTGCTGTGTGGAGAGTCGACTGTCCCGGGCTAAGGGCAGAAGCAGGCAGGGGAGACTGCAGTACCCAGGCAATGACAGGCTTGTGCCCAGCCAGTGGTGTTCCAGTTAGTGGCATAAAAATTGTTGAAAAGTGCTCAGTTTCTGGATAGGTCTTGAATTTGGTACCAACAGGGTATGCTGCCGATTGTAAGGCAAATGATGTTGATGTGGGATAAAGGAAGACAGGAGTCCAATAGAACACGGATGTTTTTACCCTGAATGAATAGAAGGAAGGAGTTGTTTTGTGAAATGGAGGTGTCTGGAGGAAGGGCAGGAACTCAGTTTGGAATGTATCGGTTTGAGACGTTAATGGGACATCTGTGTGGAGATCTCAAGTAAGCAGCTATATACCTGAATTTAAGGGGAGAGGCTTAAGCTGGGGGATGACTTTGAAATCATTAGTCTATAATTAATGACAAATGGGTGAGAAGAGCAAGGAAATGAATGAATGAATATAGAAAAGAGGTCTGAAAACTGAGATCTGAGGCATATCGATCTTTATTAGATCTGTATTATTTATTATCACTTATTAGATCTTTATTAGATCAGGGAGACAGGACAAAATCCACTCGGAAGGCTGAAGAGTGGTCAGAGATGTGGAAAGAAAGTCAGGAGACAGTTTCAAAAACTGAGTGGTCAACTATAGACTGGTTAAGAAGCTGAAGACTGAGATTTAGCAACCTGGAGGTCCCCTGTAGTTTGCTTAGCTCTGCGTGTGAGAGTAAAAACACGACTTGAGCGCATTCAAGAGGAAGTGAGGAGAGACGCTAGAGACGAGAAACATAGACAAACCTTGAAATTTTGTCCCAAAGGGGAGCAGAGAGAGAAGGAAGAAATTTTCATTTGTTTAAATGGAAGATATGACAGCGCAGTTGCTTGCTGGTGAGAATGATCCAAGAGAAGCAGGGAAAATGATAAGAGAAGAAAGAAGGACAATTACTGGAACTTGCAGGAGAGGAGGTAGAATCAAGGATCCAAGAAGAGGGACCGTCATGGCTCAGAGGATGGGCAGTGTGTGTGCAGAGCAGGCAGAACAGACCAACAGATGTGGCGGGGATTAGCAGAGGTGCTTTTCAGATCGCTTTTATTTTCTTAGTGAATTAGGAGATAAGAACATTAATTTTAAAGATATGGTAGGAGGAGATGCAAAATAGTCCTTTAGGAAAGGAAACAAGCTAGGAGAATAGGACCGTGACTGGATTACAAAAATGTAGGGGCCCTGTTGAGCAGCACAGAGGGCTCATGGGAGTCAGTGATAGTGAATCCAAAGTAGTAGAATCAGATTAACTTATGTTCGGTCCCAGAGGAGCTGAGATGCGGTTTTAGTCAGCTTTTTCACTGCTGTGACCAGAAGACCCGACCAGAATAATTTTAAGGGAGGAAAAGTTTATTTGGGGGCTCCTGGTTTCAGAGGTCTCAGTCCATAGACAGCAGGCTCCATTCCTTGGTGAAGAGTGTGCCAGGGGGAAGCAGCTCACATGATGATCAGAAGCAGAGAGAGACTTGACTCGCCAGATACAAAATATATACCCCAAAGCCACACCCCCAATGCCCCCCTCCTCCAACCACATCCCCAATGCCCCCCTCCTCCAGCCACACCCTACCAGCCTTCAGTTACCACTCAGTTAATCCCATCAGGGGATTAATTCACTGGTTGGCTTAACCCAGTCATTTCACTTGTACACCTTCTTGCATTGTCTTCCCACATGAGCTCTTGTGGGACACACACGTCCAAACCGTAACAGATGCTAAGAGAATGAAAGAGAGCAAAAACGGGAATGAGGGGTCAGTTGTCATCAGAAATGGGGAAGCTTGAAATCAAGATTGTCAAGTTCATATCAATGCAGAGTTGGCAGGAAAAATGGTGAAAATTAAATTATCAGAGGAAAGGAAGTCGAGCAGTTGACGGATCAGGATGTTAGAAGAAAGATCTGCATAGTTATTGAACTACCAAGAAAGCATTCTGTGAGGATGTATTAGGGACCTCTACAAGAACAGAACCAACAGGATATAAATATTTTTTCACATATATTATGATTATAAAAGGAGGATTTATTACATTGACTGGATAGTCCCACAATGGCTGTCTGCAGGCTGGAGAGCTAGAGGAAGTAGTAGCTGCTTGTTCCAAAAAACTGGAGCCTCAGAACAAGAGGAAAAATTGATGCAGCTGCAGTCCAAGATGGAAGGCCTGGAAACTCCCTGGAGAGTAACTGTTAGAGACGGCTTTGGAAGAGCTAAGGAGCTGGAATCCGATGTCCTCAGGCAATCTCAGCCTCCGTAGAAACACCCTCAAGAAGAACTGACTGGGGTCTGCTGCACCTCCTCCTTCTTCCACCTTTTAGTTCCGTGCAGGTCCCAACCTATTGGCCTGTGCTGCCCACATTTAGGGTGGGTTCCCCTCTCCATTTGCTGTCTCAAACACCAATCATTCCTAGAAACACAGGCATTGCCACACCCACAAGCTCTCTATTTTAGCATCTCTTAATTCAATCAAGTTGACAATTCAGATTAACCAACACAGAGGTCATCAGTACTGGACAAAGTCACTGGAAGTCAGAAGTGGCTTCTTGTATTCATTGTACTAGTGCCCATGAATCTGTTAGTCTGGAGACCCGTATTCTTCAGTTTTGGAAAAGTTGGGCTTTTTTTTTTTCTTTAAACCAATTCTTTGCTAATTTCTTCTTCTTCTTTTTTTTTTTTTTTGACTCTTTTTCTTAAAGTTCCATTAGTAAACTATAGGTCTCCTGGTTTCATTCTCTAATTTTCTTGATTCTCCTATTTTTCTGTCTCTGTCTTTTGCTTAGCTTCATGAAGACCTGTTTTCCAGCCCTTTTGTTAAAATCAATTATTTCTGTTATCCTATTTTTATTTTCTAAGAAGCACTTCTTATTCTGTAAATGATCCTTTTCTCCTTTACCGGCATCATCTTATTGCATGTGTGTAATATTTTATCTTATATTTCTGAGATCGCTAATATAATTTTTAATAGTATTTTAATTTCATTATCTTTTTTAGTCTGATATAGATTTTTTGTTTGTATCTTTACATTTTATGATAGAGACTTTCATCATATGTCTGACAATACTTGATTGTTGTTCACATTTAAAAGTGAAGCGCTAAAAAAGTTGATGGAAAGTATCATGTATATTTGCAAAGTTTGTCAGTTGCTACTATTTACCATGAAGCAACCAGTCAGGCATCTGGTCATTTCACTGGGAAACTTTTGAACATCAGTATATAAGTCTTTTTTCTGGTCAGTTGGTTTTGCCAGAGAAGACTCGTAAAAGGCCTTGTCTAGGGAATATAGAGGGTGCCCTGTCATCCAAGTGAGGAAAGGAGGATGGGGACTCACTAATCAATATGGCATACAGTTTTGATTCAGTCCTCCTTTTTCAGCTTTACTCCCATCTTCTACCACACCTGGGATCCTTGAGTCTGAAGACTGTCTGATTCCTTCTCCTTTTTGTTCCTTCTGGCCTGTTGGGGGCACAGAAGAGGAAAGGAACTCTGAGTCAATTTGGTATCTCTTTTTATCAACTCCACCCTGCACATCTTCCCTACAGAAGTGTAGTAGTCAGTTTTCAGTTACTATAACAAATACCTGAGATAATTGGCACATGGTGAAAAAAGACTTCTTTTGTTTCACTATCCAGAGGTTCCAGTCCATGACGCATTGGCCGCCATTGCTTTTAGACCTATGGTGATGATGATCATGGTGGGAGTGTGCGATGGAGCAAAATGACTCACCTCATGGCCAGAAAGCAAGAGAGAAAGAGGAAGAAACCGTATTGCCTCTTCTGTTCACTTTACCACTACCACCAATGGGGTCTTTGTTGCCTCCAGACCATCAAGAAAATACTTTAGGGGGTTACTTCCTATAATAGACTTTATAGGTCCATTAGTTTAAGTTCTTCCAAAATCGGACCTTGAGACAAGACCTTCAATATAGGGAGTTTATTTTGGAGAGAATCCTGGGAAGAACAAATGAGACAGAGTAGAAAACAAGAGAAGAGAAAATAGAAAACCCACTGAATGAATGGGTTACTACTATGGGCAATTTGAAGACCAAAGTCCTCAGGGGACCTCTGAAGAGCTATTTGGATCACCTCAATGGACCTATAAAGTCTATTATAGGAAGTAACCCCCTAAAGTATTTTCTTGATGGTCTGGAGGCAACAAAGACCCCATTGGTGGTAGTGGTAAAGTGGCAGTGACCCTATCACCTTGAGGTGTCACAATTTCTAAGAATTCCACCCATATTGTAGTTGGACAGGACAAAAGTAAAGGAGAATTTTGGCTTGTGCAATAGAGCTAATGCCTGTTGAAGATATGGGGACTGGGGTGATCATAGGAATTGGAGAGTTGTCTGGTTCTTGTTAACTGCTCTAGATGAAATCGGGGAAAAAAGCAATGGGTTTACATCATCCAACTCACACTTTGGAACATAGTAATGAATGGCAGCAGCCCTTTTTGGAAGCATCTAAAGACATCTCCATTTCCTGCAACCAGAGGGCAGATGGTTCTGAAAACTAAGCACAAGGGTTCATTGTAAGAGCAACAGAACCACAGAGCAGAGGAAGGCACAGTCTAGGCAGGCCTCTTAGGCACAAATCAAAGAAAACACACTGAGAACACTGGAATGTGGGCATCTGGGTAGATTAACTAGAGAACCTTGAATAATTTTTTCCCTGAATCATCTAACGTAACTGAAGAATCCTTCACCCTGTAAGTTGAAGAGAACAGCATCCCCACATCTTGGAACTATACCAAGTCAACTGAAGCACATGCCTCACAGATCACACTCACCACCTCAAGGTCGGCTGCTACCCATCTTCATTGCCTCTGTTCTGAAAACTAGGAACTAGTCTCAGCCTAGCCTGATCAAGTGAGCAGAGTTCCTACTGTGAGAGATGTGACAGAGGACATTTTCTAAAGGTGGCTGCCACAATATTCCTCATCCCAACTACTCTTCTCCAAAGCAACTTTGCCATTCCCCTACCAGCTGAGCAATGTGTCTGATTCCCTTCCCCTTGAGTCTAGGCTGGACTTACTTGCTGTGATCAATCATGTACAGCCAAAACGATCCTGTGTTTTAGTCAGTTTATTGTTGTTGTTGTTGCTGTGACCAAAATACTCTATAAAAACAACTTGGAGGAGGGAAAAGTTATATGTGGCTCAGTTTCAACGGTCTCAGTCCATAGACAGCAGACGGCAGAATAACACCCAATGTGCGGCAGCACATCAGGGTGGAAGAGCATAGCCCGGAGAAGCTGCTCCCCTCATGCAGCAAGAAAGCAAGTGCAAGGCAGAAGGGGCCACAGGGAGAACAATCTTTCCAGGGCTTGCCAGTAACCCACCTCCTCTAGCCACACCCCACCTACCTACAGCAATCACCCAGTCAGTCCGTTCAAACTAGGATGGACTGATTAGGTTATAGCTCTCACAATCCAATCATTTCACCTCTGACTATTCCTGCATTAATTGGGGGACATCTCATATACAAACCATAACAAAAAGTGATGGAGATTCTGCCTTGTGCAGGGGAACATGTATAGGCATGAGCTACCATGTCAGAATTTAGCTTACCCTGAGGCTGCCATGCTGCAAGAAAGACAATCCACATGAGGAGCAAGAACATTGGTTGCTCTAACAAGATACCTCAAGTGCTCCCAGATGCTCACTCCATCTTTCTCACGTGAATGCACACTGCTTTTGTAACAGCCTCCTACTAACTGCCCAAGGCTATTGTTTTGGTAAATACCTTCTCTTTATCATTCACCACCTGGTCCTAGGAATATGTTAATGCTCCTTCTATTACAATACATTCTACAGGAGCCTTGTTCACCTTGTCATTCTGTAGTAAACCATCCTGACCCAATATATTAGTGACAGAATGATAGTTGCGCTTGATTGTTAGAAGGTAGAAAGTATGCTGGTTGCTTTAGTAAAACATTTCATGCCAGAAGATGAGAGATATACCCTATGATTGATATTTTGATTGGACTGAAGGCTTCATGAACACCTCATGGACACTGGATGTCTCACTCAGGATTGGGCAGGGGGTAGACTTCCCTAAACCTATAGATCTGTATGAACCCCTAGACAATAGCCACCCTTTGGTATCCCTCTCTTGGGACCCTTCTCTCCTTGGGAGCTCTGCTTTCTTTCTATTACTCTAATAAATCCTGTTACTTTGCTCTCTTGTGCCTGTGAATTTTATTCTTCAAATTCATAAGACAAAGAACCCAACCCCACACTCCATACTACAAGAGGATGTGAACAGGGCAAGGAGTAAACATGATAGTTGCTACTGATAACCTGTTCATGACCCTAGGTGTACCTGTGGAAACATTTCTCTACATGCTGATGGCTTTCTAGCCTGAGTGCCATAACTCTCTGCTTCTCTTGAAGCCCTTCTTGGTCCACAGTTAGGACAGCCTGGAGGTGATGCCTATTAAATGCCCCCCAAGGTCAACCCTTAACCAATGAGGTCCCAGAGTCAGAAGATAAGTGCTCCAACTTCCCCATCCCTCAGTGGATTAGCTCTGAAGGACTTGTTCCACATATTTTCTCAGAGGATCCCAAGCAGAAGAGAGACCTAGCTACCCAACAAAGTACAACCTGCTCATTGATGTACACTTTTATATTTTTTTCCACTTTTCTTTTTTCCTTCCCTCCTTTTTCCTACCCCATCCCATCAACTTCCCAGATCATCAAATAAACTCCATATCTATAATCAAATTCATATCTTGGTTTGCATTTTGGAGAACCCAAATGAGCCTGGTAAGTTCTCATTGTAAATTTTCCTATCTACACTTATTTTTTCTTTGCTACCAATATTGCTCATAATTTTGCTGAGAAAAAATAGTGCAGCATCAGTTGGTAGGCTTAAATGATACCTCTGTGTAGTAACAGTAAAAATGTGAAGAACAGTTTTGAGAGTTATTTTCATTAGTTTATAAAGAATGAAAACATTGAGCTTTTAAAAATGCAGTAATATATTCTAATGCCATATGGAGCAGAATACTTTAATAAGTATAGAAGTAGTAGGCAAGGAGGGCTGTCAACTATCCAGTGATTATTTTAAAATTGCTGTCATTGGCCAACTCCTATGATTAATGAAATCAACATTTTCATGATGTGGGTAAAATTAAATGTAAGTCCAATTTAATAGGTACACTTTTTTTTTCCTTTAAAAGTTGTTGAGCTATCTAGGTTATTTGGCTCTCCAATTAACTTCCATTTTATGAAACACTTCGCAGCCACAGAAACATACTTGCATGCAGACACACATTGCTTTGTATTTCAAACATTTTCAAAGTGTGGCTCTATGGATTCGTGCATTTTAACTTGGGCATTGCATACAGATTGCTTTTGGAATACAGCTCACAAAGCAGTCCACACTGAGGGCAAGGCTACATAGTTCTTTCTTTGTCCCCTGAACGAGCTAGGAAATCCTCCAGGAGTGCTGTTACTAAGTCCAATTTAGAGAGGCCTCCTCGTTGACAGTGAGGAAAATGTCAGTAGTGTCCAGAAAAGGCCAGAAGTGGTCAAAAAATCAGGAACAAACAAGTTTTGCTCATTTCAAACCATATAAATATTTGTTGAATAAATCCCATTTTATTTGTTTTCCCTTTTGATGGAATGTTAGTTTCTGAGACCAAGTGATGTCCAGATTCTTCCTTCCCATAGGCCTATTGAATATTCAAATGTCTTCCATGGCATATTTGCCCTGGTACACAGTCCTTGTTGACTCTCTATTGTTTTTGTCTACCTAGGACTGCTTATTCCTCTTCTGACAGTCATTGCCTGGCTTTCTCGGGGGGAACTGTTATTTCTCCATTTCTATCACGTGGTGGTAGTGCAAAGTTCTAATTATAGACCCCTGACCTCTCGGTTCCTGTCACAGGGACAAGGATGTGGACAGTCCCCATGCATCATGCTCCGTGGGTACTGACTGCTCCCAGAGGCTATGAAAACTAAACCAATTAGAGGGCTTCTCTAGGGCTTCAACGGGGAGCTAGGAATAGAAGGGGAGAGCTCTTTCCCTCCTAGTGATGATGCCTGAAATAGTTAGTCACTGCATGGAGGAAGCTGGTGTAAAGAATGAGGGCAAACCGCAGAGATGCAGGATACAGAGTATGAAGTCCTCAGTTCTGGAGTTTGAGGTCCCGGCTCTGCCCTCCCTGCTGTCTTCTGGGGCTTGACGGTTCCACTCTTTACTTTCTGAGCTCCAGGAATATCTGATTGGCGTGGTTTGGGGCCACGTGACTGCTCTTCCCTAGGCCATAAAGCAGGGCACCCATTTTAGTTGGCCAAAGATCTTATCCTGCAGGAAATGGTGATTCTCCAAGTCAGATCAGATACTGTGGGTAAGAGGAATGTGCAAGGTAACCACGAGCGCCCACTGCAGAGCTCCCGGGCTTTCAATGGAACTAAACTGAATACGGCTGGATGTTGGATGCTCCCCAAAGGACACTCACCCACAATATGCAAATAAGTGGAACGATTTCTCTTTCAATTTTCATTTAGCCTTAAATAGTAGTCCTGGAATCTTTTCTTCTCTTGTTTTAGCCTTTTTTTTTTTTTTTTTTTTAGAAAAAAATATTATTTTTTCTCAATACTAGACTGCTTGCCTGGCACGTGTGAGGCCCTGAATTCAATCCTCAGCACCACATATAAATAAATGTATAAAATAAAAGATCCATTGACAATTTAAAAATATATATATATTGTTTTTTAAAAAAAACCTCAAAAGGAATTTTTCTTTAAAAAGTTACTTTATTGGATCTACAAAGGAACATGGAAAGGTATGCTGTTAAGTGAAAACAAGCAAATTAGAGAATAGGATGAAATTTTATTTTGATAAAATATTTTAAAATATAGGTGCAGCTGTATATATACAAAAGAAAGAAAGAAAGAAATCCCTCACGAATGTGATAGTAGTGTGGTAGTAGAATAATGGCCCCTCCAACTGTCCACATCTGAATCCTGGGAACCTGTGAATGTGTTTCCACACGTGGCTACAGGAGCTTTGCAGACAGAGAAAACCAAGGATCTTGAAGTGAGTTTAGCCTGGCTTATCCAGGGGCCCATGGAGGCCTGAGAGGGCAGGTCAAAGAGGGAGGGAGAAGGAGCCCTTTCAGATCTATGCAGCCTGAGAAAGAGTCTACTACCATTGCTGGCTTGGAGGGTGGACAGGAGCCCCAGCTAGGAGCCCAGGCGGCCTCAGAAGCTGGAAGGACCAGGAGCCGGAGAAAGGAACTCCTTCCTCCCAGTCAGCACCTGAGCTTTATCCACTAGGATCCTCACCTTTCAGATTTCTGATCTCTAAGACCAAAAGATAATACATTTGGTGTGTAGGGGTGTGTGTCTGTGTGTGTGTGTTTAAGCCCCTGAGTTTGTAGTAATTTAATTATATCATCAATAGAAAACATGCACACAATTACTCTTGGGATGGGTTGTTTGTTTGTTTGTTTAGGGGAGAGAAGTGAGAGGGGAGATTAAGGGACATTAATACTTCCAAACCAGGAACTTTTGCACAAATGTATTACTTGTGTACTAAAGAGTAATAGATACTTTAAATGATGTTGTGCAAATTAGCCATAGAAAAACTAATTTTTTAAAAACTCCCCTAAATTTGCTAGTTATTAGTTTTCTAATGAGGGAGGACTTTCTATTTAATGTTCATAGATTTTTCTTTAAAAAAATTACACATGTAGGAAATTTGTGTCATTTAAGATATATGTCTAGCTGCATAAATACGTAGATGTGTGTGATTTTATGTGTTAATGTACTCACATATTTATTTATTTATTTGAACAAGATTAGGATTTCTTTTTATCTCATGTAACTTGAGGATAAGAAATACAGAGGAAGGAGACACAGGGCTAGTTGAAGTTTTCTCAGATTCCTTTTAATTCTGTTCTGCCATCTGTATACATGGTTTCCATTCTCAAGGTGGCCTCATGACTGCAAGATGACCACAGGAGCTCCAGCCATGGCATCTGTGTTCTGGGTAAGAAGAAAGAACGAATACAAATGATCACAATCTAGATGAGTCATCTCCTTTTAAGGAACATTTTAAATTTGTACTGGCAATTACCTAACCACATAGCCACCTCTGTCCATAGGGAGGCTAGGAAATGTAGATTTTTCAACTGGGCACATTGCCACCCCCAACAAAATCAAGGTTCTCTTAGTGAGGAAGAAGCAAAGAAATTGATTTTGGTTGAACAATTAGCAGCCTGTCTACAGTGACAACCAAATTATAAAGCAAAGGCCTTTGTAACTATGTCTTTAATGATAAACACAACGCCATAATGAACATTCTTTTATTGTTCAAGGCAACATAAATAAGCACACATACATCTTATTACTGTTCAAAGCTAACCCCTAAAGAGAAAAAAAAAGCAATAAAAATTAAAAACCTAAAAACAACTCATTGCATTATGAATTGGTTTTATAGAACATCGACTCAGTAAATTTAGTTTGGGTTATTTTTTTTTAAAGATCCTAGTTTAAGATGAACTTCAGAAGGGATATGAACTACACCCTCTTTGAAACTGTATGCATAATTTATGTGTCTGAACTTTTTTTTTTCCTGATTAGATGTTATGTAGATCCTCAAAGGAATTGGTGACTGAAAAAAAAAAAAAAAGGTTAATAACCTTGGATTTAGGTGTTATGCCTGTTTGGAAGATGCCAAGTATAAAACTAGCTGAACTCAGAGATGAATTGGGGGTTTCGCTGTCCTACAAATGTTCTCAGGCCAGGAGAAATTCCAGGATGTGCAACACTGTCTGATGGAGTGGAGAGGTGCAGGCCACAGCTGGAGCCCAGGGGCTGGTCAAAGAAACACATTAAATAGCAAGAGGCAGAGGCTTTTGGCCTTTGAAGGAGTAGAAACTGACTCTGTGCATTAACAGCCCCACAGACTGAGCTACGGGGCTGTCCCTGGAGTAATTGAAATCCTAGAGAGGGCAGTGTTTCATTTTGAGTCTGAGAAGTAAGAAAAGAACAACATGGACCATCTGTTTTGACATCTCTACAAACAGAGATATTTGGCATATAGTATTAAAACTGTTTATCGAGTTCCTAATGCGGATGATTAACAAATAGGAGCCTCGTGGACTGTGTTACCCTGTGGATATGGGGGGGAGGGGGGAGGGGGCGGCCTTTAATCTGTCAATCTCATGAATCTACCAACACAGGTTTAAGAGGACTTAGAGACTGGGGTAATAGGGCAGAGTAAATCTGATTATTTTGTCAAAAAGGCCTCAAAAGAAAAAAAATGTGGTGTAGCTGCAGCATCATGGTTATCTGGCTTTATAGATAGCTGGGACTTTCACAGGGGAAAGGTCAATTTCAGGGCTCCACTGGGGGTGTCTATCCTCTCCTGTCCCCTGTTCCTCTTGTGGAGGAACAACAGAGTGTCTGCTCTGGAGGTCTCCAGAGTGGGGCGTGAGTGTCCACCTCACAGTACTCTCCACACCCTCATTGGGGTGGAAGAAAACAAATATTAAAACATTTAAATTTATCTGAAGAACAGGGGAAATACGCACTACAAATAGTCAATATATGGATTGACAACTGGTGCCAACTCTAGGTAAAGATGTCGGGGTCAGTCCTCACTGTAGGGGACATTTCCCTGGGGGCGCAGGGGCTTCCCCACTTGGAGAGACTGGCCATTGCATTCCCAAGCCCCTCTCCCCCTCTTATAGGGTCTCAGGACACATTGTCACTTATCTCTGCCGGGTTAAGTGGGCTGATAGGTCAAGGTGTCTAACTGATGGAAACCAACCCTCACAAAATATACACATGGCTGTCAAAGTTTGCAGAAAATAAGAAAACCTTCTTCTGATGGAAGATTTTCTTTAAAGCAAGCAAAATGGAACCAGGTAAGATCAGAGCCCGAATCTGTGCCCAGACCAAGTGTTTTTCACCTGCGTTACAGAACAATGACAGGACAGCTGGCTCAAACTAACAAAATATTGCTCTCACCAAAGTAAAAATATTCAGAAGACTACCATAAATAGGGAAGTCTATCTGCTATCATACACATAAATCTCAAACTAGGTATGTCTATCAAGCTTATATTGTGTTTTAAAAATGTCTTTTTCAACTCTGACAGCCACTAAACCAATGACAAAACAAAATCGACCGAAAAACAGACCTTTGAATTGCTGTAATCACAAACATGAAACTACAACTTTTAAAAATAGTGAAGGACAGCCAGCCATATGGCACTGGTTAAAGTAGCACGTTTAAGAAAAGATATATGCCACAAATAAAGATTCATAAATATTTTTATTGTTGCTTATTTCAAGTTTGACTTATCCTTTCAACATACCTATTTTATGTTATGTTTGATGCATGTAATATATTAGTGCTGCAGTGCATGTATATAACAAAATATAAATATACGTACTTGAGAGTTGCTACCTCAAATTTTTATTCACTATGCGTCTGTAAAATAAAGTGTTTAGAAACCACTGCTCAAGAGAACGCTGTGTGGTTGTGATCTGCTCTTCAGAGGATGCGATCCTTGGCGATTTGGTGATCCTCCTGGATAACTGTATTAGTAAGATTTTAGTCACTGTGATAAAATACCTGTCAATCAACCTAAAAGGAAGAAACATTTATTTTGGCTTAGGGTTTCAGAGCTTTCAGCCCATGATCCCTTGGCTCTATTGTTTTGGGACCTGGGACAAGGCGGCACATCATGGTGCGCATGGTGAAGCAAATCTGCTCACTCTATGGTGACTAGGAAGCAAACTGAGTGTCAGGAAAGGTTCCAACATTCCCTTTAAGGGTACACCTCCAGTGACCTAACTTCCTTCCACCAGGCCCCACTGCTAAAGGTTCTGCATTCTCCCAGCAGGGCCAAGGCTGGGGATCAAGCCTTCAACACATGGCCTTTGGGGGACACCTAAGATCCAAGCCATAACAATGACTTAATACCTTAACCCAATTACGCTGTCATCTCCCCTCCCTCATGCTCTCACAGCAGTGGGCCCTGGAGGGAGCTGTCTGAAACTTTGACTAATTACCCTTTCTTCTTGCATTGAAGTTACTTGAGTAGAAGTGTCATCGTCCCTAGGGACTTGAAGGAAAGCTCACTGCGAGCAGCCATGGGGTTGGCTCAATTCCTTACCCCATAGCAATTAGCATCTAGAAAAAGTCCAATAAAATTACACTTAGAAGTTATAAAAAAAATTAGTATGTGGAAGTTATAAAAAATGAGTATGTGTCCAGAAGTTCCTTGGGACTAATGATCACAGTGGAAATTTTCATAATGTGGCAAATCATTGAGGTAAACTGGGTCTTACCCGGAGCACAGGGTCTCTGTGTAAGAGATGCTTCCTCTCATCCTCTGATTTTATGGGCTACTGTTTACTCAAAAGGATACTTATTTCTACAGAGAAACAAAACGCTGATATATCTAGCTGTTATTTGTGGCTTGGAGATGCCTGGCTTATTTTCATGTGTTTCCCTATTAAATTATACTGGGTAAGGCACAATGTTTCATGTTGTTGTCACCTTGATGCTTAAACATGTTCATGTGAAACAAATATAATCTCACAGTTTGGCTTACGTATATAATATTTATATAATATAATTTAGCTAAGTGTGATATAGATATATAGATTTTTTAAAAATAAACTTCAGTGGCAGATAACCTCACTGTTCAAAATAACCCTAATAGCTCAATTATTTATAAACTATGCAATAAATTCTAATGAGCTCCTTAAGAGTAGGAAGTAAATAGAATTTCGTCTTATGTGTTGGCCTAACAATAGTTTAACTCCAGACATATATCTGATTTTCAATCTCTCTCTCTTTCTGTCTCTCTCTTCTGCTCTCATTTGTCAAAAATATTTTAATATAATCTCTCTGCTTAGAACAGGCACACAGTTTCCCCTGGTTCCTCAATCACTTCTCCACTCATAACCCCATAGCTAGTAAAAATTTAAAATTTTCCATTTGCCTTTGCAAGAAAGTCAGTGAAAATTTGGTAATAATTTTGGGGCAATTTCCACCCTACTAAATTATGAAATATAAGTGGACTATGAGGCTCAATAAAGAGATATGTTCTTTCATAGTTTCTCTACCAATTTGCCCACATTTGGAGATAACACACAGCAACTTGTTTTTGACCTGCCAAAGAAATGCTAACATGGAAGGAGATTGAGTTGCCCTTCTATGAATATAGCCCCACTGCCTGCCAGGTATAAGCTGTGTACCTTTTTTTTAGAAATAAAAAATGGGGCTGGGTGCTGTGGTGCACACCTGTAATACCAGCAGCTCGGGAGGCTGAGGCAAGAGGATCGTGAGTTCAAAGCCAGCCTCAGCAATTTAGAGAGGCTGTAAGCAACTGAGCAAGACCCTGTCTCAAAATAAAATATAAAAAAAGACTGGGGGATATGGCTCCATGGTAAGTGCCCCTGAGTTCCATCTCTGGTGCCAAAAAGAAAAAGAAATGGGGTGAGCTATCCCATCCACAGTCATACACTGAGAGTACCTAGGGTAGCATTTTGCACACATGAAGTATCTTGGTTCATGTATGATACCCATGAGAATGAGATGGAAATTCCTATTCTCTGGCAGGTCAGGTGGGTTATACAGAGTCAGGCTACCACAGGTAGGACCCTCTGGAAAACATGTGTCTCTGTTCACATGGAAATGATCTAAGCCTTAGGTCTGTCTCAAGTTACGCAGCAAAACAAAAATCGGTCTGCAAAACTGGAAAGAATTTTCGATAGTGATTTTAGTTGTGAGGGTGCTGTACAGCAGAGGGTCCTGATGAAGAAAGAAATTCTGTCCATGAGGATCACAGAATGGAGAGCACACTGGTCATTAAAGAAGCCATCCAGCCTCTCTTTGAAAAGAATGCCAAGCAATGCTGCGTATGTCCCAGCTTTCTGAGCACCAGAGAATGATACAAATGAAGGATATTAAACAAACAAGTAAAAACCAGTCTTCTTACCTTGCTCAGTGTCAGTGCACTGCAAGTTTTCTATAATGGTTAAATTTATGATAATAAAAAGAATACATTCTCATTGTACGACATTTGAAAACTATGGGGAAGAACGTGTCAATTATCCTTAATCTCACAATTTGCTTATTCTAGCCACAAATGTACAAAATCATATGTCTTACTAGGAGCATTAAGAGTCACTCTTCAGTAATGTTAGTTCCTACCTGATTTATTCCCCAACTTTTTCTCCACACACTTTAGATAATAATTTTAAAAATCAGATTTTTTTCACAGTTCTGGATCTTCCTTTTCACTTATATAACAAATCTTTTCCCAAATTATCAAATACTATTCCAAGCGCGCTCTCTCTCTCTCTCTCTCTCTCTCTCTCTCTCTCTCTCTCTCTCTCTGTTTTTTCTTTCTTTCTTTCTTTTTTTTTTTTGTACTGGGGATTGAACTCAGGGGCACTCGAGCACTGAGCCACATCCTCAGTCCTATTTTGTATTTTATTTAGAGACAGGGTCTCACTGAGTTGCTTAGTGCCTCGCTGTTACTGAGGCTGGCTTTGAACTCCCGATCCTCCTGTCTCAGCCTGCCTAGCTGCTGGGATCACAGGCGTGTGCCACCATGCCCAGCTCCAAGCTCTCTCTTTAACAGCTGCATAATATCACTCACTTGAATTTATATTCATTTATTAGATCGTTCCACTTGGGTCATATGAAATTTAAAATTTTTCATTTTGCAAATAATGCAGTTACATAGTATCCTTTGGTCTCATACCTGATTATGTGTGGAACATTTTCCTAGAATTTGGCTTGCTAGATCAAAAGCTTTGAACATTTTGAAAGCTCTAGATACACAATACTCAACTGCTTTCTTGAAAGACTTAACAGTTTTAATTCCGCCCTAATGAGTGCCTGTCAGTCACACAGCAAGACCCCATTCTTCAAAACAATGAGAATTCTCATTCAAATGTATATATACACATTTTTAACATAGAGTAGCACACTCTATGTACATATATAATGTATATAAATATAAAATGTGTATATATAATGTATATACACGTATATATGTGTATATATATATACAGACACACATACACTTTTTTTGCCAACTGAGTCAAAATGGGTTTTCTTTTCATTTATAGTTCTTAACTGATAAAGAATATCAAACTTTTTTCGAATAATAATTTTTTCTTTATTAAATTATGTACAATGCTAATATTTTTTTCTCAGCATTATAGTTTAATATTCTTCAGAAAAGATCTTTTCTCATTGCATTCTGAGATACAGCCCCTCCTTGCAGCTGAAGGAGGTGGGCTGGAGAAGAGGCTGGGAGTCGAGACCAAGTCATCTCTCTTGGTCCTGCCATGAACAAGGTCTAACCTACAGCAAATCTTTTGACACCTCTGGGCTTCAGTTTCCTCCTCTGTAAATAGAAGGTCCCTTCTAGTCCTATAAGTGGGGTGTCATCGGTCCATAGTTTCAGAGCTTCCTTTGCTCGGCTGATTGTGATCAGCTTGGGAGGGAGTGTTAGTGGGTCCACATCATCTGCAACTTGCTTCCTCACTCCCAGCCCAGGGCTCCGCCACCTGCCACCTGTGAGCCAATCACTTCTTAGTTTCCCAATCTGTAAAGGGAAACCAAGTTTTCCAGGTTTCTAGTAAGAACTGCATGAAATAATAAAAACAGAAGTGTTTAGTTGTCTTATGCCAAGCCTATCTATACCTACCTGCTCACACACTGTGAAGTTGCCTCTCGAAAGCACTTAGTTTTCATAACTGTCCACATACATAAAAGGAAATTTTTTTTTCACCCACTTGCATGCACTTTTCGAACTAGGGTCAAGCTTCCAATGCTCCAAAGAGAAAGAGGCCCAGAGAGAATGTAAATAGAAGCGAAAGAAGCTAAACCATTGTGTCTGTGCTTCTAAGCATGGAGCCTCAAGAGATAAATGCAAATTTCTAAGATAATTTAGAGTATACTCAATTTTCTCCTAGTTGCTGATTTGATAACTTAATTCATACCTAGGTACAAACCCATACACACAAATATATATGTTATATATATAATATATATATATATATATTATATATATATACACACACATATATATCTTACATATGTGCTTCATATATATATGACACACACACACACACACACACACATATACACACAGCCACGTGTATGCATCCTTTCCATGAACATATGGGAATGAGAGGAGAAAATGTGATCAGAAAAATGTAAACCACTTTCCTTTTCTTTAATTCTTGCCGTTAATTTTTGTTCTTTAGAACTTGCAGATTTGACAGACTCTGTTTTTAAAACTATCTATGGTATATTTATATTGATTCGCATAAACAACCTCAGTTTGTCAGCAGAGTGTACTTCACACCACAGGTAAGTATAGCACTGTTCTGAGCACTGAGAGTACAGAATATGGACCAGACACTGGCTTACGATTGAGGAGAGACAAGATGTATAAACATGTAATTACCTAAATGTGTACATAAATACAGCTCTGTGATGAAAGAGTGGACAGACACCAGGAGGGGCTTCTTGCCGGGGCTGGTGTTGATTGCATTTTCCTTCCCTGTGCTAGCCTAGCATTTTTCTCTCTGAACCTTGGGACTGGGAGTGTGTCTTGTAGGGGCATTAATTTGACTTGCATATCACATGAGGCTAAGCAAATGGTCATTAATACAAACACTATTTAAAAACTAGCCAGAGATATCTCTCCACAAAATAGACCAGGCTTTTCTCTCTGCAAAAAGAAAATAGTGCTTGAGGAAATATTTCTGGACCAAGTTCAGCTCACACACATACAAAATAGATCCAGAACTCTCCTAGAATTCGTGGATATTCTAGGCAAAGAAACCCGGATTCAGACAAGGCCCCACCCTCCATGGTAGGAACTGGGTGTAGAATATGACCTGTGTTCTGGGGCTCCTATTTGCTTTTCTGCTCAACCTCACCACCGGTGACATGCTTCATTTCCCCCAGGGAACAAATGCTCTTCTGAAGGTAGCATGACATTTCCAAGCACTTTACATGTATTAGCACATTTGATCCTCATATGAATCCCCTATGGTAAGTACTGAATCTCACCCCCATTTGTCAGATGTGGAAATTGAGGCCCCCAAGAGGTTAACTGACTGTCTTGAGCAGCTGGAATTCAGCCCCAAGCCTTCTGGCTTCGTGGCCTACATTCTTAACTATAAAAGTTGCACTGTCTCAGCTGGATGGCGAACTTTATGCATCTGAGCAGCCAAGGGGATGTGGGTGGAGTGAGGAGAGAAAGGAAGGGCTTTCAAAGTTACCCTGACATTTGGCCAAGAACATGAAAAGAGAAAAAAAGAAAAAAAGGAAGGGGGAAGCCCAGGTTAGTTGTGAGAGAGGCTCCGAAGAAGTGGAAGAACAGGAAATGGAAGAAAAAGGCCAAGAGAGATCACCTTTGCCCTGGTAGGCTCCTTGGCAACCAGAGCTAATGGCCTACGGCTGCAGTTCAGGAACTGGGTGTCTGTTTTTTTAGCATCAGCATCTAACTTCTCTGGGTCCCTGCTGACTCCTTCTGCAGCCACCCCACCACGGCCTCTTAAAACTGATGCGGGGAGAGAATACCGCTCACTTATTTAGGTTAAGGAGCTACCCAAATAAAAGCATTAGCCCAGGGGTAAGATTAAATTCCTGGCCCCAAATGGCAGTTTTCAGAAGGTGTCCTTTACCATATGTAAATGGGAAACAAGATAACCGCTGTGGGAGGTGGACATAAATGCAAAGTGCTGGGGAGACTTGGGTCTCTCTGGAGAGTTCTGTGACACACAGACATCTAACAGCCCTTGTTCAAACCGTACCTCCAGCAACACTTTTCCCTGTGACCTTGGATCTTAACTTTGGCTCTGCTCTTAGATGACCACAGAATGGGAATGAGATGGTAAGCTTTTGTCAGCTAGGGGGAGATGCCCCGCTAAAGAACTTGGTATCCGGAAGGAAAAATGAGATTGTTCTTCAAGAGCTAAACAACAAAATCGATATATATATTGTACGCAGCAGAGACGTGCAAAGTCATCCTGTTAAACATAGTAATCTGATTGAGGATAATAACACAGCTAGAGGAATAATAGCCTATTTAGGGTAGGATTGGATGCCATGGGAGAAGAGAAAGGAGAAAAAGCAAATTTTGCATTCCATACAGGTTTTGAGGGCTTGCTAAGTACCACACTAGGGAATGAATGAATTCTACCCCTGCCTCCATGGGTTCTAGGGCAGGTTGAAAAAGTCCACCCAAGGACAGCTCAGGAAAAGAAGTCACCTTGGTGGAGGACATCCAGGATTCCAAGCCATGGGCGGAGCTTGCCCTTTTGGGGAAATGCATGGGGCGGGCCAATCAGGTTTGTCCTAGCCTATCTTCAGTTTGCATATCAAAAGCTATCGCTTTGGCATCTGGCCCAAGTTGAAGTCTCCAGCTCTGAGCACTGGGGCTTAGCACAGCGTACTGCTTTGATCTCTAAACAGTTCCTGTGTCAGTTCTTCTCACTGGGAACCTACCTGGGTGAAGGGTGAGGACTGGCAAGCCCCACCTCCAAAAGATGTCGTTGCAGGCCATTGTTCACCAGGGAAACTTTCTGTTTGGGTTTTGATTTCCTTACATTGATCCATCTGGCTGCAGTGATCCAGACTATGTCCCAGTTACTCCCATCATAAGTTAATAAGGAAGCATCCTGGTTGCCCACACTTTCACTGTGAGCTTGGGTGACATGACCTGTATCTGAACCAACTGAGCTTGCTGACAAACATGGGTGTCTGAGCCTGCAGAGCTGAGGGCAGAGCTAGAGTCACCAGGTTAATGACATCTTAAGGTCAACCGGCTTGTCTTTCCCATTAACACCTCAAAAGCAATAGTTGCTGTCCTTTTAGATACAAAACTTGCATAAGAACAATCTTGCAAGGTCTCCAAGAGGATTAAAGGTAATGTAGATGGAGCACTTAGCAGGCACCTGGCACCCAGCAGACAATAACCATGGGCGTTATTGCTGTTATTGCTACTTATTAATATTTTGCAAATACTTAAGCACACACACACATCTCGAGTTATAATTACTGTCTATAATAAGTCAGAGAAATTCTTTCCCATAATAAAATTAGAAATTCTTTTGCCATATATCTAAAGTCAGTTAGGCAGTAACAGTTAGGTCACAGTAGCAGTTAGGCCACTATATATTTAAGGGCCTTTCATTCCCTACTCCTCTTATAACTCGTGCAATGATTTGGTCTGAATGGTTCCGTCCAGCCCGACACTCCAGCTGACCATTTATCTTCCACATTAAACCCAGATGCCACCTGTTTTAGTGGCATGCATTTATGATTTGCTTCAACATCCAAGTCTATCCCCGCAGCACAGGCCATGGATTTAAACCATGTATGTGAAGGAGTTGTGGAATTCCAGAGGTGTTCAGTAATGCTCTGAGCAGTAAGAAGCACACAACCCAGTGCACATGATGTGTACATTCACACACACACACACACACACACTCACACACACACACACCCCTATATATGCCTGTAACAAAGCTTTATAAAAACAATATTACTATATTTTGATTGGGGTTTTGTTCTCTTGGAAACTCATTGAAATTTCATCCCCATTGTGAGGTATTCAGAAGATAGAAACTTAGCCCTACTTAGAGGTGGTGGGAAATTAGGATTAGATAAGTTTATGGGAGAGGAACTCATAACTGAATGCTGGTGACTATGTAAGAGAGACAGAAACCAGAACACACCGGTGCCCTTGCTGCAGGTGATGCCCTGCACGGCCTCAGAGCACTGCAAGCAAGGCCACTACCAGCAAGAAGGCCACCACAAGATGTAGCCCTTTGACCTTGAACCAGAACCATGAGCCAAATTAACCTTTTTTCTTTATGACTTACTCAATCTGTGGTGTTCTGCTATTAGCAGCAGAAAGAGGACTAAGAAAAATACCCTTACATTGTAGATTAATTTTATTTTCTAGTCTATTCTTTTTTATTTTTTTAATACTATCTGAGACCCACTAAAGTGATTTCAAAACCCACTAAGGACTCAAGTCTGGCTATTTCAAAGGACATTGTTTTGAGGCCCATACACAGTGGTCAATGACCCTGTGTTGTGGGCTTGGCCGGCTTTGTTGTCTTATTTCCTTCTAGCAAGTTCTGAGAGTGCTCAATGCTCTTGTGAAGCATTGCTGCTATTTTTGCTCTTGTTATAATGTTTTGGTTAACAATTGATGCTGTGGTGTGGCTTAAATGTTATTTTATATGAAAAACATACAAAATGTGGTTCCTGGGAAAATTAGTTTTATTAGTCAAAACAAAGACTTCTGAGAAGCTGGGTATGTTAGGTCTGTCCACAAGGTGGAGACAGGGGGATGATGATGAAGATGACGATGACCGCTTTGCTCTATCATAAAGGATCATTGTCAAAGTACAAACACAGCGAAAATACTTTCCAAGAACCTGGCGGCGAGTTGGGCCCCTGGGAGAGGAGCGGTGGTTCCCCATAGACCCACGGGCCTGTCAGGGGCTAGAATAGAGAGTGAGCTCAGGCTTCAGGAGTCAGACCAGGTTCCAGACCCAATGACACCATTTACTGACCACACAACCTGGAGCATACATCGAATCTCTAAGCTTCCATTCCTCCATCTGTGAAGTGGGCATCATACCAAACCCATGGACTTTTGAGAGCGTTGAGCATGGTTGTATTACGGGCATATCCATAGACTCATTGTGAGGACCACCTGGCTCAGTCAATGGAACTTCCTTCTCTCCTAAATTCTCATATATATAATTTTCTCTCTTGTTCTTTTCTTTCTTTTTCTTTCTTTCTTTTTTTTTGTACCAAGGATTTTGTGACAGGATCTCACTGAGTTACTTAGGGCCTCACTAAACTGCTGAGGCTGTCTTTGAATTTGTGATCCTCCTGTCTCAGCTTCCCAGATTTCTGGGAGGACAGGCGGGCGCCACGGCACCTGGTCCCTCCTTTAGATATATATATATTTTTAATTTTGTTAGTTGTCAATGGACTTTATTTTGTTTATTTACCTGTGGTGCTAAGAATCGAACCCAGTGCCTCACACATGCTAGGCAAGCGCTCTACCACTGAGCTACAGCCCCAGCCCTCCTTTTGATATTTTGAAATTGGAAATTATGTCCGAAATTCAGTGTTGCAATGGAGGAAAATGAGTCTCTATTTCTTTCCATTTCACACTCAGGGACTCAGCACTGGATTGATCATAAGCCTTGACACACTCCCATCATTAAGTCACACATGACCTTCTTTTGCTAATTTGTTTTTAATAATAGCCAGTAATACCAGTGAGGGGCTCACCACCTCTCACCAAAGCTAGAACCTTGGCAAAGCCATGACCACAATGGGTCATGCAGTTCCTATACCTTCTTCTCTCCCCCTGACAAGCTCACCTCCTTGCCTCTTTCCAACCAAAGTAACCTTCATTTTTTCCTCCTTGATTCTTCCAGAGTCAAGAACACCTGGAGTAGAATTCATGCCCAGACTGAGCTAAGTTTTGTCTCCATCCTAGATTAGTTCACTATTTAGCCTGGTTTTTCCTTCTTAAACATACACATGGGGTAAGGGTAGCAAGTATGTTATAGGCCATGGGGTCCTGAATGGCCCTGCAACCTGAGATTTTAATCATGGCTCTTCCTCTTACAGGTAGCAGAATGATCTGCTATGGTTTGATTATGTTCCTGGAAAACATGCATTGCAAACTTAATCTTCCAAGTTGTATGGTACTGGTATACCAAGGTGGACCCTTTAGGAGGTAATTAGAATTAGATGAGGCAATGAGGCCAGGCCCCCATGATAGCATTAGTGGCTTTATAAGAGGAAGAGATACTGGAGCTGGCAGCTTCCTCTGTCTCACCATGTGATGCCCTCTGCCATGTTATGATGCAGGAATAAGTCTTCATGAGATAATGAGAAGGTGCCATGCTGTTGGACTTCCCAGCCTCCAGAACCATGAGTTAAACCAACCTCTACTATGTATAAATCACCCAGTGTCAGGTATTTTATTACAGTAACAGAAAACAACTAAGGCAGACTTCCTTTTCTTCTTAATCTGGTTGTGTGTTCATTCTATGCCATGCTCAGGAAAACAACATGTGGGAGGTGCTGAGAGGAAAGATCCAGCACATGGTAACTAGGTCTCTGTTTAGTTCTCAGAAACTCAATGGAAGCTATTCCAAGGAACATTGTCCTTGGCTGAAGTAAGCTCTGTATGTCCAGATTGTACTTCAGGATCCATAGTTTCAGCTAAGTGGACTGAGAGCATCACAAGTTGGCAGGGAAAGACTGTGATGGGATCTCCTTGTTCAAAGAAACATGGAATCCCTCAGCAAAGATCGCAGAAAATTTCTACCACAATAGGACAGCTCCCTCATCCCCTCTGCTTGTGCATTTCTCCACTCTTCCTCCCTCATCCTGTCTTTCCTGAGGTTGAGGAGTGATTACATACTATCTCTTCATGGACAGGAAGCTTTTAATTGTGCACATGTGGCATTTAAAAAAACATCCTAGATTAAGTTCCTCTGCTACTCTATACCACTATTCCCTGTTCTGACCCTGCTCGTGTATTCTCATAAAGCAGGCTAATCAAACTCATTATAAAATTAGCTAAGTCAAGTGTGCACACATATGCATTTCATAGTTGTTCGTAAATTTGGGATTATCAAAGTCACTACTCTCTTTTCTCAGGATACAAAAAAAAATTTATTTGAAGACTATTAAATTGTTCTTTACCTTTCTCTTTCCTAAAATAAATCATCTCAGTTTTTTGTTTGTTTGTTTGTTTGGTTTGCTTTGCTTTGTTTTGTTTTACTCTCTGTAGCAAGAATAGGAACCATTCCACCTCCATTCCACCCCTGGTCTTTAGATTATAGGGTGCAATAAACCCTGTCAAAGAAATCGATCCTTTAGAAGTATAAGAAAAATGGATTTCAAAACTTCTGCCAGGTGTCATTAGGAATAGAAGGCACTTTTGTTCAGCAAGATATTGTTGATATCGAATAGTAAGTTCAGGACCTGAATTGGAAAGACATTGAGAGTTAAAGTGGTTAACATTTATGTAATGAGGTAGGGAAATAGCGGTAGCAGACTTTGGAATGGGGAAGAAGATGTCTCTAGGGGAGAGAAAGGGAAAGAGAGAGAGAGAAAGAGAGAGACAATCGGATACATAAGTTGAGGAGTGATTACATACTATCTCTTCATGGACAGGAAGCTTTTAATTCAACTCAAGTAAAGCATCCTCAGAAATAAAGAATGAGTATGACACGGCTGCCAGCCAGGGCCTAAGAAAAGAGATGACCAATGTGAGCCATGCCTGGTATAAGACACGGAAGGACACCAGATAGTGGTGACTAATATTGAACTTCATTTTAAGTTGTCTCCTGCTCCAATTTGTGCTAAAATGTTCATCCATCACCCTCAAATTCTTATACAAGTGGCTGTTCCCAACAGCACATGGTAGTAGTGCTTTGGGGACCAAAAGGACAAGGAACATGGCCACACTAGGAGAGCAGGGTGGAAAGAAAACCGAAGGCCTGGGAGGACTTGGCTGTTGGGGAAGCAGCAGCAATCGCTGCCTGCCACAGAGGAGAAACTGTGCCTTCCCTCACTCAACAATCATCTTCTGATTATTGAATATGGGCCTAGGATGGTACTAAATATATAGGAGAAACAAGTCAGGGTCCTGCCCTGTGAAGCTCACAGCTTAGTGGAGAAGTGAAAAAAAGAGCCAATGTAGCTCTGTGGGTTAAATATGATAAAACAATTTATGAATATATAAGGTACATTAATAGTAGGAAGAAATGGAGAGAAAATTCCAGAAGAGGTAATCATTCAATTAAAAATGATCTGCATCAATCTCCAGGATATACAAAGAACTCAAAAAACTTAACACACACACACACAAAAAGAACTAAAACAAACCCCAACTAACCCAATAAAGAAATGGGCAAAGGAACTGAACAGGCACTTCACAGAAGAAGAAATTTGTATGGTCAATATACATATATGAAAAAGGGTTCAAGAGCTCTACCAATTAGAGAAGTGCAAATCAAAACCACACTGAGACTCCATCTCACCCCAGTCAGAATGGCAATTATCAAGAATACAAGTGACCATAAATGTTGATGAGGATGTGGGGGAAAAGGTCCACTCATACATTCCTGGTGGAACTGAAAATTGGTGCAACCACTATGGAAAGTGGCATGGAGATTCCTGATAACATTTGGAATGAAACCTCCATTTGACCCAATTATCCCCCTTCTCGGTTTATACCCAAAGGACTTAAAATCAGCATATGACAGTGATGCAGCGATTTCCATGCTTATAGCAGCTCTATTCACAATAGCCAAGGTATGGAAACAACCTAGGTGCCCTACAACAGATGAATGGATAAAGAAAATGTGATTATATATATATATATATATATATATATATATATATATATATATATTACACAATGGAATATTAGCCATTTACCAGTAAATGGATGGAACTGGAGAATATCATGCTAAGTGACATAAAAAACCAAAGGCAGGATGTTCTCTCTAATATGTGAATGCTAAACCACAATAAGGGAGGGAAAAATTAGAAATTCATTGGACTAGACAAAGGGGAATAAAGGGAAGGGAGGGGGACAGGAATAGAAAAGATAATAGAATGAATCAGATGTACCCTTCCTATCCTTATATATGAATATACAACCAATGTAATTCTACATATACAACCACAATAATGGGATTCTAATTGGAACAAGTTCTACATGTTCTATGTATGTATAATATGTTAAAATACACTCACTGTCATGCATATCTAGAAAGAACAAATTTTTACAAAAGCTCTATAATAGGAAAAGCAGGTAATATAATTTGCTAATTTCTGGCTTAAACATACACAAACAGAAGTTTACTGTATGTTTGTGTGTGTGTGTGTGTACACACACACACACACATATATATATATATATATATATATATATATAGAGAGAGAGAGAGAGAGAGAGAGAGACAGAGAGAGTGCGAGAGTGAGCATCTGCAAAAGAGACCCTCTCCTTTGCAGTAGAAATGAACTGGATGTGGGGATGGGAACTGCAGTTGGGTTATCCATTCTGCAACTTTTGCCATGACCTGGATCTTGGTGAATGGATAGGAATTGGCCCTTACAGATCATTAGGAAGTCTGGGTCTAGACTAAATCTCTAGACATGATTCCCTGAAGAACATCCCCATCTGGAAGGACAACCTCCACATTCCTGAAGAATAAAGCTGCTGACAAGAACCCAGCATTGTAACTATGACCTAGGGATCAGAAAACCCACTGTTGCTACAGCAGTGCTCTTCAGTATTCATGAAACCAGAGCCTAGACACAGGGTTGCAGAAAAACACAATGTGCCCTGTGCTTCTCAGGAGTAACAGTCAAGCAACTGGAATAAGCCCTCTACGCTTCCACTCAAGTCTCAGGGCCTAATCAAAAGAACCCAATTCACAACCTGAAACTCAGCTCTAAGGAAGTTTGGGAAACAGAAGTTTGGGTTTACCAGCTCATGTGGCACCAGAATGCACAAGAAGAGGATTGGGGTGGATGTCCAGTGACAGTCACTGTATCTGTTATAGTTTCCTTCATAAGCCAGCTTTGAATAGTCACTTTTAGGGTAAGGTATTTACAACAAATAACATGCAGCAACAACAATATCCTAAGGAATCATCATTATTTAATTTCTAATTATATCATTTTTTATCCTCATTAACATTCTTTGCCTTTGGTAGGTAAGAGAGAAATGGAAACGTTTTGACTGGATTTCTTTGTTTATCATATATGTACAAAAGTAAAATAAAAAGGAACTAAGGCCCAACAATTCCACCGTCAGGTACCAAAATTACCCAAAGGAATTAAAAACATATACACACAAAGATTTGTTTACAAATGTTCAAAGCGGAGTTATTTATGCTAACTCAAGTGGAAACAGCCCAAATGTCCATTAACCAACAGGTAGATAAACAAAGGGTATATATACATGATAGAATATTATTAGGAGTAAAAAGGAACATATTATTGATACTGCTACAGCATAGATGAACCTCAAAAATGTATTAATTGGAAGAAACCAGACACGAAAGGCCACTCATTGTACGATTCTCTCTGTATGAAATGTACAAAAATGGCAAACCCACACAGACAGGAAATAGCCTAGCAGTTGCCGAGGTGAGGGGTGGTAGGAATTCACAACTGATCCAAAAGGGTGATGGAAGCATTTGAAAACTGAATTATTCTGATGGTTGTGCAACTCAAAAAATTTACTGGTATATTAAAATGAGTGAATTTTATAATATGCAAATTATATTTAAATAAATTTTTCAAAAAATAGAAGCAATTGAAATGATGGTTTGGGGGATGGATCATGCACATTCACCAGTGTCACAGAGGCCAGCATATGACAAAATTGGGAGATTGTGATTCCCCTAAAATATTTATGAGGGACTTATATTTCTTACCAAACATAGATCCTCTTCCAAACCTGTGATAGACATTAAGGCAAATTTTTAAGAAAACTTCACCTCCTTTTACTGACACTGGCCTATCTGGTTGGGCCCACCCACACCACTGCACGTGCTTGGGTGTGCACAGGGGCACCGAATGGGCTCGTTTGTGGACAAATTGTCTTCTTTGCATCATCAACTTCTCACCCAAATGTGTGAGCTGCAGTCAAAATAGCACTGAACTTGTTGAATAATACTAAGAACACTTTAATAGTAATCTGAGATTATTAAGCTAAAATCTTAGCACCATGGATACAGAAGCAAAGAGAGTATTGATCTACATCAGCATGTTTTCATTCGGGATTGTTTTCCAGAAATGGTCTCTGGAACATTGGTACCTGGAAATGCTCCTTGAAGATGGAGTTTCCTTGTCAAGGAAGCTTTGGAAACGCTTATAGAGATTCAAAACATGTGTTCAGGTTCTGGGAAGTCTTGCAGTGTACAAACAAGTAAGCAGGTTTCAACCCAGAACTTTTCAAACCGATTGATGTAATAATTATGACGCTGATGATAATAATGGATAATGCTTACTTAGCACATATAACAGGCCAATCACTTTGCTAAGCATCGTGTGTACATTTAATACCTCCTTTAGTCCTCGTAGCAATGATATGTGGTAAATATAATTATCCCCTTTTTGAAGATGGAGACACTGAGGTTTGTAAGGGGCACAGCTGTTGCGTGGACAAAGGCAGTCTGTCCCAAGGGCCTAGGCATGACTTACCACTAACTACGCCACACACATCATTAGATTCTCATTAAAAAAGCTTATCCCAGAAATACACTTTAGGAAGTAGTAAGTTTAAGGAACTCCTATTACAAATGTGTCAATAAAGATAAATGGCTAACGAATCTGGAGGAAGCTGTTGTCCATGTTTCTTTATAGAGACTGTTAGGAGAGGAAATAATCTGTGATGCAGTTTCAGTGAACCAGCCTACAGTGAATGTTCTCATCAACGCGGATAAGAGGATCAGTCTGGGAATGGACGCTATTTTTAATCACAAAAAGAACTTTGGGCCTTTGAGTTCTCAAGACTGTAAAATAATAATAATGTTTTCTTTTTAAAAATCAATGTTAAAAAATGTTCAAAAAAGTTTCTTGGGAACCTGAACTAATGGATCACAAATTATTTCAAACCACAATTTAGATGTATCTCTACTTAAAAATAGGACATGTGAGTTGGGCAGGGTGGCACATGCCCATAATCCCAGCACCTTAGGAGGCTGAGGCAGGAGAATTTTGAGTTCAAAGCCAGGCTCAGCAACTTAGTGAGGTCCTAAGCAACTCAGCGAGACCCTGTCTCTAAATAAAATACCAAAAAATGTGGGGGGTGTTCTGGGGATGTGGCTCAGTGGGTAAGCACCCCTGAGTTCAATCCCCAGTACCAAATAAATAAATAAATAATAAAAATCAAAATAGGGCATATAAGATTAAGTATATGAGAGTACATGATGGGATGATGATGATGGTAAAGTTCTCTGAAATTTAATATGGGGAAAAGTAGAAGAGAGGAAATCTAAATCTATGATGGTCCTCTATTGCAAACTGTATGCACTCTTGATGCATTTCTTTGAATCTACACATGATCTGTGCAGCTCCTGGGCCTCTGGTCCCCTACCCAATTCAGTTGGAGAAGTTTAGTGACGCAAGTGCCCTGGAGGCCACACCCAGGCTTTGCAGGCATTCATTGACTTGGTCTGTGTTCCAATTCATTTTTCTCTTGGCTTCTACTTCCATTAGAGAGGGAGAGGAAGGGGCCTGACAAGGTCAGTCTCCCCATTCTAGAACTTGCTGCCAACATCGCCTGGACTGCCATGACCACCAGGCACTCAGGACTTTCTCAATTGATAAAAGTCCCAGAAAACTCAGACGGACGGCACAAAGCTATTCCTCACTACAGCATTTTCTACAAGAATCCCTTTTGACCTCAATATCATGAAAGGTCAGTGATTAAAGAATGACAGTATATTTAAATCCATGGGATATTATATAACCATTAAAAATCAAGCTTTGAGCATTATTTAACATCATAGTAAAATGTGTATAGCAAAGTTTCACATAATAAAAGATATAAAACTATGTTTAGAGTATGTCTTAATACTGCAAACAAATAGTAGTATATCTACTATATATAGAAAAGAGAATTTTCTCAAAACGTTAAGGGTGATTTGGAATAATAGGATTATCATGACATCTTTCTTTTATCTTTTTTTTTCACATTAACAGTTGCCTGTGATTTTCCTCGTTTTTTTTTAATAACAAAATTGTTCTATTTTATAACAACCATTACAGTTTAATTTTTTAAAAAAAGATGGCAATACTGGATGTCAGAAAGATAAAATCAGCATAATTTCTAAAACGGTACACTAAAGGTATCTGTTTTATATGTCCTTGTTCTTGAGGTCTGCCGAGAAGGCAGTTCCATGTTCCGCATCCAGTTTCACTGACTTACTATCCAGGTAACCTTGGGAAAAGTTTAATTTCTATTGTCTCAGTTTCTTAGATATGTATATTGGGATTTATAAGTGGATCTTCTTGGTAGAGTCGACATGAGGATCAGAAGCAGCTTGGAGTGTCGTGCAACACCTGCAATAATGTCACACATAGGGAGTCTTGGCAAATGTCACACACTGCGCTACTTCTCTGCCACAGTTCTACAAAGGCTTCACAACTGGGACAGGACACAGCAGTCTATGAGAATCTGACAGATGTGCATAACTTCCAGATGAAATGCAGAATTTTTTATTTTCAAGCCAGAAGGACTCTTGCAGTTTGAATCTTCTGTGCCATGTGGTCCACCCCTTTCTACAGAGGACAGCAAAGCAATTGGAATCATCCAGTAGGGTACCCAAAGAGGTCGCTCGCCTAGAGCTAGTAGAGGTGTTCTTTTTATGCCAAAGAGAAAGTATAGATACTGTTTGACCCATAATAAATGCATTTATAAAGATTTATTGTGGGCCAAATTTGGGGGGCAATTTGCATGCAGTGAGATAATTTAGGATGGAATGAAATATTGCAAGATGTCTATTGTATCATAGTTTCTTATAGTGCAAATTCGGAGTCTAAGCATACATCAACATGTATATAAGTGAGGACAGAGCTTCTCCCCGGTGGGCCTGATCCATTGGTGGGCTGAGGATGTTATGTGGGTGTGCTGAGATTGGTCACTTCACCTCTCAGGATAGCTAGAGCCAGTCTAGGTAGGCAAGAGCATATCCTTGTTTTGTTCTACTGTGTCAAAGATATATAGTTTTCATATGTGTATGTGTGCATGTGTGGCATTATGGAAAGATGCAAGCCCAAGTTAGAATTTCTGGGTGAAAACAATAGAAATCAGTGCTAGACCATTATTCAAGGCTCTCAGATAGTTACAGATCACCAGGGGTCTGATACAACAGGGCTGAGGTGGTTCTGAGGGCCAGGGAGGCTTGAAGCACAATCAATAGGCTAGTCTGAGTCAGCAGAATAGTCTAATCAGGTTATGCCTGCCGGTATGAGGGTACTTCCATTGTTTTCCAGTATTTTTCTTTGGGTCATTCATTCAGGATTCAAAGTCATAGCAGAGGGTATCTTATTTGCTGAATATTTCCCAAGTCATTCTGAGTCCAGACAAAGGCATTACAGGAAAAGAAAACTGTGGCTGATATTTCTCATAAACACAAATGCAAAAATCTTCTATAAAATGTTAACAAACTAAATCCAACAATTAAACACACACACAAAAAAACCAAATATGACCAAATAGAATTTTTCCAATATATATAAAACCTGATTAATATTTAAAATCAATCAATGTAATTCATCATATCAAGTTAAAGATGGAACATTTGGTACAACTGATAAACCTACAAAGACACACTATTATCTTCCACAAAAGCCACATTATCATTATCAGAAAAATCATATAGCAAAATTCAACATTCATTTATGATAGAAACTTTCAGAAAACTAGGGCATAAGGGAAGCTTCTTCATCATAATAAAGAATATGTACAAAAGGTCTACTGTTAAATCACACTTAATGGTTAAGAAGTACAGCTTTCCTGCTAAGAACAAGGGAAGACATCCCCTCTTGCCACTGTTTTTCAATATTGTTCTGGAAGTCTTACCTAATGCAATAAGGTAAGAAAAGGAATTTTTAAAATGTACAGATTGATAAAGAAGAAATAATGTTGTGCTTCTTGCAGACCATATGATCATCTGTATAAATCATGTCAAATCCAAAAGAATTGACAAAAATATGCCTGGAACTAATAAGAGATTATAGCAAATTGTATCTTTGCAGGATACAAGGTTAATAGATAAGCACCAATTGTTTCCGTATATACTAACAATGAAAAAGTGTAATTTTAAACTAAAAACACATTAGCCTCCCCCCCAAAAAATGATTTATTCTTGTTGAAATCCAAAAATGAAATATTTAGGCATAAATCTAACAAAATAGATCTAACATCTTTATGAGGAAAACTGTGAATCTCTGATGAAAGAAATCAGAGCAGAATTAAATAAAATATATTCCATGTTAATAGATAGAAAGATGCAGTGTTGTCAAGAAGTCAGTTCTTCCCAACTTAGTCTACAGATTCCATGTAATTAGTAAAAATTCCAGCAATTTAGTTTGTAGAATCAACTAACTAATTCTTAAGTTTGTACCACGGAAGCAGAGGAATAAGGATAGCCAATACAATGTTGTAAGACAAGATAGAAGTTAGAGGACTGACACTACCTGCCTTCAATTTACTAGAAAGCTGTAATAATCGTAACAATGTAGTATTGGTGAAAGAATAAACAAGTCAATGAAACAGAACAGAGGTCTAGAAATAGACCCACAAGAATATAGTCAACTGATCTTTGACAAAGTAGCAAAGGCATTGCAATGGACCAAAGGCAGTCTTTTCAACAAGTGGTGTTAGAACAACTGAGCATCTATATGCAAAAAATAAAATGTTATGTATATAAAATTTATGTATGTGTCTAAAACCATGTAGAAGGTCATAATCAACAACTAGCAGCACTTATCCCTTAGGAACAGAATTCAGTGATGGGAGGTGAGAAGGCTGTTGGGTGATGAATTATCATTTTCTCTTTTAAACACTGTGTGTGTGTGTGTGTGTGTGTGTGTGTGTTTTGTCTTGGAAATTCTACTTACAGGTGTGTGCGTGTGTGTGTGTGTGTGTGCCCCCTAGTGCTAGGGAATTGAACCCAGGACTTTTCACATTTCCTCATTATTCGAATTTCTTCCTTTCCTTTTGTTTTTTTTTTTTAAAGCATCCATTGCTTTTAGTATTCAATTTTTCATTTTCAAATAATCAAAAGGACAAAAAACAAACTGATGAATTGACAAAGGAGTCTTGCCTCACATGGCTCTTGGGGGAGACCTCTGATTTTGTTGTTTATTTGTTTTTGTTTTTGTTTTCTTATTGTCAAGAGGAAATATAGCATCTCGGGCTGTGAACGTTCACCCACGTGATCCATGTGAATTGCTTGCTCCAGTGTCTTGTATTTTTTTTTATTCTTTCAGCAAGTTTTATCTCCTCCTTGCCCCCTCCTATTCCTCTCCCAAGCACCATCTTTTCTTCCCCCTAATTGAACCGCCTAGTTGAGGAGAAACCTAGGCAGGCTTCTAAACTGCTACTACACTGACACCACCCTCTTCCCAACATCCTCTCTGCCCTCCACCTGCCACACCCACCCATCCCATCAGCCTGGTACAAGATGGTGTCATGTTATGCAAATAATGCATTCCTGGAAAATTCATATAATTCAAAACTTACATAATTCAAACCTACTTTTCCCATGGGACTGAATATAAAGTGTGTGCAGGAGGGGGATGCAATCTTGGAGTACATAAATCTACAAATGAAACATACCTTGGCTTTTTATTGCTTTTTATTTTCCCTAATAATTTGAAATGCTCTCTTAAATGAAGAGTCCAGAGCATGATGGTGGCTGTTTGGCCTTTTCATGAGAGATTAAGCACATCTAAGTTCTATTCCAAAGCCCCCGATTTTCCAGAGTGTTTGGCTGCTCCATCACTAATGAACTCTTGGGTGACCTTGTTACAGCATTATAGGTAGGATAGAGAGAAGATTTTAAATTAGAACAGCAACAAATGTTAAAATGACAGGAGAAGATGTTGGACCTCAAAGGTGTCCCCTTGCATGTAAACAGTTGTGGTTCACCAGATATTTACAAAGAACGGAGGCAGCTAAGGTGGCCCTGCCACGTGACCACAGAGCAAACACAGCTCAGGCCACTCAGCCCACCTGCTCTGACAATGTGTGATTTTTGATGAAGGTTTTTGAGTCAGGGGAGATTCACATAAACTGTCAATATTTAGATAATAGTGGTTTCGTTTTATATAACTCCAATAAAGTATGATATGTGCAGAAAATATTCCATTTCTTACCTTAGCATTCAGGACTCCCATCTCCTCCCTACATCTCCAACTTGATCTCCTTTCCATGCCCCTCCCAACCGTGCTGACACCTGTTTTGACCCCCTCTAGTGGGTTTTTATCAGGGGTAAATAGTTTAGAAAATGAAGCCACTAGAAATAAGCAAAAAATAAAATAAAATCAGCTAAAACAAACACAAAATAAAATCAAATCATTTATAATTGCATCACAAAGAGGTAATTGTTATTAATATTTGAATATTTCTTGGCATATTTGTGCTATCTGCAGATGTGCAAAGAAATGGGAGTATATAAAAGTATTTATGTGCAGAATTTTTTTTTAACCAAAGAGCAATGATTCACTAATATTGTTCTGGAACATCATTCTTCCCCCTCTTAGGATATTATTCATTATTTTGTATTATTATTGTTAGAAATTTACATAGGCTTGTATTATATGTCTGTTCTATAATCCGTTGAAATAATCTTACATGTATGAACATTTAGAGTATTCTAAAAGTTGGTATTGTGAATAATGCTAAAAATAAATATTCTTGATACTAAATTTTTGCAATCTCCATGATTAAAAAAAAAAAAAAATTCCTGTAAGTAGAATTTCCAGGACAAAGGAAATGAAAAGTTTCAAGGCTTTAAATGTGTAGTGCCAAATTGCCATAGGAAGTTGGAAACAATTTGCACTCCCAATGTCCCCATAATACTTGCAAGTCACTCATGCTTCAAGCCTTCTAATTCATCTGTCTTCCAAATTCAGATTGTGATATAAGAAAATCCCCCAAAGACAACCATATTAATTTGTTTTATTTTAAAAAATAATTCCTCTATTAGTGGCAAGACCTGAGTGGACTTTGGTTGTTATTCTTAGACTATAAGCTCAGAGAATGCACAAGGGTATGTAGATGTAAATCCCTCTTGGTATAGGACCACAGAGAAACAGCCTGTAAATGTCAAAAAGCATTTATTAAGTGAACTGATAAATGTATTTTACTTGCAGACCTGATATGAGTTATTTATCTTTCCTTGGTCTCCAATTGATGGACTTGTTCATAGCAATGGTAGCATGGCTGTGTGTGTGTGTGTGTGTGTGTGTGTTTTGCCTTGATTGCTTAATTTTTAATTGATATATGATTTTTAACTGATGTAGGTTTGCGGTCTTTTGATGGGTGCATTTTGTAAAATATTTAAAATCAATGAAATTAATCTATGGTACTTCAAGGCACTGGATATATCCGTACTCTTGTAAAGACTGAGTCTATTCTGGTAAAATGTTTAAAATGGCACTCAATTATTTCTCTTATCATCCAGTATAAGTGGCAAGGTCACTGGTAATCACACACACAATGGAACTCAAGTTTGTTTGTGAGATCACTGTCACTTCCTGGAAGCCTCTTTCTGTTTGAAGTTGTTACCATTTTGCAATGAGTCTCAAAGTTCTTTATCTTCCAGGCACATAATTCATGTATATTTTTCTTTGTAACAAACTTTCAAGCAGGGCACTAGAACTGATAGAAGGACAGCAGTTCCCTACCTCTCTCTCCTGGGATATCTGGCAATCTATTAAAGGGTATTCAACCCATTAAGGAGTAGATCCATCCATCCATCTAAGTCAACCACTTAGAAAATGGCCAGTTAGTTAACAAACATCTTACACCAAGTGTCTAGGAAAAAGCCATGTGACAAATAGTCACGACAATTACTGTAAAATCACATTAGCAGGTATTGTGCTCCTCCTTTGAACACTCCCAATTCTTCCTTGGACTGCCAGAGGCAAACCCCCAAGGGATGCCATCCTTTCTCAAGGTGGCCGCTGCCGCAGGCTCTTATTAGGAGATTATTGCTTTTTCTGGGGGAAAAGGGAGGAACAGAATAACTTCAGAGCTGTAAGAGGACTCTAAAAAGGAAAGAATATAAATGAACAACCCTTTCTGTCAAGCTCATTCAAATGTAAGAGGTCACTACCTAGAAAGTATGACCCTCTCCTTGCCCACATCATGATTAATGAAATCCTTCCCATCAATTGCTGCTTCTAGTCAGCTTGCCTTTGAGTTATTATAAATATTGTATTCCTTTCCTTGGACTTTTTGTAGCTCATGCCTAGTAGCTGAAAAAGGTGACAATGAACAAGAAATCTGATTTTTGCAAAGATAGCTCTAATGTGAATGGGGTTTTACCATAAAAATCCCAACACCAACCACAGCAATGCCATGAACTTATATCTGACATGCATGTCAGCATGTTGGTGTACCCATATATGGCCTGAAGTCCTGTAGGTCTGAACCTCTCTGTATTTTGAATTCCTAAACCAATTATTGAGAGAATAAAGATGATGATAGACAAACCATTTTTTAAAAAATCCTTCTTCCTCTGAAAGCCAACTAAGCAAGTATTAGAGTTCCCCTGTGCGCACACCATTCCCCTAGGCCAGCTGAACAGAACTAACAGATGCCCATCTTGGACAAAGTGCATTGGTTCCCTGTATCTTTTCTTCAATTCTGCTTTTGTTTTCTGGAGTGATTGGGCATCTTTGGACCTGTTCTTTTTACTCATGGGTCAAAAGCTTGATTTTGAAAGCACCTACCCCAGGTTAAAGGACAGTGTTGAGGGGGCTTGTAATGAGGTGGTAGGGCAAGCAGGTACAGCTGACCTTCCATGTTGGCAAATGGCACCAAGGCCACCTTGCCTATGAGTCTTGAGCTTGCCTCCTGGATGAACTTTCTCCAAGAAACAATACAGCATAGGACAATTCACTGTCAAAAAAAAAATTGATTCTCCACGTAGAAGACTCATACCACTCTTATTTCTTTAACAAAAATCAAATCTACCATATTCAAGGATTTTGAAGAAGACTCAATGTTTAAATGGGAACCCGAAGGCACATTACACTTGGGTCACCTCCTATAACTGGAACCAAATGCTAGGGGCCTACAGGCATGTGTGACATGGACGCACCTCCTGTCTTTGAACTGATTCTGCTTCAGGGCCTGCCCAAGGTAGAGCCAGCCATCTTTTGTGAAATACATCACCACTGGAGTGCTTTGTTCTGATAATGTATTACTCTAATATATCTGTGGCTTTAATGATATATTAATGTAATACATTATTAGAGCAAGGACAACTGGTGATATATTATGGAAAGAATGGTGCCATTCAGAAAATGAAGGATTCAAGAAAAGATTCATTAGAATTACAGGATAATAGCCAACATATGAGACTCTGGAAACTATAATTTGGGTCTGTTTTTCTTTTTCTTAAAAAAAATTTTTTTTAGTTCTCATTGGACACAATGCTTTTATTTTATTTATTTTTATGTGGTGCTGAGGATCGAACCCAGCACCTTGCGCTTGCTAGAGGATCACTCCACCGCTGATCCACAACCCCAGCCCCTAGATCTGTTTTCCACAGTTAAATAAACACCTCCCTTGCTCTACCTCCCTGCCTGTCCCCATTCAAGCACTAAATTCCATAAAACATTGGTTGCTACATATTTTATAAACTCTTTATACATACTAACAATATCTCCATGAACCTTGGGTCACTGCAGCCTCATTGTATCCAGTTACATTGTTTTCACTAGAAAGTCCTCCTTATTTACCCCGAACCATAGGAAACCAAGTAACATTGACCTCTGGACAGTCAGAACAGCATATCATCTCTCATTACAATAATCTGAACTCCAGTCATTGCTCAACATTAATTATTGCCAAGGCTATAGCATTTTCTTGCTACTTGACAGTTGATCTTCATCCTATCATTAACCTTAGGTCAATTTAATCCCAACCTCCATTTTCAGCACTCTACAAACAATTTATTTTTGCATTTTTTTTCCAACCACACAAAGACAAACAATGTCAGACTGCCCCACATCGTTTTATGCATTACGATGATTAAACATGTTTAAAGACATTCAGACATCAAAGTTTAGAATGCACCAATGAGAGGTCTGAAAATGAGATGTCATACTGGTTTATTTGCCTGTAGGAGAATTACATAAGTTCAGGAGTCAAAATATATTTCATTTTAGGATTTTTTTAAAAAAATTAGCCAAGAAGATTAAGAGTCAGCATCTACCATGTAAAACCACCCACTATGGTTTAGAAGGCTTTATATTTAGGGTTCTGAAAACTATGAACAGAAATGACAGCAAAATTCAGACAATTTTATCTGTCTATAAGATTATTTTTTCTTCCTAGAAATCCAAAATATGATCATATAGGAGAAGGGAAGCTGAAATTCCTGCTGAGAAATTTACTTAGTGTTTTCTATTCTTCTGACCTCATATGAAAGGCCAGAAATAACAGTTTGACACAGCAAGGTCCATGAAAACAATAGTATTTAATGTATTTAACTGAACAGTAAATAGTCATTGTAAATATAATCATACCTAATTGCAAGTTAAAGAAATGCTTTACAGAACTTTGTTGAATTCTTTTCTGCTAAATAGAAAATTCAGGAAAGCATTATTTTAAAAATTTCCATAAAATATGCATTTTTATGCACAAAAAATGGAATTTCTATATCTACATATAAAATGTCATATAAGAACAATTTGGTTGAAATCAAATAAATAAACAAATGAACACAAAAAGGAAAAGCCCTTAAACTTTATGCATTAATGTATCTTTATTTAGATTTTAATTATTTATGTGGTTTACCAAGCAGTTAAGATAAAATATAATGTTCTCTGTTACAATTTTGCTTGGTCACAAAGCAATGATATTAAGTATATGTTTAACAACGTTCCAGGCTAAACACTGTCACTTCCTCCGTCTCTTCCTGTATCCACCACAAAGGAAAAACTGAAATACCTCATCTTTGGCAAAAAGAATTAAGACATTTACCTTTTCCAAAACTATTACTTGAACAAGATTGGAACAATATGGCATACTGGTTTTGGGAAATTCATTTTTTCCATATCTTTCTATTTTTTTTCCAGTTGTTTCTATATCACTCTCAATGCAGAATGTAGGGTGGAGGGTACTTCACATGTGAACGTGGCATTAGGGCCAGACATCTGCTACTCTCCCAACCCTGAACACTGAGGACTATCAGAACAATTTCAACTTTGACTCAGTGCCTTACAACGATTCCCAGGGAAAGCTCTGAGGTCACCTTCTGTACCTTCAGTTATCAGAAGAGTCAAGGAAAGCGGGCCCCGCTTGGCCTGAGTGTATGCACCAGTGCCAATAGTTTCCTCACTTCCAGGAAAGGACCGAGGTCCAGGGACAAGGGGAAAGTTCCCCTTTGTTGTTGAACTTAGGAATTGACAATAAAAACAGGTGGGCAATAGGAAGTCTCCTTGCCATCTTGGCAGGCCATCATTCTGCACTATGACCCCGGAGCCAGATCTTTCTGCAGTTCTGTGGGATCCCTGAGACAAAGGGACACAAGGTCAAGGCTTCTTGGAACCCTTACCAGTCTGGAATAGGGAGATAAGTGTACAATTTCTCTCAGCCTTGGGGAAAAAAGGACTTTTACATACTAAGGCTTCAAACTCCTCTGGCTGGAGCCAGAGGAGTCACCTTGTCACTCTGTCAATTCCTTGGAAACACAAATTTTAGCAGAGAAATCCTAGAAAAATCAGTTAGAATTACAACATGAACAGTAAGTATAAATTGTACTGCACCAATTCACTTTTAATGCTGGTCTTTGCCAGTGTCCTTCTTAGAACCTTTGTTTCAAAATCCAAATGGACAAAATAACTGTCTTCTTTACCCCCTTTCCCAAATTCTCCTAAGTCCCTTAAGCCCTAACTTGCTTTTCTGTAGCACACAGTACAGGCATCTTGAGAAGAAAGAAAGGTATGAGATCTGCAACGGCCTTCAGTAAAATATTTCTTAGCGTGGCTTGTTTAAACATGCCAAGACACAGCTGGCTTTTCATGGAAGATGTTGTTAAAGTGCATTAAGATCTCAGAAACCTAACAAAAATTCAAAGTTCAGTTAATACAGAATTGTTAAGCTATTTTAAGTAATTTCACAGTCAGATGTTCATTTCTACCCTGTGAAGAATTTCCATATTGTGTTACAAAATGTCTAAATTCAACATGTCAAATAAGAACATGGTATTTCTCTGCATATGCATCTGCACACCCTCAAGTAAGGGTTTTCTAGCTCTTGACAAACTTCAGGTAAAGGTGGCAGTTCAGCTGAGCTCGTCTGAAGGAAAGCAGTCCTGGGATTCACCAGGCCCCCACCACTGCATGGGAAACAACCATCCTGAAGTCAACAGGAAGATACCCATCTTGACAAATGTGACAAGAAGGTGCAATGACAAATTCCCTCCAACATCAGGGATCAACTTTACAAAAGTTAGCAAAAGAACACCCAGAATCCGGTTACAATTTCCTGTGGCACTCACCTGAAGAATGACATGTGATTTGCAGTAAAATGGATGGAACTTGGGAGCATTGTGCTAAGTGAATAAACTTAAAAAGTCAAAGGTTGTATGTTTTCTTTCATGTAGGGGAGCTAGAGAAAATGAGAAAAAAGCTTGAGACTCGTGAATATCAATAAGAGACCAGTAAAGTAGAGGAAAGGGACCAGGTGGAGGGTGAAGGGGAAGAAAGAGGGGGAAAACTGGAGAGTGATATTAACCAAATTATATTATTATATCATGTGCATGTGTAAATATGGAATAACAACTCCCACTAATATAAATAATTATAACATACCAATATATACATGAAAAAAGTTCAAAGTTTCATTTTTCCCTTATCTATTCAACTTTGTTTATTAAATAAATATATACTGACTTTTTATGTTAAAAAAAAAGACATGTGAGCTCACTCTTGGGGACTCTCCAATTTAAAATTCTGTAGGAGCAGCTCTGTATAAATAGAATGCCACAAAATTGGAGGGAGCAGGAGAGGGGAAAGGAGAACATAATGTAGTTATGGACACATAATATTACAGACGTAGCACAACCACAGCCTTCTCTGTGTGGCCACGAATCAGTGTTGAAGGAAAGAGACAAGCCTCTTGTGCATGGAGCAAGGTGATGAGCCCTGCCTGCAGATGATGTTGAATTGAGCCAGACCAAGAAAATTCTGAGCCGATAAAATCATACTCAAGAGTGGACAAAGTGAAACCCCCACCTCTCATCAGGGCCATTCCCCAAGTTTGCCTTCGGTTATCACATCCCCATTCTCATTATTAACCTGTATTCACAAGCCACCTTGAACACAAAGCTCCATTTCACCAAGTCCATGTTCAATTGTACAAATTGCATGCACTCCTTTGAATCTACTTTCACAAACGTTGTTCTATTCATTCAAACATAAGCCTGATGGGCCCTACACAGTTAGGCAAGTTAAACAGGAAAGCATGAAAGAACATGACGTTAAAAAAAAACACACACACACACACACATAAAATGTAAATGAATCTCTCAACAAGCTTCCATTGAACACCCAGCTATGTAACCAGCTCACATATGCCTCAAACCAAATTCAAAATGTAGTTATGGACACATAATAGTTCTTCATATACTTTTTCAAATTGCTTTCTAAAAGGATCCTGACAATTGGCACTCCCACAAGCAATGTAAAAAAGATCTCGGTTTCATTGTATGTATTGAGTTAAATTAAAATCTTAAGTGAAAAAGAATGTGTCATGCATATTGTATATTACATAAGCCCAATGTCCTACAGCTTTAAGATTCTGACATTATGGATGGAAGAGTATCTAGACTATAGGCCACCTGAGGACAGAGCCTTGAGACTCAAAACAATCGGCACAAGTTAAGTGGACAGAGGACATGATGATGTGGGTCATTTTCACATATAAGACAAGGTGTCTATGAGTTCCTATCACTTAACTCCAAAATGTGCAGATGTGAAGAATTCCCCCACATGCCCGTAATTTTTATACAATAATCATTATCTCTCCTCCCATGTTAAGAGACTCTGGGTCTATCTCTGCCTACTGAAGTGAGCCCATGTGCTTATTTATTTATTTACTTATTTGTTTATTTATTGATTGTGCCTATGTTTTCCTTAGGTGACCACATTTCATGGTCAAACCTGACTGGACACAGAGGGTTAGGTGGTTAACACACTGCTAACCCAAGCTGAGCTTATCAAGTGCTCAATACAAGCACTTTAAACATAAGTCTAAACAACAACAACAACAAAAGAATAACTCTATTAGCCTTGGGAAACAGCTGTGCTAAGTCCAGTGTCTATACCCTAAAAGGTGAGAGCCAAAATTATGGGGAAGCAGAAGTTGAGCATCATGAATAGGAAGAGCTGCAGAAAGGTGAGCTAGAAGCTGGGCCTGGTGGCGCATGCCTGTAACCCCAGCAACTCGAGAGGCTTGTGGCAGGAGAACTGAAAGTTTGAAGCTAGCCTCAGCAACTTAGCAAGATCCTGTACCAAAATAAAATAAAAAGAACTCAGGATGCAGCTCAGTGGTAGAGTGGCCCTGGGCTCAATCCCCAGAACCACCCCACCACATAAAAAGCTGACCTAGAGAGATGTGCAGAGGGAAGACAACACCAGACTGCGGGTTGGGATACTGGCTGCCCAGTGACTGCCCAGTTCTTGTGAAATCTTCTACTACTTGCCATTGGGTTCTAGGAGATCTTCCTATGTCCTAATCACAATTGTAATTTTTAAAGTTGAATCAATTTTATAAGAACAAACTGTGTCCAAGTATATGTCTTTCTACCATGATTTTAAGGTGCACTTCTACCTCCTTCTCCCTACCACTTTCCAACAAGTATGATAAATCAAGATCTATCAATCAACATACATCTTAAATGTAATGGATTTCTGTTTCCACCCTAAAAAGGTATTTAACTTATGGAGAGGTTTGCATGTTGTTTTAGTCAGCTTTTGCAGCTCTGTGACCAAAATACCTGACAAGAACAACACACAGGAGGAAAAGTTTATTTGGGGCTCACCATTTCAGAGGTCTCAGTCCATAAATGTCCAACTCCATTTCTCTGGGCCCAAGGTAAAGCAGCACACCATGCACAAGGGCCCAGTGCAGGAAACAGCTCATGATGGAGTCAGGAAGCAGACAGGTGGGCAGGGGAGGAACGTGTTGCAGGGATGATGAACCCATCCAGGGTATATCCCCAGTGAGCCACCTCCTCCAGCCACACCCGCCTGGCTACAGTTACCACCCAGTCAGTTCATTCAAACTACGATGGTCTGATTAGGTTGCAGCTTTTAAAATCTGATCATTTCACCTCTGAATATTCGTGCATTAACTTGGAGTTTTTGGGGGACAACTTATATTCAAACCATAACATATGCAACGGCATCTCAGAACCCGAGACTGTAGGACATAAACAAGGAAAACCAAGTAGGTCAGCTATATGTGTTTACCACCATGCTTCCAGGCAAGACAAGCCCCAGTATGTGCCAACAGGCAGAGCCAGCTGGGCTTTCTGTACATCACAAATTGTTAAGGTAATTTTGAAGAATGTTACGGGGCAATAAGTTTCATCTGGGCTCAACATTTCAAGTTAGTAAACTGACTTGTCACCCAAATGTACTGATTATTTCATCCTAAACAGAGGTATTACCACCACCTTCCCTAGCAAAATAATGAATATTTTAAAATATTTTTTTAAGAATTTTGAGAAATTAACCTTTTTGCTTAAATTCTACCAACCACATCCAATTGAAAATAGCAAAATTAGAAATAAAGTTTACTAACTTTATCACCAGAATTGACTGAGAAGCTTGTGGCTTTCTCCATCTGTAGACAAGGGTTCCAACTTGGGAAATTAATGCCACTTCCTTATTATTCCATAAGCCACCCCCTCTGGTGCCCTTGTTCTTTTACCCCACCTCCTTCTTTCCCAAGGCACTGAGGATTCAAGGAGCATGTGTTAACCTAAGGGACCCAGGAATTAGAGGTGCAGAAAACACTGTCAGAAGCACAGAGAACAGCCAGCAGAAGATCACCTTAAAGAGAAGCACATGTGTCTGGCATCTGCTTGCCATCCCAGCAGTAACAGGCTTTTATGAGTTCTCATTTCTGATGGGAGCAAACATAACCATGAACACACCTGGGGAATTCACCTGGCGAGCATTTTTGTTGTTCCTTCATCTCTGTTCATCTGCTTGTCATGCTCATTAATTTGTAAACCCCTCTGTAACTGTGTAGTGAGAGAGCATAATTAAAATTCACCCAAAATAACAACAAAAAATCATCAAAATAAACATTCATAGAGTATTGGTAAAATCATGCAAATGATTTTTCTAATTTCTATTTGGGCTGAAGTCTGATATTTAATCACATAACAAAAAAAAGACTCTTTAATTTGGTAACAGAAATATGTCTGCTCCACTACTGGATTGAAATAATGTGTGTGTGTGTGTGTGTGTGTGTGTAGATACATAGATAGATAGATAGATAGATAGATAGATAGATAGATAGCAGTGCTCCTTTGTTTGGTTAACATTTGTCTAAAAGCCTGCAGACCTGCAAGAAAAACTGAATCAGTTGCATCAGGGTTAAGAGGATGCTTACATTCTGATTCACAATTGGCCCGAAAGTATAATCAGACAAAATATAGATCTCAGGCCAATCATTTAGGATCACCTTTTTCCAAAGAAGAAGAAACTTCTTCTATTCCTAAACTTTCTTATAAAATATTATTACCTGGGATCCTATGCAAAAGCACATGATCAAAAGCATTCCAAGTAAGTAGTGAATTGTTTTTTGGATGCCCAACTTGTGCCTTAAATTGTGTGCCTTTTACTTCCCTGAGGAGAATTTGGTTAAAGCCATGATTCTTGTTGAAAGCCTGCAGAATTGAATGTCATGCAAACAGAGATCTCAAGATAAAGTGCAAGGTGCTAGTTTAGTGTTATAAATGAAGACTTGAATGGAGGGATAAGCCATGGAAGGCTTCAGAGATGATGAGTGTGGGGAGTCCAAATCAAATCGAAGAAAGGGGAAACATGAGAAATTGCCCTATGTGGACGGTTCCCTGATGAGCTGCAGAAGGAAGGCCCCGCCTTAAAGATTATACCTTCAATATTTTCAAAGCCTCTGTGTTGGACAGAGATCAACTGTCCTAGAGGACAGATTCTGTATGGGGCCCCCTTCAATTCATGTCTTCTACTGTAAGGGGCAGATAGGAAGCATTTTAGGTGTTGGGGACAATGTGTATAAAAACCCAAAGTTAAAGGAAGGCAGACATGTCTAGGGAAGGCTGAAAAGTTGGGCATCTGGTCATGAGGTCTCAGAAGGGACAAAAGGTCAAAGGACTATGAACTGGTTAGGATTAAGGAAGACTTTGAAAACTACTCTACTACTGCTTGACTTTATCCTGGACACGCTGATCAGCCAGATGATGTGTCTAAGCAGGGGGATGACATTCAAAGAATCGTTTTTATGATAATTGGTATCAAGACTGTGGAGAAGGGAGGCTGGATATAGGAAAACTGGTTAGTGAGGTCAAAGTCATGCATGAGGGTGGAGAAGATGCATTAAAACTGAGGTAGAACAGAGGAAGCTGAGGTAGAGGAGCAACAGAGAAATATGTAAGCAATTAGATAAAACGACATAAATCAAAATTGAGAGTAAGAAATGGAGCATATTGGAAGGGTATTTATTTCTAAGATAATACTAAGTTTTAGATACCTGGAGTTTAAACAAGTAACCATTTTTCTTTTAAAAAAAAAAAGCCTTTTTTAAAAAAAAAAACTTTAAAACATCCTCAACCTTTCAGAAAAGCAGCAAGTACACTCCAAAGAGTGTACTTATTCCCAATCCCTATTATGTCTAAATAAGTAGCTGACCTGATGCCCCATCACTCCCTAATTCTTCAGTATTAATTTCCTACAAACAGTAACATTCTCTCACATAATCAGAAGAGAACCACAGAATCAGGAAATTAGCTAGATACATTACTACATTCAAATTCTCCCAAACCTCTGTCAAGTTTGGCCAAATGTCCCATTAATCTTGTCTAGCAAAAGATCCTGGTTCAGAACCACGGGCCAAGTTCACCGTCGGGTCTCTCCAGTCTCCTTCCGTCTGCAGCAGTTCCTCAGTCTCTCCTTGACTTTCATGTCCTTGACTTTTGAAAATTACAGGGCAGTTATTTTGTTATACGTCCCTCAATTTGAGTTTCTCTGATGTTTCCTCATTATTGGGTTCAGGTTATGCATTTTTTCCAGGAGAATCAAAGAAGCGATGCTAAGTTCTTTCTCATGCATCTTATCAGGTGGCACACAATTTCAATTTATCCCATTACTGATGGTGTTGGCTTTGATCACTTGATTAAAGTGGTGTCTGCCAGTTTTCTTCAAAGTTATTCTTTTCCCCCATGTAATTAATAAGTAAATTTGCTATTCCTCATCAATCTTTCAATTTATTCATCATTAGTTTATATCAAAATGAGAATGGATTCATGCCTTCTTTATTCAAGTGGTTAGAATCCATTACCAGTATTATTTATTTATGTGCTTAAAGCATCCCAGATTTGGCCAGTGGGAGCAACTTTGGGATGGTTTCTGAGTCCTTCTGACACACTCCTATCATTCTTTGAGTAACTTCCTTGATTTCTGGCACAAATAAGACATTCCAGACCCATCTTGTACTTTTCCTACCATCTCTGAGATCAATCATTTCTCCTAGGAGCCTTGGTTCCTTTCAGTGAAAAATAATATTTAGAAGCTACATTTTGAACATCAGAAGTGCTCATATTATTGTAGTTTCACTGATTCAGGCCTTCTTTGTGGTCTAAGGAATATATTTATGTACATACATACATTCACACACATTTGTATGTTTGCTTCTGAAGTTTTATATATATGTATGTATATATAATGCACATACATATAGACATATAACTATGTATGTATATATGTACACATGTGTGTGTGTGTATATATATATATATATATATATATATATATCCATGAGTTCATTTTGATACAATTTCAACCCAGTATCACAGTGTCCATCTTAATTTCCTCCTTTTCCATATCTGCAAGTCCATTCTCCAACAGTGAAAAACTAACTTTCTTGATCAATACATAACCCATATCTCAGCTCTACAGCTGTTCCCTCCTCATTACTGATGGTCTCCTGGCCCCAGTCCTTCTCCAACACTTCCTGCTGGACTGTGCCACTCTCTGCCATCAATATGGATGCCTTCTCACCCTTCTTGAGCTCTGATGTCCCCTTCTGTCACAGGGGAGACCCTGCCCTACCCCGGCCCACCTAGGGTTCAGACATCTACCTTGTTCTGCCTCACCTAACACATTTAGGACCAAATTGTTCAGGAAGGGAAAGAGAAGAGGATATAAAAAAAAGAAAAGGAAAAAAAAAGAACAAGGAGAAGTGAAGAAAAAAAAAGAAATAAATCAAGGAACTTGCAACAGCTATATTAAGTAGCACAGTGGTGTTGAGGCTGAGACAGGGCCTGAAGGCTGGGTTCCTATAGGCTCCACTGTTTATTTTTGTGTAAACCTGAGCAGCCTTCTTCATTGTATTAGGTAAAAAATGGATATGTTTCTGATTATTTGTAGATCCACATGTAGTTTTCATAAATAGTATAGAAAGTTCAATGTATCCTTTACCCAGTTTCTTCCAATGATAAAATCTTGTAACCCAAAATCAATATCACAATCAGGATGTTGACCTTGATACAGTCAAATACAGATCAAAATACAAGTCTCCTTCCTGTTGCCCTTTTATAGACACACTCAGTTCCTGTTGTCCCCATCCAGGTGGTTGTGTGTACCAATGGTTCCTTTGATTCCATGGAACATGATATGGACATACCACAGTTTATTGTCCAGTTGAAGGACATCTGTCTGTGTTTATTACAACTAAAACTGCTATAAATACTTATGAACATGTTTGTGTGTGAGTATAAGTGCTCATTTTTTATGAGATTAATGCCCAGGAGTGAAATTGCTTGATCATATCATAGTTCATGTAAGACTTTCAAAGAAACTGCCAAACTTTTCCAGAGTGGCTATGCCATTTTAGATTCCCACTAGCAATATATGAGAGATTCAGTTTCACTGCATCCTCATCAGCACTGAATATTGTCATTATTTTTTATATTAGACATTCTGGTAGATTTGTAGTGGTATTGCATTATAGTTAAAATGTTCATATCCCTAATGACTAGTGATGTTTAACATCTTTTGTGTGTTTATTTGTCATCCGTATATTTTCTTCAATAAAATATTTCTTCATAGCATTTACCTAAGTACAATCAGACCATTTCTTTTTTTATCACTGAGTTTTGAAAATGCTTTATGTATTCTAGATGCTAATCCTTTGTTGGTTATGTAGTTTGCAAATATCTTCTCCAACTGTTCTACTAGTCTTTTGATCCCTTTAACAAGTCTTTTACAGAAAAAAAGTATTAATTTGATAAAGTCCAGTTTATCCATTTTATTTTACATTTATGTATTATGCTTTGGGCATCAAGTCAAAGAACTCTTTGCCTAGCCCTAAATCCTGATGATATTTATCCTACATTTATTTCTAAAAGCCTTATACATTTACATTTTATATTTAAGTCTGTGAATCATTTTGAGTCAATTTTTAATCTTTTTTAAAAATTTTTGATTTAGTTGTTGATGGACCTTCATTTTATTCATATGTGGTGTTGAGAATTAAACCCAGTGCTTCACACATGCTAGGCAAGTGTTCTACCACTGAGCCACAACTCTACCCCTTGGATCAATTTTTATATAAGGCATGAGGTTGAGTTTGAGGTTCAGTATTTGGCCTGTGAATGCCCAATTATTTCAGTATCATTTGTTGAAAAGCCTATCAGTCCTTCCATTAAATTGCTTCTGTACCTTTGTCAAAATCAGTTTGGGCATATTTTTTTGTGGATCAATTTCTGAATCTCCACCATATTCTCCATGTAGAAAGTCTTACAATCAGGTAAACTGATATCTCCCATTTTATTCTTCTTTTTCAAAATTGCTGTAGCTATCCTAGTTACTTTGCCTTTCCATATGCTTTTTTAAATTTAACTACAAAAATATTGCTAAGACTTTGATAGGGGTTGAATTAAAGCCATGTCTCAGTTTGAGAAGAAATTGACATCCTTACTATGTATGAGTCTTGAAGTCCATGAACATAGTAAATTTCTCCTATTTAGTTTTTTTTTAATCAATGTTGTATAGTTGTCCTCAAAGTTCTGTTCATGTTTATTAGCTTTATGCCCAAGGTTTTTTCTTTTTTAGCAATAGTAAAAGATGTTTAATTTAGGTGTCCATATGTTTAATGCTAATATATAAAAATATAATTGATTTTATATGTTTATCTTATATGCTAAAACCTTGCTAAATTCTAACTTTACTAATTTATAAATTAGTTCCTGGAGGGTTTCTTAAACATTACTCAAGATTTTTGGTGTAGATTCTGAAAATGGAGACAGTTTTATTTCTTTCTTTCTAATCTCTTAGTCTTTTCTTTCTTTCTTTCTTTCTTTTTACCTTATTACACTAACTAAAAATTCCAATGCATGTTGAATAAGACATTGAAAGGAGATGTTGCTGGCTTATTCTCATCTTAGGAAGAAAGCATTCATTATTTCACAATTAGATATTATGTTACTAAGGTTTCTTTCTTTATAGATGAGTTTTATACAGTTGAGAATATCCCTCTATATTCCTTGAGAGTTTTTATTATGAAAAAGTGTTGCAATTTTTCAGATTTTTTTCCTATAACTGATATGATTTCTTTTCTTTAGCCTGCTAATATGGTGAATTACACTGATTTTCAAAGATTGAACTGTCTCAAATCCTTTCAAATAAATTATACTAGATTACAGCATATAATCCCATTTATAATTGTGTTGAATGTGTGTGTATAATTTTGCATGCATGTTTTTATTTTTGTAATGTCACCTGCATATATTTCAAACCACATCAGACAATATTATAATTCTTGATTTAACTGTTAAGCATAATTTAGAAAACTCAAGGAGAGAGAGAAATCCTATTGTATTCACCTATATTTTTGCTTACTGTGCTCTCTCTCCTTTCCAAAGTTCTAAATTTATTTCCTACTTTTATTGTTGACTTTCTGTTAAGGCAAATTGTGTTGGCCATTATTTTAGTTTAGGTTGACTCTGTTTGCTTTCTCATGTCCACAGCCTGTAGTTGTACTTAACAGCAGAAACATAGACTATTATGTCTACTCCATGTTTTCAAAAATGGAAGTCTAATCCTCTTTAAGGTTGGAAGCTGTCCATCTGCTTTTGGTCAGACTATAGTCACACATAGTTTTTTATGTCTCTGTACGTGCACATTTGATCGTGACTTTTTTATATTGTCAATTTAAATGGGTCAAGTACAGCCCTTGAGCAAAGGCTTAGCTTCTAGGAGAAAGAGAATCCAGAGACAAGAGGTCCCCTCACAGAAACTTTAAGGGAGGAGGATTTCACCCAAGTCAAAAGGAGATTCTCTCAGAGCACAGAACAGGGGAGAGAGAAGTGGAAATGATTAAATGTCATCCGGGAAAGTCCTCCATGAACCCCACATAATCCACCCGGTACATTAGTTCTTGATGCATTTCATGGACTTGTATACTAACAGGTGAAGATAAGCTTGCTGGGAAATGCAGTGAATGCAATTGTTATTACTGGTGTCCTGACTGAACAACGATATCCCCTTGACATTGCCGTCAACGAATCATTTAAAGACTATTTGAGGAAGAAGTATGAGCTCTTGTACTTGTCAAAAACCTTCCATTGATACTTTCTGGTAAAATCAATAAAGTGTCAGCATCAAAAACTTGCAGAACGAGTGTCAGCGTCCTGGAAGAAAATACAGAGACAATAGTGGAGCTCTCCTTACAAAATACCACATCGCCAATGCTGTGAATAGCACAGAGGACAACTGTGTGTGTGTGTGTGTGTGTAGATGACTGTGCTGTGAAAAAGTGATTCATAAAACTCAGACACTTATTGTGATACAGTTTCTTATTTATATATGCACAAGATTAATGTGTGATAACATTATGCTTGGATAAGTCCAGAGGAGCTCTTTCGAACAATATAAAACAAGAATTCTAAGTAACAAGATAACATCATACTGTTGTTCGATTTGCACTATGGTTTTCCCTAGCAGGACATAAGATAACGTGTATTTTACAACAACTAACATCTTTTTTAAAAAAAAAAAAAAAAAAAAAAAACATTTTAACCACTTTTTTGTTTGTACTCTGCATTCTTGGTATTTTCATGACTTAATTCTAGTCAAATACACATGTCATAAAAGTTACCCTTTTTGACCATTTTTAGGAGTACATCAGTGGCTTTAATACATTTGCACTTTTTCATCTTCCCACACTGAAACTCTGTACCCATTAAACAATAATTCCCTACTTACTCCTCCTGCAGCCCCTGAAACTACCATTCTTCTTTCTGTCTCTATGAATTTGACCACTCTTGGCATGCCACATATGTGAAATCATACAATAGTTGTCATTTGGTGCCTGATTGATTTCACTTAGTATAATGTGTTCAAGGATCTACCATGTTGTAGCATGTGCCATAATTTCCTTCCTATTTAATTTTGCATAAAATTCCATTGTATGTATTGTTTATCCATTCATCTACTGGCAGTCATTTGGGTAGCTTCTTTCTACCTTTTTGATATTGTGAACAGTGCTGCTATGCACCTAATGATACAAATATCTGTTTGAGTCCCTACTTTTAATTTCTTGGGGTAAATATTCAGAAATAGAGTTGCTGGATCATATCACCTTAGACTGAGTAAAATCCAATATTTAAAAATAACCTACCTCATAGGGTTGTAAATGAGTTAACAGACTTAAGTCATTTAAAACACTGCATGTTCCATAGTAACTCCTCTATGTATGCTAGTGATTTTTATTATTGAGTAACCAGAAATATTTTTTCTGGACCTTGGAAGAGAGGAAAAGTATACGTTTTTAAAAACTGTAAGTCACACATAGATGGTGATAGATGCTGATGGAACAGATGAAATTCCTCAAGGGTAGAAATAGAATGAGAAGAGAAGAGAATAAAGCTCAAAGCCATAGGTACATTGAGAAATAAGAAAGTGCTCTAGTGAAGAAGGTAGAGAAACAACCTTGCAAGGTACAGAGCAAGAGAACAAGACAGGAGGTGGAGTCCAAGCAAAGACCAGCAGAGTTTCAGAGCAGGGACAGTCATAATTCTGGAGGATAACGAAGTCCAGGATAGTGGGTCTTGGGAGAGATTTGAGGAGATAGAGACCAAGATCAGTGGCCCAGGAGAAATTAAGGAACTGGGAGATAGAGTGTTTATGGAGTCCTAAAGTGAAAACCAAAGCAACCTGCCACGGAGCAACTTGTGTAGATTGATACAGCAGGAGTGGTAGCCGTTTATTGTAGGACCGGAGGGGTATTTATACATTCCACACAGCTTATCTAATTAACATAAACTAGATACAGCAGTCAACCAATAAGAAATCTCCACACTCAATGGCTCGCTGGCGCCACCTCACAAACCACTCCCCCTGGCAAAATACCAGGCGCCATCCTGACTTGTTTACAGACTCTAACAGCAACCCAGGTTGGTGGCAGGAAATGAGATGGAGAGGAAGATAACAAAGAAGAATTCCAATCACTCTCCAAAAGCAGGGAGGGGAGTCACCTGAGGTTGGAAGATTGTTGCAAATAATGATGATGAGAGGTGACGGGATAATGTCATGATATATTTATAAATCCTCAAATTCTTAGGGGACAGATTTTTAAATGTGGTAGACTAAATGCACCGCAATGAGAAAAGACTGGCCTAACTTTCTGAGAGTCATTCATTTTGATACCAAATGAGTTTCCTGCCGAGTACAATCCTGATGCAGAATCATGGGTTAAATTGAAGTTTTATCCACATAAAAGTGTTAGGGCCCAGCGCAGTGGCCATCCCAGTGGCTGAGGGAGGCTGAGGCTTGAGGATCACGAGTTCAAAGCCAGCCTCAGCAAAAGCAAGGCGCTAAGCAACTCAGTGAGACCCCGTCTCTAAATAAAATACAAACTAGGGCTGGGGATATGGCTCAGGGGTTGAGTGCTCCTGAGTTCAATCTCCAGTACCAAAAAGGGGGGAAAAAGTGTTTGGATATATCAAAATGTCATATAATTAATATCTTGAACTATTTCCTGGGTAAATATGGAACTCAACAAATATCTCAGTAATGCAAAGAAATCTATGGCCATTAGAAATGCCTAGCTGTATGAAGGTATATCTGAATAAGGAGTAATAATGCCAGATGATGGCAGATTGACTTGATGGCTGATATATTAAATCACAGAAAAGGAGATAAAGACAGGATTTGAAAGTCTAGGACCATCATACTTACATAATATTTCCTGGCCTCTACGAAAAATTGAATCACAGTGAGCTGATAGGGAGGTTGCAAGTGAGGTGGGTTTTTCACAAATTAACTCCAAACAGCAAAGCTAACTAAGCAAAACTCAAGTTCAGAAATGGTCTCTTGGCTCAGGTTTCAATAAAGAAAGAAATGGCAGTGGGTTCATCCTTCCCTTGTAAGCCAAAGATAGACACGTTGTCCTGATTATTTCCAGAAGTGCACAAAACAGGGTGTTTGTATGAAGGTGCTCATGATCAATAAATGGGGAGGGAGTGGCCATGAGAATGGAGGAAAATTAAATTATGAACTGAGGACCAAAGAAATAATCTGAAGAAATCCATTATTGATGAGAATAATCACAAACCACTCAAAGCAAATTAAGAGATGGGGCTAAATAGTTGAATGCTCTCTGTGGGACAGCCCCAGCTATGGGACAAGCTTCAGGCTGGTGACTTTCGGGAAAGTCTAACCACCACATGTCTTTGTCATCAAGGGAAAGGTCGTCAACGGCCTCTCCAGAAAGAAAGTTGCACAGGAAATAAAAGTTGAAAACGACATTCCATGTAGTAAATGAATATTGAGGAAGAGCCATTAATGGCACATATTTCAAGCATTATAGGAAGAGACTCAGAGTGGGAGACTTCTTTCTCCTACAAGAGTCATAAAGCAGCCACTAAAAAATAATTATTGGTCACACGGAAATGAAAGCACTTTTACTATTAATTTCTTTTTTGAAAGAGAAAGGAAGACAGAGCATTCAACTCCTGCGCTTTTAAAGTAACATTGAATTCAATAAGTACAAGAACTAAGAACAAGGTTTTTCAACAGGCTGTATTATGGCCAACTGGTGGGGGGTGGGCGTAGAGGAGAGAGAGACAGGGAAAGGAAAGAAAGAGAAAATAAGATGACCATATTCAGTTATGACTTTTTCTCCTAGACTCTGGAACCCTGCTCGGCACCACATGAATATCCACCCCTAATTCCACCAACAACCTCATTCCCTCCTCTTGCAGCCCCCCATGTGTGTGTGTATAAAAGAAAGTTACTCCAAGCCTTCCTCCTGGGCCTTCAGCTCCCACATGACCCTCACCACCTAACACTGAGCAACCATCACTGCTTTTTGTTTTCCTGAGAAATTCCAAGGGGTTAAGCTTAACCAGCCCGGTGTTTAAGCCTCCTGAGCTCATTGTATTCTTGCCTCTTCACTAAACCTTCCTGTTTTCTCCATCCTGGGAAAAATGGTACACTAATATCCCATGTGATAGTATTAAGAGGTGGGGCCTTTTGACTCTGTCCTCATCATTGAAAATGGTGTCCTTACAAAGGGAGGTGCCATGTCCCCTTCCCCTTCCGTGATGTAAGAGCACAGCAAAACCACTCTATCTAGCCAAGGGAGGTAGCACACGCCTGTCATCTCAGCAACTTGGAAAGCTGAGGCAAGAGAATCACAAGTTCAAGACCAGCCTCAGCAACTCAGAGAGGCCCTAAGCAACTTAGCAAGACCCTGTCTCAATAAATAAATAAATAACACCACTCCATCTAGCCAGCAAAGCAGCCCTTACCCAATACCATATCTTGACACCAAGATCTTGGATTTCCCAGCCTCCAGAACTGTGAGAAGTTACCTGGTCTAAGGCATTTTGTTATAGCAGCCCACATGGACTAAGATACAATCATAAGGTAAAACATTGTAGGATATTTTTAGTATATAAAAATGCTTTCACATACATCATTTCCCTTAAATTTTCACAGCCACTCTATGAAATAGAAATGCTTTGCTAGTTTTAAGTCTGTGAGAGGGGAAAGGTGACTCACCAATGCTCACACAAGTAATGGCAGAATAAGAACTCGAAATCAATCAAGACTCCTCGTCTCAGGCCTGGCCCACAGTTGGCAGCTCCTCCGAGGAGAGCTTAGCTATTAGATTTTACAGCCCTTCCAGGGACCTGGCAGGTTGAGGTGTTAGGTCACTTCCTACCAAGGGTGTGTTACCCATCAACCCCAGAGGCCTTATGAAGACAACCATTCTCCACAGGGGCCATGTCTTGAATAAGGCTGAGAAGGGCTGACCAGCCATCCCAGTCTGCCTGGTGCTGTTCTGGTGTTCGAATCCCCAGTCCTGAGCAAACAGGAATGGCCAGTCACCTTAGGAAAGGGCTGATGGGCTTCCCACGCTCTGCCTTTCCCTCGTTCTGTTTTAGAGTCACTCAATACACGTTGCCGAGTCCCGACTAAAGGCAAGGGCTCCAGGCCAAGCATTGGTACACAGAGCTGAACAAACCGTGTCCCTGCCCTCAAGGCGCTTGCAGTCTTAGGAGGGGAAGATGCTTCATGTTCAGCTGAGCACACTGCCGAGTGGGATTTTTAGAAGCTTGACTATTACAACAGTCAAAGGAAGAGACAGTTTCAGGAAACAGAGGGTGACCAGCAGAATCCAGGGCTTGAGGGAACACCCAGAAGGACAAAGACTGAGATGAATAAACCAGATTGGGAGCCTAGAATTAGAGATTAGCAGAGAGTGAAGACAGCCCCCAGGGTCATCCTCCCACGCGTCAGCCAGAGGATTTCTCCTCCAGGTCAGGAATGAGTTAGCTGGTGCCAGACAGGCTCTCCACCATGAACAAGTGGAAGAATGGGCGTGGGGGTGAATGAATATTAGACATTGGGCACATTGCTTATGTGTCTGAAACTCCACCTGAAATGGCTGGAGCAGCATCTCTCTCCACGTGGCCTCTCACCTGGAAAGCTTGGGCTTCCTCACAATGTGGAGGTCCCAGGCAACCAGACTTCTTTCATGGAATCTAATTTCCCAAGGAAGGAAGCAGGAGCTCTCAGAAGCCCCAGATAGCACGTCCACCACGTTCTGTAGCAAGCCAACCCCGACTCCAAGAGAAGGAAAACAAATCATATTTCTTTGTTTTTTTTAAGTCCTAGTTGCCATATTTTTATTGATTTATATACTTTTTGATTTTTATGTATTCTTTTTAGTTATACATGGCAGTAGAATGTACTTTGACATATCCTACCTGCATGGAGTATAACTTCCCATTGTTGTGGTTGTACATGATGTGGGGTTACACTGGTTGTGTATTCATATAAGAACATAGAAAAGTGATGGATGTCCGATTCATTCCACTGTCTTTCCCATTCCCAGTCCCCTCCCAGCATTCTCCTCTGTCCAATCGGGTCAACCTCCACTCCCCCATCACCCCCCATTTATTGTGAGTCAGCATCCACATATCAGAGAGAGCATTTGGACTTTGGTTTTGGGAGGATTGACTTATTTCACTTACCGTGATAGTCTCCAGTTCCATCTATTTACTGGCAAATGCCATAATTTCATTCTGCTTTAAATCAGAATTCTTGATGTGTGGGACAACATGCATGTAGAAAGAGGTGAACTATCAGGTACCATTTTTGGAGGGCAGCTACCATGAAGGCTTAAAAGGGAACAGTTCAAAATGTTAGAAAAGGCCAAGGTGAAGTTGAGGCACCCCAGTGACCCCATAAAGCATCATGGAGAGTATTGTTCTCAAACCTGAGAGGTCAGGAAACTGAAGGGGTTGTTGATTAGTAAGAGCGCTTGAGTTCCGGTGGCTGCAGGCATGATGTGGGGTGCTGATGCTGACCCCATTGAGGACGTGCACTCTGCAACAGGCGACGGTGCCTCTCCAGAGGTGGCACAAGTGGGTGCTGGACTTCAGAAGAGAAGGTAGCACAACCACTGCCTGAAGTTGGCAGAGTCCAGACATGGGACCTCCTCTCCGCAGTCCAGGAGCAAGAAGAGTGACCGCCGTTGCAGAAGGTTGGTAAGAGAATGGTGTCAGGAACAAAATCCAGGTTTCAGTTAAATGGAAAAAACGAGGAGACCAGATTAAAAATACAAAGGCGCTTGAGGGATTTCCCCACGGGGAACGGCAAATGGCAGAAAGATGCAGTTGGGTAAAAGGTAGTCCTGAAATCCCGCTAATGGATGTGGGAATAGAGATTTGCTGCAGAGCTGTGTTCAGAGCGAGTTAGAGGGCTATCAGGATGGAAGAAATTGAATATTAACAAGTAGAAGGAAATGTGGCTCATTCTTGCGTTCATTCATTCATGTTGGTGTCAGGACTTTAAACCGCCATTGCTTCTGAGGTTAGAGCCACCCCTTCATGTCCTCAGCCTCCTTTAGGTTAATAATGAGGGTGGCAGTCAGGGTTGGGGTCAGGGAGGAAGAATGGGAGACCTGGAGGTGCTATTTCAGTGAACACTCAGAAAGCTCAATAGCAGAAGCCCAAGTGATGGCATCAGGCTATCCATCATGTCTAACGTTCCAAACACCCGTTTTCCCCTCCAAGGAAAAGGAAATCAGCATTTAGTGTATTAAATCTAGTCAATTATTTAAAGGTGCATGCTCTCTCCATGAAGGAGGCAGGCATAAGAAGTAAAATATTCTGTGACATTTGAGTGGACTAAAAGAAAACAGAACGAACGTAACGTCATGCCAAAGGTATTTGTTGTTGTTGTTACACACCTTGAGCCAAAGGATTGCAAGGTATTTTACACACAAGGTGCTCACTCTTCTTCTGCAAGACTGGAAACGCGACTGCCAACCCGGCACTCCCCGTGCCCCCCACTTTCCATCAAGGAACACACGGACCAAATTTTAATTTTTTGTTCCTGCTCCAGGGATATATTAAGTTTGGAAAGGAAAGTATACGGTATTGTTCATTAGGGGGAAAAATTAGAGACGGTGATGAAATAGGGTGGTTGCCATCTGAACTGAATTAAATATTTTCTTGTTTATTTTCTTTTGTGTTTTTTTGCTCTTCCCTCTGAAGGGGCAAAATACTCCAATGGAACTTGTTACTCAATGAGAACAATCCATTCATAGTGTTGAAGAAAAGAACATAGGAGCATTGTCTGTTTGATCTGTGCTGAGTGGTGTTCTGCCTTTGAGCTGGCAGAGAGGTGAGCCGGACTCTGGGTTTTCAGCACACATCAGTGACAGAGGCCTCCCTCTCCTCTGAACCCAACACCCTGGGCCTGGAGGAGGGCAGCTCTGGTCTCTTGGGTGGGCTGTGGCTACCAGGGAGGCTTGGGAACATTCCTTCTCCTCTCTGTACTAACTAAAATAAGACATAATAAATTGAGACATCTGCCAAGCTTTCTTGCCTAACACATAAGTCCGAGCAGAAAGCCATCTGGCGTCTGCCCAGTTTCTGCAAGGCACAGAAATGACTTGCTTAAGATAATCCAGTCATAAGCAGCTGAAGAAAATCATTTACGCCTATACAGCAACTTCCCCTGGGCATAGGCTCCTTCCTTTCCTGGACAAAGGTAACTCACTCCCCACCCTCACGCAGTGCTCCAGGCCAAAGCCAAGTTTAAAAATCAATGTCCCACATCTTTCTTTTTCTTTTTATAATGTTTCAGTAAAATTAATTTCTCCCTCTCATTCCTTAGATCCAAGGAATTGCTTACACAACAGGACACAAGAATTGCGAGTGGTGGCTCTCATTTTCGTCTGCATTTTGCTAATGATTTTTTTTTTTTTTTGCATGGTCCCTGGAGCATCTGATACTTACCATACTTCCCTGCAACCTCTTAGTTCAAGTCCAGGCCTTTTACGCCAAACCAATCCATTACACTTTCTTTCTGGAGCCAAGAGTGGTGGACATTTGTTTTTTGGCTGCTCGGTGTCCACACACCGTACTTCCTGTAACTGCAGTCAGGGAGCTCCATCTATTCATTCTTGGTCCCTCCGGCTCAGGGGCATCACTTGGCCCAGGCCTGTGATGGTCTGTGCATCATCACACTCTCCCGGGCACTGCAGCTGGGCCAAAGGTCAGTGAATGATCCATCCAGAGCCAAGTCACAGAGAGACCCAGGAGAAACTTCTGAGAAAGAGCCTCCCTTTCTCCTCATGCTAAGTTTGAGAGAGCAGAGAGGTTGGGGCTTCTCCGCTACTTTCTATATAGCAAAGCCTGTGGTGGGAGCTCCCCAGCAGGAGTTGCTGAGAAAGAAAGCAACCGAGACCTGAAGATGCCATTGAAGCTCAAAATCTAGGAAGTTCTGAAGCAAGTCACTTCCTGGGCTTTTCTAAGACGCTTCCTTTTTTCCTTAAGAGATAATGTTGTAACATGCTATAGTTTGGGCCTAGGATGTTCCCCAAAGACTCATGTGTTGAACTGTAGTCCCCAGAGTGGCACTATTGGGAGGTGGTGGAAGATTAAAGAGGTGGGGCCTAATGGGAGGTCTTCAGGTCATTGGGGGTGTGCCCCTGAAAGGGATTGTGGGGCCTTTCTCTTTTCTTCTTTCTCATTTCCCCATCATCAGGTGAGAAGTTTTGCTCCACAACATGCCTCCACCATTGAGTGCCATGATAGCCCCCAAATAATGGACTCAAACTTCCAAAGTTGTGAATCAAAGTGAACCTTTTCTCTTTATAAGTTAATTATCTCTGATATTTGTTATAGTAACAGAGAGCTGACTAACACACAATCAAACCAGTCAGGAGTATTACTCCAGTTCTAGGCACTTGTTTGCAGGATGTCTGCTATATTTATAAGCTCTTTCTTTTCTTTGCTGAAATGGTCTTACTCTTGTTCTCTCCAATACATGTCAACTGGTAAGGACTCCTCATTTTGTTGAAGCCATGCTCACTAATTCTGGGCATTTCAAAGTTGAAACCTAAGTTTTTCACACTTTTACAGAATTTTCTGTATCTTTCCTTTCATTTCATTTATTTGTGATAATTCAGCAATAATTTAAAAAAAAAATTTTCTGGGCACTGGGGATTGAAATGAGTGTGCTATAGCATTGAACTACATCCCCAGCTTTTTTTCCTTTTCTCTTGTGTGAGACAAGGTCTAGCTAAGTTGCTGAGGACCTTGGTAAGTTGCTGAGGCTGGTCTGGAACTTGCAATCTTTCTGCCTCAGCCTCCCAAGTTGCTGGAATTATAGGCAAACACCGCTGTGCCTGGCAGTCTTTTCCTTTTTTTTTTTTTTTTCCTTCAGTACTGGGAATTGAATGCAGAGCCTTATGCATGCTAGGCAAGTGCTCTATCCCTGAGCTACATCCAGTCCCAGCAATGACTTCTTGAGGGATCAGTATGTGCTTTTAAAAGGCATGAGGGGTGCCAAGTCTCAGCCTCAGCAAACATGCATGATTTCAGAACAAGGCATGTGCTCCAGGATAGGAGAGGGTAAAAAGGGATGCAGAACTCAGAGCAGGAGCTGAGGGGAAGGACTGGGGACTCCCAGGATGCCTCTGGCCTTTTTAAATCTTCCATAAGTTTCAACATTGGCACAAGACAGTATTTTTCTCCTTTCCTCATGCTCACTTTTAAATATCATTATATATTGGAAGATGAAGATTTTAAAATAGGATAAACATCCCAGGTGCAAATTCATTCAACATGGGACCAATATTTATGAGTATCTGCTGTGTGCCTGGCACTTTCTGGGCCCCAGGGACAGAGAGTACAATGTCACAGAACTTACATTCTAGTGAGATAGAGAGGATACAATGTGCACAACATAAATAAACAGGATGCCAGATGCTGCAGAAAGGAGAGATGATTGGCCGGAGAGGTGGTATGAGGTTGTCTTAGATACCGTGATGAGAGAAAAGCTCTCCGTGTGTAGGAATGTGGATTAAGTGAGGTTGAACATTGTGTGGCCATCTGGGGGAAGACCATTCTAGCAGAAGGAACAATAAATGCAAAGGCCCTGAGAGGGCCCCCTTCTCCCCCAGGGATGGTAGGTAGACACAGGGCCTGTGACACTGTGGGGCACCCATGAACATGTTTTAATTTCCTTTAAAATCAGAAGGAAAAGCCAGGTGTGGGGCCTCATGCCTGTAATCCCAGAGATAGAGTCTGAAGCAGGAGGATCACAAGTTCAAAGCCAGCCTTAGCAACTTAGCGAGGCCCTAAGCAATTTAGCAAGAACTAATCTCAAAATAAAAAATAAAAAGGGCTGGGTATGTGGCTCCATGTTTAAGCACCCCTGGGTCCAATCAATAATAATAATAATAATAATAATACCCAGAAGGAAGGAAGGAATTTTCAAAGGAATTGTTTTAACATATAGTACTTACATATTTATTTTTGTACCAAAGCTGTCATAGAATATAATTTCAAGTTTTTTTGAGTGAAAAAACAGGATCATGAAAGTCGCCATGTACCCCTGGGCATTGTAACAGGAAGGAACTGGGCTTGTTGGAAGACAAGCTGGACTCTGACCAGAGGAGTAAGAGCAGAGGGTGGGTGGCAGGAAGTGAGTCCAGAGACGTAGGCAGGGACACCGGCAGGTAGAGTCCCTGGGCTGTTTGGGGAGTAGGTAGCTGGAAACGAAAGGGAGGCAATGGAGAAACTGAAGTGCTCAGGATTTTTGACACTGCTAACGTCCACAATTGGGACATTGAACATTTCTGGCCACTCCAAGAAAAGGGCTTCTATTGACTTTTGCATTTTTCAGCAGTTTAAATGAATGACTTCTCGTGGGTGCCAACTCCCACCTGAATCTTGACATCGGCTTCTGCTGCATCTCAGCTTGATCTTTTCCTTATGACCTTCTACCCTCTCCACTGTGGGCTAGAACAGAGACTTAGAGGGATGGGGAGGCACTTTGCAATATCCAAATGCCATAAAAATAGGGAGAGTTGTTATTATAGTTAATAATGGGTAATAATACTTCTCCCATGGATGGACTTTGGCTTAGAGACAAATGACCTTCTTTTCTTGTTGGGGGGGGGGTGGAGTGGTGGGGGGTGACTCACCTGCCTTGTGTCCATACTTAGCATAATCAGGCATCTCTCAGTCACAATCAATATTCAGGAAGGGTTTGTCACATTGTGTTGTGAACTCAGAGAGTTTCTGATGCTGCTTGTTGCTGCTCATTTAATACCAGTAATATTTTGAGCTCCTCACCCAGAAGGTCTAAGCCACTTGCACATCACCCCTCTGCTGTCCTGCATCCTGTTGAGACAATTGAGGTTATCTCTTATTCTTCATGGTGCATGTTCATATTCAACATGACCTGGTGGACGTGGAGCCTCAGCCAGCAAGCTGGGAACTCCCAGCATCCCCCAGAACTTTCAAGGTCCTTTGTAAAGCCAGCTGTTTGAGCAAGGAAACCTTTTTTCCGCCTCTCTTCTTAGAAGGAAATAAGTTAGGATGCCTTAAAGTCTGTGAGGGCAAAAGGGCTCATGGATTTTGTCGGAGCTTCTTTAGGAAGTCACTTTTTATTACATTCCCCTGTATGGGCAAATACCAAATTAAAAATAATATAAAAGGGCCCCTGTGTTTTAGGGTTAGGAAGGGCTTTACAGGAAGGAGAACAATTGGTTTTAACAATACCTAAGGGAAAGAGGAACTCTATTGGAATGACTGACGTCCCCCAAATTCAAACTTCTAAGGCTACATCTACTTTTCCAAAGTAAATATGTCCGGAAAGGTGGTAGAAAATATGTAGAGAAAAAAAAAATGTTTTTCCTTTAGTATCTTTAAGTGTCTCCTTGTTGCACCTAAGGTCTGACTTCCTAAGTTTACAACTTTCAGATGGAAAAGTTCATGGTTGAAATAGAAAGCACTGTTTGGGGGGACTTTTCAACCTTAGGTTAATTTTCAGTGGAAATTCAAATCTAACCAGAAAGAAATTTAAGTATTGCTTATAGATTCACTTTGAAGGCCCAGATCAGGGTGTAACAGGTGTCTCCTTTCTTCTGCTTCATTTCTCTGCAGTCATCTATTGATTGCAAATAAGTGGGTGCTATAGTTTGGATTTGGAATGTCTCCCAATGTGTTAAAGGGTTGGTCTCCAGTGCGGCACTACTAGGAGGTGGAGCCTAGGGGGAGGTCTTTAGGTCATTGGAGGTGTGGCCTCAAGAAGGATTGTGGGTTCCCATATTTTCCTCTTCCTTTCTTTTGTGTCCTGGCCATGAGGTGAACAATTGTGCTCCTCCACCTGTGCTTCCACCATGATGCACTGCTTGCCACAGGCCCAAAGCAACAAGGCCAATCCCTCATGGACTAGAACCTCCAAAACTACGAGATAAAATTAACCTTTTCTCTTTAAAAATGGACTATCTCAGGTATTTGTTAAAGCCAGTGGACGCTGCCATACTAATGATGATAGAATCACAAGAGAAAATGGGATAAAAGCTGAAACTCTTTAGACTGTGTGGTTGGAGATAACCTCCCAGAAGTCCAGTATTCAGAGAGGGGGTGGCCATCTACCTGCCCTTTACCCGTGCACTGTGTCTGGCCTGATGCAGACTGGAGGTTTCCAGAGGAGAGCAGCAAGGGTCCCAGAGAGAAAGCCAAACAGTCCTGGAGCTGCCCTGGGACAATATTTGGAGAGTAGTTATGAAGGGAGCAGACCTACACTCTTGAGCTTCAGAAGAAAGAATAAAAAGCAGAGGGTGAGGATGCTAGATTGCTTTTGCCTAGTTTTCATTATGATAAAATACATGATCACCTAAAAATGAACATTTAAATCACTTTAGGTGTCTTCAGTGGCACTAGATGTATTTACATTGTTATATACCATGCACCTCCAGAACTTTCTCATTGTCCCAAACGGAAACTCCATACCCACTGAAAACTAACCCTCAATTCTCCCCCTCTCCCAGCTCCTGGCAACCACCATTCTACTCTGTCTATATATAAATTTGACCACTCAAGTGAACCTCATATAAGTGAACCCATACAATATTCGTCTTACACTTGGCGTAATGACTTTAAGGTCCATGTCTGTAGTGCATGAGAGTATTCCTTTACTTCTTAAGGCTGAACAATATTGCACTGCATGTATATACTGCATTTTGTTTATCCGTTTATCTATTAATCAATGAATATTGACTTGTTTCCATATTTCAGTAACTGAATAATATTTCTGTGAACATTGGTTTGTAAATATTGGTGTCCCTGCTTTTGGTTCTTTTGGATATATACTTAAAAATAGCATTGCTAGATCATGTGATAATTATGTATTTTATTTAATTTTTTGAGGAATTACCATACTGTTTTCTACTTTACGTTTGTACTAGCAATGCACAAGGATTGTCACTTTTCCGCACCTTTGCCACACTTTACTTGTTTTGTGGGGGGAAGTACTGGGGATTGAACCAGGAAGGCTTAACCACTGAACCAGAACTCCAGCCTTTTTATTTCTTTTTATTTTGAGACAGGGTCTTACTGAGTGGCTTAGGGTTGCTGAGGCTGGCCTTGAACTTGTGATCCTCCTGCCTCAGCTTCCTGAGCTGCTGGGATTACAGGTGTGCATCACCACCCCTGGCTATCACACTTAACTTTTAAAATAGCCAACCTAAAGGGCGAAAAAGGAAAATGCAAGGTTTTGACTTTAAGAAAGAATAGTCTCACAATAAGATCTGTCCTATTAGGTTCTGCTTCATTAAAGCTTACTTTAGACAGGTACTAACTCACTTCTAAAACGGAAGTCTATGAATCTGTTGCACAATGTCATTTATTTATTTGATTTGTCTGTTTTTTTTTTTTTGGTGTGATGTGTGTAAGATAAGAACAATGTATGGATCATAGTGATTTGTTGGGACTTAATGTGCATATAGAGGGGTGATCACAAACTAATGACCCACAGATTAACCAACAAAATATGTCCCCAAACTTGGTGACTTCTCAATAAACTTTGGATACCCTGCCTCGTGAGAGATGGGAAGACACGGCAGTAGAGGATCCATGATCTCTGGAGTGGAGATCCGTGTTGTGCTGGCATTGCTCAACTTAAGAGTGTGTCACCAATGCCACTCCAGCCCCAGTAGTCCACTGGGTAGACAAGCTTCACAGTTATGAACCAAGGATGAATTAAATGACTTATTTACTAAAAGACCTTTCAATAAGATACAAGTTCTCTGACTAAAGTATCTGAAATAGGAAGACGTTATTACATTTGTTGGTATTTTCAATATTAATATGTTAGATTGTTTTGTTTTAAAGTAACTGGTCAAATCTAAGGTATTAGTTACCTTAGAACTTTAAAAAAATATCAAAAGACACCATGTTTTGTCATTATGATATTTGTTCCATGAGAATATGGACCATGACTCTTTTATCATACCATATGCCCAAAGTGTAAGTGGGGTAAGGTAATACTATCCATTACTATGCACATATTATTATGTTGTTATTTTTAAGTATCCAGTGTGCTTTGTGTTGACTTGAATGCAGTCATCCAGCACAGTAAGTAACAAGGTGACACAGGCACTTAAAATAGTATGTGATTAAAACCATTCGTTCAAAACTCATTGAGACAATTAGACTTATTTTGTGACTTATAACTTTCAAGGGTAAGAATCCCAGATTGGGTTAAACAATATCAAAATTTAGATATATGGGCTTCGTTTTGTTTGGGGGTAAAAATTACTTTCTAAATTTAGAGAAGTCCTACTTTATAAAATGTGCTCTGGTTTTGATCTCTCACCCTCTCCCTCACTCTCTCCCTTCATTTCTCTGGTCTACCTGTTTGTTTTGGACGGAAGTGCTGCAGAGGAAGGGGTAGTCCTCATTCAGAACTCTATTTCTCCGTAGGACTATAACACAGACTTGAAAGTAATCCACTGTGGGTTATGATTTATGATAGATGAATGCCAAATAATTCTAGGTCATTTATTTTGTTTCAGGCACAACAATAGGGATGGGAAGGGAGAATAGGTTGGTTTAAAACAAATCAAATCACGAAAACCTCAATAAATGTTTTATAACTGAAATTTATAACTGAATGAATGCCACAATGCCTAAAATTCCTGTTGTGAAAGTCACCGCTGTGGGATAAAGCATAGGGAGTCCAGAAAGCAGAGGTAATATATTCAAACTTTTCCTCTAGTAGCCAAAGAAAATGAAAATATATGCCCTGGGGATCTGGGGTTACAGCCAGAAGAGGTTCCCAGGCAAAATTTCTTTGAACCTGCATCTTGACTCAAAGTTCATGCAGAGCTTGGACCCTGTGGCATAGTCCATGCCACCAAGGAGCAAGAGCAGCAGACTGGTTACTGTGCCTAGGGATGCAACTAAATCCCACTCGCTATAATTTGGATCTTGAATATTTTCCAGAGGTCCACATGTTAAAGGTTTTGTCCCCAGGATGGTGCTATCAGAACCTTTAAAAAGTGCAACCTAGTGGGTGGTTAAATCATTGGAGATGTGCTCTCCAAGGGGATTAGGGGCCTTTTGACTTCTTCCTTCTTTGCTCCCTAGTTTGTGAAATAAGTGTTTTTCCTCTGCCACACAGTCTGGTTGTGATGTGCTGCTTTGCCATAGGTCTAAAGAAACAGACCAATCCATCATGGACCGGAAGCTCCAGATTTGTGAGCTAAAATAATTTTTTCCTCTTTATAATTTAATTATATCAAGTATGTTCTTATAGTGATAGAAAGTTGACTAACACTCCACTTCAACCAGATATAGAATAAGTCCAATACTGTCATCATCTTCAACTTTGGTAAGAAAAACCAAGCGTATGGAATATCCATACAAGCCCTTAATAATAGCTTGCTTTAAATTATTTGCAAATTAAATTGCTTAACTCACCCCCAACAAATAAATGTCTGAGCAAAAGGAACATGCCAGAAAGATGGTCATACTTATTCTATGATGGCTTATACTTTCTGGGTATTTCATATGTATTCTTGAGAGAAAAACATGATAACAAATCATTGATACTGCTGAAGACACTGGCATTGAATAATTTGCTTATTGTTGCTTTAAAAATTTTTCTTTAAAAGATAATACATAGGGCCTGGGATTGTGGCTCGGCGGTAGAATTCTCGCCTAGTAGGGGGGAGGCCCTGGGTTCGATCCTCAGCACCACATAAAAATAAATAAATAAAAAGATATTGTGTCCAGTTACAACCAAAAAATAAATATAAAAAAGAGATAATACATAAACATGTTTCACTGTCAAAAACTTGGAAAGTAAAAGAAAAAAATGAACAACTCTCATTATCCCATTGGTTGTTGTTTGGGGACAATAAAAGCCTGAGGAGACATTGGGAAGGGTTAAAAAAAAAGTTATATTCTGAAAGAAAAAGATCGTGGGCCCATCCTTCAGGAGAGGGAAGATTTGCATGGAACACCACAGCGGGTATTTCTGGGTGCTAAAAAGAACAATCCTGAAGAGAGAGAAAACAGGGACCTAATATGTTAGAAGCAGAGATGAGAGAGCAGACAGAGGAAAGACCAAGAAAGGGGTTCCAGAGATCAATGCTGCCCACTCGGGCAGTTAGACTAAGGTTGCCTGGAATTGGCTCAGTACATGGAACTGAGGTGGTCCTGGATCTTGGGGGACCAAGGTTTACCTTTGGGCAACTGATTCTGTCAGATCATTTTCCCTCTTGAACATCTACTAATGATGTGCTTGGTATGAGGTCTTCCATCGTCTTGTCCTCTGCTCAGAGTTCCCAGCTTGCCTGGAGAACTTCTGCAGCTTAAAGTTTAAAAAATAAATCATCTCAGTTTTAGGGGAAATAACAAAGAAAAGTTAACTAAAAATAATCCATAAAATTCTATAAACACTACAGGGTCAGGGATAATATCTCTTTTTCATCATCATGGTATTCCCAGTGGCTTCTATAGAGTATGGCACATAGTAGGTGTTCATTAAATATTTAGTGAATGAATGTAAAGGCTTTTTATCAGTCTAGGGGCAAGTAGAGAGATGAGTTCACCCCAGATGAGACGCCTTTAGTGAATGGATCCCTTACAGAGAGGTAAGTAAGGTTAACTGAGCTGGTGAGGCTTCCAGCAACAGTGAAGGGCCATGACCATCCCTAGAGCTGAAGGGACAGGGAACAAAATCATGTATCTCAAGTCCAGTGAGGCTGAAGCTGTATTATGGAGGTGCAGAATTACAGCCAGGGCCAAGGTAGCCAACAGGGAGGAAGACAGGGAGGAAAAACTATCCCAATCCTTCACCCTCATTTCCCTCTTATAAGTACCTCTTGTTGGTCGAGCCCAACTGTACCTGAAGCCAGCCAAGGAGCTTGGGGGGCACAGTTCCTAGAGCACAGAATGGAGCCGAGGAGTGGGGAGAGTTGGGGGCCAGCACAAGGCTGCCTCACTCAAGCACAGGGAATTCAGCCCTGTCTCTACAGATCTGCTTCCTGGTCGCTCTCAGAGACGGTTTGCTCTCTTTAATAACATAACAGTTATCGAGGCGGGGACTCTTACTTGACTTTCAGGGAACTGGGAACAAGATTTCCTGGCGAGAGTTCTCAGGCCCCAGGGCTTACTCCTTCCCTAGCACACAAAAGCTGGAGACAAGGTCTTCAGGCTTGACTCCAGCCCCTCTGTCCCTCTGGCTTCTGCCTGATTGACGTAGGAAGATCACTGGGACTCAAGTAGAATGCTAGTCATCTAATTGAGATGTCAATAACCCCCAAGTGAAAGTAGGCTAATTAAACAGTCTTGAGCAATTCCTTGCCTCAGTTTCCCCAGTCCTAAAGTGAAGAAAGAAATCCAGAGAGTTGACTGGAGGATGAATTAGCCTTCGCTGACACAGTTGTATGATATTTTTTTCCCTGTATTTTACTATAGGTAATTATGTGACGCTCGGACACTAGTACTACAAAACAAGACACATATATTATGCAAAAGTCACAGTAAAGCTTCCCCTGGACATCATACTAAGAAGCAAACTCTCCAAGGAGCTGGAATATGTTTAAAAAAAAAAAAAGCAGTCATCAACCTAACCTTTCTCTAAAACAACAAACAACCTGGCACAAATGGAGCTTGAATCTCCTGGGGTACCAATTTCTAGAGGCATGACCTTTGGAAATTAAGTAATTCCTTGCAATGCCTGTTGTCTGTTTGGGGGGATGTCTTTAGTAAGAACTGTATGGCAGTCACTGCTCTGTGCTCTGTGAGAATACTCTGTGTGCCAAAGGAGCTTTGGTCTCCAGCCTCTTCCCAGCACGTACCCATGGAGCTCCTCCATTGCAGCTAACTCCATACTAACCGGTTGGTGGGTTCGCTGGGCTTTGTGTACCCAGAAGACACTTGTTGAACCAGTTGTGCTTAAGATCCCAGGACAAGGATATGTATTGTAGTTGATCCCTCCTGTTCCTTCCTGTTGTTTCAAGACATTTGTAAGAATCATTTTTTTGTCCTGAACATTACATGAAATTCTATTGGTCCCCTTGTCCCTCAGATATAGATTCCTGAGTGTAACATAAAGGTGGAGGAGGTTTCAGAAGCTATTTTCACGAGAGCACCCATCTTTCCAAAGTGCAAATGGCCTGTTGACCTGCCATGGAGGAGCTGGGCTGGACTGGTGACTTGTGGTTTGTGCTTTAAGGGTAGGAGATTTTTCACCAATGCATTGTAGCTATGAATCCCCGGGAAGACTTTCCAAGAACATTGACCAAAAGCTGAGTGTCTGAGGCTAACAATGAAATGGGATCTGAATGTGGCTTCATAAGCACTTTTTTCATTAAACACTTTGTTTTTATAGTACTGTTCCTCAAAGTGTTAAAAATCATTTTATTTTGAAATGTCTGCAAGTTTTCCATTCAGAGGATTTAATACATCCTCTCCCCCACTTTTTTTTTTAATAAGATTTCTGGTTTTGAATCCATGGTATCTATGATTTGGGGTATGTATGATTTTTAAAATAAGGTGGGTTTCATTTTTGTCATTTTTATGTGTCTTTCTAAGCCCTATAGCTAACCTTCATTCACATTTAAAAGAACCTTCTGGGAGCTAGGAAAGTGATATTAAACCAATGCTAAATTATCCATCTACAATATTTGAAAGTACTCAATTCCTAAATTTTGTATGTTGTTATATGAAATGCTTTTAAGTTCGGGTTTGCAAAATCAGTTTGCTCAAATTAGGATGCACAAAAACACCTCGACATTATCCTACATTTGAGCTCTAATTTTCCGGAATAGCAGAGAGCTCTCTGCGAGTCAGAGCTCACTCCCAGCATCACCCAATGTTTTAGTTCTCAATTTCCTCATCTGCAAAATACTGGGGCCCAAACAAGTAATATACAGGGTACCTTCTGGCCATAAGGTTCTCTGATTCTGATTTGAAGTTCTAATTATCTTTCCTTATTAAAAATATTAAACTGAGATTAATGATGGTAGAAAGAGTAATAATAATAATAACTCCCATGGCATAACCATTTGTGAGTTTATATGAAAGGGCTTCTAGTTTACGTTAAAAGAACATGGCCAAACTTCACCAACCAAAAGAACACAGATGGAGCTGGAGGTAACTTGATCTTGCTTCCCAAGAGATGCTCAACTACATAAAATCTGGCATAAAAATAGAGGTAGGGCCAGGTGTGGTGGTACATGCCTATAGTCCCAGTGGCTCAGGAGGCTGAGGCAGGGGAATCATAAGTTCAAAGACAGCCTTAGCAAAAGCAAGGCACTAATCAACTCAGTGAGACCTTGTCTCTTAATAAAATACAAAATAGGGTTGGGTATGTGCCTTAGTGGTCAAGTGCTCCTGAGTTCAAGCCCTGGTAGCCCCCCAAAAAAGAAATAGAGGTAGGAGTAGAATTCTAGAAGCAGAGGTAGACTGGGGTGAATATAGAAACAGAGACAGGACTCACAGAGGAAAGAGTATAAGGGAAACCCACGGAGGCTTTTTGGTTGACTTTCGTGCCCATTTTATTCTCTGATCACCAAAATTTATAACAACTAATATGTAATTACAATATAATTACATAATACGTAATAAATATGTAATACATCATTGCCTAGGTATGGAATACTTTTGCGCTTTGTTATTTTTATAGTTTTATGCCTCATAATGCTGTTTTCTAAGAAGAATGTTGCTTAATGTGTGGGTTGGGTAAACACGATGCCCTGGGCATGTGAACCATTAGGAGTGCAGAGGACCGGGAGCGGATTCCACAAAGGGAAAGATAGATATTGCAGAGAAACTGAATCAGAGCTGATTGCAGTGAGAGAGAGGGGCCATGAGAGAAGCCACAATGCAAGAAGGGACTCAAAAGGAGACGGCAGTATGATTTGAGGCAGGGCAGAGGGTGACTAGGTTAGGCAGCAAAGAAGTACATTAAATGATCCGACAAATCAGTTCAAAAACGCATGGAAATGGGGAGCAGCTGCTTCGGGGAGATTTCATCCATGCTGATCAAAAAGGCCCAATGATTCTAAGTTGACAGAGATGCTAAGAGTCCTGGCAAATAAGGATTTAGAGACAAGAGCTTTGTTTTAAATTGGGGTTCAAAAAAAAAAAGACTAAACAAGAGACTATGGAGGGATCCAAACCGCAGAACTGACAGGATGGACCAGGTGGGGGAAATAGACCATGGAGATCTGGAACTCACCTGATCTAAATATAATTTTGTACTCTGAGATATTTGCCAAGGGTGTTGAGGAGTTGGACGGTTGGGAAGATGTTTATGGAAAGTCCAAGCCCAAGGGTTTCGATGAAACACATCCAAAGTGCTCAGAAGTCTTTCCTCCACTGTCTTTTCTGTTGGACCATGAGCTCGACATCCACTACTTTCGAAAGCATGGTTTATCCAAATCGTGACAAAACTTGCTGGTCTCAGCCAGACCCCCGCTGCCTGAGAACATAAGTACAGATTACAGAAAAAGCCTCCCTCTCTGTAAAGGAAGGCTGGTCATCGTCACCAGATACTTACTGATTTATAACACGTTGAGGCCCAGGCCAAGAGAGACGCCAGACCCATATCTCTGCTTTGGGACAGGCCTTCATTATTTAAACTGTCAGACTTGCAGCACTTTTAGGGTAAAGAGCCATCTTAACTCTTGGGCAGAAGGTTCAGGCCCTGAGAAAGAGAGAAGCCCCTCACTGTTTTGACTTTTCTCAAAAATTCTCAGGCAGAAAGAAGGGAGAGCCCTCTGCTCAGAGCAATGGTCCTCTCCAAGTGGCTGGGAAACCTGTTTCCACAAGGCTGGGTGGACACCTGGACTCCTCTCTGCATCTCCTAATGGGGATACCAGGGTGGATACCCCTGGGGTTCATAGACCAAGACTCAGCTCCAAGAGTTAAGTGGGTGAGTGTGTTTGCAGCTGGATTCCAAGACTTCTAGGAAAGTGTCAGTTCAATTTCATTTTTCTCTTTAGATGCATCTTAATTTCCAAGGCACTGGTTCTCAAACTTTTTGGAATCAGGATTCCTTTACACTCTTAAAAGATATTGAGCTTTTGTTTGAGTGACTTAAATCTATTGATATTTACTGTATTCCTCATGAAAACTGTATAATTTTAAAATATTTATTAATTCATTTGTAGATAATGATACAATAAATATGGTACATATTTTTATGAAAAATCACTCTATTTTTCAAAATAAATCATTTTGTGAGAAGAAGGGCATTGTTACATTTCAGCAAATCTTTGTAATGTCTGGTTTAATAAAACCCAGTTGGATCCTCATATCTGCTTCTTTATTCCATCTGTTGTAGCATGTTGTTTTGGTTAAAGATGTATATGAAGAAGGGCTGAGGTGTAGCTCAGTGGCAGAGTACTTGCCCAGCATTCATGAGGTCATGGGTTCGATCACCAGCACTGTAAAGAAAGAAAGAAAAAGATGTGCATGAAGAAAACCCAGCCTCACACAGATGGGAAGTTAGAAGAGGGAGGAATAGCTTCACAGCCTTTTCAGGTAATTGTGGATATCCTTCTTTGATATTACACTAAAACTTGATGCCTGGTAGTTCTTAAAAGTTACTTACAGGGTGGAATCTGAAGCCATATCAATAGACTCTCCCTACTCTTTGGCATTAAAAACCATTGATCTCTTTTGTACTTTGAGAGAATCTATTACAGTACCATTCAGTAACATCGCACATTAGCCATTTGGAAAATGTTGGTTCACTGAGTTATGCCAATCTTCCAAAATGTTGATACTGTATCTAAATATATATATATATTATATATATTAGTTATATAATATATATATTTATATATATTCTAAGTGTTATAAAACTGTTCAACTCATGGTAATGAATACATGCAAATATTGTACACTTTTAGGGTAAAGAGGATCTTAACTTTTAGGCAGATGTGAATATTGTCATTGCCAAAAAATACTATGCATTGTTTTCCTTGAAATTATGGGCTCATTTCATTTTTTTTCTTGAGAAATATCCAAATCTGAGTTTCTCTGTCAGTCATTCATTCTTTCAAGTACAAAAAAAAAAAACCAAAAAAAGTCCCATGAAAAATATGACTATATTAAACAATCTTCATGTGATTTTCCTTCAGACAATTGATATACTTCAGCGTGTGGCAGAAATGCTATATATGTATCAAGCACTTTGTCACAAAGAATATTTAAAAGACTTGTAGTCAAGAGTTGAAATTTGATAAAATTATTAATTTTTTACTGCTCTTCCAAGGACATTCTTAAATGAGCCTTCCTTTTTTTCTTTCTTTGAGTGCCTGGTAAAGAATAGGATGATTATTAACAGTCTGTGGTGCCCTTGGTTTAACTGGCCCTAAGGTGCCAGCATTTCACCCACCATAGTTTGGCATCGTTGGTGCAAATACCAACATGGATAAAAGGCCAAATAACATCCTTGTATTATTATGAAAATAGTCTTGACCTTGCAGATCCTCTACAGACCACACACTATTCCAGGGAAAGTGCTCCCTCTGTCTACCCACCCTTAGCAATACTTGGACTTAAAGGGAGTTAACACCCGTGAGAGTTAGTGCTTATGAAACATGTTCTTTGAGTGCACAACTTTGAGAAAATCTATTTTAATATCACGTTTGAGAGGTGATGGAGATGGGGGTTGTGGTGGAGAAAATACTGTGATTATTAAGGTAAAATATGGTCTTAAAACCTGGTCCATGGAGGCAAATCATAGAATATTCCAGTCTGATGACTATGGCCAACAACTATCCAAGCTAATGGTTCATGGATAGGTGCACCACAAATTATTTATTCAATCTTGATTTTTGAATCCATTGTCATAACCCTCATTATTTATCTTCCTAATATTTTAGGTTAGTCTAACATTAAAATTAGTTTATGTTCCCTAAGCATACAGCAATTGAGGGTGAGATGTAAATGACCTTGAAGAGTGTTTTTTAGCACAGAGATACCAACCTGGGATTTAAGCAGAAAAATGTTCTATCCTTATTTCCATTTTCTATTGTTATGTACCACTTTAAATAATTTTTGGAAAGAGGTGGAGGTAAGAATAAATTCAATTTAAAAATGCTTTTGGCTGTTGATAAAATACCTATATAATTAAAAGTTGACAGCATATGCCTGCATGCCTTTAAAAGATCGCAGGAAATGTACTCTGCTTTGAGAAAAGGCCTAAAGTGTGTTTTCAATTATAGTGTACTAAACATTGTGAAGAGCCATAGCAATTCAGGAAAAGGTGGTGATGTATCTATGCAGAGTAATAATCTTCAATATCCTAGCCAAAGGTTCCCAGGGAGCAGTGGTGAAGCCTTGTGACCATTGGTTTACCAGTGTTAGGTGTGAAGATCCTACAGACTCAGGGTGATGGGTGCACTTGGGATGGATGAGCTCTGGTTTATCATTCAGACATTAATTTCAAGCCTAATGCTACTGACAAGAGTCCAAGTCATGGCCAGTTGAATTTGATCTGAGTTGAAAGATAGTTCTATTTCAAATTATAATGCAAAAAAAAAAATTGGAAAAACAAGTTTCAGGATGATATTCCATTTAAACTTGACTGCTCCTTGTTTGGTTTTAGGTTGAATTCAAAGTGAGTATTTAAATTGTCTAGCATTACTTGATATTGGGAAGCTAGATCTTTTGGGAGCAATTGGCAGGGAGGGGTTCACCCTGAGATTTCATCCTCAAAGAAAGACATCTTTGGGGAGATGCAGTACTCTTTGAGCTACTCTACTAAAATTACATAATATAGGGCCTTATTGTTATTTTTAAAGAGGGTTCATAGGAATTTAACCCCCATGGCTCTCTTTAACACCATTGAAGATTTCTAAGTAAATCAGAACCTCAAAGAGGCATCAGTTATTCCTGTTAACTTATAGAGTGTCATTTTAATGTTCTATATCTTCACTATGCCTCCACCTTCTTTGATGAAAAAGTCTATTTAAAAATTGGTAGGAAAATATTTAACATAATAAGATGATGAGTCAGAGTTTTTAAAAAGCTCAAAAGGGAAGATGTAGTTAAATAATGCACCTTCTTATTTTTTAACTACATCTGACTCATGACATATAATGTATTCCGCTAAGTTCAAAGTTTCCTGTTACAAAGAGTTTTATGAAACAACTCTTCTTCAGACCATTTTTTACTTCAATTATAGTAGCAGGTTTTGGAGTTTAAATCATTAACAACCTGAGTGAACTTCTATCTAAATGACTGCAAGTCACAAAGAGAACAGTCCTCTTTCACCAAGTACCTTTTGTGCTGAGTGAGCCCGGTCCTTTTCTGGTTTTCCCCTTTATGTGTCTCTTTGAAGCGAGATGTGTGATGATTTGTAAAGTAATGAAAGTATATCAGTTAATGAAAACTGCTATATTAGGCACATAATGCACACTGGAATTGCTTCAGAGTAAATTTCATATACCTGCATTATAGTAGAGGAAAAAAGTAAATTTCAGAAGTCAAGATCGCTGTGTGCACTGTAGGAGTATCATGTAGCAGTTAAATCAGCCATCAGGGGTGTCCTAATCTTATTTTCCCCCCTTTGTCAAGGACCTGTAACTTTCATTTAGGCAGCTTTTTTTCCCAAGTGTTACCTCTGTCAGATGCACCAACAGCTGGACATTCATTCCATCAAACTGGTTATTGATCTTACCATATGGTATCTTTTAAATTTTTTTTTTTAGGAATATTTTTATTGGGATGTTTTTGGAGAGTGTGTGGGAGTCTGCAACCTCCAGACTTACAGTGATGGAGTGAGGAAGTAATTCTTCTAGTGACAAAAGCCCGAAGAATTTTATACAGAACAAAATGTAGTTTAATAAACAAAAGAAAGTTAAGAGAGCAATCTATCTCCTTTAAAAAAAATCAGTAAAATAATGAACGGATCGTTGTTGAAAGAGTGGGAAAAACTTTTTTTCCCCCTAGATTTGGCGACTAGCGGGATAAATTCGAAGAACTCCATCCCACCCCCGCACGCGCGCCCCCCATTCTTTGCAGACAGAGCGGTTGTAAATCCGAGGCTGAGTCCGCCCTGGGAGCCTTAGGGCACCTTTCCTCTTTGCTCTGCGTGTGTGTGTGTGTGTGTGTGTGTGTGTGTCTAGCTCTCGCTCTTTCCCTCAGTCTGTGCCTCTGTGTGTGTGTGAGTGTGTGTGTGACAGAGAGAGAGGGAGAGAGAGCGCGAGAGGAGAGAGAGAGCGAGAGAGAGAGAGAGAGAGAGAGAGAGAGCGAGCAAGAGAGCGAGCTGTGAGCTGTGCTGCCGCCGCCGCTGCCCTTTGATCCCGACATTAGTGTTAGGGGCTCGGAGACACAGAGCGCGGCCATAGACACCGCCGCACCGGCACTCATTTATTTATACCTCCCATCACACACGCGAGCACAGGACACACACACACTCACACCTATTAGATCCGTTTCCATTGAAGAATATTACGCTCGGGGACAAGCCAGGTGCACGACCAAAAATTAAAAAAAAAAAAAAAAAAAAAAGAGGAGGAAAAAAAAAAAAAAGAAAAGAAAGGAAAGAAAAGAAGAAAACCCCTCTTCTGGCTCCAGGAAACAAGCTTCAACCCATTGCACACACCGGAGAGAAGGGGTTTCCCCCTGCCCGCCCGCCCGCCCCCCAACTACCTCCCCGCTCCTGCCAGTGTCTGCCTCTCTGCCCCCACGGGGGTTTATTTGATCTCACATTAACCAAGGAGGAGAATGTGAGAAAAGGGGGAAAATGCCCAGGAGGAAGCAGGAGCAGCCCAAGCGCCTTCCCTCACGTAAGTCATCCCTTCTCCACCTCCTCTCGTGCCATTTTCTCGCCCTCCCTCTCCTCTTTCCCCTCCGCAGCCTCCTCCGTTGTTTTCTGCATTAGTTTAGGGTTACAGAGGTGAAACTGACAAAGACACAGCCCGGGTTACTCCTCGTTTAGGTCTATGCTGAGGCAGCCATGTTGGTGATGATCAGCCCCGTGCCCTTTCTATTCTCTCTCTCTTTTTCTTTCTTTCTCTCGCCCCCCCTCTTTTTTTCCTTGAGATCGGGCTTTTTTCCCCTTTGCCTCCCCCTCCCCCTCCTCACTCCGGGTTGCTGGGGGGAGGGGGCGAAAGCGGGAGGAGGGGAGTAGTGTGGATGCCGGGGTTTTTACCGGGGGCTGGGGGGGAGGTGGGAGAGGTTGGAATCTTTAAAAAAAAAAAAAAATTCCTTGTGGCTCCGGGTGCCTGGGGTGCGGGGGTCGGGGCGCGCGGCGGGCAGGGGGCCGTGACATGGCGTTTGGGGGTGCCGGGGCGAGGGCGCGCGGCCGCCCGCCGGGCTCGGGATCCAGGGAGAGGTCCGTCTCCGGCTAAAGGTTGCGCCGGGGTTGGTCGGCCCCGGAGCCGCCGGCGGCAGCGGCGGCGGCTGGAGCAGGAGGAGGCGGAGGTGGAGGAGGCGGCGGCGGAGGAGGGGAGTCGGGGGCGGGCGAGGCGGGAGCGGCCGGGGAGGGTGTGGGGGCACCGCACACAAACACACGGGGATACACGCGCCGCCGGGGCGAGGGGGCGCGCCGGGGCGCGGGGCGGCCGGGCGGGGGGCGAGGCCGGGCAGCGGCGGGCGGATGTGGGGTGCGGGAGCTGCGCCGAGGCGGAGGCAGGAGGCAGGGCGGCTCGCGGCGCGCGAGGTCCCTGCAGAGCTGAGGGGAGGGAGGAGCAGGGCTCCTGGCCGCAATAAAATGCGGGGTCAGTGGGAGCAGACGGAGCCGGGCGAGACTCGGGCTCCCAGACCCCCCTCCCCGGCGAGCCTGAGCAGAGTCCAGGACTAAAGTGCATCACAGCCCTCCCCGGCGGCAGCCACACACACCAACTGGAGACACACACCCGCCGGCACGGCCCGGTCCCCTTCCCCTCCTCCACCCGCGCCCCGGGTCCCTCTCCGCCCTCCCTCGGCTTTTCTTTGCGAGACTCTTAACTTTTCCCCCACTCCCTCTCCAGTTCCCCCCGCCCCCCCAATCTTTCTCCGCTTTGAGTGTTCCGAGATGCTGCTAAAGCTAAAAGTGAAGGAGAAAGAAGCAACTAAAAATATCCCCCGGGGCCGCCCGGCTCCTTGAATGCAGGGAAGAGGGGGCAGGGGAGAAGGCGTGGGGCGGGGTGACGGGGAGGAGGGGACGCGGGAGGCGCCGGAGGGAGGGGTCGGGGGAGACGGAGGGTCAATTTCTCCTCTCTCCCCCCCGCTCTGCTCCCCTCTCCCGGCGGTTTGGCGCTGCCCGGAGCCCGATCCTGCAAAACCCGGGCTGGGGGCGGGAGCGGAGCCGGAGCGCCCGCCCGCCCGGGTGTCAGGCCGACGTGGTCGGTCACCTGAAGTTCACGGAGGGTGGGGGAAGGGTTAAGGTTATGGTGTCTCGGGCTCGGGTTGTGTGTGAGCGTGTGCGTTTCCGCTGCAGACAGGCAGCGCGATCGATCTCCCCCTCGCGAAATATCCGCGGCGGTGCCTGCCCGGGGGACCGCGAGGGGGGCGCGGGCTGCCGGGGCCGGGCGCCCCCGCGGCTCCGTGTCACCCGGGCCGCGGCCGAAGTGGCGAGCAAGGGCACTTGCAGGCAGTCCGCTCCGCAAACATTCCTCTTTCTTTCCCCTTCCCGGTACGCAGGGAGTCGACGCACAGGGCTTGGGTTGTGCTTTTTTTTCCCCTTCCTTTAAAAAAAAAAAAAAATGCCCCTGTGCAGTCCTTTCTTCGCCTGCCCGCTAGAGGTTCTGAGGATAATATCACATATGTAATATATATGCACATAAAATCACTCTCAGGCGGCTGCGTGTGTAGGGAAATTTTGTGCGAGGAGGAGAAGGCGGCGGAGTCGGGGAGGGCGAGTTGGGAGGCTCCGCGCAGCGATTCACAGAAAACTCGCAGCAGTTGGTGGAGAGTGCGTGCACATGGCCGGCCGGCCACTGCGCCCAGCTCTTCTCGGGGGCGTGTGGGGGAGCGGGCGGAGGCCGGAGTCCCCGCGGGGGCCACGGGGGAGGCTTGCCCTGCTCCGACAAAATGGGCTTCAGTGTTCTCTGCGAACTTGCCCTTAGATGGCAACTTTGGGAGCTGATGAGCTTGTGTGCGAAAACCAGGGCGGTGAGGTTATTTGGTCATTTTCCTTTCTTCTCCCCCTGCTTTAAGAAAAAGAAAGAAAAGAAATAAAGAAAAGAAAAGTTGGCTAGGTTAGAGGGAGGGTGGGAGAAGAGAAGGGATTTATCTGTTTGGGCTGTGACGGAGATGGAATGGCCGTGCCTCCCGTTGTGTGCAGCGCTGTCGGGCAGCTGCAGCCTGCCCTGCCGGTGACCTTGACCCTGACCTCGTGCGACTACCCGCTCCGTCTGAGAGGAAATTCAGGCTCCATTTTAGCTCGTGTGCCTGGTGGGCCTCTCCTGCGCGCTGGTGCCTGGTGATGAAGTTATATTTTGAGAGTGGGGACTCTCCCACCCTGTTCTCTAATTGAATAGTGGTATCTCCTCACTTAAAAATCGCCTCCCTCTTTCACTCCTGTAAAGCTGCTTTTACCAAAGTAAGAAGCAATTTACCTTTGGAAACACCTTAAACGTCCTTCCAGTTTTAAAAGGGAAGCCTTAATTTGAGAAGCTTTTCCACTTACCTTTGCATTGAATGGATTTTTATGGATGTGTGCTGCCTGTTCTAAGCGGGGTTTACACATGTTTTATAAGCAATTTGCATTTGGACTAAGAGCAATTTCTGGGCAAATGGTGTATTTTGCAATTCAGTCACACTAACCCAAGGCTGGCTAAGTGCTGAGTGAGGCTTGGAGCGACTTGCAAGTGGTATCTAGATGTAATAAATATTGACTTGGGTAAAAATTAGTGTTAATTTCTATTTATTATAGGGTATAATTGCAGTCCTAAGTCCTAGTTGTAATGATAAACTCTTGGTTTGTATGCTTGTTTGTTTATGTGTAAGGGAAGGATTTTTCTTCCCCTGGAGAACTATGTTCTATCGAAGTTAAAATGTAGTTAAGTCTGGGGATTAAAGTTGCTTGAGAGAAATCATCCCAGGGTTTTAAGAAGTTATATAGGAGCAGGTTTAGAAAGTTGACCCTATAAGGAAGGAATAATGTGTGCAATGTTGGAGGTAGGGAAAAGGGGTGATAGGGGAATGAACTGGGGCAAATTGCTTCACAGCCAAAGAGCCCTTCTGAGTAAATACAAAAGTGATTAAAGCCCCTATTGATAGGTTGTTTTAAGAATCTGTAGAACCCAGTAAACACATTTAAGAAGTGCAAATTAGAATATGTAAAAAGGAAACTTGTGAAAACAATCTATAGTAAATTTGGAATGCTTTCCACTTCCTCTTAGGTCTCTTCCTGGCCTCTGCACCCCACAATTGTATGACTAAAGATTTCTAAAGCATAAACTATTGCTACTTACAGACTTGTTCTGTCTTGGATTTATTTCTCTTTTATTAAGTATACTACTAGCCAGGCACAGTCTGGGTCTGTGACGCCCACAGTCCTCCCACTCCACAGCACAGACACCAGGGAACCTGGAAGTTCTACTCTCCAGTGGATTAGTCGTGGAAATCCAGACTAGCACTTGGTACTATCTGATACCAACTCTGGGGTGAGCTTCAGCCCCTGGCACCGAGTCCCAGCAATTCCCCAGGCTGGGCTCTGGCCTGCTAAGGTTTCCTAGCTCCTTCTGTTCAGCTAGACACCCCTGGGACTCTTCAGAACCGAATTAGCTTTGGAGATGGGCGAGCCTTTAACCTGACACTACTAACCGAAGCCCTGGGTTTCTGATTTAAAATTCTACAGTCATTTCCTCTTGGGCCTCTGAGGTGTGTGTGTGTGTGTGTATGTGTGTGTGTATGTGTGTGTGTTTGTTTTTGTTACATTGGCCTCATACATATGCAGGAAAAAATGGCCAGCTCTATAGAGTTGAGTGGGGATCCTACTGACAAATCAAAAAGAAGTTCTGTATTAACTTTTGGAGGCACCCCACCACCACCACCAGCAAAAGGTGTTAAACCTGTATTATTTTCAAGGGTTGGTTTTAAAAGTTATAATTCCAAATAAAATCTTTGTTTCTTGGCTTAAGGTTGTAATGATCATTTGGAGTCTTAAATGTGATCCTGTTGCTGTTGTTGATGGCTCTTTTACAAAAGTTCTTTCCATTAACAAGGTCCAATACCATGAAGTATGTCCTTCTGGTCGGTCCTTTGAGCTTTAACACATGCTTATTTTTAGCAGAATTCCAAACTGCATCTCTTAAGGTTCATCAGCCTAACAAGAGGAAGAAGGAAACCACTAGGTATGGGGCTAGGCTCTTTATGAACCTCATAACAAACTGAAGAGGGAGAGGATATAGGAAGGGCTTTTTCCTATGTTTATTGCATCTGTAAATCCTTCTACTATTGATGATCAGCTTTTTAAAGATTTCCTCATTAGCATCAACTCATCCATAAACACGTGAGTTTAGATCCTATTACACTTACCATTGGAAATTTGTCTGATCCCTGTTCTTGAGCGGGAGCACAAAAGGAAAAGTACTAAAACAACTGTTTTATTATTCCAGAACTTTCACTGTTTACTCAGTCGTGGGTCAAGACTAGGATAGGTAATTATGTTTTCCATTAACAAAACTTGAAGTATTCTCTCCTGCTTTCTAGTAAAATTGGGGACGAGAATGACTGGAAAGGAACAGGACATATATACAGACATATGTATCCCTATATTCAGGTGTTTAGATATACCTGTATATAGATACATTTTAATAATTTTATGAGTCTTTTTTGGTCTGATGAAGGAGAAGCATTAAAAAAATTAACTCTTTCCCCTTATTTTTTTTAATGGTGCTGGGAATCGAACCCAGGGCCTTACAGGCAAGCACTCTACCATTGAGCCACATTCCCAACTCCTCCCCATTTGTTCTTATTAATTTTTGCAGTGACCAGGCACTACCTCTTGACTAACCATGGTAGCAACCACATGGGGAAAATTTTCAGTCTGAAGTAGCACAATATTTCATGACTCCTGTCAGCCAGGGCTAATGATTCTAAGGGACCAAGTAGCAGTTTGGGCTGATGATAGGTAATAATGCCTTGCTGTTCTCCAAAAAGAACATCTAGGTATTCCTGATACAGTAAGGAGGGTATCACTGGGGTTTCCTGCTAAAACAGGGAAGACGGCTCAAAATCACATTCCTTCTAATGCTTCAAATAGTTTCTAATAAAAAAATTGATTTTTAATTTATCTGTGTGCTGCCATCTCGCTCTGGAGATGACACAGCTGGTATGAGTTGACAAGTCTCTGCACAAAGTGTTAATAAATCATGCTGGAGAAGGATAAATTGGACAGCTTTTGGCTAGTGTTAGAGCTTGCTGTGCATTTGGTATTTTAGAGTCTTTGAAGGGCCTCTATTAGGACAGTTCCATAAGAGGTGTAGAAAATCTCTGCCTCGAGAAGCTTGTAAAATTAAATGGACAGAGGTTGTGGACACACCCAAGGGCGAGTGTGTGTTGCTGGAATAGCCAGGCAGGATTCTCCTGGGATCAAAAGTTGGTTTAGTAGTATAAGGAGTCCTGTCAATATCAACATGTTCTTGTGGAAAAGGCCAGGTTAGGATACATGGTGCTGGCCTGGGTTCACTTAGTAATCCCAGTAGTATGGATTCAGATCACGTCTGGATGAGTTAGTTCCACTAAAGAGAAAAGCTCTTGTCCTGCATCGTTAATGCTGGTCATATATGCAAATTGGCATCTTTGGACTCAAAGATGAGATGGCCTAGTCCATATGGGCTGCTATAACAAAATGCCTTGGTCAGGTAATTTATAAATGAAAAATTTATTGCTCAAAGTTCTGGACGTTGGGAAGTCCAAGATCAAGGTAATCACAACTTCAGTGTCTGGTGAGGGCTCCATCTCTGCTTCAACAATGGCTCTGCTTTCTGACCACACAGGGAGGAGGAGGCAGCTAAGCTTTATTGGGCTTCTTATAGAAAGGCACTAATTCCTTCATCAAGGTTCTTCCCGAATGACCTAATCACCTCTCAAAGGCCACACCTCTCGTGAACTTTGGGGAAGCATAAACTTTCTCACCACAGCACAAGGTATGAAGGAACCGGAAGATACCACATTGCTACACTGTATGAAACTTCCTTGATATCTGTGACTGGTCACCAGTGTCATTCTGTTTGGGCTGAAAGGCATGATATTTCTGGGATTAAGTTAGTATGTCCGTTAGCCCTCATTTGAAGTTGTCCTGTCCTCCTTGGGTCTTTTTTTAAATATCTGCTGGAGAATTAGAATAGGAGAAGGAAAAACAAACAGACCAGGCTGGCGCTGATCTCTCCATTCTGAGTGATGTATTAGTAATTTTCTATAATTTAATCAGACTGGTCGCAGAACAAGATAATGAGAGTATGACCTACAAAATAGGAATTTTGAGTGCGTTAAAGGGTTTCTAGCATCAGGTTTTACAAGACCATGGGTTTTGTGGTGAAGGAATAGATTTGGGGTTTTCTCTTATTGGAAAGAAATTCAGGCCAGGCCTGGTAAGAGGTGTGAGTTTTCATTCCTGTTTTGGTTTAGTTAATGTGCTCTTAGGATCATGTTAGGGGCACATACCGTGAGGGATGATTCTTTCCTCCTTTTGATGTACATTTTTTTCTCTCTCTCCCTTAGCTGTGTTGCTCAGGGATTCCTACCGTCTAGGACTGAGTGTGTAGAACACTTTATGTCTTCTGTCATATTAAATAATATGCAAATCACTGAACTTAGAAAGAGTTGAGGATACTTGACACGCTGGTTTCTCTCTACTTTCTTCGTTCTGCTTGGGAGCAAGTTTTGTATTTCTGTCCCCTGTAAATTATATTTTTATGATATTGGAGAATAGTATATGACTAGGTGCTAACACAAGGGCCTGTCAGTGACTCTTATCATTCCCCAGGGACTCACCTTGGCTAGAATTGCTACAGTTTTAAGGTAGATTTCTAAATTAAAATCAGACTTTGACTTTACATTAGTCTTAGACCACATGGTGCATATTGCTGTTTATTTTATAAAAGTCAGTTTCACCCCATGTCTGTACACACACACACACACACACACACACACACGGCTATACTGTGTCTGATTTTATAAAATGTATAGTGCTAGGTGGCCATGGTGTGAGGTCAGAATGTGGCCTTTAGCAACTGTGCTTTTCACAGACTGAACTGGGGTTATACCCAGTGTGGTAGAGTCTGTGTGCCTTAAAGGTCTATTATCCAACTGTCCAGTTTCTTATTAAAACACAGTCTCCACCCCTGAATTTCTGTCTCTGGAGTTCTTAAATGGCCAGGTACTCTTTGCTTTTGTTTTTAACAAAGTCCAAGGTCTGGGAAAGTAACTCAGTGTTAGAGCACATGCTTAACCTGCATGAGGTCCTGGGTTCCAACCCCAGCACTGAAAAAAAGAAAAGAAAGAAAAAGAAAATCCAAATTCAGGAAAGTTTGTCTACTATCAAGGAGTAAATCCATAGACCTCCTCAGAGTCTGAAGAACAAACCCTAAAATAACCTCTCTCCTTCTCTGATAATTTCTGCATGCGTCACAAGAGTGGTTGGACCCCCTTAGAGGCATGGTGTGGAGGAAACTAGGAGGGGAGAGAGATGTGGATCTCAGGGTAAATGGTCTGAGTGCTCTGAATGAGTTGGCCTTCAAAGGCGACTGAAGAAGGCCAGGCGAAATGATCTTTTACATGATTGATTAGCAGCATTCGACTTATCTGAGCCTTTGAAACAAGCTACTGAACTTGTGGAGGATGGTGGATTTTCTCAAGTTATGTAGTGCTAGTACCTTGGGCTGCCTGATGCTGTGTGCTTAAAAAAAATTTCTTGTTGTTTTGAAATGAGAAAGAGAAAATATCATCTGTGACTTTGGGTTCCTTTCCCGTCTGCTATATATGGTGCAAGAACTTCATTTGCTTTTGAAGTTCATAGGGTGGGGGTCAAATGCACAGACTCTGGTGCTTGGTTTTTCAGATCCCACCCCGGCCACTGGCTAGCTGTGTGATCTTGGGCGGATGACTGAACTTTCTGTTCTCCAGTTTCCTCATCTTTAAATAGTTATAATAGTTCCTATACCACAGAGTTATCCTAAGGATTATTTGAATACATATATAAATGTAAATGTTACATGTCCATGTCAAATCATGCTTAATTAGTGTGTGCTTTGTTGAAAGAGCTCAATAATATTACCCGTTATTAAGTATATGAAATGTTTATTTGCTTAGATTGTGATTAGATTATAGACATTTCTGATCTAGAATTTTATGGTAGTTTCTGTGTTTTTTTTAAATTCTGTTTTCAATGAATCTCAGTAGTGTGATGTGGAATAACAATATGATATGGTAAAAATTCTTTTACGAGACCATTACCATAGGGCTTGACCAGTACTTGTTTCATAGTCCCACAGTATTATATTGGGCTTTCACTGTAGGAATGAGTTTGTTCCTCTGGTCACACGATTTGCTCTGAATTACATTTAAGTTGTGTAATAATCCTATGAATTATGGCTTAATTTTACTATAAACTGAGAATAGTAAATCCTCCTGTGGAGATTTATAGTGAGACTGAAATGAGAGAATAGGTGTTTAATAAAGGTTTGTTTATTTATTCATTTATTCAACAGGCTGTCCACTGATTAAAATAACCGAGGGGAAATTGATATTGTGTTTTCCATATGTTATAGGGGTCATAGTTCAGATTTACACAGAAAGGAGGAGAGGCAGGGCCTGTTGTTTCCAATCACAGGGATCCAGTCCAAGAGAACGTGTTTAGTGAGTCTTAAGTAAAGGACTGAGGTAAGCGTGTGTGTGTGTGTGTGTGTGTGTGTGTTTGAGCCTATCAGAGGTCACAGCCTGGTACCATACCGAGGTGTTTTGCCCCACAGGGTATGTTTAAAAACTTGAAGCAACATTTTGGAGATTGGAGGTTTCACATAAAAATCCAAATTTCCAGCTTCTTTTGAAAACTTGGAAGAGACAGCAGCACTGGGCCCACCTCCCCACATGGCAGCAATCTGCTGTGGCTGTCTCCCTTCCCCGGGCATGTGCTCGTCAGTCTGCCACAGTTCCTACCACTCGGCCACCGTGTCCCCATATGCACGCACACCTGCCCACCTTCCCCAGGTCTCTTTCCTCCTGGTCCCTGCAGGCATTTGGATGAGAACGTGTTCTACATTCTCTAACGTTAATTCATCACTGAGTGGAAGGTACTGTGTCCCGCATTCTGGGGTGGCACAGAGAAGCAGTATGAGGTAGGGATTATGGTCCTGGCTGTACTACATTTAGCTGTGACATTCGCAAGTGACTGCCATCCTCTGCCTGTTCTTCTCATTTGTAAAATGGGGGACATTGTCGGCCGCACGGGAACTAAGGGAGCTCATACGTGCGGATTCAGAGGTGGTGTGTCTGGCGTGTAGTATCTGCACAGTAAGTGCCCGCCACCGTAGTACACCTGATAAGTGGCTTCATGTCAACGGAGGATCTCCCTAGAATGCTTTCACTGCGCCGTGTAGTTAATCAATCTTGCTGCCCTTCAGTTTCTGATCACCATTAAGCAACCTAGTGTTTCTCACCCCTGGCTGCAGATTGGAATCACCTGGGAGATTGAAAAAGGTCAAACACCCCTATAGCCGGGAGTTCGGTGGTCCAGGGTGGAGCCTGGGACTGGACTTTTTTTAAAGTCCTCTGGGTGATTTGAATGAATCAAATCATTCAAGGGTTGAGGACCCCTGAACTAACCAGAACGCCCACTCTGGGATGATGTCATTTCAGCCAGGAATAAAGACATGTGATGCTGAGCCCCGGCAGTTTATTGACCATACTTTCTTAGATCCTAAAATGAGCTCATGGACTTGAGTAATTGGCTCCAGCTCCAGGAAACCAGAGGCTGGGGAAGGAACCTGCAATAGGCAGGCGACAGAAACCCCAGTCTTCTCCCTCACAGTCCCTCCCCCCCCCCGGGGGAGGCCACAGTTTTCTGTCATGGGTTTTGTGACCTTCAGCCAGTTGCTTACCCTCTCTGTGCTTAAGTAGCTCCAGATTGTAAAGTGGATAAGAGTATGTCACCCAAACCTTCTATTTACATTATGCCTTAAGGTTCCTGAAGCAGTTTCATGGATGTCGTCTGCTTGTGAGGTGGAGAAGGGCTGCCTGTCCCGCCTATGGGACAGCAGTGGAAACGGAACCACAGAGAGGGCAAGAAACTAGCTCAGAGTCACCAGCGTCTGCGTTTCCAAGGGCAGGACCCTCTGACATCTCTCGAGGCCCAGTGCTGCTCAGAGGTGCATGAAATCTTCATGGAGTCTCACAGTCTGCAGGTGATGTCTGGACCCCCTGCAGGCCCCCCTGCAGGCCCCCCAGAGCCTCGGCACCCCTAAGGTTCCCTTAGGTGCTGATGAAACACGTTGGCTCCAAGACTCATGCCAACGTGTGCTGCTGAGAACGTTTCTTTCCTTGATGACTGGAGAGCTGGGTTTTTGACCTTAGACTGAGCAGAGGGCAATAGAACAGAGTCGCATGCAGTGACACTTTCTGGGGCCGGGAGTACATGCTTCATATGGCGAGCGCTGCCTTCTGGAATGGCCTAGAATTAGGCATCTAATCTGTGCTTGTTGGGCCCACTCGTTAACCCAGCGAGCCTCCTCAGAGCATGAAACACAGCTGTATTTGGGAGGAAACAGTGTGGGAGACCCCACGCGCCAGGAAAGGTTCCTGAAATGTGCTGTGTGATTTCTCCCTTCTGGGGGAAGCCAGCCTCCAACAAGAACTTGCAGAGTTTTAATCTGACCTGAAGGAGAGAGCAGTCGGAGTGTGCTGCTTGTATGGAGATTTCTTGGAAAACTGGGAATGGAACCACCATTTGACCCAGCTATCCCTCTCCTTAGTCTATACCCAAAGGTCTTAAAAACAGCATGCTACAGGGACACAGCCACATCAGTGTTTATAGCAGCACAATTCACAATAGCTAAACTGACCAACCTAGACGCCCTTCAGTGGATAAAAAAAAAAAAAATGTAGCATATGTACACAATGGAATATTACTCAGCAATAAAAGAGAACAAAATCATGGGATTTGCAGGTAAATGGATGGAGTTAGAGAAGATAATGCTAAGTGAAGTTAGCCAATCCCCAAAAAACAAATGCTGAATGTTTTCTCTGATATAAGGAGGCTGATTCATAGTGGGATAGGGAGCAGGAGCATGGGAGGAATAGACGAACTCTAGATAGGGAAGAGGGGTAGGAGGGGAAGGGGGGAGGGGGCGTGGGGTTATTACAAAAAAAGAAAGTGCGCCGCTTCCCAACTTGCACAGGTATAGTACCTTTGGTGGAGATCCACAGACACACCTATTGCTCCTTGAGGCTCCTTGAGGCCTTTTGCATTGATGAGAAAACACAAGGACAAGAGAAAATACAAGTAATTTGAATAGGACTTGATGGTCCCCTGAGGCTGGAATCACAGAAATCTTTGATAAGATAAGGACCTGTTAAATAGATAAATATGTAAAAACTACCCAGAAATGAAGAAGTGTAAACAAGAAGTATAAGCTTATTTTTAATAATCTATATTGAGTTTAATGACAAAACTGGTACACGGTTAGTCCAAATAATTAAAATTGCCTGTAAACGTCTCAAGTGTGAATGTCCCCTCATCCCAACTTCCACCCCCAGAGAGAACACCTTAATTAGCAATATTTAAAAATATGAAATATGGGTGGGTGCGTTTCTGCAGAGTTGGCTAATGTAGTTGAAGTCCTGAATTCAGTGCAAGGGTGGCCACATTGCTCTGGGAGCTGATGACATCACATCTCTGATGTTGAATCCCAGGTTGGATGCTTTGGTTTCAAGGGGGAAACTGACAAACTACCCATCAGAAGGGAGGCAGCAAGGACGTCGTAGGCTGTTAAAGGCATCTTATGAGGAGTTCATTACGGAGGCAGTGGGAGTGCTTAATTTGAAAAGAAGAGTGGGGGCGGATAAGAATTGTGCTCGGTATCTACGTTCAAATCTATGAAGTTCTGTTGAGTGAAAAAGGGAGGAGCTTACATCGAATTGTCATTCATCCTAAATTGTCAGCTCACATGCGATAACCGGTGTGTTATTCTGTTATTCGTACATTTATTCATTGATTTCACCAGTGGGAGCTGAGTGTGTGTCAGGGATTAGAGGTTCCTAGAGCTGAGCAGAGCCTGGTCCCTGCTCTCAAGAGCCAAGTGGGCAGAGAAAGAGATGGAAACACAGAAGTCTGATTCAGCTTGAAAAATATTTTCACAGACTTGTGAAATGCTGAGTGGAAGACGGAGACAAGGCCCAATAGGGTACAAGTTACAAAGATAAATTTGATTTGATAAGATAAGGACCTGTTGAATAATTTTTAAAAATGGAACAGTGATCTTGTGCTTATGAAGAAGTTGGCTCAACCACCTGTCGGGGTGATTTTTCAAAGAACTTCTAGTAATTCAGGATAGAGTGGGGAGAAGTGTTAAACTCTAAATTTATCTAATAGTATGAAAAAGAATTCTGTGACGTAAATGCTGCTTTGCTTAGTTTCTGTTATAAAATTGCATGCATGCTTCTGCCTCAGGAAGCACCTCTTTCAATATACTGCACTGAGCACCTTTTGGGAGTTAGAGTATATGGTACAACACATAAGGTAGAGTGATAGAGCAGTGACATCTTGATCGTCCAAGAGCTGTGGTTCCCATGTGCTGCTGAATCATTAAGTTCTGAGCATGTACCTGCTTAGAGAAGTTCTGTGGAACACAGTCTCTGCCAACAGTGCTTTCACATGTTGACACAAAACTATACAGAGGATAAGTACAAATCAATATGCGAACAAGTGCAAGAGATGTACTATGAATTTGATACATAAATGTTGGCAGAAATGCAAGTAGGAGGGATGGGCATAAGATCCTCGATGGGCATAGAGGAGTGACATCCCAAGCGCCCTCAAGGAATTGATGGATTCAGATGTTGAGAAGATTCCAAGCACAAGGAATGTCATTAACCCCAAGCAGATGGGAGACTGTAAGAGAAGGGGCTTCCCTGAACCGCAGGGACCAACCTGGTGACATAAGGATAAGAAGCAGGAAAAATATGGCAGGTGCTGGCCCAAGTGATAGAGATTGTGATTGCTAAATTTAGAGGTTTGGACGCAACTCAGAAATAAAACTATAAAAGGGGCTGGGGCTGTAGCTCAGTGGTAGAGCACTTGCCTAGCATGCATGAGGCACTGGGTTCGAACCTCAGCACCACATAAAAATTAACAAATAAAATAAAGGCACTCTGTCCATCTACAACCCCAAAAAAATTTTTTTAAAAAAGAAATAAATTGTAAAGTATGGTAGCTTCCTGCACTTTAATAAAAATAGAGAGGGAGGGTGATGGCCGAAAGAAAGAGAGGCCCTTTTCAAGTAGAGAGGCCTCTTTGGAAAACCAAACTAGGGTGAGTGGCAGTGGATGTGACCGGCTGGAAGGGCTGGTAGGGGAGCCCTGCCCTGTGATGGGTTTCTGGGGGCTGGTGCTGAAAAGGTATGGCCAGGACTCACCCCTTTCTTACCTCCTGGCTCCTGAATAATTAGCAAAGATGCAGTGCCTCCCTTTGAAGGGCATAAAGCATGTCCTCTTAAAAAAATGTGTGTGTATCTTACATATATAATAAAGCATAGTGATAAAACAACATCAATAAAACTACCACCCCGTCTAACAAATTTCAACACTGAAAAATTGAACCTCTCCGAAGGGTATTCTTCTATTGCCACTTTTGTCCCAACACAAGTTCCCGTTACCGAATGTGTCTATTTATTGTCTCTTTTCATCTTCTCCATAGCTTTGCTGCATTGCTTGGCTTCACCTGTCTTGGAGATTTATAAAAGTAGTAGCATGCAGCAGGCCTTCTGCAGCTTGGTGTTCAACAGTTGCCTTTCTGGGATTTATCCGCGTTGCTGTGTGGGGCTTGCTGCGTCTGTTTCCACTGCTAACGCTGCACTGTAGAAACACTGCCATGGAGCTTGGCTCCTCTTTCGGCTGTTCTGAGCAGTGCTGCTGTGTGCATCTCACTGTCCAGGCTGGAGGGCTAATTTCCCTAAGATGCTGGTTCTCAAATAATTTGGTCCCAGGATCTCTTTTCCAGGACCCCTAGAAGTTAATGAGAACTCAGATGTGCTTTTGTGGATATGCACTATCACTTTAGAGATTAAAAATGAGAGATGCAGCATTTGCATCATTAAAAATGATGGTGATCTATTACATTTAAACTATAAATAATATATTTTTAATGAATCAAATGTGTTTTTCCAAAAAAATCAAAAGAGTGAGAAGAGTGGCATTGTTTTATATTTTTGCTATAACCTGTAATGCTTAGTAGAAGACAACTAGATTCTCTTTGCTTCAGTTGCTCAATCTACTCCAACAGGTGTGGGGTGGAGTAAAATCTCGCTTTGTACAGATATGTAATAGTCTGTTCAGATAACTGTGGATATTCTTTGAACTACATCAAAACTCAAAAAGAGGTAGCTTCTTGAAAGTGAGTTGTGATGCTTCATCCAAACACTTCAAAGTTGCCTAGCACGTGTGAGGCCCTGAGTTCAATCCCCTGGACCACAAAACAAAAACAAACAACCCCCAAACCAAAACCAAAACAGTTCAATGAGTATTCTGTGTTCTCTTACATTAGAATCTACTAGACCGTCTTATGTTTTGAGTAGTTCATCATGCATGTAACATCCGCCTCGGACACTTGGGAAAATACTGGTTCCCTGAGTTATGCAGAGCCACTAAATATGGGTGCATTTCAATTGTACAGCATAAAAATTGTTAATATCAACAGAAATATTACCTGAAAAACCTTTAAGTATTATATTGGGAAGCTGTCATTCACAGCATAGAATACAAATTTTTCCAAAACTTTAATGGTTACTTGAAAGTTTGAATCTTCTCATTGGCTAAAAATACTGTCAGTTTTTCCTTGAAGTACCAGCTTTGCTTTATTCATTTTCAAGAAATATTCATTTCCACATTTGAAATTTGTCAGTTACTCTTTATTTTGAAAGTGATGCTGCGTGGAAGAGTGGCGAGCTCAGCCCCTGACCCAATGTCCTTTTCTCACCATAGCCAGCAGGCTTCAGTAAAGGCAGAAGTGCTTTATGCATGTTTCCTTACATGTATCAGAAAGATGTTTGCTCAGGAGCAATCTGCAATAAAATTAATAATGTCTTTGTCAAAGACATTCTTAAATAAAGCCAGCAGAGTTTTTCTGTTTGCCTTTTGTTTGTGTTTGTGCATTAGTTTTTGTTGTTGTTTTGCTGTGTGTAGCAGCAACAAATACAGTGACTGTGAGTACGATTTAGTGCTATCTGCCCTTGGTATGAGCTAAAGTGTTAATAGTTTTTTTTCTATCCTTGCTTTTGTATCTTTGGCATAAATGTCAACAGGGTGAAATGGCAAATGATATCTTACTATTATTATGGAAGTAACTTTGATCTCAGGGCCTCAGAGGCCCCTGGGGGTCCGTGGACCACACTTTGAGAACCACTACTGTTAGGTGCCTACTCAGGAATAGAAACATCAAGTCTTGGTGTGTGTGTGTGTGTGTGTGTGTGTGTGTGTGTGTGGTTCTTTAGCTTTAGTTGGTAATGATATCATGCAGCACAATGTATTGTCACTGAAGAACTCAAAAGGCAGAGAACCCTGAGGATGAAGCACAGTTACCTTATAACTGCTTCTCACAGCTTTTGTTTAAAATAAAAGTAGTGTCTTAAATAAACTCGTTGGTTAAATTACCTTTCTTCTCTGTAAACACGTAGGTAACAGTGTCGATCTCTGAAGATGCGCCATGTTTGTCTGATGGCTTCCTGTTTGGAGGAGAACTCCTTTGGTCACCATGGACAAGAGATGGCTAAGGTTTTCACACCTGGGTTGCTGTCCTCACCTTCCATTAACCCACTCACTCAGGAACCTGGGTGAAATTCAAACACTGCTCCCTTCGCCACCACCATTGAATTGATCACCAAGTTTTATTTCAAAAATAGCTGCAGAATTCATCGTGCCCAGCCCTTGCCACTGCTATAGTGGATACTCTTACTATTTCCCATAAAGAATTAAAACAGTTGCCAACCTCATTCCCTTTTGTTTTGCTTCAATCTCACTTTCTCCATCCCCCACCCCAGCCCCTATAATCCAGTCTTCACACTGCCACCACAGTAGACTTTCTAAAACTCATACAATCCAGATAATCCTTACTTAAGATCTTTTCCCATTCCCTAAAAGGATAAAATTTGGATTTCTAGATTTTGAAGATGCTTCATCAACTGAATCTCCTTTCCTTTCACCTCCTGGATACTCCTTGATCATTCATATTGAATTATCTGTTCTGCAAATCATACTTACACTCCCTTACCTTGATATTGCTTTTTCCCTGCTTCTGGAATGTCTTCAACCCACGCGTCTGATCTCCCTATAACATCCAACTTCACCTCCAACACTGAGAAGCCCTTCCTGTTTCTCCTCTATCCCTACCATTGTCCCACCTGGCAGAACTAGGTGACTCCTTCCCTGGTCCCCACAGATGTATCACCTATATCTCTCATATGCATAATTCCTTACTTATCCATGTTCTCATTGACCATGGGCTGTTTTAAGGACATTGGCTACTTATTTTTTTAGTGCCTTCTTGCCCATAACACTATTTGATATGTAGTAGGTACTCAATAAATATTGTTGAATAAATGAACAGAGAGAAGAGTTAAGAACTGGTCACAAAAGCAAAGAGATGGGAGATATTCTATAAATATTGTTGAATGAATGAAGTCAAGAATGGGTCACAGAATCAAAGACAGGAGGTGTGCCATACATGCTGTTGAATGAATGAATAAATAAGTTAAGGTTGGATCACAGATTCAAAGGGTTTTAGGAGTGGAAAGGGCTTTGGAGACCATCTCCTGTTGTCTTCCTTTTTCAGAAACGAGAAAATTATTTCCCTAAATTGTGTGTCTGGACTGGGTAGGAGGTGAAGGACAGTGCCATGGATGTGGCCTAGAGATGCCTAGAGAATGTGCTTCCGAGGACACTTGCCCAGAGGAGCAGAGGCCACGGCCTACACCACAGGGGACACCACAGTCTAAGTATAAGAGGGAATGTTTGTGGTTGGAAGTCTGGCACATTCCAGGCTGTGGAGTCTCCCCCTGCTATTGGCCGCTATGCTCTTTCTGTCCTCAGACTGTGCCAAGACTGTAAGATTTTCCTGATGACTGGGCATATTCTGCATCTGGATTCCATGTTCATAACAACCAGAAGTTTCCTGTCTCTTTGGTTGAGGTGACTGTGATATAGCGCTGGGGAGCAATAGCCATGTCCTGGGGTAAGCCCTACTGTGTAAAGCCACAGTCTACTCTTGAGATTCCTAGGTGGATTCCTGGGAGGAAGGGAAACTATTATTCTCTAAGTGCCAACTTGATGCCAGGTGCTTCACTTTCAAAATTCTCATCTAGCTTCAGAATGACCCTGTAAAATTGCGGTTAATAGCATCCTCCTCTGTGAACACAAACGTAGGATTCTGTGGGAGGGTCTGGGGCCAGGGCTTGTGTCACTGTGTTTTGCCTTGCTTTTTCATACTCTATAAATAATATTTTCCTATACAAAACTTCTTGTGGCCTTATTTTTACCAATTTGGCAAATTCATGAAGGTTCATGTATTTACTTGAAAGGAGAACCTCTAGTTGCCTGGTTTAGTGCTACCCGTGTTTTGCGGTTTACAACCCTTTGGTCCTCCCTGCAGGCCCACCATGGATAGGAGAGGAAGCAGGTGTTTTTATCTTACTTATGGATGAGGATCTGACCAGTGAACACAGACTCTACCATATCTGTTTGGTTCCCAAAACCCTGTCTATGGGTTAATATATAGTAGGGTCTCCAATTTTTGTTAGATAAGCATCAGGAGTTCTATGGCTCTTAAGTTCCAAATTCAGGTTGGAGTAGAACCAGGTCTCAGAGTCTTATCCTGGGTTTTCGCTGCTGTGCCATCTTGCTTTCCCCAGATCCTTGAATGGAAAGGCACAGGGACAAGCCCTTCCTCTGATCAGTTCTTGTGGGACTGGGCAAACCCTCTGATCTGGCTGTCAGATGCATTTCTACACATCTCAACAAGTAAAGGTGGCCTCTTTGAATAAGATCTTTAATGTTTTCTGCTTCTTTTCCTTTGCATACTCAAGATGGGCCTTAAAATAATTTCCTATTTACCTGACACACCCAGGTCAAATGGCTAGAGAAAGATTGAGGAGCCTATAATGGATTCACTAAGGAGTCCCACTCAGAGGATTCCTAATATCATCTGATACTGTGTTTTTCCAAAACTAAAAAAAAAAAAAAGAAAGATTAAAGCAAGGCTGTGTTGGTAGGTGTGTGTTGGTGTGAGGGGTGGGGATGGGTTCATAGAGCTGTGTCCTGCCCTGGACACCTCGGAGGCGTAGCGTTCCTTGAGGTGTGGTTTGTAAACCACTCATCTATTCTACTTCTCATGTTATACATGAAAAAAAATGAGGCACGGAAGTGTTTAATGACTCATGCAAGTAGCTACATTAATAGGATGGTGCTGGAACTCATAGCCATACATCTGAATTTTCCATACTGTTTTAAAGCATTGCTGTGCTTTTATTACAAAGGAAAAGTACCTGTTCTTTAGAGCCGGGGTCGGCAAACTTTGAACCGTTTTTTTTTTTTTCTTTTCTGCAGTCCCTGGAGCTGAGAATGGTGTTTATATTTTTAAAGATTGTTTAAAGAAATAAGCAACAACAACAAAAACAAAGGGGCTATCACTGTATGCGCTTCTCAAAGCAGAGATTTACTCAGAGATTTGCTACTGCTGATAGTAATGTGGAAATACAACAAGATTTTTTAAAAAGGGCTTCCTCAAAGTAACTTCAAAACACATAGATTTAAAACACAACCTGATTAGTTGAGTATATTTATATCAAAAAACTTCCAAACTTGTGTTCCTCAAATGAACTTCTTTCAGTTGCCCAATACATTTTTATTCTTCTTTTCAAGTACCAGTTATTCACGGAGGATAAGCTGGTTGACTAAATTCTGATAATACGTGGGAGATGTAGCTGAGGAACTGCAGACAGTCTAAAAAAGAAGTGGTGTGCTTATTCACATACAAAATCAGGGTTATGGACTCCTCAGAGGGGAAGAACAAAAGGAACTGATGTATGCCTGATGCGAGTGGTCACTCTGGGGCTGTACATATGCATGCCAGAGGGGTTTTTTGGTGTCTTTCTTTTTTTGGAGCATCTACCTTGAGGTTGAAGCTTATCTAAAGCAGCAGTAGAGCATATTTCTTGACCTCAGCCTCACCACTTGATGCATTTCCAGAAGCATCTGAGCTTTGTTGGGAAGTGAAATGTCTCCTCTGGAGCGTCACTGGTGCTGACAGTGAACCCGAGGACAGCGCCAGGTTTCACTCAGGTGGAAGATCTAGCACAGTGAAGACCCCAAACATGCCTGCGGAATGGCCGAGAAGAAAGGGAAGCCAACCCCAGGAATCTTCCAAGGGAATGAAGAGGATAAAGCCCCTGGATTCTGAGCTGTTAAGGGGGTGTTCATTTAGCTGCAGCATATCCTGGCCCCTGGAATTACTTTGTTGGTTGATTGTTGACTTTGTTAATTTTTATGGTCTTTCTGCCTCTCATCCTTGGCTTCTTATGTGTGTACCAGAAGATGGGCAGGGAAAATAAAAGAGAGAAGGAATAAGAGTACATTTGACTGCTTGATAGTAGCCTTGGCACTCAGCCTGGGAGGGGTAAAGCTTAAAATCGTTGGCTTTAATGAATGCCTTAAGTTAAGTTTGAGTTAGGATTTTTTTTTTTTTTGGTGGTGGTGCTGGGTACTGAACCCAGGGCCTTGTACATGGGAGGCAAGCACCCTATCGACTGAGCTGTATTCCCAGCGCACGGGATTGTTCTTGTCATCAGTTGTCCTTTGGTGCCATGGATTCTTGTGCATGGAGAAAAAATATTCTCCCACGATTTTGTGAACATGTGGGGCTGGAGTGGGTGGGGGAGCTGCCTCCTCTGCATCTTCTGCTTAATATGTATTTAAGCGCCAAATGCGAAGCAGTTTCATTTCTTTTCCCTTGCTAAGTGTCTTATTTCGCTTGGCCCTTTTGTTTCTATGTATATGTGTAATAAAGAATAATAAAGAATTTGGGCAGACAGAGGATTACGACCATAAGCTTTGTTACAAAAGTGCACCATTTTAGTGTTCTTGGTATATGTCCCACAAAGAAATTTATCATTTTATGTGTAATCTAAAATTTCCATAGGTGGTCATTTATCTATCTACAGAGCGATGTTTGTTAGGCTGTAGAAAGCATTATGCTATTATTAGGGCTTTCTTTTCTGGTTAAGTTCTTCTTTGATCTATTAAGGATTTCCTGGTAATTTCAGTAGTTTGGTAATTTATCGCTCATCTTGAAACAGGTATTGGTAATGTTAAGACGAAAACATTTATACAAGAGGAAATAAAAGTCAAGGAAGCAGATAATCGACCGATTTATCAGCCTTAGCAGACAATTTTTCTGATAACGACATGGTAGCCATGGTAAATTTACTTCTGATTGCTTGAGGGGACAGATTCTATATGCTTTTTGTAGCATGGAGGTACATGAAAGGGTGAAGGAGCAAGTAATCAATCCGTGGACTAACCAGTATCGTTTTGGTCTCTAGATTGGCCTTTTGGCAAATGGATTCAAGCTATAATTCGAACTGTCCCCTGGTCATTAATTTGCTACAACATATGTAAGGACGAGTATATGTTTATTTATTTTGTTTAGAGATTTCTGAGTAGCTCTAGAAGGCCTCTCTTGCTAATGTCTGTTTTTAATCTTTCATTTGAAAGAAATATGACTAAAATTTAGAGATAGGCGGAAAAACGTGTTAGTCCACTCACAGTTCTTCAACCTCAGGATTTGAGATCGAGGGGAAATAGGTCATTTTTGTACCATCATACCCAGCTTAGGCGAAGACGGCATTCCTAACCAAGGCTACGGTTGAGAATCTGGAGGTGAAAAGAATCCAGAGAAACATCTCAGGCCTTTGTCCAGATTTATGTGGCCTTTATGTGACTTTTAAATGGACTCAGGAGAGTCTTTCAGTTGTAGGGACCAAGGCAAATGCAGTGGTGTTTTTTTTTTCTTTTTTATCCCACATTTTAAATTAATGCATTATAGTTGTACATGTTCATACGTGAACATAATCTAACAATATAATTTGGCCAGTACCCTTTCCAGCACTTCCCTTCCCCCACCCCACCCAGCCTTTTATTTTACCATCTCCCTTTGAATTTCATGAGATCCATTCCCACCTTTCTTTTCCTTTTTCCTCTCTAGCTTCCATATAGGAGAGAAAACATATGACCCTTGACTTTATGAATTTGGGTGATTTCCCTTAACATAAGGATCTCAAGTTCTATCCATTTTGCTGCAAATGACTTAATGTCATTTTTTCTTTATGGCTGAATAAAACTTCATTGTGTATATGTACCTGTTTCTTTATCCATTCGTCCGTTGATGGACACCTAGGCTGGTTCTGTAGTTAGGCTATTGTGGATTGTGCTGTTGTAAACAAGGGTGTGCGTGTCAACCTGCTCTCTGCTGACTTCAATTCTCTAGGATAAATCTTGAAGAGTGGTACAGCTGGGTCTGACATAATACTTTGGAAGGCTCTCTCTCTGGCTGCTGGTTGAGGCCACCAGGGCAAGAAGGGGAGGTAAGGAGTCCAGTGGGAAGGCTACTGCTGTAGTCCAGGCCAGGGAAGGCAGAGATGTATACCAGGGGGTAGTGACTGAAATGGAGAAAAGTGGCCAGATTTGGGATGTATATCCAAGGTAGAAAACCAACAGAATCCATGAATGATTTAGAAGGGGAGTATAAGAGAAAGAGAAGGGTCAGGGGTGGCTGCAGGGTTTTGGGTCCAAGTTGTCGGAAGGAGGGAGGACTTGCCATTAAGCAAAAGCTTAATGGAGGAGCATGGCCAGTTCCGTGGCCATGGAGGATCTGGCCCTTTCTGTGAGAATACCAAATCTAGTTTAGACACAGTGGAACTCACTTTGAAGATACGGAGTGATGAGTTCATTTTCATTACCTTTTTTTAACAAAAAATCCTGGACGTTCAAAATAATGATTGGAAGACACAGCTATGCGTGGAAAACTGACCCTGACCCAGGAGTCCCCTCTGCTGTCTCAGCGTGTGTCTTCTCCCCTGACTTCCTCTCCCTTCCCAGGGCCCTCCCAGCACACAGCACCTTTCCCCCAGCTGGCCTGGTGACAGGAATCTGGGTGTCTTCTCCACCCTGGCAGTTTTAAATAACTAGCAGTTTTTGGATTTTCTTCCTGGCCACACTGACAGCCGTTGGGTGCCGCGGGCATCGATGTGTCCACACCGTGGTCTCCGAGTCTGTGTCCTGTGGAGCCGATTGCGGGCTGTGCGCTGACCTCCGTCAGTGGACTTGGAGTCCTGAAGACCCCACAATGTCCCTTAGTGGCAGGCAGACCTGGTGTGGGAAATGTGCTAAGGCGAACAAAGGGACAGTTTAAAAACTGGCAGGTAAAACCAGTCTGAATGTGGATAGATGTGTTTTATGCTTCACATCATAAAGTTGGATCAGAACGGCCCGCTATGCAGCAGAAGAGACCTTTATGAAGCATGATGGAGGTCACTGCTTTTGTCTTCCTGGTACCTCTCCCCTCGCCTTTCTTCTCTGACCCACATTGAGCCCATTGTAGAACCGCCCCCTGGCTTCGGTGATAGGCCCAGGCAGGGCAATGTGACCTCCAGCCCACCAATCAGAGGGGGAAAGACCTTTCTCCAGTGGAAAGTCATAGAGGGTGACAACCCGGAGCCTGTGGCAGCCAGGCTTTCAGTCTCCTGGGAAAAGTGGCCTGAGAGGGAGAAACTAGAGGCAAATGGTGCTTTTGACATCCTATCTGATCCCAGCTCCATTGTGCCCCTTCCATTGTTTGGTACAAGAAGTGAGAAAATTCCCTTTCTGCTTGGCGTAGTCCTGCCGGTCCACTGCCATTTGCCATCACAGAAGCCCTAGCACCTCTACTACAAGCAGGGCTTGAGCCAGAGCACAAGGTGACTAACTCACAGCCCGGCCTCAAGGCATTTATGATCTGTGGCTTGATTTCAAGTCCAGCAAGTACACTGAGATAATTGGTAAAGTCTACCTTTAAGGAATCAATAGGTCATGTGTTTCTAAAATGCGAAGAATTAAGGACCTAAGAATTTTTTCATTGAGGTCAGTTATTTATTTGGCATTCTTAATTCTTCACCTTTTAAAAATACACCACCTAATATTGGCGCTCTCCACCACCGAACAGCCTGTCCTTTCTGATAGTTTGCAGAGGAGCGAGCCTGTTTAGAAATGATTTCCCAGCATCTCCCATTTAAATCTTCATCTCTTGAGGTGCACTTCCGAAGCCCCCTGCACCGTTGGAATTAATCCTGTTGTGCTCACACACCTGTGCTCTGTTCCTTTGTCGTGGCACAAGCCCTTGTGAATAGAATGCTCTTGTGACCCTCGCCTCCCTGTGGATTATAAACTGTCAGGTCAGAGACTGTTGGGCATCTGAATCTCCCTGTTGCTGTGAACATCTCCCCGAACATAGCGTTCAGTAAGTGTTTGAATTATATCCATTATTAGCATTGATTTTGTCAATAACTTTTGTATACGGCTCTTTGAATATTACAAACCACCTTTTTTTTTTAATTAATCAAGTTGCCCTAAAGTGTACTTGTATGATTTGCGGCACATGTTACAGGTAATAATTGCTAATACTGGCCCACGTGTGTGGCCTTGAAAGCTAGCTGTAGACATTCAGCTGTAGTTGTGTATTAGGTAGGAAGGGAAGACTCGGAAGATTTTTAGATGAAAATGAGCCAGAAGGTTTGTTGGTAGGTGCCAGGTAAACACATCTGGTGGGTGGGGTGTTGGAGACGTTGACTGTTGATTATGAGTCCCAAGAGGTTTAGTCAGCCCTGAACTCTTTAAAACCTGCTGGCTAGATTCATGTGGACCCTGGTGGCAAGGGTGTGTAGATAGATTTAGAAAAGGCACTTTTAGGTCTCCATCTACCCTTGCTTCAACCTAAGCCAAAAGACCTGAAAATTAATAGGTGTCTCTTTCTTCTATATTCTTATTTCTCTCTCTCTCTTTTCTATGTTCTTATTTCTCTCTCTGCCCCGATCCTTCTGAGTGAGGATGCTTTGAGTTGAGTATTGCTCCAGTCAAATGCATCCAGTTAATACTGTCAACCAAGAAGGAAGTGAATGGCAAAGGAACTCTTCTCAGAGAATGTGGGGGTAACTGTGGATATTGGGTACCCACTTGCTGCTTGAGAACTGAATTATAAATAAATGTGCTAGGTAGTAGAATTTTGTTTTCCCCGATAGAAAAATATTCACGACATGGAAACAAAATTTCATTCAGTGTGTTTTCATTCTGCGATGGCACCATTTTTATTCTTAATTCTCCGAGTTGCTGATTTTTAAAGGGAAAATACACATGCGAAGATAGACTATTGTGTAAAACTCACAAGAAGCAGTGTGAACCCAACAGTCTGGAGACAGAGGTTGTTGTAAGATTAGCAATGGAAATAGCTTCTTTTTCTGAAGGTTAAAAATAATGTATTTACTAGAAGTTATTTGCATTGGCCACTTAGAGGCTTCCCGGGATGCCTTAGTTAAGAAAGCTGTGAAATCCACAGGAAGCACTTCCAGGACCTTTTGCTGCTCTGCGATTTCCTAGGAAGACTCCGTGCTGGTTGACAGACAGGAAAATGGAGGTGTCTTACTGCTGGGATTTCTCAGATGGCGGCAGAGAGAGGGGAAAGGCAAGGCTTGTGTGTCCTGAGGGTTGCTGTGTCCTGCAGCCTCGTCCTGGAGGTTGCAAGAGAGCTTCCTGGTGAGCTTCCCAAACAGAGCACCTGTTCCCAAGATGTGGCGTGAAAGGTGCAGGGTGCCCTGAGGGGTGCTCACAGCAGCTGTATCAGAGCATCCTCCAAGAACCCCTCCTCTGTGAAACGGAACATGAAAACAGAGAGGAGCCTGGCAGACAAAATAAATTCGTCAATATAAATAAACAATATTTCTGGGAGAAAAATCCTTGCAGTTTTGTGAACTGAAATCATATTGTTTGTACCTCTTCTGATTTTTCCTCTTCACAACCTTATTTATCCTACATTCATTTTTCTCTAAGCTTCCTGCACCTTTCATGTGACCTCATGGGATGCTGAATAATTTTAGATGTTTCCCCTCAAATTTCTGCTCTTGTTTTTTTTTTGAGTCCGCATGCTAAAATTCTTTGATGGTTTATTACTCGGATAACTTTAATTTTACAAAAAGCATCTTTGGAAAAGTGACTAGTAGAGTATTATGAGTTTAAAAATACACACACACACACACACACACATATATATATATATATTTTTTTTTTTCTCTATGTGTCCAAGTTTTCTGACAGTCCCGAGGAGTGTGCATCTCAGTGATTACATCTCAAAGAATGGAGGAATAGATGGTTGAGAAAAATGCAAGTATTTCCGGGGACATAAACCGCTCTGTGTAGGAGATGCTTTGGTTCCTTGCTTATTGGATTTGGGTTTGTGATTTGGCAAGGTTGGGAAAGTTGCCTGAACCGTAGATATTAGTTGTCTGTCTCATTCTAGAACATTCGATGTCCCCGAAGCTGCATCGACAACTTCTTCAGCTTTCGGCACACTCACTGCCTCAGCACGTTGGGAGGGGGACATGTGGCTCCCTGAGGGTATGGAGGGAGTTACGAAATTAAGCTTTGCCTTTGGGACTATGCCTGTAGATGTGCTAAATTCTTTAGGCAGTTGAAACAACTTGTGCCCACAGCAACAAAGAAGATGCCGCCAAAAGGGACTGGGAGGTTGGGGTCCTGGAATGGTGGGTCCTCACCTCTCCATGGCTTATCTCATGAGGGAGCCTGCATGCTGCCCTTATCCAGGAGAACCCCATGCTGACCTCTGACTCAAGAGTCTGGAAGGCTTGCTGGGTGGGAGGGCAGGGATGCTGCTCAGAGCTCTGTGCAAGTGGCCACAGGGAAGTCCCCTAGCAGGTTGGGTGACAAGTTTTGCCGAGAGCTCCTGGGCCAGGAGTACAAAGATTTTGGATTCTTGGTTCTGGCCTTAGTTCTTAGTGGCTATGTGGCTCTGATTTGATCAGTAAACTTTAGTGTATTTAACAGTCGGAGTAAAATGACAAAATCGGACGTGTGCTTGTAACTTTATGGTTCTCAAAACCTGACTTTATAGACCTTGTTAGCTGCCATTTACTGCACTGGTTCAGGGCCAGGCTTAACTCTCTGGATCTGACAAAAATATAATATAAAAATATTTAATTTGGAAGCATATATGTTCCCGTTCTTTTATTTCATGAGTATCCATAAAGATCAAAGAAGAATGATCAATTAATTCTTGCTGGAGTGATTTTTAAATCTTTTACTTCTTTTGCTATTTATAGTAGAATTCCCATTTGATTCTTTGGAAGGATGCTATATTTATCTGAAATCAAGAAAGGTGGTTTGCTAAAGAAACGTAAAATTAGCCCTGTTGTTAAAATTGATGTTGACTGCTGGATGTTTGGTGAAAAAGCATCCCTCCCAGGAGAAGCCATTGGGGAGCTGAGGAGTTTGGGGTCACCGCCAATTTCAGAAGAGATGAAAAATCTTGAAATCAAGTGGGCAGAGGGAAATGTGGCAAATCTCAAGGAACCAGGCTGGTTTTAACAGAGAAAATTCAATTTTATCTGCTTTTTCCCAGCAAATTCCATTTGATATTTTACATTTTCTTGATAACTTAATAAAGAATCTCAGGAAAGAGTTGCAGAACTTTAGCTTAGTGAAAGAGAATTTGTCATTTGTGACATTTCTTCTCTAAATAGCATGGGAAGATCAATGTATTAGCTTGTAGTTCATGCATTACTAGCTCTAGCTGTTTCTATTCTGAAAAGAAACAGCCTGTGATGTGGCAAAACCTGGCACAGTGAGGAATTTGGCTCAGTCCCGAAACATTCTTTGAACTCTGCCAGAGAAGCAGAAAATAAAGCACAATCCCTGTCCTCAAGGAGCACCATTGTAGGAAGGAAGCCAACAAGAGACAGATACTTTAAAGTGATATGAAATGTGAAAAAAAACTATAAACAGAAGAAGAGAATGTCAGCTGTGCATTCCAAATATGCACTCAGGGCACTTCCTGAGTGTCACCTGAGCTGAGCCCCGCCTTCCCTCACCTGGGTTCAGCCTCCTGCCTGGGTCTCCCTGTCCCACCCTGTACCTGCAACCTGTTCCCACACAGCAGCCAGGACTGTCCTTTGGCACTGTAAGTCCCCTCATCCCGCTTCTCCACCCAGCACCCTCTCTGGCTCCCAGTTTTGCCAAATGCAGAAGACTCACAGCTCACACTCGCGAGCGTGTCACTCACACGCTCGGTCCAGCACAGCTGCACACTCACACCCACTGCCCTCTGACCACCCCTCCCATTGCTTTGACCTTCCCTCACTCCATTTGGCTTCCTTGATGTTCCAGGGACCCATCAGGTATGTCCTTGGGGCTCTCACAGTGACTCTCCACGCGGAACACTCGTGCGTGGACAGCTGCTCTGAGTGTCACCGCCTCGGTGAAGCCCCACCCTGTCCACTCTGTTTAAAATTACAACTTGCGTCCATTCTTTGTATCCTGCTCTACGTTTTCTGTTTTGTTTTGTTTTTCTCAGTGCTTATCACCCCTCTGGCATACTATATGATTTATTATTTATTAACTTTGTTTAACATCTGTCTTCCTCCTCCACTGATACGTAAGCTCCAAGACAGCAGGGCCTTAGTTTTTGTTTAATGCTGTTCAATCTAGAATACAGTCTTGAACAGTCTAGAACAATGCCTGACATGCGACAAGTATCCCGCCATTATTGGTCGAATGAGTGAATGAAGGGATTAGGAGAGACCTGAGGGTTCTAGGGAGAACTGCAAGGAAGAAACCCTGGAGCTGGGTGTGGAAGGACATTCCAGATGGGATTTCATGAGCAAAGACAGAAACGCAGCTGAGCTCCCAAGAGCTCCTGGACTGGCAGAGTCCACCTAGCTGGGGGCTGTGGGAGGGCTGGTGGCGGGTCGATAAATTAATGAATAGGAAATATCTCAAGGGGATTCTTAGTAGGGTGAAGGAACACGCTGATCACTGCCTCAAGGACATGGCAAGCATGTTGGTGATTGAAATCTCAGACCTCAAGCAAGTAGCACCCAGAACGTGGGCATGCCGTGGTGGCAGGGCATCGGTAATGCGAATGGCGTTGGCTAATAAGATCTGGTTTTTATACAGTGCTCAACTGTTTGCAAAACATGGTCACATGCTTTTTAGGATGTAAGCTTCATAGAGTGAAGGGAGTCAGGCAAGTATTGTTAACATATTTGGATAAGCTTTTGAAAAAGTTACGTGCATCTTATATTGGAGGAAATGAAGCCTCAAAACCAGGTAAGTGACCTGCCTCTGAGGTCAGGAGTTAGAAAGTGAGGAAGCGAATTCCCACTGTCTTGTCTCAGGGCCAAAAGTTTCCCCAATCTACCAGGCTGCTCTTGAATTCTGACGCTCTACTGAAGATAGGGTGCTCGTTTTTTGCAAGGGTTCCGTTTTCTGTTTCCCCATTCATTCAAAATAGCCATTTGTGTTGTTTTGTTTCACCTGTCACTTCTTCACCAGATTGTTTTTTTTATCTTTTCTGCTTTTCCCAACCAACTTACCCTGAATAATTACTGGAAAAATGAATACAGGTGGTACGTGGGGTGTGTGTTCCTCTGCCGGTTCAGCATCATGCCTGTGCCTGATTCAGCTCCTGACTGCTCTTCGGGCCCTTTCTGACTTTCATTGGGTTCTTGGGTGGAAGGGAAGGGAAGGCTGGTCATCATCTCCATGTGCTGCCTTGAGACTAACTTGTTGCTCACTTTGGAAGTAAACCCGATCTTCTTAATTCCCCCAGATGTTAGTAGGCAGGAAGAGGCGGAGGGAGAACTCAGTGAAGGAGAGCACTGGTATGGAAACTCTTCCGAGACTCCGTCAGAAGCATCCTATGGAGAAGTCCAGGAGAACTATAAGCTGTCTCTGGAGGACCGGATCCAGGAGCAGTCCACTTCCCCCGACACCTCCTTGGGAAGTGCCACTCCCAGCAGCCACACGCTGGAGCTGGTGGCGCTCGATGGTGAGGTCCTGCGAGACTCACTGCAGTGCCAAGACCACCTCTCCCCCGGAGTGTCTTCTTTGTGTGAAGATGACCCCCCAGGTTCCAATAAACCCCTGAGCAGCAACTTAAGGAGGCTGCTGGAGGCTGGTTCCCTCAAACTCGAAGCCACAGCCACGGCCAATGGCCGAGTGGAGTCCCCTGTGAACATTGGCTCGAACCTCTCCTTTTCCCCACCGTCCCATCATGCCCAGCAGCTCAGCGTTCTGGCCAGGAAGTTGGCTGAGAAGCAGGAGCAGAATGACCAATACACTCCAAGTAACCGTTTTATATGGAATCAAGGTAAGTGGTTGCCAAACTCAACCACCACCTGCGGCTTGTCCCCGGATTCAGCCATCCTCAAGCTGAAAGCCGCAGCCAATGCTGTTCTGCAGGACAAATCTCTCACCAGGACGGAGGAGACCATGCGATTTGAGTCCTTTTCCTCCCCCTTTAGCTCCCAGTCTGCCAGTTCGACCTTGGCAGCTTTGTCCAAGAAGGTCAGTGAGAGAAGTTTGACTCCTGGTCAGGAGCACCCACCTCCGGCCAGCTCTTTCCTGTCCCTGGCTTCTATGACCTCCTCAGCGGCCCTTCTGAAAGAGGTAGCAGCAAGGGCTGCCGGCAGCCTCCTGGCTGAGAAGTCATCCCTGTTGCCCGAGGACCCTCTACCGCCACCGCCTTCTGAGAAGAAGCCAGAAAAAGTAACCCCGCCACCTCCACCGCCACCTCCACCACCCCCGCCGCCACCGCCACAGTCCTTGGAATTATTGTTACTCCCTGTTCCCAAGGGAAGAGTTTCCAAACCCTGCAGTTCAGGTATGGAATCTTTTCTTTTCTTTCCGTCATTGGGTAAGTCTTTGACTCTCAGCTGCGGGTCTGAGTTGGGGAAGGAATAAAAAAAAAAAAAAGCAGGAGCACAACAAATACTTTAAGTAAGCAGCGTAGTAAGTCTTTCATGTGTGTGTTGCACACAGACTTCACAAATAGCTTCGTTTTTGAGAGATAATGAATAATCTTAGAGACATACAGTACTCCCTCCTTTTCATACAGTTTTTTTTTTTTCCCTTACCAAGTTCAGGCTAGGTCCATACCAGATATATTTAATGGGGAAGATCAAAGCATCTTTGTCATGGAGTGCAAGGCATCACTGAACACAGAGGGAAAAAAAACCACTGCTTTTGAAATAGTGGGCAAGGGAGCGCCCTGCTGCCTCTGTACAAATGGACTTTTGTATAATCACTAACTACTCTGCCCTAATTTATCACAATATACACTTTTATGTTAGCATTTTTATTATTACCTTTTTTTTGGGGGTAGAATTTAAACCTTTTATTTATCCTATTCTATCATTTCTTGCCATTTAAGAACTCTTAAAAAAATAATGGTGAAACATAATCCAAGCATTTCTTGCAAATGCTTTATGTTGTTCAAATCCAATCCGAAGGAATGTGCATTGGAAAATCTGAATCGTGGGTTTTTCTAGGGGAGACCATCTTTCCGAAGGAGAGGTCACTGTCACATAGCGCCTTGGCATTCACAATTAATCATCCCAGGGAGAGATTTAGTCACTTGAGTTCTCACAATGGAAATGTCACTTTGTGTACTGCTATGCTTTAAAGCTGTGTGCATGATAAATACACGTTTCTGGGGATGGAAGTAGGGGTTTCGGATGTCTCCTAAGGGATATCCTGTCGGACCGGAACAGGAAGTGGGCTGCGTGTCTGCTCATTGGTATAAACACCACCACTGTGTGTGTCTGGCCGACTTTCAATTATTTGAGACAACATTGGTAGAGTGCTTGGGACGGCACATACTGGCCCGAATGATCACAACTAACATCAATTTGATGTATTCATGACAGACTTCCATTTAAATGGCTGACTGAGCTGTATGCCTAATTATAATTACTTTAAAACTATATAAACAGCAGAATAGAACTAAGACAATGGGTATCTGGGACTTGGATGACTCTATTGATGCAAACCATTCACTCCCGAGTTTCAGAAGTGTCCATAAAACCTGGAAATGTTTATCAATTCTGAGTTTCATTTCTTGTAACTTCTCACCTGCCATCTGGTGTAAGAAGGAGAAACATGGATACAGTCAGGAAACAAGAAGAGGAGAGGGAGCTGGGTAGTATTGCAGTGGAATACATCACTCTGGATTTATAGAAATTTTATTTAGAGTGGTGGAGAGAAGGAAGGCTCTGTGTATATTCTCTGATTCTACTCATTGCATAAATGTATGAATGCTCTTTGCAATACAATTTTGTCTGGGCATTAGTTACTCGGAAAAGCTTATACAAATTTAATAATAAACTTAGTTGACTAAAGGCTTGGAAAGAAGTAATAAAACCATGTCTCCTGAAGGCCAACTTACAGCAGCTTTGTTACTTTAAAGTGGTCTCTGGAATAGCCAGCAATGGCTGTGAAATGTAACTTTTTCACCCAAATGATTAGAAGCATGTAAAGAGGAGAAAGGGGTCACAAGCTTTTTGTTTGTTTGTTTTGTTGTAGGATATGCACCCGAGGGAAAAAAAATGTTTTCCCTTTTTAATTTAGATGCACTTAGCCCAGGCCAACATCTCCAAGGTCTTCTCAGCAGAATTTAACACGGGAGATCTTAGAAAGATCATTTTTTCCCCCTCTTCTTTTTACTGAATTGATTCTTTTGCTGAAATACTTAATATTTTAGTCAATGAATGTTCAAAATGTTCAAGTCAAAAGAAGAGGGAAAGGAACTCCTCAGATTTGGGCTGGATGACCCCTGCCAAGTGACCCCTGCCCAGCCCCCCATCCCTGTTTTCCCCATGCCTCTGTGCACACTCCAAGACCCCGTGAAACAACTCCATCCGTGGAGTAATTACATTAAAAAAGAACCTTTCATTTTTTAAAAAAACTCATTCAAGAGGAAAGATTAAAAACCACGAGGCCCTTGAAATTGTTCTGCGTCCATGTGGACACATCCTCAACCCAGGTTCTGCTTCTTTATTGGATGGACTGGCCCCAGGGAGCTCTTCAGTTAAGGTGAATGTCATTGCTTCTCAGCAGCCCAGCTTGATGGTGAGTTAAGGAGTCCATCGACTGATTTTATTTATCTTTTCACCATGAGAGACTTGATCCTTGTGATCACTGATTTTGCAGTCTGAGGAGTAGAAGGGAAAGGGGTAGATGGTTTTCTCCATCCCCGCATCTCCTGGCTCCCAGTCTCCACCCTGCCAGCGTCCACACTGTACTGTTGATCTCAGGACAACCTGGGAACTAGATTCCAACAGGACTCCGACTTTACCTAAGAAGCATTATGGGAGTATGGTTCAAAGAGAATTGAGTCAATGTGTGACATTTATCTTGTTAGCAAACAGACAGCCCTGTTTTTAAACATTTCTCATTAGTATTATTTTTTTCTCTGCATTTTAGAAAGAAATCTTAATTCAAAATAGGTGGGCTGACTTCTCATAGCAGGGAAAGAGTTTCTGTTGCCTAATGACTTAAATAAACAGATAATACGCTTTCCACCCTCACCCCCTCCCTGCTCCCTGCAAAGCCACAAAAGTAAACTACACACCCTCCTGATTTCAGTTTTTAATTTTTTAAAAGCTGTTTCCCAAAACGTTGCAAAAAGAGCATATAAAGTTGATTCTAGAGTTCCAAAGAGCTCAAAGAGCTGTGCGCCGGAGAAGATGATCCCGTCTTGAGTAATTTGGACACCAGCATTGCTTTGACCTTCTTTAGGTCGAGGGAAGTCCAAACCATTGAAAAAAAAAAAGTGTCTTTTAGGTCTGGCCTTATTCTTCTTTTTTGAACAGGATTTTGTTGTTGCCGAGTCATGGTGTATTTAATTCCTTAAGAGTCCACCACTCGGTAGCCTTTCCACCCCTCCACAGAGATGTGACACTGGAGCAGGAGGTTTCTTTCATGTGACCCTGCACCCCCAGCACATGCTACACTGCTTCTCTGAAAGGGGACACGATAGAGGGAAAATGATGTCTGTTTGCTATAAAGATAAATGTCACACATTGACTCAATTCTCTTTGAAGCTACTGTTCTGTGCAGCTAAGAATAAAATAAATGGGTTTTTATTTTCAAGACAAAGTTTCTTGTAGAAGGCCAACAAGAGTCCCAGATGCCAAGCTCCTAGTTAAAAGAAATACCAGGGAGAGTTTCAGAGAGAGGGTCTCCAGAACACCCCATGGTCCTGAATGAAATTGATATATACTTACACGCAACTTGGTCTCACACAGTAGAGAGCTGAAACTGTTTCCTGGGTCAATGCATAAGAGTGTTCCGGATTCTCTTTCCTTTCATATTTATGGGATGTTATTAAAATTATTGCAGGAGCATAGAAAGTTCAGAGCAGGAGATGACCTCTCCTGATATTTTCATCCACGCTTATTATAGCCTTAATCTGTGATTGATCACATATATGAACGTCAGGCAAATTCACTTTTTAACCAAGATTCAGAACTGTCACTAATCTCAGTGATATTCCCCTAAAGATTTAAACTTAGGCTGATTGTCAATATCAGACTTGTACCTTAGTTTTGTTGAATACTTGCTAGAGTATGCATTGATAATGGCAGTATGAATAACAGCAGGTACACCCATTGATATCCTTTGCTAACACGATTTTGCTTTTTGTTGACCTGAAATAGCATTTGAGATATACGCCCAAGAAATTTCACTAGAAGATGTATATTATTAGAAATAATGTTATTTCTATTCACTATAATACCCATGTATATTATTAGAAATAATATTACTTATATCCTTAATAATATCCATGCATATTGTTAGAGGGGAAGATAGGTTATCCTACACAGATGTGCACCAGTGGTGTTGAAAGTCTGAAGTGGAGATGGTAATGATGCATGGATTATGCACTTACAAGGTCAGCTGGCATCTTGAATTTCTGTGTGTGTGGCCAGGTCTGTATGCAGACTTGCAAATGCTCTTGACTTTCTGCAAATTGCCACATAACATTTACCCAGAGAAAGTTTGATTTCAGAGTCTATAGAACAATGACATTTGTTTAGAAAATACCTAAGCGACTAAAACTCTCCATGATTAACAATATTTTTTTAGTCCTATCAAAGTTTCTTTTTGTTGTTTTATGGACTTATATCTAGACAATAGGGTAGAACACCCAATTGGAAATGTAGAGATCGGCTCTAATCCTAGCCTTGCCACTAGGTCACTTGTAGAAAAATTTTAAACATACTACTGCGGTTTAGTTTCCTCATCTGTAAATTGGGCTGGTTTGGAATTATCTCTAAGATTCCTCTCCTCCTCCTCCTCCCCTTCCTCCTCCTCCTCCTTTTTTTTTTTAAACATACCTTGCATTTAGTTACTGCTTATTTCCTAACCTAATTGTCTATTAACTCAAAACAAACTTTTTTTTTTTCCTATTTTTGAATTGAAAGTTCCCTATCAAACTTCCCACAAGGTCGCCTCTGCTTTGGGCAGAACTTGTCCATGGCGGATAGTTGAGCACGTATCATGTCCTCTATTAAAGGTGTAGTCACACTGTCCATTATTAACATCAGCTTTTCCGAGTTCATTTCTGGAGATGTCTGAGGTGTGAGTACAGGACCCCCCTGCTCACCGTCCATCCATTCAGGCCAGGTGTTGGCCTGCTGTGTGAGAGGCATCAGCCCAGGGGCTACACTGGTCCACTGGGACTTCCTGGCACCTCCTGCACCTCTCCCTTCCACTCCCAGCCTGGGCTTTACTTGGCCCCCTCAGCCCAGCCCTTTCCATGTGGTCTCATCACAGCCAAGGACACTGACCAGGGGGAACCTGTGTCAGACCTGGCACTGTTAACGTTGCTGGAAATACAAAGGTAAGGTAAGGCCCTGCCCCAGCCACGGCCCTCTCCTCCTTCTTCCTCTGCCCTTCCATCTCTTCCATCTCTTTTATTTCTGCTGAGCTGAATTGGGCCATCAGGAGTTTGTCTCGGCTGAGTGAGACCCTCTCCTGGCAGCACAATGGACTCCCATTCCTTTATTACCATGGCGGGCCGGGCCTGGAGCTGCGTATTTTTTTATGTGCTGTCCGTTGTTTCAATTTGCATCTGTTCTGAGGATGAGTGTTCTGCTTTGGAGGGTACACCTAGAGTTTATAGTCATTGCTATCACTGCAACAATTGCCACTACCAAGAGCTTCCATTTACCATGTGACAGGCGTTTTATATACATCCATTATCTCTTTTATTCCAATAATATTATTGCCTATAAAGAGAACGGGTTTTATCCAAAGGAGCGAATTAGCAGCTCTCGCTCCCACTGGGTCTATTAGCATTTGGTGGAATTTAGTTTTGTTTGCACGGTTACTAACTAGTTAGTGATAGATTGGGAGAAGCTGTTTATCAGGCTGTTGTCAACTAGGTAAAATTACGAACATTTCAGTCCCATTGCTCCAAGAACGCATGGTTCATTGTGAGGAAGTGACCATATCTCCCTGAGCTCTAAATCAGAGTGAAAATTTATAGCTATCAGTTCCCTGAAAATAGTTTGGCCTAGGAAGTAGAACGCATTCCTGCTTCCTCCTGCTCCGAAGTAGTTAATGTCAGGTACACATGGAGGATGTCCTACTAAAATGTGACATTTCCTCCTTGAATAAATAAAAATGTAAATGTTACTAGGGGAGATTACTGGCCAAATTTGAAAATCAGTCTTTGTCTTCTATTGACTTTTGCCATTTAGCTTCTATTTTCTTTCTATGCTGCCGTGATCAGTTAGACCTTCCAGTTATAGGAGTGTAACTGTTTGGCCACATTTCTTGCATTTATTCTTATTGTGAGGATTCTAATTTTTCTCCCTGTCAACCCAAGGACACCATAATCTGTGCACAATTCATACATATTTTGATATTAATTAGGACTAAGGAAGCATAGCTCCAAAATGAAGTGGATTTATGTGAAATACTAATATGCAGGATTTAATGTAGTATACTCTATCATAACACTTGACATATAAAGTTGTTGATTAGGGTGGTGGCTGGGAAGGTGTCTGAGAGACTAGGAAGCACATTGGTCGTATTAGGCAAGGCAAGGTGGTAGGGGAACCCGCCATCTAGACATATTTGTTCTTCTAGTTCATGTCTTCTTATGGCTTTCCTCTGGTGTGCCATTCAATCTCTGACTAGTGGAGGACATCTCGTTTTTTTTGTTTTTTTTCCCCTCTCCTAGGTAGTTCTGTAAAATTAGGCAGGCTAGGGTTAGTGGGAAATACTTCCTGAAGTTGGGGACCAGGAGCAGCCTGTTTGTATCTCCTTCTCTTTGATGTCCTTCCAACCCCAAACTGGCATCACGGTCATTCTTTTCCCTCTGTTGAAGGACAGTTTTCTTACCTAGGGTCCTGATGCAGGCCTTTCTCTCAGATCTGTTGTTCAGCCGGGAGGCTTGTGACCAAGATGTCAGGATGGAGAAATAAAAATGAAGGGAAGAAAAAGAAAAGCCTACGGGGCAGAAGACGGATGGGCACTGTCGACTGAGAGCAAGGATTGCTTACCCCAGGCCTGCACAAGCGCATTTTCCCCCAGTGAAAGGGCACCTCAGTCCCCACCCCACCCCATTCAAGCAAGGAAGTACCCGCAGGGGACACATTGCAAGGAGCCGGACCATACAGGCCTGAAGGGCACAGGTTTAGTCACAGGATTCTTCAAATTGCTCCGTTAAACTAACCAATGTCGCCTGTACCCATCTCGGTAAAACTGCATTTCTTGAATTCCATAACTTTATTCCAGAATCTTCCAGGCTCCGTCCACTTCAAGTGGTCCTTTGCATGTAGAGTAGAAAGTCAATTGACTCAATAAGTAAAGAGTGAGATTATCTTAAAGTATACACTTGGGATGTTTCCTTTTAAAATTTAGAAAGTGATGTGTGCATTTAAAAATTCAAACAGCACAGAAGGATAGAAAGAGAAAAATGCAGGTTTCCACCCCAAACTGCCCTTTCATCCACGATCCTATCGCAGTAACTGCCAAGGGGTTTCTTGGGTGCACTTCCAAAAAATGTTCATGCAAATTCGTGGATGTCATTTTTTGTTTCATTTATTCATGCTGATTTTTCCACTCCCTCTTTGTTATTTTCTTTCCCAAATATTTCAAAGCAAGTCCCAGATACCATGTCCGTTTGCTTGTAAATACTTTCGTATTTTTATATCTCCAAAAGATAAGGACTTGGAAAAAATAACCATCTTGCCACTGTCACATGGAACGGGATCTACGGTGGCTGCATGGTATTACAGAACTCCAGGCAGTAATCAAGATTTCCTCCACAATCTCAAAAATGTCTTTTCTTAACCATTGCTTTGTTTAAATGGGATCCAGATAAATCTCCTACCTTTCCTTTGTCTTATATATTATCCCTTAAGACTTTTTAAAGTCCATAATCCCTTCCCTTTTTAAAATGCCATTTACATATTGAAGAAATTGGGTCATTTCCCCTGAGGAATTCCCACATTCTGGATTGGGCTGATTCCCTGGGTGGGTTTAACTTACTATTATTTTTTTTTAATATGTATTTCTGGTAAACTGATGATTAGAGGCTTAATTGATTTTTTTATAGGAATATTTCATTGATGGCCTATCAGGAGGCACACAGTGCCTGTCTCATTTCTAGTGATGCTGAATGTTGTTTGATCCACCCTTTATAATGTTCCCTGTCAGCCCGGTGGGGTGGCATACACGGCTATCCCACAGGAGGCTAAGACAGGAGGACCGCAAGTTCAAGACCAGCCCGGGCAACATAGCATTCACTTACCATCTCAAAATAAAAAATGAAAAGGTCTGGGGATGTGGTTCAGTGGTTAAACACCCACTTCAACCCCCAGTTCCAAAAATAAATAAATAAATACATAAGTTCCCTACTAATCTTTTACCCGATGGTTCCAGCAGCAATTGGTTTCTCTTTTTTTAGAGAATAAATATAGGCTCACCCTGGACATGTGGTTTTGTGTCTCGCTTTATCCTCTGACCCTAATATCTCGGACATGTTACCACATTAGATGTAGATCAGTTCATTTTAAATGGCTTCCTGTAGTTTATTTTATTTTTTTTTAAAAATGTTTCTCTGGTTTGGAAATATTTCGGATTCCCATGATTTTAGAAAGGAACACCGGAGCCTTCAGCTTTCCGTGCTGTCATTCCTGAGTCCCCCCGTCACGAGGTTAGTGTGGTGCTGTGTAGTGTGAGTTGATGGACCAGACGCTCAGCCATACAGTCGCAGCAGAGAGCCTCCCCGTGGGGCTGGGGCGGAAGAGATGATCCGAGCTTTGCTTGGAGGGGGGAGCTGGTGTGTTTGCTTTCTTGAAAAATGGAAACATTTGTGGTGGCCTAGTGTGGCTCTTCCCAAAGCAGACAGTGAGGCCCAGTCCAGAGCAAAGGAAGACGGCTCTCATTGTCAGTAGCCACCAGAGGGACAGAAATAAGAGGATGAAAAGCCCTGACCTCGGGGCCCCCTGATGGCTAAATTGGCAGCAGCATCTATCTGCACAAGCCACCGCTAAACAAGTCAGCAGTGGGGATCCTAAAATCTGTCTCCATTGGAGTTCAGCCTGTGAGGTTGATGATAGCTGTTTGGTTTTCAGAGGACCAGAGCGTTATTCTCTGTCCCATTGGATCTGTCTTTAGTTCTCACCCTTTCCCATATCGGGGAACTAGGAGGGGACTCAGGCTTGTTGATTTCCTTCAGGAAGCAAAAGCCCTGAATTCAGCCTTTGGTGATGGCAGAGGGGGCATGGAGGGCCCTGAGCCAGCAAGTCGTAGGCCTCGCAGGACCCTCCTAAGCGAGGGATGGCCCTCTCCCGGGATGGTCAGAGTTGGGCCAGTGGAACCCAGGCAGAAGTGACTAGATGAACATGAAGCAAAGCAGTCACAAAACGTGCCCACGGGTAAAATCTGGGAATCATCAAAGGAAAAAAAAAAAAAACCCTAGGTCATTTTTCGTGCTTTTCATGCAGCAGCACATGGGCATGGGTGCCAGGTTCGGTGTGCCTACTTGTTTTCCCTGACGTTCCTTTTCTCTCCTTCCTCCAAGCCTCAGAAGAGGAAAGCGGGAAGCCTTTCCAGTGTCCGATTTGTGGTTTGGTTATAAAAAGGAAGAGTTACTGGAAGCGGCACATGGTGATCCACACAGGTTTAAAAAGTCATCAGTGTCCGCTCTGCCCATTCCGGTGTGCTCGCAAGGACAATCTCAAATCCCACATGAAGGTAAGCCACCTGCGGTCGGACCCCAGAAAGAGGCAGGTGCAGCCAGGGTCCCTGCACACAGCCTAGTGCAGGAGGCTGCTGTGGCCGGAGACGGTGCTCAGCGTAGCAGGTAGAATTCAACACAAATGAGGACCATTGAGAAGGGTCTCTTTACAACCCCAGTGCCAGTGCACTTTACAGCCAGGAGCTTAAGGCAGACTCTTCAGTAGGCAGATAATAAATGTAGCATAGAGCTGTCCTTTCTTATGGAGGAACAATGGCTTCACTGGGCCTTGCGTGGTGACGCATTTCTGGGGGTGTTGGGAGGAGGAACTGGGAAAAAGCAGGAAAGGTGGAGTCCAGGAAGAGCTACTGGGCCTGAGCACCAAAGACAGGGCTCCGGGGCCCGCCCACCTCCTGGAGAGACCTGTGCAAACCCAGAAGAGCTCCCTTGTAGGTGTCCGGATACTGAAAGGCACCTGGATTTTTATCTTATTTTGCTAAGGGACCAATGCTGACAAGACTGAGTGGCCTCTGTGAGGCTGTCGGTATAGGACATTATTTTCGATGTCCCAAACCACTGGAAAGCTCAAGTCTATCATAAACACGTAGAGAATTGACTAGAATCTCTTATGCGACATGGGGGAAAACCTGGTCATGGAGAAATCTTCTTAGAAGACCTCACTGATTCTACCTTTTGACTCAACTTCAAGCAAGAGCTTTTGAATTTGATTGATGTGAATTTCAGTCTTATTATGCAACTTTCCTGCCACGTGGCTTTAAGCAAGTTGTTCCTTAGGCTTTCAATTTTCTCATCTGTTCAATGGGAGCTATGGTGCTTGTCATGAAGAGCTATCATCAGGATTAAAGGAGGTGATAGCGGCAAAATGTCTGACACAGAAACGGTCAGTGGCAGTTATTAAAATTAAATAAATGTTCAGTGGCAGTAACTTAATAACTGCCACTGAACATCTTAATAATGACAGTGATATTTCACTGATATTTTCAGTAGGGCTCAACTGTTGACATTATTTACAAGCCGTCTCCCTTCCTGAAATAAGCCCAGTGTATGTATGTAATTAAGATATTTGCTTATTTCGAAATCTTGTAGTCTGAGCCTTCGGAACAGATCAGTAATCCCTGTTCTGAACTGTAGCTCTTAAAAGAGTGTGATGGAACAAAACTTCTATTGACTTTAGGAAATAGCTTAGAAGATTTAAAAAAAAAATTAAATCCATGATGTGATTTGTTTTCTATCATTTGCCTTCTTCTCCTGGGAGTAGTGTGCCCTTCATCTTCAGAATTCACTTAACCAGGGGCTCTGGTGGGTTGGATTTTCCTGTGTTTACTTGGGTTATGGCTCTAACCTTCCTCATCCTCGATCACCTCTCCCCAAAGGAAAAGCCCGTCTTTGAAACCTGCCAAATTGGATTTCATTAGCAAGATGAGACTTCAAAGGAACTGCCTTTGCAAAGAAAACTTGTTTTAGTTACTGCCTCCTTAGCTGTGTTTAGAAATCAGGCCCGGTGAATTTACAGCTTCAGTGAGCAGAAAACTTGCATCTAGCCTGACACCTTGTAAGCTTGGTTTCAGCTCAGGGTCACTTAAAACAACCTATTTATAAACCCAGGGGGGAAAAAAGCTGGGTTTTCAATAGCAGGAACTACTGACCCTGAAACTACAGGGAGATGAGTTGGGTGCCTTGATGACACAGACTCGTGGCCATGACAGTGTTACAGATGAGAGCCGCCAGGGCTCTGCGGGTCGTGGGGTCTTGGAATGCTTTCAGAACAAATCAATAACCAGTACAATAAAGCAGTTGTGTGAAATTACTACTTTATTCAAACTCCTGGTGTCCTAACCTGTTGAGCTCTGACTTGAGCTTTTGATAAGGGAAGCGTGAGAAAGGGATCATGCAAGTTTAATTTCATCAAAGGTGTGCGTTTTTTCCAGCCTCGCCACCTCCCTTATGGGTCTTTATTTAGTTCTTATTTTTTTTAAGTCAAAGAAATCATGATTTTATTTTGATTAGACATACTTTAACATTGCCCAATTTTACAAATCTATAGTCTACACAGAAATGTAAAGGCTGTGGTCTTACGCATAGGTAGCCTCTGCTGCATTCTTCAGAGACTACAAATATGGATGTATGATGTATCTTCTAAAATGAATTTTGCTCTAAAAAGCGGGAACACTGTAGTCAAAGATCAAGACCTCACACTGTGGGTTCAGGAAAGAAAAAAGTCTCACTTCGATGACTTAGGAGCTGCAAGAGTTTGGAAGACTCACTTAACCTCTTAAAACCTGTTTCCACTAATGGAGATAATAATCATACTGCCTCTCCCATGAGTTAAATGAGATAATACACAGAGAGCACTTAATACAGTACCCAGCCTGGAGAAGAGACCTTCAGTAAATGTAGCTAATAATCATTATCCCAAATCCGCCTGTGTGCATATTAATGTTTACATTTAGAAATAATGAATGAGATGGTATAAGAAATTGCTCCAGAATAAATTCTATTGCGTTTCTCTCTTGGTGACCTGTCTTCAGTAACGAGCATTTAGAAAAACTGAAAAAATAAGATGAAATTACCCATTCATCTCTTCACCCAGAAATAACCGTTATAATTCCCATGCATAATCTTCTATATTGATTATACAAATTTAATTAAGAAAAATGGAGTTCTGCTTTCTTTGTTTGATGAGATACAGTATTTACTACTAGGTGTGGGCCTACTAGGTGCCACTCTTTTTGGTAAGCCATCTTTCTTCCAGATCTATATTGTGCAAATGTTTTTAGGACCAACGGCAGCAGGGGCTTGTAAATGCCTCCAGCTTCCCCAGGGTTATCTTAGATTTCCATTAAGTCTTTTACAACTTCCCTGGATGAGTGAGCATACAGGAACTCAATGTGAAATTCATCAGCTAAAACTGAGCAGAAAAGGCGAGAAGGGCTGCCAGGTTAGAGAACACTAATGAAGTAATGGCAGGAAGCTGGACCAGAGGCCGGGCGCTGCCCTCTGCCCCTCCTCGGTCTGCTGTGAGTCCCCAGGAAGACCCTCGCCTGCCTGGCCCAGCCCCCTCAGGGATGGACTGTACGTTTCCCAGAGTTTCTGTAAGCTCTGAAATATAGCCACCCACCCACCCCGGCATCTGACTGCTACCAAGGGCTGGTTCTGATGACGTCTAGGAACTGTTGGTGGCCAGTGACCAGGGAGTGAGTGATTCTGGAGAGAATGGCATCCTTTAGATGAGCATTTCTTCACATTAGCAGACTAAGAGGGCCTTTCAAGCCAGCCGTAGGCTAAAGAGAATAAATGGTAATAGAAAAGTGCTCTTCTGTTGGAGAGAAGGCCACAGGAGGATACATGCTTCTCTCAAAGGCCACACGTGGGCTCTCGTCCCTTTGGGAAGGTGTAGCTCAAATAGAGTCATAAGTGCAAACGTCTGCCCCACACTGTTCCTCCTTCCCACTTGCACTGATTTTTCCACCACTAAACACAAGGCCAGGCTCTAGTGGAAAAGCCACGTGAACGACTGCACACAGATGCCTTTCAGCCAGGGCTTCCTTTCTATCTTGGAACCTGGGCTCTTGTTTTGTCCTTTTCCTTCTTCCAGAAGCTGCTTCCGGAGCTTCTGTTCTTGGATTAGCTTCTGTGCTCTCTGGAGTCAGGAGATGTAAGGGCACCTCTGAAACGGAATCCGCCCCCCTGCATGGCCCTCACAGGGAGCCTTCCTCTGGGTGACCTTTATCACCTGGTTCTGGGCATGCCTTTGGCAGCACCTGTCAGGAGCCCCGGGGGGGGCGGCGCTGTGACCCAAGGCCCCCAGGGTGCCTGTCCCTGTAGGAATCTGGTGGAAGAACTGGTGGGGAATCTTCTGGATTCTGTGAGAAAGTAAATGAGAAATGAAATCCCATTGTTTGGAAAGAGAAAGCGGCGGTGTTAAGAGCCAGGGCGGTCGGTCAGGGTGTTTCCCCACCTCTGCCCTCTGCCTGGGCAGAGGGGAGCCTTTTGGCCGCAACTGAAGTTTTTATGGTTGTTTCTGTTGATAAACTCAGGCTTTGGGGGACCCAGAATCACTTCTGTTGTTTTTTTCAGAAAGCCACAGTGGGGTGCTGTAGCAACAGGATCTCACCATTAACTTTTAATTTCTTTGCTTTTGTTGGTCACTTAACATTATTTAAAAGTATGTTTTGGCTGGTGAAGAATGCTTTTGGATTGCATTCAGAAGGCATAAACAGCTGTAGTAAAACTTGGTCTCTTGGAAAGGAGACCCACACAGAGGGCCCAGGTGGTGCAGTGGGTTAAGGAACGTGCTTTTAACCTCAGTGCAGACCAAGGTTCAAGTCCCCCTCAGGTCACCCCTGAACGACACAGGGTCAGTTTTGTTTGGATTTTGAATTCCAGTCACTGACATTCTTGTTTGTCCAGATCCCACGATTCCCCAAATCATTTGGCCCAAATCTACACAATTGGCAGTTTCTACTCCAGGGAGGGCCAGTCCTGAAATAGCAGTGTGTAGCAGGTCAGCACTGAAGTGCATTGGCAGAGATGAATGGGGAAGTTACAAGCTTATGAGCACCTGTCAGCTCAAAGCCTGGCTCAGGCCAGTGCGATGATTTCCTCACTTTTTCAAGCACTAAATTTGGTAGTGACAGGAAGGAAGAAAAAGTTTCTCCCAGTTTTACAGGTATCGCGTGCATGCAAGACTGGAACTGCGTTTAAAAGTCTGCATTCTCTCACTGCGACAGCAGAATCTAGAGCGTGATATTATAACCACGTTTGGAAAAACCGTTTTCCTCTTTCTCAGAATGTTTGGTGAGGGTCGGACCTTGATTTTTCTCCTGCTTTCCTTTCTTCCTATGTAATTTTGCTCAAGCCACTTCTTCTGGGGGTCTCAATTTCCCTGTCTATGAAATGGGAATACCTTGGAGGTATCAATTGCCTACATGCTTCATTACCTAAGAGCAGCGTTTTGAAAATTGAGATTATGTTTGCAAAACATAGCTAATTCTCTGGGTGACCATAATTGGGTACATGCAAAGTATTATTGTGAGAAGAATAACTTGACAGGTTACCTCTTTTGACCCCTAACTAGTAATTATATAAGTTGACCTTGGGCTGGGTTTGTAATATTTTCTCGGAAGATAGCAACCGAGATCAGATGACTGAACTATCAGGCGGTTTCTGCCCGGCGCTGCGTCCATTGGCAGGCAGATATGATAATGGACTCTTAACCTGGTGGACCTGCTTTGTGTTTGGGGATCGACCTCATTACCTGGAGCACTCATGAAGTGCTCCTCTGGTTGTCTTCTTCCCCGGGGGCGGGGGGGGGGCTGTGCAGGGTGAGGAAGTCGTGGATGGGGAGTGTGGATGTACGGCGGGCACCCTCCCTGCATGCACGGCACCGAGCTCACTCTTCTTGCTTCTCCGTCAGGTTCACCAACACCAGGACCGGGGAGAGACCTTTCAGTGCCAGCTATGCCCTTTCACTTCCTCTCGCCACTTCAGCCTGAAACTCCACATGCGCTGCCACCAGCACTTCCTGAGGACAGAAGCCAAGGTGAAGGAGGAGACCTCAGACCCAGATGTCAAGGGATCTCCCCACCTCAGTGACAGTGGCTGCCTGGGGCAGCAAAGGGAAGGAGGAGGGACAGAGCTAGTGGGGACCGTGATGACGTCTAACACTCCAGAGAGGACTAGCCAGGGTGGGGCTGGCGTCTCGCCTTTGCTGGTGAAGGAGGAACCCAAGGAAGATAACGGCCTGCCCGCCTCCTTTACCCTGAGTGCCGCCGACAGGCCCGCCAACCACACAAAGCTGAAAGACCCCTCCGAGTATGTGGCCAACAGTGCGGCAGCATTGTTCAGCCAGGACATCTCTGTTAAGATGGCGTCTGATTTTCTCATGAAGCTGTCAGGTACTTGACTAGGGTTGTGTTCTCTCTCCCTCTGTCTCTCTGTCTCGCTTTCTTTCTCTACCAGTATTTTCATCTGTAAAATAAGCTGGCAGGATCACAAGGCTCCCCGCAAGTCTGAGAGTCTGCACTTTCATAAATTTTCCTTGACTTACTTTCTCCCACCCCCCTTTTTTTTTCTTCTTCTTTTTTTTTTTTGGCAATCCTTTGGAGGTAGGCGTGGCTTTGGTTTGGGTCTCAGAACAACAGGGATCTTTGATTTCCTTCTGGTTTTTACCCTTTGGGGATTCTCACTGTTGGCGGGGGAAGGTCACAGGGTGAGCCAAGTTTGTGCCCTTTGCTTTGTGCCACCTTGGGCCCCGATTTGACATATCTCTTTCTGCACTGGGTTCTTCAAAGTACTTGCATCTGGAATACCTCATTTTGTATTATTCAAGTTCTTTACTGTCTTAATTTGAAAGGACACATTGACAGACCACTATGAGGAATCACACTTCTGCAATTTGAGCAAACGAGAAAGATCATCTGTATGATTTTTCTTCAGGATTTTGTGGGTGGGTTATGTTTGTGTGTGTGTGTGTAAAGTTTTTTATTTTATTGAGGTGAAATTACATAAGATTTACCTTTTTAACCATTTTTTAGGTGTGCGGTTCGGTGGCATTCAGTACCTTCATCTTCTGGTGTACCTGCCACCACTGTTGGTCTCTAGAACTTTATCTTTCCAAGCTGAAGTTCTGTATCCAATACACAATGAGTCCCCCTAAGTCCTCCCTCCAGCCCCTGGTAACCACGATTTTACTTTCATCTCTATGAATTTGAATCTTTCAGGTACTTCATATAAAGTAGAATTTTTAAAAAGTTTTTTTTTTAAACAACATTCTGTTCTTACCGTTATGATCCCTTTTTAAAAGAAGATAATGTAAAAATCATGAAAATGTATTCTTATCAATTGATATCACTTTTCATTACCATCAAATTACACATGACTCTTTTTTGGTCATTTTTTTCCCCGTGTGTTTGATTTAGCATCGAAGTTGAACAGGGGTGGAGAGATGTTAGATTTTTTTTTTCTCCCAACTCTTTTTTTGGGAATGATAAGACGTGTTGTGGGACCATGCTGATCCTCATTACATTTTAAAAAAGTACAATTTGAAATTTTAAAGGAGTTGTAGAGGGTGGGGAAAGGTCGGTTGAGAATCGGTCCTGTCGTTCAGTGAAGGTGGCAGTCCCCAGGATGATTTCCAAATGCCATTTCAGCTCTTTGGAGATTGACAATACCCTTTAAATGGAGAATAATTGGTCACCTCCTTCCTTTAAGTGGACTGAGAGTCGCATTTCACTAAATGTCATTGCCAGGTGAATGAGAGGCTCAGCTTCACGCCAAAGTCCCTTTTCTCGGTGGCACTTCAGTCAGGTCTTTCAGAATGTCCCCTTAACCCCAGATCTTTGCCCCTCAGCAGTTGGAAGGCATGAGGCGAGGCGGGGGGATAGAAAATGAGAATCCCAGAAATTAACGGGTGGGGAGGGGAAGGGGGAGGGGCCGAGCTACAGGAACTAGTTGCATTTAATGGAGTCATTGATGCAGTTCGGGGTCTCCGCTCTTCTCACCTGGCCCTCTCCCTCTCCCATCCCAATCTCAGGGAAAATGTGATTATCTAGACTTTGAGATTTATATTTAAAATTCCTTGATAATGTGGGAAAACACGTGTTTCCAGTTTCCTCTTTGTCACCTGTAAGGGAACCTGGCTCTTCCTCCAAGGTCTCCTCTATGGTAGCAGAAGGGCCTCCTTTTCTGAACTTTTTTAGTACAGTCCTGAGGGAAGCAACTCCAAGGACAAATTCACTTAGCATAGCTTGGTGGTGGTCGTTTCTCTACTTAACAGACAGAGGCACAGGAGGTGGGGAGAGGGCGAATAACTCTCAATGTGTGTTATTCCCTTCACCCCTTGACTCCAGGGAATTTTTTAAATCTAGAGGAAGACGAGGAGGGAGGCGGGAAGGTTTGATCTGTGGATGGAACCCTGTGCATGATAACGCAACTCCTGCTGGGCTCAGCTCCCAGTGCCCCCCATCAGGCATCGGGGTGTAATTAGCTCCAGTCTCAGGAAGCCTGAGAGAGGGTTGTGGCTGCCTGAGCCAGTACTGCAAATAGCAGAGACTGAGGGGAGAAGCAGCCAGTTGGAAGGTTGGGGTGAAGCACTGTGTCTTCTATTGTGATCTGCTGTTTCAGCCAGCTATTGATGGGGAGTTGTTTACAGTTTGGCAGTCGGAGTATTTACCTACTGATCAATTGGCATAAGAAAACAGATAACAAATGCACACTATTTATGCAAAAGGCCCATGCAGCTATTTTATGGTGGCTTACTAGAGGTCCTGAAACCTGACTTGTATGCACTGTTACCTAGCAACCTGTTATAAAGTCACCGGGGAGTGAGATGCATCAGTAATTTTTTGTGTGTGCATATTTGGATGTAAATGTAAACTTGGTGACTGTGGCAATGCGACCCACGGGAGGAGAAGATATGTTAAAAGGAAAAGGCTACATTTTCTTCAGGGATTTTTTTTTTTTTAAATTTCACTGTCTGGTTGGTTGGACCCTAGAATTGATATCGCTGCTCCCCCTGAGGGGCTCTACCTGGCTGTATCTGGATATGATTCAGGGACCAAAAGGCCAAAATCCCAGGGAGCGAGGCTGAGTTTCTAGCTCTTCCTGTCCTCGGATGGAGTGAACAAGTACCGAGCCTCAGGCCCTGTCCCTTGGCATTATAACGGTGCCATTGTTCTTGCAGGGAATTTTCTCGCTGGGCTCTGTCCGTGCACCTGCTGATACCATAGGGTGCAGCTGTTTGTGGGCACTGAGTCTGGGAGTCTTTGTGCCAGCCAGATCGCTGTCTGCAAAACTGGAGCACAGTGACAAATTCAAGCGTGTAGACACCTACTTGTTTCCAAAAGAGAGAGCGAAAACACTTGATGCTTTCTTGCCTGGTTATTAAGGAGAGTCTTTCTTGCTCCTTCGATTAAAAATAAGCATAAAGATGTCTGAATGGAGCTCAGTGAGATTCAGAGTCGCTGGATGGAATGATGTTTTAAATGGGTTCTGCATCCTTCTACCCTCACCCCTGTGTGCAGATTTCAACTGTGAAATAAAAAGCCCTTCTCCCAACCATTGGCTGTTCTTCCCTCCGAGCTCACTGAACATTCCCTGCTCCTTTGAGCTGACTATTGCTCCCTAGAATCAGGCATCCTCGGCTCAGCATCACAGTTGATTAACGGAAAGTATGGGGTGACCCCTTCTGCTGGCTTCCTAGGTGGGTGGAAAGTGTTTTATAGACTTCAGTGGAATTTGGAACTGGGCAGTAGGCCTTAGAAGGCTAAGGTCCTACATGTCCAAATAGATCTTTTGTGGAAGCCAGAAGACACATGCAAATCACTGTGTGACAGAACAAATGATTCAGGGGCCACAGGCCTGGAGGTGATCTGGGGAGGGGTGCTCACAAACCATCGGGTGCTTAATTCCTGCTGAGCCTGTTCTTGTCTCCCATGGCCAGCAGCAGTTCTTAACCTCTGCTGCACGCTAGACTTACCTGGGGAGTTTTTGTAAAATGCCAGGGCCCAGAAATTATGGTTTAATTGGTCTGAAATAAGCCCTAGACGTTGGCATTTTCTTTACAATCTTCAAATGATTCTAACATGCGGCTAGGAGTGGGGACCGCTGACAGGGAGTATAAACTTGGTACGCGGTGCAGTATGTTTCAGCACAGCTACGGACTTTCTGAATATAGGTCTCTTCCCTGTGTTCCATCCCAATCCATGAAGAGGGACATGGGGATGTAAGATAGGCCTGAGGCATTTATTTCTTTAGAGGCCAAGGTTGGCATGAAGGAGAGACCTGGGGCTGAGTCATATTCATTGAGCCCCATGTTTTTCCTGGTGAGGCTCCATGACCGGGGACTGTCCAGTTTGAAAATCTCAAGTCTCTATCTGGGGACATCAAGGAGCTGGGAGTATCGTGATTAGAAGCCCAATTCAAAGTTGTCTGCAACGCCTAACATCATTTCTCTTTCTGCAAACGGCACTTTTCAAGATATAAAACTTAATTCTAACTCTCCAAATTATAACCAAGCAGTTGACAGAAACTTGGCACCTCTCTTGTTGGCAGGGAGTATCTTTTTGTCCCTGATTTTCCAAAATAAAAGATATAAGTCATTTCAACTATTTTTAATTTGGAAACCAGAGAAAATTTTTGTATCGTCTCCCACATCATATTAATTTCGTAAAATTGAGACCAAAATAATTTTAACTAGGAGAGATGGACTTTTTAAAGTGGTAACTTACTTTTAGCCTCATGGAGGTGGTTCACGAATAAATGGGTACAGGCTAAATTGTTTCTAATTTATTGGCAACTCAGCCATGAAATAGCAAAGGTTTTCATGTGTCAGTGAAGAGGTGATGATAAAAGTGTTTGGGTCATACCTTGGGGCTTCCCACAGGCTTTTGCTCTGCAGCCCCCAATCATTTCACACAGTTTTATACGTCTGCAGTCACAATATGGCTTATGTGTACATGGCAGTTCCCTGGCTGCAGAAGGAAGGTTGGGAGATGCCCACTGAACCAAGTGGTTCCCTCTGCATGGCGGCTCTGATTGGCTTTCTGTGAAGCATCTTAACAAACAAGCCTTCATCTTTGTGCCAATTACAGCGAGAACCCCAGTGCCAGTGCCCCCGGGCTCTCCCAGTGCCTGGGTGTGCACTCCACACTGGGTCTATTTTTGAACCCCCCCTTTGCATCTTGGTCTTGGCTCCTCTTTTTAGCCCTGTCTTGCTTTCCTCGTGATGGGCACTCGCCAATCATGTGACTCAAATTCCTCGTGGGAGCAGCTGCTTGGGGGGCCTTCTACATGCAAGTAGCCTGAATGCCCTTTGTGAAACCCTGGATTTTATTGAACTCAGTGATTCATAGGAGAGAAGGAGAGTGTGACTCCTGTTTCTCATGACTTGCTAGTCCATGAGACCGATTTGAGTCACAGAAGGGGGCAGACAGGATTATAAGGGGACCTAGAGTGACACACAGGTGTTAAAACCTGCGTGGATGGAGACTTGGAGATATATACTCAATGCTTATTATACTTACCTTCTGTAATGCTTACTCTGTGTCATTTAACCCCTGGGAGCCTCACAGCAATCCCATAGCATTAGCATTGCCATTTTACAGATGATGAAACTAAGAAACAGAGGTTGAGTCTTGCCGAATTTCAAACAGCTAATAAGTGGCCAGACTGGTATTTTAATCCAGGCAGCCTGGTTCCAGCATTTCCTTCCCTGAGCTGTCTGGACCTTAAATTACAAGGTAAAGAAGCAGCAAAATAGGAAGTTGGCTCTATTCTCTGCTCTTCTTGTTTGTTGTGGGGTTAGCCAGAACCTCTTATGGATCCTCTCTCTGTTATATGGCAGGTATTTCCAGCATTTGTATTTTCTGCATGTTTGTGTGTGTGTGTGTGTGTGTGTGTGTATGTGTGGTAATGGGTATGGCTAGGCAAGTGCTCTACCGCAGAGCCTCCTCTCCAGCCCTTGGAAGTGGTATTAATAGTTTTGACTTCTTAGGGAGTGTTTTAGTCAGTTTTTTTGTTTTTTTTTTGTTTTTTTGCTGCTGTGACCAAAAGACCTGACAAGAACAGTTTTGGAAGAGGAAGAGTTTATTTGGGGCTCATCTTTTCGGAGTTCTCAGTCCACAGATGACTGACTTCATTGCTCTGGGCTTGAGGTGAGGCAAAGCATCATGGCAGAAAGGTGTGGAAGAGGAAAGCAGCTCAGAACTTGACAGTTGGGAAGCAGAGAGGGACTGAGCTGCCTCACCAGGGAAAATATATACACCGAGGCACGCCCCCAAGGACCCACTTCTCCAGCCACACCGTACTGCCTACAGTTAGCACCCAGTTAATCCGTCTAAGTGGACTAATGCATTAATTAGGTTAAGGTTCTCATAACTTAACCATTCACCCCTAAACTTTCTTGCATTGTCTCACACACGAGCTTTTGGGGGACACCTCACATCTAAACCATAACAGGGAGTATTTTAGAACATAGAGATTACTAATAGTAGGGTCCACTTACCTTTGCATAGACTGTTAGGGTACAAGTGTATTTTCAAATACGTCGTGTCCCAATGAGCGTGTGGATGAGGAATCCAAGACTCGGGAGTCCGTGGAAACTCATCATGACGCATCAGAGCTTGGTTTCCTCACTGTGCTGGAGATAGTGTACCTCCTTCTAAAAGAGCCACCAGCATGATGTTTTATCCTGACAGACTGTTGAGAAAACTTATCAGGGTCCATCATTACTGTAAAATTAAAACTAAATCATTGTCTTCCTCCTCACAGAAGCGGATTTTCTTCTATTTACTGCTGTTGTCATTGTCACACTTTGTACTTGCTGTTATAAGCTCCATCGTTCGTCAGATGTGTTTGCAGTGAGCTAGGCCCTGTGCCAACCACAACCACTTCATGCAGTTTTTCTCTTGACCCCCACCACAGCCCTGTAGGGTCAGAAGTATTAAACCTATTTTATAGATGAGGAAGCTGAGACTTTAAGGTTTCGGCCACAAGAAACAGAGCAAAGATTCAGCTCTGCCTAGCTGCAAAGGCTTGGCTCATGACCACTTAATTAGCTATTACCTAATTTTTATTTCTCAGTTGAGCAAACTGTCTTTTGACCTCCGTCTGCTTCACTGTTTATTTTCCTTGGCTTCGAATCATGGCATCATTTCTAATGCATGTGCTTTTAGTCACTAATCTGGTTAAATTCTTTGTATCTTCAGAATGCGTGTACGATTCATCTTTTCCTGGGCAGCCTTCACTTCACCTAGATAGCTTGCCCCTCCAGATCCCCCCAGCCCAGCACCCCACCCTGCCCCCCAGTCCTCCAAAGCATTTCTGATGGACTGTTCTTCAAATACCTCCTGCATCTGGGGATGTCCCTGACTGCCTGCCTTCTGCTGAGTAACAGCTCTCCACCACTCTGGACAAAAAGTCGGCAGCCTTTAGCTTTGCTGGGGTGTAGACCCCCAACCCCCCGCCACTTCCCTTCTTCTGCCTTCTCCAGTGTTATTCCAGGGTTCTGGTCATTTGATCTATGGAGCGCCATTTATATCCTCCTCCAAAGTCGCGCTGCACAGGGGTGAGCCTCCTGGGAGGGAATCACTGTGGCCATTTCATAGTCCACAGCAAACCACCCATCAGACTCTGGGGGATCCATAATGACAAAAATCACTTGCACACTGATCTGTGAACCAGGGATCAAAATGACAAGCATAACGGTCTCAAGGAGATGTCGTTTGGGGTAGGTGGTCACTGCGTTCCCTGGAAGGGGAACTGTTGTCCAAGTCTTTAGGTTTCCTTTCTTCTGGTTCATGCAGGTCACTCGGGAGTATGACCTTTATAGTAATGTTGTCATCTCGTGTAACAAAGCTGTTGTCCAGTCTTTAGGTTTCCTTTCTTCTGGTTCATGCAGGTCACTCCGTTGCTGTTCACCCGTTTCCTTTTTGAATGTGTTAATAGTGTGCGTTTAAAAGACAGCTTTCTTTCACATTTACTCAAGACTTGATGGCTTTTCCAGGACTTGTCCTTCCTGCTGTTGACAAGGGAGATATCCTGTCTGTTAAGCGGATTACTGCAGATGGCTACTTTTGCTCATTATGTGTGGGGTTTAGTAGTTTAGTTTGTAGAGAAAGAACTTATGTATTCCTTTTAAAGTTCTTGAAGCGCCCTTCACTATTGTTACTAACCTTGACCTTCTCCATAGGTGGGCTTCCTCCTCCCCCAGTGGCTCTGTATCCTTCGTCAAACCTGTCATGGGGGACCTTTGCAGTCTTGATTTGGGTACTCAGATCCTAAAGTGTGGCCAGGTATTAATGAGAAATATAAGATGGTTAAAATTTCACTAAACACCAGCTGTAGAACAATTAAGGCAAATTAAACAGCAAGCTTTAAAAATATTTAGCAAATGTGGTACACATTCCATTTTCACACAGTATGCTTAGCCTTTAAAAGTAATATTCAGTATAGAATTAATTATTATTTAATTAAATCATAGCCTCTGTTTGGGTTTTAGAAGACAATTTATTTTTCTCACTCAAAGCACTTCAAATTGTCAAAAAAGCAAACAAATAAACAAAAGCAACACAAAGCCCAGGTCCCCAGCTTGCTCACGAGTGCTTCCGTGCCACTCACAGAGCAACGTAGATGGCTGTGATGGCAGCAGGGTACGGTCTGGAAAGCTAAACTCTGACTCTGGTTTTATCACTCATGACTGTGTGATTTTAAAAAGGTCATGTCATCCTCTGAGCTCGTGTTTTCTTATTGTAAAATAAGGGAGATAGAAAACAGTAATGGTTTTCATTTCGTTTTTTTAAACACCAAACCCATTTATTTTTCCAAACAAAATCTTAACTGAATCTCAATATGTAAAACTCATATTGGAAGATGTACTTGTCAATGTAACTTTTTGTTTAAGTTCACATTTATTATACTTATTTATTTAAAACCCCCAAATTAAAGAAAAATTTTACTCTGGTGTTATGGAGTATGATATTTATAGTAATGTTATCATCTAGTATATTTCTAAATTTACCTTGCTATTTGCAGATTCAAGATTCTCTGCTCCAGTGCAGGGAAGTTGTGGCAAATGGGAACAGATTTCTATCAACTCATCTTGTAATCCCAAGGTCCCTTTAATTCAATCTATTCAGATACTGAAAAGAGTATAATAATATAAAGTTTCTGTTTCAGAGACGACAACATTTAGCAACTTCCTTTATTTATTCCTTATAACAAACGGTAGACAAGAAGCATCCAAAACTTACAACTTGCAGTACAGCCATTCAAAATCCTGTTTCAGCTGTGTGGTGACTACTCAGTTAACTGCTCTTTGGAAAATGTATTTAATGACATTAGGTCTTAGATGCCTCGTCTGCAGAATAGGGATTACATTAGGACCTACCTCAAGGGCTGTTTGTGCGGGTCAGATAGTTAATCCACATAGATTGGATGCGGTATTTCCTGGCCCATGTCCATGTGCTCAGTAAATGACAGATCCAGCTCTCTCTGCCTGTCTTCATAATGTGTGTCTGTCTTTGTTGTCTGTTAGCTACAATGGAACACATACTCTTGGACTGACCCTGGTATTTAATTTAAGGCAGGTTTGCCTAGGGGACAGTTGGTGATGTCTAGGGACATTTTATGTTTTTACCACTGGTAGGAGCTACTGGCCTCTAGTGGGTAGGGGCCAAGGATGCCAGAAAACATTCTACTATGTGCAGGACGGTCCCCCTCCAAACCAATTATTCAATCCAGAATGTCAGTGGCACAAAAGTTGAGAAAAGGGCTTCAGGGCTGCATATAGGTTCTAGTAGTTCCGTAACTGTACAATGTTACGTGGACACACATGCATAGACCTGGATATTTTTGAAAGATCATTGGAAAGCCAACCACTTCCTTATTAATAACGAATTACTAGAAATTTAACACTCCCAAATGACAGGAGAAACTGCATTACAAGGGCTACACAAAACCAAATTAACTCATCAACACAAGTTAACACACTGGTGGACTCCAGGGAGTTGGCATTTTAGGTGTGCACTACTGGTGAATTTGAGATGTACATTTGTTGGAACCCCTGTAGCATATCATGGGGTTCCTTGGAACACCCTTTGAAAATCATTGCTCTGCAGTCCCCTCCAGGTCCAAGAACCTGGCTCTGGTTTAGGGTGTAGTGAATATAGTTCTCAACGGCCTTCCTTTTTCACAGAGTAGTTCAGTATTCACCAAAGTGCCAGACTATAAACTGAACAAGAGCTCTGTCTTCTTGATCCCAAGGGAAGGTATCATTTTCCTTCACCAAAGGGAATCAAGAGGATGGGTCAGAAAACTTTATGTAGCATTCCTTGTCTTCTCTTCCTCCTCACAGTCAAATCTGCACAAGATTCCTTCCTACCTAAAAGCACCCCTTCCCTTCAGGTGACACCCTGAGCTCACCTTCCTTTTCTCAATAATGACACCTCATTCACTCCATATCACTTATTTTCCAAATCCCATGTTCCAGCTGCTTAAGATAGCATGCTTCTTAAAGGTCTCGGGCATCTTGGAGAGGAAGGAAAGGGCTTGGGTGCATTTTTACCTGGAAGCGCTGGAGCCTGGGGTCTGCATGTACCAGCTCTGATTCATTTATCCATCTGTTAAACTCTCAGGATCTTAGTTTTCTTATCTATGAAATGGTCTCTAAGGATGTTAATAGAGTTTTCTGGGGGAGAGGAGGCTTAGGGGGGATCTCCCTTGGACCTATGGCACCTTCTGTAAGGAGGGAGTTCTTTTGTACTCATTCATACCGACCTTTTAGAATTGGACAGTTGAAATCGTTTTCTCTGGGGGTTTTCCCAATCCTTTCCTGCATTTGTCTTTATCTTGAATCGTTTATAAATCCTCATCGAAGTCAATCTGTTTCCCCTAAATGACAGCCCAGCTCCATCCAGCCCATGAACTTACAGATGTACATAATTTATAATCAGAGTGGCTCGGCTCCTAAAATGTTTGGAATAAACAACGAGAGACAGGGCCTCTTGATTAGCGGGGCTTCCTCTCTGCCTTAAAAGTGGAGCGTCTGGCAACTTTAAGATACATAAACAGAAGTCGAGGCAGGTGCTGTGAAGGCCCTTTGTGAGCTGCGATCCATATGTGCACAGATCTTTCTGTGTGAGGAGTAGGAATGAAGTAAGGACCACGCAATGATTCATAAATTGTTGCTTTTCTCTTAGCAATTTCCCACAAGGAAAAGAAAGCATCTTTAATTTCACCCTGCTCTACACGTGTAGTTTTTTGTTAAAACTAGAATAATTTAAAAGATGGCAATTATTCAGTCATATTAATTTTTTTATAAATGGCTATATGTGCTCTTCTCAATGTAAATATTTTTGGCAACTGAAAGAAAGCAGGCTGGCCTTCATATTTCTATTTTTACATTTTCTATTTAGACCCACATGTTTTTCTGTTATATCATTAACTATATTTACATTTTCTCAGCACCTCACACTTTTATGCCCTTCTTGATGTTGTCAGCATAAAAACCAGGTGTATCGTGCTCTGCAAGCTGGTAATCCAGCCACATGGAGCTGGCCTGTTGTTTTTTGAAGTGTCTTATTGAAGTTCTGTTAACTCCAGGTCTTGTTCACCATGCCGAGTGTCTTTTTCCCCTTAAGTCTCATGGAGCATGTATTCTGACCAGTGCTCTGAGAAGCCATTTATATGTTCCCAGACTATCCACCTCATGTTTGCCTTCTCTGCAAGCCGGGATTTGCTTCCAGGGCCTCAGCTTTTTCTGTCTGTCCTAGCCTTATCTTGAAAGGTTAAAATGTTTTTAAATAAAAGATAACAGTGTAGAAGCGTTTTTGTTTGTTTGTTTGTTTGTTTTAATGTTAACCATTCACTTTAAATTATTCCTTCCCAAGGAACCAAAGTCACAGAAGTAAATAAATACACACTGATGACGACTCTGTCGTGACTAGGATGCTCCTGGAAAAGGGTCTTACCAAGGTCGCGGAAGAAAGGGCAAAGTCTAGGTGTGCCATCAGCAAAACCCCCGGGAAGTGGTTAAAAAGTGCACAGGGAAGAAATACACTAAGTAAGCGGAGTCTTTAAGCTGACCTCCTGGTTGGGGTTGGAAGTATATATTTGAGATTTGTTCCTTTTGGCTTAGCTTTCAGTGGCATTGCCCCCAAATGGCTGGATGAGAGGCATTTGCCTTGAAATGTTCTGGATTCCCTCTTTAGAAATGCTAGAGGCCAAGGGATTGGATGGGAGACATCTCGCTATGTGGTGTGGTCTCAGTAACAAAGCTTTTAACTTCATCCCAAAGATCTCATCCCCAGGTAATGAGCAGATCCAGAGAAAGCCCTTCCGGTTGATTCCGGTGGGATATTCTAGAGTTCTTAACTTTCGTTTCCCACAAGTAATACTGGAAGCCCATCAGACGCCACTTCTTTGGGTCTTGCTTCTGACTCATGTTTTTATTCAATATTTGATGGCAGAATAATTGCTAAAAGAAGTATTTTATTCACTCAAAGAGTACTTACTGCACCCCTCTGATGTGCCAGCCACTGTTCTGGGCACTTGACAGACATCCGCATTAGAATGATTGTCACCATCATGAAGCCTGCCTTGGAGTTGAGGGAACAGACGTTAAGTAGTTAACAACAAATTGAGAAAATGATACAGTATGCGATTTCTCTGCTCAGGCTGCCACGACAAAACACTGCAGGCTGATATCTTATAAATTTATTCTTCAGAGTTTTGGAGGCTGGAAGTCCAAGGTGGAGTTGTTGGGAGGTCTGGATTCTTCTGAGCCTTCTCTTCCTGGCTTGTGGATGGTCCCCTTCTCACATGTCCCGACAGGGCTTTTCTGCTGTGCATGTACCTTGCTGGTGTCTTTCTCTGCTTACAGGGAACCAGTGGTATTGGATTAGGGCCCCACCCTTACAGCCTCATTCAACTTTAATTACCTCCCTGAAGGCCCATAACTCAAAGCATGTTCACCCTGCAAGGTTAGGGCTTCAACATGTGCATTTAGTGGGGGACACCGTGCAGTCCGTGGCAGCTCCGTATTATGGAGCATAAAATATTTACTGTAGGATAAGAAAGACTGGGTGCAAGGTGGGGATGGGGGCTGTAATTTTGAGAGGATGATCAGAGTAAAACTCATGGAACAGGTGGTACTTGAGCAAAGGTTTGAAAGTGAAATATTTTTTGACTTTGGGTACAGCACAGCCCCCACAGGTAGAGGACCCGCGTGGTGGAGGCAGGTAAGGGACATGTTGTGGGCAGTTCATGGACTTAGGTTCTGATCTCACTTCTGCATCTGTTTCTGGTAGTGAAACTTGTGAATGTGACTTTAAACCTCTGGGGTCCAGTTTCCAAAAACACTGGAGGGGCCTAAGAGGGGGAAGAAAGGACCATGTGTTGTGCATTGGCGGGGGGGGGGCGGGGCGGTGCTTGCTTTGGAGATTCATTTTCATCTTTTGGTTTATTACGATGGAATGGGTTTGAGGATCATTCTAAGAGATATTACTAAGAATTCTGTGTTAGGACAAGATCCTCTCTTTGAAAAGACAAGCACACCTGGTATAAGCAACCGAAGTTCCTACTACATGGTCCTTTGCGGGAACCTAGTGACGACAGAAAGCAGTACAAGAGGGAGCTGTCCTCGTCCCTCTGGTTGTTCCCGTGTGTGCAGCGCAGTGGGGAAGGCCTGGCACAGAAGAGCTGAGCCTCAGACTCCATCCCATAACAAGCCAGTTCGCCTGACCATGTGCTCCACACCAACCAGCCATGCCCAAAGTGGAAAAGGACACTGGTGGAAAAACTGGTGAAATCCGAATAAAATCTGGAGTTGAGATCACAGTAATGTGGATGTCTTTGTTCTGACAGCTGTACAGAGGTTAGGTCAGATGTCAGCCTTAGGCAATGTTGGGCAAAGGCCATGTGAGCACTCTCGAACCATCTTTGCTGCTTCTCTATAAGTCTAAAATGATTTCAAAATTAAAAGCAAAACCAAACCAAAAGTCCATTTGTTATGCAAAGATGACTCGGACTAAAGACATAGATTTATTCACAGTGACCAGAAGCACAGTGCCAAGTACATGCCCCACCGCGGAGGGGTCAGTAGTGTCTGCTTATAATAAGGCAAGAGTGGTGTCTCTCTCGCCTGAGCTTTTCTTATTGGCAAATTCTGCGTCCTCACCTTACCACCCCACCCCCGGTTTTGGCTTTGGGTCTTGCCTCTGACTCATGTTTTTATTCAATATTTGATGGCAGAATAATTGCTAAAAGCCTTATTCTGTAATAGGATTAGGCGGGGGAGATTGCTAATAGGTCAGGAAGGGAATGACACAGACAGTATCTTCCTGATACTTAGGAAAAACCAAAAAGAAAATGCCCCAATGCTTGGTAGAGATGGCACTTCTTAAAATACTGTTGGTTTAAAAGAATCTGAAGCCCACACCTTTCAGAAGTCCAGGCGCAAGGGGTGCATCTATAATTGTGAGCTCAGGGCTCAGCCTAATTTGGTCCGATCGTGGTCCCTCTTGCTCTTAGCACAAGGTGATTGTACATTCCATACTTCATTAAGTTAACGGGCAGCTTGGGGTGGGGGGAAAGCCTTTCATACATACATATACACACACATATATAACCCCCCTTTTTTTTTGACAGCTGCAAATCAGAAGGAACCCATGAATCTTAACTTTAAAGTGAAAGAGGAGCCCAAGGAAGAGGAAGCCCTAAGCACGGCCTTGCCTCGGCCCAGCTATGTGTTCAACCCAGAACCTGAAGTGGCAGCCCAAAGCATCTCCGAGGACACACTAAAGCCCCAGGAAGGGAAGGGGAATGTGTTGAGGCGGGATATGTCAGTCAAAGCTGCGTCTGAACTTCTCATGAAACTCTCAGGTATCTGATTTATTCTAAAACGCTCACATTCTGACCCTTTGACTTGCAATCCGACTGGACTGCTTCCTGCATGGTTTATAATTAACCTGATGGTGACAGTATCGCATGATTGCAGTGAATTAAGGAATGATCAGATGATTTGGCTGAAATTCCTGTGTTGTGTGTCTGCGTGTGTTTGTTTCCATTAGTTCTATACCTATCTTATTACATGCAGTCTTATTTTTCTGCAAATGGTCGGAAACCACTGCTGGTTTCCAAGATGATGTAGGCCATAATTTTTAAATGGATTCTAATGACATTCACAGCATTTCTGTTAATTGATCAAACTATCTCTTCTTTCCTAATAGAGGACCTTGCATTTGTGTGTGTGTGTGTGTGTGTGTATTTATACCATATTCTTTAAGGATCATTGAAAGTATTTTTCTTAACTTCATAGACAGTCTAGATGGCACTTGAAGTAATTGCCAATAGAGTAGCAATAGGAGATTTTATGGACAGAGAATTTCATAATGGAATATTACAATAATTAGCCTGTTCTTAAGATGAATGAATAATTCTTTACTAGCATTTAAATGTAATCTCAGCCTGCTGCATGTAGGATTAAATGGGTTATAATTTGAAACCCATTCATCTTGGATTTCTCGACAACCGGTCTCCTATCTGTCCCATCTTCTCCACAACAGGTAAAAAATATATATATATTTTATGTCTTTCAAATGCCAAGGTGTGACTTTCAGAACACAGAAAGATAAGCTCTATCAATAATAATCCTTGTCAAGTCCTATCCCATCCTTAACTCACTGCCTTCTAAAGGTAATTTTTAGAGGCTATATTTAAAATGCTAATAATATGAATCCAAGCTGTTTTTAGTTTGGAACTTGCCTTGCTTGGAGGATGAAAGCAAGAAGTGCATTAGAGAGCCTCCTCTGTGATCTGTAATTTCATCAGCAACTCTGACTGCATTTCTGCTTGACTAGTAGGTTGGAAAGTAAGAAATTAATAGTGATTTACTTGGAGTCATTATATCAGAACTGTTGAAATTCCTATATTTGCCAGTTGGTGGGGTTAAGAATTCTTGTCTTTGATGTTAATTCAAAGCACGCCGGAACTCCAGGGGAACGTGATTTGTTAGAGATGAAGCATGATGGAATTGTGACATCCTTGTAGTAACCCGCTTCTGCTAAACTCTACAATGATAATGTAGCTCCTCCCACATAGATAGGAGGTTTAGCAAGGTCTGCAGATTTCCCAAAGCTGGAAGTTTTAAACAGCGATGTTCAAGCTAACACAGTTTAGTCTATTTCAACCCTCTCCCTGTGTCAAGATATCTCAGTGACGTAGAATAATCCCTCTGCTGTTCATCTGATCAATCCAAAGAGATCACACAGCTCTGATTTCGCTTCTCCCATGGTACAAGCTTTCACCTTACAGTGACTTGAAGCCTCGCCCCACAGTGACCCTGTTCCCTCTCCTGATGGTAAGGTTCTGCTGTATAATATATTTATTTTAGAGTCTCCTGTGCAGCTGGCTTTGTGAGCAGACTGGGGTGACCCAGTTAATAATAAAAATAATCCGCTAAATAATGAGATAATCCGCAAAAATGAGATTTCAGGAAAGATGTTCTTTATGGAAAATATTTTATCTTAATCTTTATGAATGATGTAGTTAGAGATACTGGAATATGAAATAATCTCCTAGGTAATTATGAGATGCCCCAAGTAGAATGTAGTTGTGCAGCCATGAACGTTGAATGATATATGTGGGCAGCAGTGGCCCTTCTAAATGTGCACACTGACTTATCACGGGCCTTGGTAATAGTGGAATGGATGGCATCATCATGTTCTAAAGGGCATCTGCCCCTGCTTCATGATGCAGAAATGAAAACTCGTTTTAAGACTGACAACTGTTTTTTTTTTTTTTTTTTTTTTTTTGCCCTGAAAGAATTCTCTAGCATTCTATGTATAAGACACATTGGCCAAAGAAGTAATGCACCACAGTCCATACCCTGTAGATGCCATGGTCATTGGAGATCCATTTGAGCGACTGTCCTTGGGGCTTAGGACTACAGCACTCACTCTGAAGTGCTAGGTGTAGGTGTGCGGCTTAGAAACAAGTGTCTTTTCATTCCTAAGACCCAAGGTAAAGAAGACTAACCCTTTATTAGGTTGAAAGTGGATAGTAAAGTTTCTAATCACTGATAGGTCAATCAATCTTGCAAAAAGGAAGATGTTAGGGAAAAAAGATATATCATATGCTCTTTGTCTTCAAGTTGGAATTTTAACAATTTCACTGTTCCTGTCCTGAAAGAAACTGAAGTAAAGGATTGGTCAGTGTCTTCAGATCCTCCTCCTTTTCCACAATCATTCTTGTCCCTTTCTAGACAGGAGTAGTCATTCAGTCCAGAGTCTCTGTCTGTTAGTCCAGGGTGCTCCTCTTCACCTCGGCTGAGACCTCAGTGCCCGCTGTATGCTTTCTGGTGAATGACAGTCCCTTGTTTATTCCCTTCTATCGTCCTGGGGGAAATCATTTGATCAGGAAGAGTTGGATCAGAGAAGTACAGCAGTCGCTTCTTACCTCAGGGAGATATGTTCCCAGACTCCTCGTGGATACCCGAAACTTCAGCTAGTACCAAACCCTACCCTAATACTGCTTTTTCTCTCTATATAGACAAGTACCAATGATAAAGCTTAATTTGTAAAGTAGGCACAATAAGAGATTAGAAATAACTGATAAAATAGGGTAACTCTAACAATATATAATAGAAGTTATGTAAAACTTATGAATTGCCTGTGTCTAGAATTGTTCATTTAATATTTTTGGAACACAGTTGCCTAAAGGTAACTAAAACTGTGGCTAAGAGGGGACCAAAGTGCACCCCACGCATTGGACGTAGGATGCAAGGGTAACGCATGGGACCATGTTTCACTTTTGACCCAAGGAATTTCTAAAAGGCGAAACAAAAGGATTTTTCTTCTCTGTTAGACTAGAAGCTGTGCCCTATGGTTTAAACGGTTTCAGTCTCTCCATCGAATCAATAAGAAGAAACTAGTCAACAACTTGGGCTGCTCCATGTCCAGTTTTAAATTAACTTCTGTTAACTCCATAAAGATGGTTACCTGGCACGTGGCCCAGTCAAATGTCATGGGAGACCTTTCTATGGAGAGAAACCTCTGTCGGTACGTGGTTTTCCAAATTGACATTTATGTTCTACAGGAAAAACACAGATGAGTTGGAGACAAGGCTCACTTTTTCATTAACTGTGTGTTTGGGAAAATCTGAGTTTTCTTCCTTCCTGTGGTTCAAGTTCTACTTCCAGTTGTTAATTGAGAAGTTGAGTGCCTGACAGCTGGGCCCAGTAAATTGATTACCATAAAGAAAGCAACCCACCCCGAGGAAACCACTGGACGCCTGTGACTACCTGTTTTTATGTGACCCAAGGCAGCCAAAATCACCAGCGGGTGATTGCCAGAGATAATTCCCAGCAGTCTCCCTTTAAGGAGGCCAAGATCTTAAGCTCCAAGGTTCAGTACCGGAGATATAGAACACTACACAGTGTGAGCTATTCAAGGCACATTTAAGTTCTGATTTTGCAACACCTGGTCACATTGCAAACTTATGTCATGTGTGTGATCACAGTTGTGATGTAATGCTGAAACGGACACAACCTCTTATCCACTTTCTTGTGCGTTAAGAGAAGTAGCTAGATGAAAAGAGATAAAGAAATGGCCCCTTTGGGGAGTCACGTGTTTCCATGGGAATGCATGTGTACAACATACCAGGTACAGTTGGGCAAGCCTACAGGTAGCAGATAAGATTGCCATTTAAAAATAAGAATTCCATTACAAATAAGAGGTAGAAAGCCTGGAGTTATTCAGAAACTTTAATGAAAAATTAAGCATCTAATTTTCTCTAACATGGTAAATAAAATTTCATGTTAGACCTTAATTTGAGACAAATTTATTGGTGTTCTTATTTCTGTGCACACCAAATGGATTTTTATTCATTTCCAGATTATATTCATTTATCCCTGCCTGATTCTGGAAAGGAATGTAAATTATAATTGCCTCCTGTATAGGAATCCAAGCAGGCCCTGGGTTTAAAATATATAGTGATGTAGGGTTCATGGTGTCACCTACACAAGGTAGAGTTTTCACTATGAGGCATTAAGTTTCTATGGTTTGAGTGTGTCCCCCAGAGACACGTGTGTGTTGAAAGCTTGGTTCTCAGTGTGGCGATGTTAAGAAATCATGGGAACTTACAGTGGGAAGTATTTGGGTCATTGGAGGCGTGCTCTTGAAAGGGAGTGACGTAGTTCTCATGGGAAGCTGGTTAGTTGTCAAGAGAGGTTGTTATAGAAGAGAAAGCTTGGCCCTTCTCTGGTTTCTCTCTGGCTTCCTGCCTCACCATGTAATTTTTTTTCCTTCTCTCACACACTCCTGCCACGATGCTATTTCCCTTGAGGTCTTTACCAGAGCTGAGCCAGTGCTGGCACCATGCCCTTGAACCTCCCACACTGTTAGCTATCTAAACCTCTTTTCCTTATAAAGTACCCACAGCTTCAGGTATTTTGTTGTAGCAATGGAAAGCTGACTAATACACAGGTAAATTTGAGTAGGATAAAGCTTTAAGGTGAGTTTAATCTTCAAGGTATGTTGATGTAGAGAGGAGAAACACCCCCAAATTGACTTTATGAACAGTTTTAATTAAGGCCCCTGTGGTTATCAATATCAGAAATTCTTTTCAGGTGGTTTAGTCAAGAAAGAAGAATTTAAGAGATTGATGTATGGATCCCAGGGGCTCTAGGATGCAGCCTTGGTCCTCCACGGAGGCCAGGGACTGGAAGGCCCTATGGAACTCAGGAAGCCCTCATTTGTCACCTCCTCCCTGCTTCTCTCTGGTCATACAGATGGCCTTTACTCTTACTCTTTCCACATGGTGAAAGTAGTCATTGTCAGCAGCTTCGGAGTTTACCTCTTGCTCCAAAGAGCAGCCAAACAGAAATTCTAAGTCCCAATTCCAAATTATAGCCGATTGCCTTGGCTCTCTCAGATGGGGTCCAGTATATAGGGTCCATATTGGGTAAGTACGGCTGGGTCGTGGTGGCCCCGTAATATTGAGAAGAGAGAGAGGAAAGCCTGTAAATGAATCTTGGGGTGAGCAGCAGCGGGAGGGATATGAAACTGGAAGTTGTCACCATTTTATGTATGAATCACAAAACTTCTAGGATCAGGTGGTGGTAATGGCTCTCATTTCAATGCTGAACGCAACTGTTGAGGCCTGTGGGTGCTGTTTGGCTTTCCTTTCTGGTAGAGTCTCCATGCAACCTACCCAGTCAGGACCTGGCCTAGCCATTCCGGACTCTCTAAGCTGCTAGTGTGTGTTAGGCCGATGGAACCGTCGTCGGGTGGGGTAGAGGTAGGGACATTCTTGAGCCTTACTCTGGACGTAGCTGAAGTTGTGTGAATGGAGGCCCCCCATTCTGCGTTTTGACAAGCCTGACAAGTGATTCCGATAGCGAAGGTTTTAGTGCTGAGACATGGCTGGGGAAATAAGTTTTATCCATCTGAAAAGAATGCTTTAGGTTGAAGTTGACAGAGAACAAAGCTGTGTTAAATGACCCTTTTCCTTTTGAAAAAGAATCGTCTTTCTTCAGTGGAGAGTCTTTTTAATTTATTATGAAATGATGGTATCTGGGAACCTTTTTTGAGAAGGGCACATGTACCTAATAAATCAAGATAGTGTTGGTTGTAAGCCTCCGATCATACGACTTGGTTCATGTTTTTTCTTTGCTTAAATTTCATGGTTATTCCTAGGTGATGTGGGATTCTTTCAGAGAAAAACCTGCCCCGTCTCTACCCCTTTCCAAACATAATCAAAGACTGCGTTGAAGACGTTTCTTTTCTCGAATTTTTAGAGGCCTGGCGTGGTGGCACACGCCTGTAATCCCAGCAGCTTCAGGAGGCTGAGACAGGAGGATCATGAGTTCATAGCCAGCCTCAGCAATGGCAAGGCACTAAGCAACTCAGTGAGACCCTGTCTCTAAATAAAATACAAAATAGGGCTGGAGATGTGACTCAGTGGTCGAATGTCCCAAGTTCAATCTCTGGTACTCTCCCCCCACCCCAATTTTTTTTTTTTTTTAGATAAATTTAGCTCAACTATTTCTTAGGGTTAAAAACTATTCATCATTCTATTCTATATTCTACTTTGGAAAATCATAATCTAACAAACATTTTTAAGTCATGTGTGTTGGTCAGCCTTCCATCACTATAACAAATGCCTGAGATAATCAACTTATAAAGAAAAAAAGCTTATTTGGGCTTGTAGTTTCCAGGCCATGATGGGTTGGCCCCATTGCTCTGGGCCTGTGACAAGGCAGCACCTCATGGCAGGAGCATTTGACAGAGCAAAACTTTCACCCCAAGCCCAGGGAGCAAAAGAGAGGAAGAGGAAGAACCCAAGGCCCACAATCCCTTTCGAGGGCACAAATGACCTGAAGACCTCCCACTAAGCCCCGCCTCTTAAAGGTTAGGCCACCTCTCCACAGTGCTGCTTTGGGGAACATGCCTTTAATGTGGGGCTTTAGGGGATATTTAAGATCCAAACTACAGCACAGTGTGACTTCAGTTTTATTTTGGTGCCATCACACAGTTTGCCCTCATCAAACCTCATAGAGGAGTTTCACCTGGTTCTTTGTGACTCTGTTTACTTAAGGCTGGAAGCAGAGTTGACTCCTGCAGTGTCCCAGTAGCCATGTCAGCGAGTCTGTGTAAAACGGTAATTTTTAGAAGCATCCGTAGAAAAGTATTTTGTTCATTTTTTAAATTAATATCTTCTATTCATCACATTGTCAGATATTTGGATTTTTCCACAGCAAAAAAAATGACAAAATGGCCTAGTCTCATCAGTTTGAAGTTGAAAAGTACTTTTATTTCATTTTGCCTTTTTGTGCACTTGGAGAAATTTATTAACTAAAGTTTTATATAGTTCAGAGGCAATTTCTACACTGATTTTTTTTTTTTTTTAACATCATCCCATTTTTAAAAACACCTTTCTTGAGGCTGGGCATGGTGGTGCATGGTGCATACCTGTAATCCCAGGAGACTGAGGCATGGGGGTTGCAAGTTTGAGGCCAGCCTCAGGAACTTAGCGAGGCCCTAGGAAGCTTAGTGAGACCCTGTCTCAGAATAAATGGTGAAAAGGGTTGGGGATGTGGCTCAGTGGTAAAGCTTCCCTGTGTTCAATTCCCAGTACTCCCCCTAAAAAAAAATTTTAAATTAAAAAATACAATAAAAAAGTAAAGATACCTGTATTGAAATGTAATTCATTCATATATCGTAAAATTTGCTCGTCTCGGGGTGGGTGGGTGATATTTAGTATATTCACAGAGTTATGCAATCATCATCACATCTAATTCCAGAATATTTTTCTTGGCCACCCATCCCAGTTAAGTGTCCCTCTCTATTTCTCCCACCTCCACCCCAACTCAAGCAACCACCCACCTACCATCTGTTTCCGTAGATTTGTTGATTCTGGACATTTCCTATGAAGGAAAACTTCTGTGGTCTTTGACGTCTGGTTCTCTCGCTTAGCATGTTTCCAAGGTTCATCTCTGTGGTCCCATGTATCAATTCTTATTCCTTTTCATGGCTGAATGATATCCCACTGTATGGACATACCATATTTTCTTCATTCATTCCACTGTTGATGAAGATATGTGGTTTGTTTTCTGACCTTTGCTGTTATCAACAGTCATGTACGAGTTTTCAGGTAAGCTTTTGCTGTCTTTAATTCTGTTGCGCTTTTGTTATGTCTTTAATTCTGTGGGCTTGCTGGCTCAAGTGGAAACTCTTGTGCTTAACTTGTGGAACAGGCAGTCTGGTCTTCTCAAAGAAACTGTACCCTTGACAACCCTTCTAGCAACATCTGAGGGTTTGACTTCTCTACATCCTTACCAAATCTTGCTGCTGTTGGTCTTTTTTATCATAACCATGGAAGTCGTGTGACTTAGGGTTTCACTGTGATTTGATTTACGTTTCCCTGATGACTAATGACATTTAACATATCTTCTTGCACTTGGTGTTTTATATCTTCTTTGAGGAAGTGTCTATTCAGTTCTTTTCTCACATTTTAATTGGGTTGCTTGTCTTTTTATTCTTGACATGAGTTGCTTGTCTTTTATATTCTGGACATAAGTTCCTTATCAGATTGCAAGTATTTTCTCTCATTCTGCTGGTTGTTTCTTTCACTTTCTTGATGGTATTCTTTCCAGAACGAAAGTTTAAAATTTTGTTGTAATCCAATTTACTTCTCTTTTGTGGCTTATGAGCAACATCACATTTTTCCATAATTCTAAAATTAAGTAAAAATATAGATTTGTTTTATATTAAAAGGAAAGCCTTCTTATATTAGCACAGCACTATTTAATTTTCAGAGGTATTAAGTCGGTGAATCCTAACTTATTGAATAACACCTTCATGGTGGAGTTGACCCCTCAGATTTCTGTATTTATTATAGCGTTCCATACTTTAGCGGATGGCCATGACTGTTTGCATATCAGCTTTTTAAATGATTTATAATATGTGACCAGAAATGGCTTATTATGAGTAGTGGGATCACTTTCCTGATTGCCATATATATCCTGAGCAACTCGTGTGTGTGTGTGTGTGTGTGTGTGTGTGTGTGTGTATGTATAGATGTATGTATACGTGTATATACATACATACATACACATACAGATATAAACACATAAATAAAATCCATAACTGGGAGAAGAAAAATCTAAAGGAATCAAACTTTTTTTTTTAAGCAATTGAAAGTTCAATGAGAATTGGAGATATTTGGAGCGCCAAAATTATCACTTTAATAAGATACAAATTTGACCTGTTCCTATACTCCGAGATGTCTTTTCTTGAAGGTCTGGGTCTTGTCCAGCTCAGAGGATGCATGGTGGCATCATTGTCCCCTGCATTTAAGCAGAGTGGAATAAGAAGTGGCTGCAGGCAGCCCTGGGAGGCTGTCCTTTCCTGGTGAAGTGGGGACTTGCTTCCAACAGGCCTCCTCACCTCAGTCTGGCCAGTAAGCACTCCTGTGTTATTTTGCAACTCCCTGCACAGTACAAGCTCTTGGACCCATACACCTGAATGGCATTCGTGCCCCCTGCCTCCTGTTGGAGCTCACACCCCAGGACCAGCACCCCTGCACCTCCGTTTTCCTCTTTCTCCGCTCACCCCCCTGGCCACCCGTCATGCTTTCTTAATCAGCTCCCTCTGCCTCTCCGTACTGAGGCCTGGGATTCAGAAAGACCAGACTCAAAAGGGCTCTTGTTTTATTATCATTTCCTTGTTGCATAGCTGCATATGTTAATAGAGCCACAAAAATTTGTATTGGCTTGTATTCCCTGAAACCAGGCAAGAACTCTGCAAGGAATTTCCTAGGCTGCGCCTTCATCTTAGATTGCTTTTCTGTTTGGCTGCCTCCGGACTGGGACAGGGTGGGGTTTGGATGCAGCAGGGATGGGGCAGGGCTGCAGGGCAGGAGATGTGGGGTGGGGTGAGGTGGAGGGGCTCCAGATCTTCCTGCGGAATATTGAGCATGACCCCGCAGGAGCTGCGTTTGCAGGAAGGGTGCAGAGTGCCCTCCTCCTGTATTCCAACATTGTTTTCTGTCTTTGGTATAAATGATCTCCAACACACTGGGGCACAAAGCGTTTACACACAAGCCCTTAGCAAATACTGTCTGAGCACCACGACTCTGAGAGGCAGCTCCATGTTTTCCATGAGATCCAGGTACAGTGTGGATGCACATATTTGAGTGTCAGTGAACACTCTGTTCACTTTTTCACAGAGGACAAATTTCCCTTCCAGGTGGGAGCCCTGGGCCTTACCCTGCTCTGGTAAGTCTAGTTTTGTGGCTCCTCCCTGCAGCCCTTTTGGCTGTATGCTACCACAGTGATGCCGTTGTGAGGCAGAGGGGACTATTATTTTTCTCAATGAGATAACTAGAAAATTCTCATTCTGCAGTGGTGTTTCTTCTCATCGCCATATTAACCTTTCACCTTTAACTTATTCCTGTCTAGGAAGGGGAGCATTAGCATGCATAATTAAACCCCCCCGGATGCGGTGCCCATCTGGGTACATGCTGGTATCCGACCCATCTCTGGAGAGGGGAATCCTCATGGCTAAGTAGCCTGTCTGCTGCCACGAGGCCAAGTCATCCCCTGGGCAGGGGCCCTACTAGGTGGCTTGTAGGAGCTGCTAGGGGCAAACAGGTGCTGGAAGGTAATCATAGAGGAAGAGTGACGGGACCCGTTTCCATTGGGCAGGGAGCATCCCTATTGACCCAAGAATGGAAAACCTACCTGAAGAGAATTCTCTTATGACTTCCATTGTTCTTACAGGAAGACAAATGATTTCAAGATGTTTTCTCTTGATCAAACTGGGAGGACCTATGATATTCTCTCTGAAGGGATTTTTGCCTTCCCTCTTAATAATTCCCCTAGTTACTCCACACATGTGGATGTTTTCCCCACATTTAAACCACCCCGACTTTGTGCTGTGAATTGATTTACTTCCTGGTTTCTAAATATGGGATAGCAGCTGGATCCAAGCGCGTTTCCTGGTTTCCTGTGGCTTGCCATATGTTGGTAGGGCTTATCTCCACAGCTGGAGAAGTGGGGGAGGTGACGGAGGAGTCTGTGAATGGCCTGTCGTGTTTTATCTTAGGTACAGAATCAGGTGGTGAGGGCCACTGTTTAAAGATGAAGTTGGGAATCGGTTTCCTTACATCCTGTCCCCTTAGACCCACCCCTGCCCTAAACCTATACACACGCCTGCCCTGTTTTTGTCTACCAGAAACTCCATTCAGGGACATCCTGACAGAGGTTTCTGTGGTCCACATGCATGTGGCCAAAGCTAACCAACAGCCCCTCTATCCAGGAGGGCGAGAGGCCCTCAGCAGAGCCAGACAACTATTGAGGACTAAAAGTGAAGCTGCGCTGACTCATGGGACTCTCTGACAGTGAAATCATCTTGCCTCTATCTGTGCCTTCAAAGACTGGTAAAAAATCTTTACTTGGCCTTCAGGGCTGATTAGCCAACATCGTGGGTAATCTGTAGATAATGGCTTTTTTTTTTTAAGCACTTTTTTTGTTGTTTTGAAGAACTAAGGGAAATAAAGGAAACCTGGGACAAGGAGGACCACTTCATCAGGACAGATGGCTGCTTCCCTTCAATTTCTCATGCTAACCCCACTGCGTTTTGCACTTTGGTTTTTGTTTTGTCTCGTTTGTTTTATCTTGCAACAGTAGGATTGAAAGCCAGGGTTTCATACACGCTAGGCAAGTGCTCGACCCGCATCCCCCGCCCAGCTATGTGCCCAGCCCTTGCACCCTGTTTATCGCTTCCTGTTTAAAATAGTTTCCTTATTTCTGTTTTAAGAAGTTTTTCCTAAAAGCATTTTTCCTATAATAAACTTCTTCCAGCCTTCCTGGAGGCCCCCAGAGCCCAAGTGTCAGGTCTTGTGTGTGACAGCCAGGGTTTGATTATCAGGCCAAGTTATCCAAGAAAAGTGTCACCTCCGCTCCCCGGCTACTGTCTAGTTGACTGTTCCCTGCTCTTCAGCACCTGCACTGGAGAGGACACGGCAACCAGAGAGAGGAAGGGAAGTCAAAATGAGTCATGTACCCTACTAATGCAAAGCTTTGATTTAAAAAGCATTTGAGAAGAGAAGGTTGAAACGGCCAAAATACAGTATGAGGATGTCTGTTGAGAGCCACAGCCAAAGGGGCCCCAGCAAACTTCCAGCTGCCAGCAAACTTCCAGCTGCTGGCTGATGATTGGCTCACAGCGGCCCCAGCAACATCTAGCTGATTGGCTCCTCGGCCCCAGCAACATCTAGCTGATTGGCTCCTCTGCGGTGATGCTCATTGGACTGTTTCCCTGCCCTTTCAGACCACGGAGCTGCTCACTGGGGGACTTTTTTGGCTCCGCCCACGTGACCCAGCCAATCGGCCTCAAGAGCAGGAGGATTGTGGGAGGTGGAGAGAAGCTAGGGTGGGAGAGAGAGGCTTGTGGAAAGCCGGTGGTGGCAGTTGAGGCTCTGAGGGTTTTTCCTGAGAGGCTGTTTTGTTTGGCGTGTGTGGTTCTAAAAATAAAGTTAGTTTCTTTTGACAAGTGGCTCCTGATTGTGCCCAGCCAGACTGCGGCATTTGGTGGCCCGTACAGGGAAGCGACTGAGGGTAAGTGAAACTGCTCGCCCCTGAGGGCAGGGCGAGAGGATGGGTAGCCATTTTAAGATTCCTCTTTTATTTTGCTTCACTTTTGTTTTAAGTTGCCTGTCCCTGGAGATGAGTGAGACGGAAGAAAAACCGCTCACATCTGAGGAAAAACTATTTACGTCTGAGGAACAGATAGGGAGAAAGGACGGATGCCCATGTCAGGAGGATAGAAAGGCTATAATGACTTTTTGTTGTTCCCTTTTTATTTCATTCTGTCTCGGTTTTGTTTGGCATCATCTTGTTGGGTTGTATTATAGTAGAAATACGGGATCAGAAATTAGTAAAAAACAAACTGAAAGAGTGTTAAGTAAATTGTTAGAGGAAGGAGGCATCCCAGTAAAATCAAGAGCAGTCAGGGCATACGTTGATACAATACAAAAATGTAGCCCATGGCTTTTTAAGGAGGAGTTGTTGAATATATCACAATGGAACCATCATGGTGAAGATTTAAAAAGAATAGAAAAGAAAAGCCCAGGGACTCTGCCAGATGGCACATTGCCATTGTGGATGTTCATATCTTGTTTGCTGGGGCCCCTTTGGCTGTGGCTCTCAACAGATGTCCATGCACTTTGTCTCCAAGAACCATGGGGAATTGAGAGCCCAGAGGGAACGTCACCTCCCATCAGGAGGCTCTACCGCAGTTCAGGGACTCCCTTCCCATCATGGCCCTCACGTGGTGTTCCATTAAAAACAAGGGCCTATTTGTTGTTGGCTATTAGTACTTTAGTTTTCGGCAAAAGTGTGTAAGGCTTTATTGGGGTTTCAGTGAACCCTGACCACTAGCATCCTTCTACTCCCATCCTCTCTTCCCAAGTGTTTTTATGGCCCTCCTCCTTTTGTGTTTTACAGTTGTCCCCACTATCTACGGACAGGACCCCCGTGGAAGCCCGAAACCATGGACAGTACCGAGACCTATATATGTTATGTTTCATATCCTACACATACATACATACTTATGGTTAAGTCCGGTGTGTGATTTACACATAGTAAGAGATAAAAGACAATAATCACAAGATAGAGCAGCTAAAACAATACGCTGTAATAAAAGTTAAGTGAATGTGACTGTTTTCTCAAAATATCTTGTGTGTGGTACTCACCCTTCTTCTGTAGACTGACGGGAACTGAGACTTTAAAAAGTGAGACCTGCAAAAGCAAAGCCATAGAGAAGAGGGAACTACCGTGTGTCACTTACTCATTTGCTGAACTTTTTATTGAACTCCTACTATTTTCCAAGGTTGTTTGTGTCTTTGCTGACCCCTGTACTTTGCCCACCAGCCCTCCCCTGCCTGCTGCAAACACTAACAGGACTGGAACAGGCAGGGCTCTCAGCAGAGGTGTCCTTGTGACGTGACTCATTATTATGTATTTTAGTAATAGTAGCTTGTTGTATACTAGTATGTATTAGTAATATGTAGTTTCACCCAAGAAAAGCATTTTCTGGGGCGAGTCCTGGGGATTGAACTCAGGGGCCCTCAACCACTGAGCCACATCCCCAGCCCTATTTTGTATTTTATTTAGAGTCAGGGTCTCGCTGAGTTGCTTAGCACCTCACTTTTGCTGAGGCTGGTTTTGAACTTGCCTTCCTCCAGCCTCAGCCTCCCAATCTGCTGGGATTACAGGTGTGTGCCACCGTGTCCAACTAGAAAAGCATGTTTTAAAATGTTTGTGTATACTAAAGCTTTTAAACTACTTGGAAGTGGAAAATACATGAAAGTTTGTCTAAAATTTTTCAGTAATACATTAAAGTTTGGTGAAATTCTCAGTCATTGAAATAAAACTACACTTGCTCCTTCCTCCCTGTGGGCATTAAAGAATCCCTCTGTCCTTCCCTTAACTATTTATGCCTATGCAGGGGGGCGGTGGGCAGTCCACGTTTTGGTGATATTCTTACGGTGGCAAGAATTCTGCTGAATCTTGAGGAATTTTGTTTAAACCTACACACACACACACACACACACACACACAGAGGCATGCACACAATCGCATCCTGGATATGTAAAGGTCTTTTAATCACAACAGATGAGGGTAGACAGGGCTTAGATTTATTAAATGGCAAAGGATAATAATGTTAAATAGCTTTAAGGTTAGAGCCAATATTTTAATTGACCCTTTCTCCTTGTAGGGGGTGGATTTTTCCCCCCTTTTAATGTGAGACAATAAAAGTATATTCTAGATATTAGATGAAAAATAGGTTAATTTTTTAAAATGAGATCATTTGGAATGTTACCAATGGCATATGTAGAGTTTAACTACCCCGCTTTAGCCCATTTCTAGTGGAATCGTTAAACAAGGGAAAACAAGATAAATTTCTGTGTAACCGAGAGCTCAGAGCAAGTGGGCCACCCCTCATCACCTGCTAGCTTGGCAAGTTCATCTCCCCAAGCCCCAAGGGAATAGAAGATTTTAATTCTTAATTTTTCTCTGGACAAAAGTGAAATCAAGTGGAGAATTTGTTAGACTTGATGAACGCTTTCTGATTTGTGATCACCAGAATAAAGTCCAAAACCCGTACCACACCAGCAGCCCCGGTTTTGAAGCCAGTGTGAAAACATTTGGAAACACCCCCCTGAGTTCACCAAGGCCCTTAGACCTGTTGCACTGATGGCTGGTTGGTGTAGCTAAGGGATACAAAGACTGCTTTAAAAATTGACATAGAGTAAAATCGCAAGTGTTTTGATCTGGAGGAGAAGGCATGTTTCTTTTACCCGAAGGAGAGCTATCAGCTGTATTACCTTTAAAGTTCGAGCTTGGCTTCTTAAGGCACAGTTGTTCCTTGCAGATTCAGAACGATCCATAAAACAGAACACCCGGTGCACCTTGTGTGTTTTTAAAAAATTGATTCCACTTTGATCCCCTCGTCACCTCCATGTACTTAGCTGTGAATTCTAATGGGCGTAGCTGATTCTTAAGACACTTGTTAATTGCATATTGATACTGGGGGGAGGGAACCCTAATATATGATTTTGATGATCAAATTCAGAAGTCAATTCTGATAAAATATGCTTGAAATGGTCTTAGGAACTAAATATGTGGGGGAAGGGGAAATACTGGGGAATGATATGGGCCAAATTATATATATTAAATTATGTGCATGTACAAATGGGTAATGATGTCTCCCACCATTATGTACAATTGTAATGCACCAATAAAAATGTGGGAAAAAATGTATTTGTTGGGGGGAAGGATCTAGTCCTATCATTTTAAATAAAATTCTTAATATTTATGTTACCATGATGATAGTGTCACAACTTGAAAAAGGGTAGTTTTCCAATTAATTAATGGGTTAATTAATGATTTAATTGGACACAGATCTTTGATCCCTTTTCTCAAGACCTTGGCTTGGCCTCATGGTTTGCTCAGTGACTCCTGCACTGTCCTGGGTGAAATGTGTAGGAAGTGTGTGTATACTAGAGGTCATTTTGTGATCTTCTGTGGGAATCAACCATTCTAGAAAGTTCTCCTGTATTTGGGGAGAGCCAGAGAGAAGTCTGCCCCGTCCACTGTTTCCTTACGTGGAGTTTCGGGTCTCTTTCCCCAGGAACAGGTGACCCGTATGCTCAGCAGGGAAAGCAGGGCTCTGACTAGACTCTGTGCTGCCTGTCTTGGGATGCCAGCACCTGTGGCAAGGCCTGTACCTCACTGTCATTCTTCAGAGCAGGATGGGGAACTTTCCCCACTGAGGACCCCTGTTCTCTGGCCCTTGTGAGAACAAACCAAGGGACTCGGAATAGAGAAAAGTGGGAGTTAGCATGTAACTCCCCTGGAGGAGAAGCAAGACTAACGTAACACTTGAAAGAAGCTGTGACTGGTCCCTACACACCTGTGCTTCTGTTATGTTGTAGCCTCTGCCCAGGAGGGACGGGGCCAGGTTCCAAACAAACAGAATGGAATTGGGAGAATAACCTTCAGTGCCTGAGCCTCCAGTTCTCAGTTCTCACCATGAGCCTCTCAGTTCGCCGGGTCCCTCGCAGCACTCCCACCTGACCTCTCTCTGAAAGGAAAAGCCAGACAACCTCAGACTTCTGTGGAGTAACATTGCCACTGCTACCTCCACCCTTGACCTTGGCTCCCGTAGCTCTGGGCTTAATGGTTCTCCTTACAGTCAAGAAAACCCAGCCCAACTGTTCATTCCACTTTGACTTGGGCAAGGGCAGACAGGCTCGGCAGAGGGTGAAGCCAGCTCACCATTATCAGATGCCGCAAGGGGACCGTGACCGTGTAATCTCACTTCTGGCTCCTGGTCATTCGTTTCACTTTGCTCCGTCCTTTTGGCCTGCATGGTTGTTCACAGAGCATTCAGTAATAATCAAACCCAAACCTTCCGGAGCCCAGTTTCACATGTGGAAGATGTTTTATGCCCCACCAAGACCTGTGTGTCTTGGAGGCTGACAAGCTGGAGATTCAAGACTTTTAATTAATCTGATTGAGAGGGATATCATCCTAGAAAAGGAATAGTTTCAGCATGGCATAGTTGGTGTTGCTTCCAGAGGCCCTTGAAGCTTCTTTTTCTAAAATACTACTTCTGGAAGCTGGGCATGGTGGCATGTACCCGTAATCCCAAGTGGCTTGGGAGGCTGAGGCAGGAGGATCGCAAGTTCCAAGCCAGCCTCAGCAATTTAGTGAGATTCTAAGCAACTTAGTGAGACTCTGTCTCAAAATAAAAAATATCTGGGGATGTGGCTCAGTGGTTAACCAGCCCTGGGTTCCATCACCGGTACCAATAAATAAATAAAATACCACTTTTGGATCAGATCATATACAGTCCAGGGAAGGAATGGTCAGTCTGTATTGTTGATTTTCGTGCCTTTGCCTGTGCTTCTGCACTTTGATGATTTGTGTTAAGTTGGTAGCATGTGTGTCTATGGCAGATGGCGGAACCAGGGAAGGGAGAATAATCTTGTGCACCTACTATGTGCCCTGCCTTAAGTGATATGTGCAGAAAACGCACATGAAGCATGCCCAAGTGCGTGACCTTGTGCTAACTCGTGAGGGTGGAAGGTGTTCAGTCCAGAGGGGACCTGTGTCTACAAAAGACTGTCGTCGCACTGTAGGCGGCACAGTATTTGCGGGTCTAGATGGGGAATAGAGGAGAGAGAGAGAGAGAGAGAGACTGCCACTCCAGGAGGATACAGGAAGGCCGCTCACAGAGGGGACATCTAGATCGAAGTTTGAAAGCTGAGTAGGATTTTATCAGAGTGTTTAAAACGTCCAGAGCACATAAAGGAAAGAAAGCCCGCAGCTGGAGTATCTCAGGATTGCAGGAGCTGAAAGGTGCACGGAGGATGCTGAGACGTGATGCAGGAGGGGAGGCTGGGCTTTTGATAGGACAGCAGGAACAACTGTGTGGGTATGTTATGCTCGAATTCGGGACCCCCAAAAGACCATACAGAGACCCAATCGATTTTAGCAGCAAAGAAGTGTTTATTGCGAGCTAGCTCGGTCCTCCGCGCGCACACACAGCAACTGGTGACGCTGAGAGGCCCCGAGCCCAGGGTTTGCAGCATTTTTATACACTCTTTGGGGAAGGCAGGGACTTCACATACATCATAGCCTCTCTTAGCAAATCATCACACACCGCGGGGAAAATCAAATAACAACTCTAAAACATGATTAGCACATTCACTGGCGGGACCAAGTTGGGGAGGGGTGATTGGTCAGTACAAAAGGGGTATTCATTTGAACTGATTGGTTTAAGCCAAGAGGGGTGTTCATGCTGAACTACATGGTTTCCCAACATGTTATCAACCACCATAAACTACTGGGAGGGTCATCTGGCATCCCAGGTATTTCCCTGTCTCATGCTGATTGGTGGCTGCTAGGGGGCTGCTATGGATCCCCACCTAGCCTGACTGAGTCAGGGACACCTGGCGCAGCAGATCTCTCCTGTTATTTGTAGATAAACAACTTAGCAGAGTGGGAATGTGCCTAGGAGTGCTCTGTGGGTTTTTCCAAGGACAAAGGTCATGTCCCTTCCTTGGACAGGCTTTGCTCTGAGGTAGAGGCTGGTTTTTCAGGTACAGGGACAAGGGCAGGAGAGCAGGGAGCAGGGGCCCACGGAGGTGCCTCTGAGTCCTGCTTCTCTCTGGGCTTCCTGGCTACTGCACCTTGCTCACCACTCCCTGCCCTCTCTCCTGGCTTCTTTCCTCCTCTTGAAGATAGTAACAGTTCCTCCCTCTACTGCTCTCTGCCCCCTCTCCCTGATGACCTCACCCGGTCCAGTGAGCACAGACAGCTTTGGATCTCCATGTCACGAACGCTCTGCTCCGCCTGCCCGTAAACCATCCCAGCCCCCACTTCCTGGGCACAGCAGAACTGCGGGGCCTCCTCTGTATTTCTCCCCAGCCCATCTTTTCTATTTTCCTTACTCCAGATCTTAGAGGCTTAAACAGTGTCGAATTTTTAAAAGTCTCATTCCTTGCTTGAATGTTTTTTTGGGGGGAAGAGGGTACCAGGGATTGAACTCAGGGGCACTCAGCCACTGGGCCACATCCCCAGCCCTTTTTTGCATTTTATTTAGAGACAGGGTCTTGCTGAGTTGCTAAGTGCTTTGCTAAGTTGCTGAGGCTGGCTTTGAACTTATGATCCTCCTGCCTCATTCTCCCAAGTTGATGGGATTACAGGTGTGCACCACCATGCCTGGCCCCTTGCTTGAATCTTTACACTAAACTCAAGTGTCCCCTTTCCCTTTCTCCCTGTCCTTTAAAGTGCCACTGCCCACTGCCCCTTGCAGATGGCTTCTTGCCTATTTCTCATTTGGTACCAACTTCCAAACCCAGCACCTGAGATTCCATATTCTGCCCCTATCAACCTCTCCAGTCTTATTTCTCTGGAATGTAATCCAACACTCTTTGTTAAGCTGTATGTTTAACAGAAGATTTGACTTCGCCACCAAGGTTAGAGCACGAGGAATTAAAAGAAGAAAACTAAATATTAAACTCTTGGCATTGAGACAAAGTTGGAACTGGGTAGGTAGCACATAGGAAGCCTGAGCTGGGGAGGGGAATAGGATTTATCATGTAATGGATGCAGGGTCTCAGTTGGGGAATATGAGGGAGTGTGGGAAATGGATGGGTGTGATGGTGGCCCAACCATGTGACTGAACTTAGTGCCACTGAAATGTGTTGAGAGCCACAGCCGAGTTGGAATGGCACCTGGCATATTACCAGAAGGAGTGGTTGAGAGGTGACGCCAGCAAGCCATTAAGATGATGCTGGATTGAAACAGGCTGTGTATTCAGTTGCATATGGACCCCTGCTGTCTGGCAATAGGGCGGCTCCTGCTGCCTTGGCGCCCATAGAGTTCCCGTTGATTTCCCCATGTTGAGAGCCACAGTTTAGTCAGAATGATGGAATGACACCTGGCATTTTGCTAGTGGGAATGGTTGAAAGGTGACCCTGTTCCAGGAATAGGGCGGCTCCTGGATTAGGGTGGATCCTGCTGCCCTAATCTACTTTGGAGTTCCCATTGAGTTCATTGAGAGGGTTCCAGGAATTGGAGCGCGGTGGAGGGAGTATATTCCCGGGAAGTGTGTGTAGAGTGCCGGTGAGAGTTCGGGAATAAAGAGTTGCTGTTTGAACCTACAAGGCTTTGTGGCGGCTCTGTTATTTTGTGCCCAGCCAGACTGCAGCAGAAATGTATGTTTAAAATTAGTTAAAATGGTTAATTTTATGTTACATATATTTCACCATGATTAAAACAGAACTTGTCCCTCCTGACCCGATTGAAAATATCAAAATGAGAGGTTATTGAAGATCAGAGTGAGAGGGATTTTGAAGATTCCTCTGGAGAGAACTGGACAGGGCAGAGGACATGGGGAAGGGGAACCCAGTCCTACCCAAGATTAAAGAGCATGGCTTCAGGGACACCATCTGGGAGGTACATCCTGTGTTTCCCTCAGTCAGGGAGCACAGTGGCCTGATGTCTGACATCTGCTGGCAAGTCTAGAGGGCAGAAGTGGGCTGGCCAGCTGGTTCAGGGGACAGCAAGAGCCGCCATGATGCTGGGTTAGGCCTCAACTTTTCCTCTTTGATCAAATAAGAGGTAACCGTCTCCCACGGCCCAGTGGTAGGCCAGAGTCCCACAGGATGGCTGGTGTGGGTTTTGTCTCAAATGCTGCCCCATGGGGCTGTGGAGAGAATCAGTCCATGGGACTGAGCACAAAGGGAGATGGAAACAGGTCTGGGAGAGGCTGTGGAGAAACTGAGTGGCCTCAGGCTAGAGGGTGTTGAACCTCAGAAAGAGAGCTGACCGGAAGTCAGAAAGACCACCTCTAAGTGAAAGGCCCTCCTTGGCAGAAGACCCCATGGGCAAGTCCCAGGAGAGAAACAGCTGCTGGCCCCCAGGGCTAGAAGACCCACGACCCCCTCTCTGCCTGCCTCATCTGTCCCTGATGAAGAGAACAGGTGTGTGGGAGAGAAGCCAGTGTGACGGGGAGGGCCAGCCACGCCCCCCCCCCAGCTTTCCAAGGAAGGTCCAACTGTGCCACATCACATGGGACTGAGCATTTTGGCTTCTAAATCAAACCATTTTTCTGTCTAAAGGAGCTTTAAGTCTTGGTGTTCAGGAAGAATTGCCAAGTTATGGGCCCGCCTGAGATGGTGCCCAGCGACAGGAGAAGAGCCCAGCCCTCTGAAGGACAGACATGGAGTAGCTGTGTTACTCTAGAGTGCTGCCTGCTCAAGCTGTAGCTCCACCTCTGCACATTGGCCCTCAGGCAAATCAGACGACAGGATGTTCCCAAACAGCCCTGGGAGAGTACAGTCCCCCCTGTGGGCTCTGGCTGCTGTCCCACACCCTGTGTTATAACTTTCCTTGTATCAAAGGGATGTTTATCCTCCCCTCACCAAACATCTAGATGTCAACACCTTGAGGGCAAGAACTGTGTCTTGCTTAAGTCCACACTGTCTGCCACACTGAGGACATGGTCCACCTTAAAGACAGGCTGTCAAATGACCGAGTAGCTGATGGGTGAAATAAGGCATAGCTGGCTGCCTCTTATGTGTTGGTTTATGAAGGCAAAAAAGACACTGTAATTGCCTTTCCCCTTCCTGTTGCCCAGCTGAGTTGGACTAGGATTTATCCACTGGACAAGCCCACCCTAAAAATGCTATTAGACATTGCAGCAAATATCATTCCACACTAGTGTCAGAGACTGGACTTTGTTGTCCGGTATTTATCTTAGGAAATTCAAAAATACAAAATAAGTGTCGTGATAGATAATCATGCACAGCCCCGACTCCAAGCATCACCTGCTCCTCACACTTTATCCCTCATCTCTGTTTTATGTACTGATTTCTTTCTTGGAATATTAATGTAAAGGTCACTCGGAATAAAATGAATATTTAACCTTTTATTTTTAAAAGAGTCTAAAACTAGTCCTATTGTGTGTGTCAGGAAAAGAGGTAAATCCAGGTGTATAGACTTGTCCCTTGAGAGTGGGGAAGATGAATAAAAGGGGGTCCTGGGGACCCCATGGGGTATGGAGCAGTCACCTGTCACCTGTGCTCCTGGGTCAACCTGCCCAGGGACCTTTCTTTTTTGCCTTGGATGCAATTTTAACTTTTTTTTTTTTTTTTTGGAAGGAAAAATAGACTGTGGCAAAAGCTCGGAGCAGTGGTTTTCAACCAGAGTGATTCTGCCCTTCCCCTCTCCCCAAGAAAATTTGGCAATGTCTGGAGTCACTTTTGATTGTTAATACCAGAGGCTGGTGCTACTGGTATTTGGTGGTAGAGACCAGGGATATGGCCAAACATTCTGAAATACCCAGCACAGCCCCACACAACAAAAATCCTGCCCCCAAATGGTGATAGTGCCAAGATGGAGAACTCCTAAATTTTTTTTTTCCATAAAAGACAAGGAAGCACTTGGCAATCGTGCAGGGAACAGAAAGGGCTACAAAAATATTGATTGTAATATGTCTTACTCATCCATTGAGATGTTAGTTTGAAAACCCTTCTCCAAGTCTGGAATCCATCAGGGAGATTAAGGATGCTAAAGGTTTTTATCAGTGATCAGTGTTTTGTGCTTTTTCGAAAGGTCAAGAGTTGTCATAAGAAAGGGCAGAAACACTTCCATGCAAATCATACTTGAAATGATCCCAAGTACATTTTAACAACTAATTTTATTAAAGTCAGTGCTGCAAATAGCCAGGTAGTTTTTAATCCAGGGTCAAAGCTGAGGAGACAGGGTTGGGGGAGAAGATAAATAATGGAGCTTCTTTCTAGCTTTATGCTGTTGAATTTTTGTTTTATGTTTTTTTGTTTGTTTGTTTGTTTGTTTTTGTTTGTTTTTTTGATAACTCAATGAGTGCCTTTGTGTTTGGGCTGGTGTCTCTTTGTGTTGGCCTTCCACTTCAGAATGACTGGCCAGTGCAGGGTGCCTAGGTATCACTGTGTACCTGTGACACTGACCCCACTGTTTATTTTAAATTTATTTTTACAAATATTAAGTACTTTGAGGGAACATGAAGAAGGAAAGGCGTGTTGTGATTGCTTTCCTGAGTGGGTGGGATGGCCATCACCAAAGTCAGTCGGTTAGGAAAGAGGTGGGCTGCAAGTAAAGGCAGAGGGGCTGAGCACGGGACCTGGAATGCCCTCCCTCCTTCCTCTCCTTCCCCCACCTGTCCCTCCTCCCCTCCTTCCCCCCTCCACCATCCTCTCCTTCCTCCTCTTCCCCCTCCTCCTCTGACCTCCTCTTCCTCCTCCTCACCCTCCTCCTCCTCCTCCTCCTTCTCACAACTCAGTCAGTGAACTTGCGTTTTATGGGCTACTTCACAGACCTGCAGGGAATAAACAGCTTGGTAGGAATTAGGGAAGGGGAGAGGGTCTAAATTGAATATCCCAGTTGCCTGCAGTTTAGATGCTGACAAGAAACCAGCAGTTTTTCCTGAGGAACATGTTGGAACATGTCAGGAGAGGGCGGGGAAGGACAGTTAGCCCGCTTCTTAAATAAGACCTCATTGATGGTACCATATTAATTTTAATCATTTAATTAAAAATGCTCTTCTTCTTCACTGCCCGTCAATAAATTATACAGGTATTCATCAGGGCCATGCTTGGCGGGAAAGCAGTATCTCTGACAGGGAGCTCACCAACGAGAGGTCTCCCTTTCGCCTCTCCTGACTGTACCACGGACCGTCTTATTGCCCTGTCAATCATCCTGGGCTTATTGTCCAAAGATGTCCACAGGGTGGTAGCTTGTCATGATTCTGGGAGCCAGAGGCCTGCCAAGGAGTTAGTTGGGCAGGTCATACCCAACACAAAAGAATTCTCCCTATGTCTTCAGCCTTTGGGGGCTGCAGACTCTCCATGGATTGTTGTTACATAACTCTGGGCTTTTCCACAGTATCTGTATCTTGTCCTCTTTGGTCTCCAGTAAGATGTTTGTCATTGGATTTAGGGTCCTCGTGGACAATATTATCTTGAAATCCTTAACTTAGTCACATCTACAAAAAAGTTTTTTTTCAAATAATATTACATTCCTAGGTTCCTAGGATTTGGACATAGGCATCTTTTTAGGGCCACTATTCATAGATAGATGCCTATAGATAGATGTTGGTCATCTATCTATCTTTTATCTACCTGTCTTAGTCTCCTTTTTTTTTTTTTAATTTTCTAGAATGTTATATACACAGTAGTTACTAGTAACTGTTGATTGGATTTTAAAGTGGCCCAAATTAATGTCTGCACTGATTGTCCCACCTTGTTTCAAAAATGTCCTACCATCCCTTCTAAGGAACATGTGAACATATTCTCAGACCTTTCTTTTTATTTATTTATTTATTTATTTATTTATTTTAGTTCTCGGCGGACACAACATCTTTGTTTGTATGTGGTGCTGAGGATCGAACCCGGGCCGCACGCATGCCAGGCGAGCGCGCTACTGCTTGAGCCACATCCCCAGCCCATTCTCAGACCTTTCAAAGCAAATGTGTGTTTTAGATTAAAGATGAAAAATCTAGTAGGCACACCCAAAGGAAGAGCTGTCAGTAAATTGAACTGTTATTATAACCTGTGAGATTGCTGTTCTTCTGGGTGTTAATCCTTGGGCTGCAATTAACTTCCTGGGTGTTCTTGAGGATTACTAGCTTCCAGCAAGGTATAAATATCTCCCTCCATTGAATTCACCTTATTTACCCTTTATTAATTTAGGTGCCTTCAAAGAGAGAGAGAAAAAATTGATCCCAGCTTTAAAAATAGGGGGAAGAAATTATAGTATTAACAGGCTTGCTCTTATTTGATTCACTGAAATTGAGTCAGTTCTAGATAGAACAAGGACAGGCATTGACCATGTTCTCGGTTGGTTCTGGAAGCAGCATAGTGGAGAGGAAGGGGGCCTGGGGGCTGTAAGGAGACCCAGTCAGGAAACCTAGTGAGTTCTAGACCTAGACACCCGGACCTGTCTCCATGGCCCTCTGTGTGACTTTGGACAAGACACTTCATTTCTCTGGGCTGCAAAGTGGAAGCCTCAATCTCTCACCTTTTTAGAAGTCAGATGGGTTGGACCAATGGTGTCGATCAATGATCTGGAGTGTCATGGCGCCCACTCTTTCCAGACTGTTCCTTCACTCAGCCTCGGAGTTTTCTTTGCGATTAGAATCTGGAGTTGGTTCAGAATTAAGAAACAGTGGTGTGTCTTTGTTTCTCTCTGTTCACCTGCTTGCAGCGGAAAGCTACAAGGAAACGCGGACCGTGAAGATTAAAGAGGAACCCATGGAGGTTGATGTCCAGGACGCCCCCGTCTCCATATCACCCAGCCGGAATGCTGGCTACAGCACTTTAATCGGGCGAGAGAAAACCGAACCCTTACAGAAGATGCCAGAGGGCAGGGTACCCCCAGAGAGGAACCTCTTCAGTCAGGACATCTCTGTAAAGATGGCCTCCGAGCTTCTCTTTCAACTGTCGGGTATGTTGGGGTTAGGGAAGAAAAGGCAAAAATTTGAAATCATGGGGAGGAAGGCCCTTTTAACAAGGAAATAAATAAATAAATAAAAAGGAAAAAAAGAAAAGCCAACCCACATATGATAGGAAGTTTTAGACAGAAATCAATTTTGTTACTTTAACACCCAGACTGCCACCCAAATGAGCAGTTAATAAGGCATCGCCAATTAGAATTCCTGCCAGACTTTCTTTAGTAAATAGTTAAAAATCTTTTGAAATGAGAACTCTGCAATTTGGTGCAAATGATCCAGGCTAAAAAAACCTTACCTCTGATTTTGATTTGGTTTGTTGATCGGATTAACAGCCATTTTATTTTTTCCTACTGTGCAAAAGACACACTGACGTTTGCTCCAGTGTTGACTGAATTGCCATGAACTCCAAGTTAGTGTGGTCTGGCTTAATGAGATCCTATTATAACTTGCTAAACAGAAATCAAAAGGATGAAGACTACTTCCAGGTAGAGCCTAAGAGAATATTTTCTGTAAGCCAACTTTTTCTACTTTGAATACTTTCAATTCAAAAGTGCAGTAATGGCCAGCCCAGTGAAGTGTCTGGATGAAGTAGTTGAGGGTCCCAGCACCTAAGCTGTCCCTATCTGCAGCTCTTTTCAAGCTACACACCATTTGTCCCTCACAAATTTAATATGCAGTTATTCTTTGAACTTGAATGGCACTGATATGTACACAGAGAAGACTCAGATTATGATAGAAATATTATTTAATTAGCTTCTAAATACACAAAAGTCCATAGTCCACAGCCAAGCACTGGCCTACACTTTGAAGTTTATGCATCAGTAGAACTTGTTTGATAAACTGTTTTGTTATGGGTAACAAAACATCCACTAAATTCTTCATTTTTTTAAATTATTTTTTATAGTGGTAGATGGACAGAATGCTTTTATTTTATTTGTTCATTTTTATGTGGTGCTAAGGATCAAACCCAATGCCCCACACGTGCCAGGTGAGTGCTCGCTGCTGAGCCACAACCCCAGCCCTAAATTCCGCATTATTTAAGTGTTCACTTACTTTCTTTCTTTTTTTTTAATATATAAATTTTTTTTTGATGGACTATTAAGGAGACTTAGTGTCTTTTTTTTTTAAAGAGAGAGAGAGAATTTTAATATTTATTTTTTAGTTATCGGCGGACACAACATCTTTGTTTGTATGTGGTGCTGAGGATCGAACCCGGGCCGCACGCATGCCAGGCGAGGGCGCTACCGCTTGAGCCACATCCCCAGCCCTGTTCACTTACTTTCCTCCCTACAAAAAACACAGGGAAGAATCTGTGTTCCTCCATGATGGTTCACTTTCTCCTTGGCCTGGAGACAACTCCTAGCTGGGTAACTACCAGATCGTGCTGAAAATGGTGGCCCCCAGCTTCTCCAACAAGGGCTGTTTTTGCTCAGCTCTCTTCATTATTGGAAATCACCAGTTTGGTAAATTTAATAGGACACGGGTCTTTACAAGCTCCAAAACCATGTGATTTTTTTTTTTTAAAGCCTGAGACATATCTGAAAACAGTATCACTTTGACAATGATTAAAATCATTTGAGAGTTAAAATTAGCAAAAGTGAGACCTGTGTGGTTCTTTTCAGAAAGTCTCTGACAGTACATTATCACAGTCTCCTATCAGCTCAGTGTCTGAGAGTTCTCACCCTGGCGCTGTCACTGACCTCAGACAAGTCACTTAGCCCTGACTTCCCGCTCTCTTGCAAGAACACTGGCTGGCATTCCCAGTTCACCCTTGTCATTGTTGAATGGACAGAAAGGAATTGTCTACGTAAACACACGTACTGTGGCTTCAGACTAGTATTACAAAGTGTGGGACAGATGTCGTAAACCTTGGTTTACATTTTTCTAAAACCCCACAGGATCAGGAGTTTGTTCCTGGTCCTGCCGTTGAAATCTGAGACCCTCCTAGAGTTAGCCATGGTTTCTCTAGCTGCTTTAAGGAAGCCATTGAGGGCTGCCGTGGTCCCGGTAGAGTCCTCCCATTTGAACTGGATTGAAAAAGCCAGAGATCAACTTTTGTGTTCTTAGAAACTAATTAAATAATTTCTGACAGCTGGGAGATTCACACCCCAAGACCCAGGAAGGGAGGGTTTCCCTCTTCGTGTCTAATGATCTGTTTTTGTCCATGGTGACATTTATCAGAATCAGCCGTCGATGACTGCGGCACCCAGAGGTCTTCTAGCTGTTTTTATATCCCCTCTCACAAAGGGGCCTGACAATACAGAATGCGTAAAGGTTGTCATCAAAGCCAGGGGCAGAACAGTTGCAACAATTGCAGTTTTCATGCTGAATCAGAGGAAAGCAGAAATTTTCGGCTGGGGAAATACAGAGTAGACATCATTGTCTCTGCATACGTATCACTGTGGGTGGGGAGTGTGCGTGCTCACCAGGGCCGATGGAAATCAGACATCACACCTGAAACTTACTAACTAGTCCCCTTTGATTGGTTTTTCAATAAAATTCTTTGGGTTTTGTCTGCGCACTTTTGAGGCATCTTGCTCAGTAAGACAGGGAGGGTTTGAATGTTGAAAAAGGAAACCCAAAGAAAGCCACAAGAGACAAGAAAAGCTGGGGTGTTTTCTGCTAAACGAGGAAAGCTCAGTGAACACAACATAAGAGATCTACGTTTCATTCTTTCTCCCTCCAGAAAAAGTGAGCAAAGAGCACAATCACACGAAAGAAAACACCATCCGGACGACCACCAGGTAGGCCACTTTGTGTGGGGTCCCCTCAGAGCGCCCTTGTGTGTGGGGCCTCAGGCCGGCCCAGGCCCGCACTTGACCTTGGCCCAGACTGCTTCCTCCAGGGCTGGAGGAGCCACACCCCTTCCACCTGGTTCCACCAGAAACTCTCAGTTGATGGGAAAACACAGAAATCAAGGACAACAAGAGGAAGACCCTAATGTTTGTGAAACATCCTCTCACCTTGCTGGGAATTTTCCATGTTATTATTTCTTCCAATAATTTTGGGATGTACATATTATTATCAGCATTGCAGAATTTTTTTCTTCTTCTTTCTTTCTTTTTTTTTTTTTGTACTAGAATTAAACCCGAGACCTCATGATGGATCCTAAGCACATGTTACACAGGCTACACTGCCAACTAACAGAAGTTTGTTGACTTGAGAGTTTAAATGGGTGGCAAGGCTGAGATGGGCGGTAGGGTCTGTAGCTCATGAGTTCTCACACCCTGTCGGTAAACTGAGGTCCTTATTGCAACTCTGCTCCTTGCTGTTTGGCTGGGAGCTGATGATTTGTCACCAAGGATATCACACTTTTACCTCCATAGCGTTGGGTGGAGGGCAAGAGTTTTTAAAGCAAAAGAAAGAGAATACTTTTAAAAATTGCAAGAACCGAGTGTGGTGCCAACTGCTCAGGAGGCTGAAACAGGAGGATCACTTAAGACCAGGAGTCCAGGGCCTGTCTGGGCAACACAGGGAGAGCTTGTATCAGAAATAAATTACTTTTGGCCAGGTACGGTGGCCCACACCTGTAATCCCAGTGGCGCGGGAGGATCTCAAGTTCAAAGCCAGCCTCAGCAACTTAGAAAGGCCCTAACCAACTCAGCGAGACCCTGTCTCTAATAAAATATAAGAAAGGACTGGGGATGTGGCTCAGAAGTTAAGTGTTCCTGGATTCAATTCTCGGTACCAAAAAATAATAATTAATTAATTAATTAAAGCTATAAGAAAATCAGTATTATCAACACTTAGGGGGAAGGAAGTTTTCTATTTGGAAAATGCAGTTCAAGGAGGTAGCTAGTGTTGGCTGCCCATCATTCTGCCATGAGGAAAAGAGGAGGGCCAGCCAGTGTGGATGGACAGATGGGGTTTAAAGGCCACCCAGAAGTGTCAGAGGCAAGAACCAACCATCCAGTCCCCTGCCACAAACACACACGCTGTGGAAAAGGAGTTCAGGGAAGACTCAGCCTCCGCCTCTGAAAGACCATCCTCCACTCTAAAACCATGCTCCGTTTTGTAAGTTAGCCCAAGACAGAAGCTTTACAGGATGGACAAGAGGGATATAAGTGTACAGGATAGTGGCTAGGAACCAGGAGAACAAGCCCCAAGCTACCGAGATCTCTTTAGGACAAGGAACTTGGCTGTCCTGAGCAGAGACAGTCTTCCTGACGGTGCGGTTGATTGGTTTTCTCTTTTTCATTCTTGAAACACAAGATAAATGATGCTTTTCATTTTGGTGAATGGACCTCAGGGCATCATCAGGCATGTGGACAGGACTCACATGGACTTAAACCCAAGGTGTTTTAAAATTCTGTGAATTGGAATCCAGGAATATCAATCAGAAACCCACAAAGCCACCTGCCGCCTCCTGGGCTGGACAGTGCTGGGGAAGCCAGGTCTGTGATGCGGATGGAAAGCGAGTCTCGTGAAGATGCTCTGAGGAGGGTACTGGGAACTGAGTCTGGGAGCGGAAAGGCTATTTTGTCTATTAAGTTGGACCCCAAGCAGATGGGAGCTGCAGTAGACTGCAGCCTCCTCCTTCATGTAATCCTAAAGCTGTATCTTATGTCTCTGGGTCTAAGCACGGGTGGAAGGCACCAGGTTGGTGGGCCTTTACAGACCACTCCCTAAACACAATACCCACTAACTTTAATTGGCTTCCATCGGGTTCTTGAAGTGTCACAGGCAGGTTCTCTAGAAACAGAGCAGAAGATAGGGATTCCCAGGGGGTGCTTTCCTTGGGAAGTGCCCTCAGAGGGGAGGTGATGGGCAGGAGAGGGAAGCAGGCGGAGCCCATCTAGGATATGGTTTCACTGGGGGTTTAGCCTCAGCTCCATCCCAGGTGCACCAAAGGCTGCACCCCCAAATTGTTCTCTTGCTTCAGGTCCCCCCAGAGCGGAGGTGTCCTCCCCGGGGCAGGGAGGGTTCTCAATCATGGTCAGCACTCAGCAGCTCGAGTGGGTGCCCAGTGTAGGAAGGAGGACCTGGGCAGGACCCAAGGGCACATCCCAAGGGGGTTCCTGCCAGCCTTTTAAGATCACCCGGTAATACATCACAGAAAGGGGTGCCTGGACACCGTGTTATTTTAGGCTTTTTAGGTTTTCTGGGAAGAGGCAGGAGGAGGTTTGAACTAGCCCCAGAGAGCTGAAGTGCACCTCAGGCTCAATTGCCTTGGCTGGTGCTAAGGCGTAATTAGAGGGTGGAAGAGCTTTTTTTTTACCATTTGGCAAAAATGAAGCAATCCTTAAATTCTCCTCTTGCTGGGAGATTATGAGTAAGAAGAAACTTAAATCAGATCTTTTGCCCAAAGCAAAGGAAGAACAGCTTCCTAGGAGTCCCTGGAAGCAGAAACCTGTGTTACAGAAACTCTCGGCTTATAATTCTACCAAATCCTTGGTATGCTTTTATGTTTCCTTCAAGTGGGCCACTGGCTCAATTAGCCTATCCACAAATAGGTTCTCTTTTACCTCTTACCCCGTTGCTTCAAGTGCAATAGAATCAAGCTGCTTGATGCCAAGAAATGGTCTTTAATTTAACTGATAGCAGAAATCCCCTCTCCCCTCCCCGCCCGCCGCCTCTCTTTTCTGATTCCTGTTTTTAGAAGGAACTTGTTTTGTAAGCTCAAGATCAGTGTATGCTTTGTTGTAAGGTATGATTCATGGTGCAGTTCAAAAAAGATGTACATCAAGCCTCCAAATTCCTGTACCTCCAGATTTTTAAGTACTTAGTGGGATATTTAGTTATCCTACGTCTTATGTCTGATTTCCTAGAAGAAGCTGACTATTCAAAGAAATGGCCAATGATGGGAATCACGTTCAGAATTTTCCATGGAGGAGGGTTACTAGGTGTATTCAAGACAGTTTAATCATGAAGGGCGGCTCCAGGACACCAGCCTCACAGGACTAAGATGGAACCTTTCTTGCCTTCCTTGTGCCCTCGGATGCCCGACCGCCTTGCAGGCTCCACCTCCTGGAGTCCCAGGGACGTGGGGGGTGCGTACAATACTGAAGCAGTGGGTTTTCTCCCTGTCCTTATAAGCCCACAGCTCCTCTGCCCAGTTGATTGCTATTGATTCTGACATTGATTCCATCCACAGTAGGTAAAGAAGAGTGTAGCACCCCAATGCACCACAGCTTGGCGTCCCCATCCATGCTGGTCAGTGACAGGGGGTGGGGTGCTGATTTCCATTCTGGGCCCCAAGAACATGAAGCCCATGGTATGAGCAGCTCCTTCATCCTGTGCAGGCTGGTGTGACTCCTCTTCACATCCTCCCTCCTCACCCCTGGCCACTGACCACTCAGCTCTCTGTTGGACCTCTTATAAGCCAGCCGGGCAGGTGTGGAGAGCAGAAAACAATGTGAGACGGCAATCCTCATTAGCAGCTTTTAAAACGAGGTTTCAGTGACGCTAAAGGTTGAGATCAGTAACTAGCAGGTTTCTGGATCACTGATTCTCTGCCTCATTCTGTTTAACTCTTACCGTGGGAAATCTCGAGCACTGACTGAAGTGGAGGGCTTGTACCTTTCACCCAGATGAAACGATGCTCGGGTCCCAGCCAGATGCTCGGGTCCCAGCCACGTTGCTTCCCCATCTCCCTCCCTCCTTCCCCCTCCCCCGATGTGATTTTGAAGCCCATCCCAGACACCGTCTTCAAAACTGGTAAAATGCATTTTGTTTTGGTTTGGTCTGGTTTTTTCCATCCTAAGAACTTAGACTCAGCTGTGTAAATTAGGATCATCTTCCCAATTTGCTGGAATCATCCTATTCTGCATCCCAAAAGTAAAGGAGAAAAGCAATCTACCAAAGTGCCCCATGTAGCCAGGCAGAAAAATCCATTTACTTAGCAGCTGGCATGATTGGATCAGGTGGTCCTGCTCACCAGTCTTCGGCCCTGTCCCCGCCACCCGCCCTTGTTTGCACCCTCACACAGACACCTCCGCTGATCAGGTCCCGTAGCTGGAACTTCACTGCAAATGCTAAGGCGGCAGTCCTTTTGCCTGTTCAACCTGAGTCTAGAAAATTCAATCCAACTGGGTCCCCTCTGAGATAGCATGTGAACCGAGCGATCTTCGTGCCATTCTATCTGACAGATGAGATGAGGAGAGAGTCCCGGCCAGACCCAGGAGAACTGCAGGACCGAGCACTGATGAGACTAATAGAATCCTGATTTTCCTCCTTCCTCTCCCAGCACGAGCCTGGGTTCTGCGGGGAGCAGATAACCAGCTATTAGGATCATTTGGTAGATGAAAATACATGAGGCATGATATCATAACCAGATCCCGAAGGTTAATGGAATAAAAAGAGGATCTATATCTTTCGACATGGACCATCGCCCCGACAGATGCCAGATAAGATCCAAGAAGGGAAACAGAGCCCTAGAGTAGGAACCAGATAGTTCCTGGCAGGTGACTCCGCCGTGCTCAGTGTTGGGCGACACCCCGAACCTCAAACAATGGCTGCCAGGAACCCTCTCTGGATTATTTGTTCTCTCTTTTCCCCGTTAATAATTCAGCATCCGTAGGGGTATAAGATTGCAGGCCTATGAGAAAAAACTTCTCACACCTGGCTTGCTTTATCCCAAAAGCAAGGAAGCATTTGCCGGAATCATCCTGTTCTGCATGCCTAGACAAAAGGCGGCAGTGGGGGGAGAAAAATCAGAGAAAGATAGACTCATCTCATGCTGTGCACACCAATATTTAATTTGCCCAATTTTCAGAATCTGAAATGTGGGCTATTTTCCTATGATTTAGATAATGGCACAAACAGTGTTTGCTAAAAGACATATTCACTTGGGAGTGTCCAATAGAGAATTTTCCTGCGTGATGGTTTCAATTCTGCCCTTAAATATTTATGATTCAGTAATAGAAATTGCTCAAATTTGTAAAAGCATGATGTGCTGCCTCAATTCAGGCAATTTCCCCCCTTTTCATTTCTTTGGAGAGCATAAGGAAATAATGCTGTATTACCTTAAAAAGTAAAAATTACTTTCAGAGAACACTGAATTAGGCAGAACCAATTAAGGAAAGAAACAGGAAACAGAGCAAATGAAATTGGTGGTTTTTCAGTACCTCTCCATATGCTCCCTTTACCCTTCTATTTTGTGATTTTAAATTAAATGCTCGGAGAATTTTAGTTCTAAAGGATGGAAATTACTACTAATTTCATAGAGCCCCTTCAGTTATGATTTTTCTTCTTTTTTTTTTTTTTTTGGAAGACAAGGCTATTTGAGGGTCACATGGTACCACTGCAAATTTTAGACACTCTTTCTCATTACACTGCCATCTACTGAAATACTTTCACAATATAAATATTTCAACCTTTGATGTCTGTGATATTAACCACGTCTGATGCTTTTGTGCAGTGCACAGCCTGCACTACTCTGTAACTGCCCCAACGCAAATATTGACTCGAGTATTTTTATATCCCTTTTCACTTACCTTTAAATTTTCATTTGTCAAAGAAATTAAAACCCATTCTTGAAAACCGTAGATTATTCTTCACATGTGCAGGCACGCACATACCACACCTGGCCTGAAGCTACTTTGTATATCATTGCTGGTTCATCTTATCTCCCCCTTCTCATCACAAAGCATTTCACAGTACTTTCATCTATTCCTCTACTCCCTGGTCCTACCAGTGTGGCCTGCCATTTCCCCGCCCATTTGTGGCAACTATACAGAAACATTGGTTGAAATAATGGCGCACCTAGAATTGTGCACTCCAGAGCAGCACATTTAAATCTCCTTGGCAGGGTCTGCTGAGGGCTGTGACTTCTCTCCTCCACTTCCCACGGGTTCTCCCCGCTGGGTTTCTACTGGCTTGCAATGGTCGTCTGCCCTGGTTGTGTAACTCCTGATAATCAGCAGTGAAGTCTCATAAGTCTCTGTCAATCTTGTGAGCAGCTAGCCACAGCCTGTGTTCTCTGGCTACCCATGCGGGCAGTGCAGGGGCGCGTGACCCAAAGGTGTACCTGGCTTTAGATGCTGGCTTCCACCCTGATCTTATCTGGGATTTCCTCTCAAAGTGTCTCTGTGGTTGTTACTAGAAATGCAGCACAGTATGCAAGGCAGGCCTCTGTTTAGAGGCCAGACAGCTCTGCTGCATGTTGCTGCAGGGGGGCGGTGGTGTTCACATTTTGGGGTGTGATATACAGCAGCCACACGACTCTCTTGTGTCTTGGTGCGGAGGACCAGGTTCCTGTGTGCACAGCTTACCTCAGCAGAGTGCCCATTGTCCTTGTTTACGTGTGAAATCGGATTCCTGCGGGAGATCAGGTCCTCCGGCTGACATTTCCAGGCTCCGGATGTGCAGGGTTCACTTCCTTGGCCTGCAGTTGGCTGGGGCTCCCTGGGTCTCCACTGCAGGGCGCTTCACAAGGCCAGGCATTGTGCTCCTTGTCCCCAGAAGTTTCCTGGCTCTCTTGTGGGTGAATACTAGAGCCTCAGCAGCCCTGAGGTGTTGGGTTGTCCCTTGGCCACCTTTATGACAACCCCAAATAGAAGGCGATACAAAACATCTCCCGTGGGTATTTCTTTCCTAAGATGCTCTGTTTTTCTTCTGCCATCTTTTACGCAGCCCCTTCCTTCCGGAGCTTCTAGACTCGTGAAGCTGCAGCTGCTGGTGCTGAGGGTCCCAGGTTAGATAGCTCTTCTTGCCTGCGTCTTTGCCACTGTCCCTCCGAGCTCTCTCTGTACAAGACCAAGTCTCTTCATAAGTGAAGGATCCTCAACAGTAAAACTTGATAGCTATTTTTTTAAGTTTTCAAAATGATTTTGACTTTCCGATAATTGTAGGGACTCTTACAGAAGGAAAAGTCATCTCTTAGAATCCTACTAGCCCGAGAGAGCCACAGCAGTGATATGGGGCCTTGCTGAGTTCCTTTCTATTTCAGTGTATGCTGTGTGTGTATGTGTGTGTGTGTGAGAGAGAGAGAGAGAGAGAGAGAGAACTGGATCCTACTGAGTATTTAGTTGTAAAATCTTGCTTCTGTATCTAGCAGTACAGTAAGTACATCTTTCCAGGGCAGTAAATGTAACTGGGTGTTGCTCTTCAGATGCTCGCACGGTATTTGGTGTTTGCATGTGGGGGTACCCTGTCACTTATTCTTTGAGTCCCCTGTTGCTGGAGGTCAAGGACTCTCCCTCCCCCAGCTTGTTGCTAGGATAAAGTGGCTCAGAAAAACCATTCCAGCCTTTCAGTCTTTTGCTATGATTGTCAAACTGACTTCCAAAAGGACTGAATATAAAATTCTACCAGTGAGCGGGAACGATGGAGGGAGAGGCAGAATTTCAAAAGTCTGACCAAAAAAAAAAAAAAAACAAATTTTAACCAATGAGGAGATTAAAATCATATATTATGGCTAAAACCTTTTAATTTATTGATCCTAAGGATGTTGAGCATTTTGCTCATTTGTATTTGTTTCTTTGTGTTTTTTTCTTTTGCTATCATTCATTATTGTTGTCTTACCATAATGTAAGAAATATTCATTACATCAGTTTTCTTCAGTTCTTGCTATTGGTCTTTCATTACTATGAAAATTTTCAAAGCATAGTGAAAGAACAAAATAATAAGCCTCCATCTCTCCATTTCCTTGATTGAATAATTATCAACATTTGTCATGCAACTAATATATATAAAAATTTTTTTTTTTGCCTGTGGTGCTGGGCGTGGACCCCAGGCCTCACACATGCCAGGCTCTGCCACCCCAGCATTCTAAATCACCTCCCAGATATATATACTCACTCCAGGTTCTTTGGTATGTCTCTCTTAAAAAAAAAAAAGACTATTTTCCACAATACCATTTTATACCTTACAAAATTAACACCACCTTTAGCTTTAAATCATCGAGGTGCCCAGCCCGACAGGGGAACAGGAGGAGAAGGAAGCACTTCTGAGCTTGCTGGTCCCTCCAAAAAAACAAAAGAAGAAACCACCCTGGTGCCTGTGGGGAGTGACCGATGGCGTGACCTTGGTTCCCCTCTGCCCAAAGGCCCAGTTTAGAAAGCCCTGGATTTGCGGTGGCAGCCTCAATTTGTAGATAAATGTCCCAGCGGACGCTTGCCAATGTATGAGATTAATTCAAGTTTGACTCATTACAGAACCTCTTTCTTTGAAAATGTGTAGCCCAACATGATCGATGGCTGGGTTTCCAGGCCCAGCCCACTGGGGTCATCGGAGGTCTCTCTTATGCTCCTTTTAAGTTTGAATAAGGAATTTTCTGTCTCGGATAGCAAGGGTTATCTTCAGGGCAAGAGCTCACACTCGTTTTTAATCTTGGGTCCTCTTTTCCCCAACATTCCCAGACCTGCCAACCAGGGTTCTTTTTATTACAATAAATAAATAAATGAAATCATTCAGGAAGAGGCATATTGAAAAGGGAAGGGCAGGGTCCATGAATACCATCAAAACTGTGTTTTCTTTCATTTTAGATTACCTTTCTAACTTCGAATACCATCAGCGATATGCGGCGAAACACACGTGGATAAAAAGAAATATTAAACACATATTTTTAAATATATATAAAAAGAGAAAAAACATTCTAGGTTTTTTTAACTAATACATTAGTTGAGTAATGTTTAAGAAAAATAAAATCAGCACTAAGAATGAAGAAAATTATATCAGTCATGAAAATTATGTTGAAAATGAAATATGAATTGAATATCCCTAATCCAAAAATCTGAAATTTGAAATGTTCCCAAGTCCAAAACTTTCCAAGCATTGACACAATGCCCCAAGTCGAAAGTTTCACGCGGGGACTCACGTGACAGGTCTCAGTGAAACACAAGAGCACTATAAAGTATTGTGTGCACTTACCTTCAAGTGTATGACATAGACATGATTCAAACAAATGTCCTGCTCAGACTGGGCTTCTGTCCCCAGGATCTCTCATTATGTACATACAGATGTTCCAAAACAGCCTCCTGGTCCCAAGGATTCAGAAAAGGGATAGTCAGCCTGTAATGTCATTTTATAAATGAAAAGCCAACAGTGTGACAAGGTTTTTTCTTTCAATTGTGAGCCTTTTTCCAGGCTTGCTACTCTAGCTTCCTGGGGAGTTTCTTTTGGAAGTGTGGAGAAGATAGTCATAAGTAACCCAAGTACTTCCTCTACTCATCTTCAAACAATCTCATCTTGCTCACTTGATAAGTTTAAGAAGTTAAAAAAAAAAAAAGCAAACAACCATTCTGTTCTTCAGCAAAGACTATAATCTTTTGTTGTTAGCAAGCTCTAGTTTTTGTTCAAAGACAACATTTCCGGTTCTCATTTCCTTTAGCTTCAGAATGTAGACGTGGAGATGCGATATGGAGGGTACCTGTATCCTTTTTAATTTGGACGCATCCGTGTTCCCCACATTCAGAAAGTCTTTGAACTAGTGTAAGATTTATTCTTGGAATAACTTTGATCCATTGCCTGCTTCTTCTTGTGACTTCTGGGAACATGGAAGATCACTGTCTCAGCTACAGCCTCCTGCTCACTTCAGAATGTCAATGCAGGATGCTACTCTTGGGGTGTGTCACAATGTCTAAGTGACTCAGAGAGGAGTGTGTGTGTGTGTGTGTGTTGCTTTTGTTGCTTTGCAGTGTTAAGGATTGAACTCAGGGATTCACACATGATAGACAAGCACCCTACTATTGGGCTCCCCCCAGCCCTTTTAAAATTTTATTTTGTGACAGGGTCTCACTAAATCATCCAGGATGGCTTCCAACTTGTTATATCCTCCTGCCTCAGCCTACAGAGTACCTGGGATTACAGGCGTGAGCCATCACACCAGCAGAGCTGTTTTTAAAATACCAATTCAATGTATGATATTTCAGTTCTTACAAAATAATAGGGTATGTCAATATCAAAATCTAGTACCACAGTGTCTTGAGTTGGTAACTGGGGCTTAGTGGAGAGGAGGAGGCCCTATTCACAGGGAAGCACAGACAGCCATCTGGGCGTGTGGCTGCTAGAGAGAGCAAACCTGAGCTCCCACCAAGCTTTCCTCCAGGCTGTCAGACACATCCAAGTCAGAGAACTTGTTCTTAAATTTTCCTTGAAATAAAACAAACAAAAGGAAAATTAACGCAATTCTTTTGGACATATTTTATACCTAGCTCTTGGAAGAAATCTGGAAGCCCTTTCATATCATATGAACATAGGTAAACAGATGATCAAGTACTTTTACTCAAAAATACACTTTCCCCCCATTCATTAAAGCCATCTGTGTGCAGATAGAAGTCAGGTATCACTAAGGGAAAGTTTGTCTCTTATGTTTAATAAAGTTTTATTCCACCCTGATCTACCTAGGTCCTTGTGAGTCCGGAGTAAAAACTCATTCTGGAGCAGTCTTTCTTGTTGAACTTTCTTTTTTTCTCCTTGCTTTTCCCAAGTTCAGTGCTGAGAATTTAAAGTATTGCTGTCCTTTAAAAGGGAAAAAAAAGTTTCTTTTATGTTGCTCCTTTAAAACTATGTGTCATCTAAGCCTAATTTTATTTTCTAAACTTTCTCTTACACGCTGCCCCCACCTTCTTGTTCTTTTTCTTTTTGTTTGGTTTTGGTTCTTGCCGTCAGAGTGAGAATTCCCGAAACGTTCTGATCTCAGTGGTGACGCATGAGGACGCATTAAGGAGCCAGGCTCCCTGCTCTGCGTGAAGGGGAGCTCCCTGCTGGCCCTCGATGTTAAAGGTGGAAATATTTGTGCCGCAATCGGCACTTAGCAAAATGTATCACTATTTAGAGCCATAATCTTTTATGGACTGTTTTATTATTTATTGTAAATCTTTCTTTTTGCAGCCCTGAGCTGTTGACCCCACAGCCTGTACCATCTTAGGCCTGAAATTGTCCAGTCTCAATGACAGCATTGCCCCATTGCATCTTGCCCTTTAGATTTTTTACAGAAAACAAGAACAACCACTGGGGGCCGGGGGGGGGGGGGTGGGAATCACTGTCAACATCTGGTTCACTTTTATCCAGAAAAGAAACTCAAATAGATAGAAGTTTCGTAAGACATCTTTTTAAAGTAATGAAACACAGGAAAAAGAAGCAGAACAGTTGGACTGGTCCAGTCCAAACCCACAACTGCCAGATACCACTATTGAATACTTGTAGAATATTTAAATGAAGCTCAGTCCTCCAGGTAGCCTGTCTGTGTCCCTGGCCACAAGGGAGTATGTCCTGGTAGATGGAGATTATTCAACAGAGTAAGTGACGATCCCCTCTCCCGAGAGTTATTAGTTTCAGCATTCTCTCCTACCACCTTTTTACCAAAGATATTAACTAGAAATCAATTTCTTTTCTTTTTCACAGTTTTTCTTTTTTTTTCACTTCCTTAGCTTACCTTCTGATAGACAAATGAAATGACAAAAGTTTGGGTAGGGAGAGTCAGAGGTCCAGGGCCACATGACAGTCCCACCTGGCCCCTTGTCTCGAGTCATCTGTAACAGGTTCCCAGGTGAAGGCCTGTGCAGACGTGCCGAGTGTGCATGGCAGACTGCTTCATTTCCCTCTGGGGAAGATGCAGCTCTGGTTTATCCTGCATCAAGCACCTCCTGGAACTTCTGTCTCCGCCACCCTCTCCCAACAGTGACAGTCACTGAACAGCCTCAGCATAGCCTTCCGGGGTGCTGCGTCCACTGCAAAGCCAGGTGTCCTCTGAGAGCCAGTGTCTTCTCCACTGTCCACCCACTGCGAGGCTCAGCAGAAGAAAAAGCATGCCTGGGAGAGTGTCTCCATATTCTTCAACCTACCTTCTTAGTCCCAAGCTGCACTTCTCAGTGTCCTGTCCTCTCAGTACATGGTCAGAGTTAAGATGACCGATGGTACAGGAGAACTGATCCATTCAGCAAGCGCATGCTACAGGGCAGGCTCCCAGTTCACTTATCCATCCCTTTCGCCCTCCTGCAAAGCAGTGCTGGTCTGCACAGCTAAAAGGTTACTATAGTGCTGTGTGCACGGCCATGATGCCACCACGGACTTCACATTGGTGCTAAAGTGGTGGTTTATAAACACCTAATGGCCTCAATACCCTGCCTTTTTCAACCAGGGTTAAGAGAGTCCAGCTTGCCCTCAAAAGCAGTGGGTACAGATCGTGGGGACTGTTCAAAATTGCAAACTGGCCAGGCCCGTGGGTTGCAGAGGTTTTAGAAAATGGGGGCATATATTATTTTAGAGAGAACTAGTGACTAAAATTGTTTTCACTTGCTCTGTTTCTCAACTGCAAATGACTGCCTTCAACTTCCTAGGCTCCTACACCCTTCATCCCTCCTGCCTCTTCCTTCCTTTTGCTTTATCCATTCCAAGAAGGATCCACAGATCCATATTGTCCAGAATTCCCTCGGTATTAAGAGACCACACAAGATCTCTTTGCCAGGAAAGCCAACCTACCCTGATGCAAATCCTGGCTTAGCTCAGGGGCAAGAGCAACTACGTAACTTCTCTGGGCCTAAATCTCTTCATCAGTAAAATAGGGGTAATAACAATGGTAGCTACCACCCCCCATTGGGTTCTTGTGAGGATTAATTTAAGTCCAACACACACACACACACAGCACTTTAAAGCAATGCTAGATACTTAGTGTTAGTTGCTACTGTTGATTGAGCATGGGCTCTTGTACTAAGAACTATAACACTAAAGACCTCATTGAATGCTCACAGTGCCCCTATAATTTCTGAACCTCTTTTTTCCAAAGATGAAACTGCCGCTGGCAAGGTTATTGACTTGAGAAAGTTCACTTAGCCAAGTGGCCAATAAGAACCTCAAACTCAGTCAAATCCTTCTGATTCGACACTGCTAGCCCTCTGCGCTCCTCACCTCCCTGTACGAATGCAGAGCATGTCCCTGGCATGTTGGACCTGACACTGATGCTCTGTTAACCTGTTATATAAGACCTTATGCTGCCTTGATTTCTAGAAGCTTCTTCATTCTCAGCCCCCATAAAGGAGTGCTGCTGCGTCTGTGCATTTGTGCATTCGGAACCCTCCCTCCTGCAGGAGAAGAATTCTTTGCCATACAGGGTGAAGTGGCCTCCAGGTTAGAAAATTATTTGGAAAGTTGCTTCACTCAGTCACTGTCTCCCTTCCAACTCAATTTCTTCCAAGTAACTCAGCAGTAACAGGGTTGGGTCCTCACATGGATGTCAATCCACCCTTTGAAAGATGCAGAGCTCACCTGTGGCCACCGCATAGCAGAACCCAGAAAGCTGTCCCCTGCACGTAGCATGGCAGCCTCTTCACTCTTTCTAGGCTTGGTTTTCAACGTGCCCATCATCTTTACCTGCCTTCTCTTCTAAGCTCTCCTCTCTTCTGCAGGGGCCACTGCTGGCTTGCAGTTCCCAGGGCCTGGCGTGTCATAGGCACTCGCTGAGCAGTTACTGTAAAACCGAGGGCAGCCACTGTAACAACTGTAGTCATTACTGTAAAAATGAAGCTGGTGCCATGTTTCTCAGTGGCACTGCTATTTCTAGACACCCTTTCTGGAGATGGCTCTTGGCCCTCTTGGTGTTCCCAAAGGGGAGTCGGACTACAGGTCCATGAGCTCCCCTGAACCTGCAGACTCCAGGCACTTTCTACAGCCAGAGTCACTATCGTGCAAAAGGCTAGTGCCTGACCTTCTCCCTGTGCCCCTGCAGTGTTTCCCATGTGGACTGGAAACTCAGACACCAGGGTGTCACTGTCACCTAGTGTATGAGCTTCAGAGCGAATCATGTTGGAATTGAGCAGGGTTGCACTAGGTTCAACTGGCAATCTTCCGTTCTCCTTAGAAGGTCTTGATCCTTAGCAAGATTTTTAACGGAAGGATTGAAAATTAGCCGAATCCCCCAGCACCTAACCAACTCTTCAAAATCAGAGTGGCCTTTCCTCCATTAATTTTGTAATGGCTTTAATACAAAGGGAACTTTACCCTTTTACTTCTGTGGAAAAGTTGATTCATTTATGCTCCCCTTTGGGCTATAGAGAGAACCAAGTTAAAACAATATAGTCCCCATTTATTGAGCACTCATTATTTGCCAGACACTATGCAAAGTGCATTCCATGTACCCTCCCTAATCCTCCAGTTCCTATGTGAGATGCCCATACATTATCATTCCATTTTGTAGACAAGATGAAAGCTCAGAGAAGTTAAGTAATTTGTCAAATGTCACACAGCTCCTAAGTGCATGCCTACTCTCCAGTGCATGCACTTAGCCACCGTGGTTTGCTGCTTCATCTTTCAAAGTGTTTCTATAGCTTGTAATTTACAAGGTATTTGGTATAAAATTACAAATCTACCCTTTCCCTTATCCCCACCCCTAGCCTATAGCCAGTTTTTGTCATTCACTTGTTTGTTTTTGTGGCTCAAGGGATTGAACTTAAGTGCACTCTACCCTTGAACCACATCCCCGGCTTTTTTTTTTTTTTCTTTTTTTTTTTTTTGAGACAGGGTCTCACCAAGTTGCCCAGAAAGGCCTTGCCATCCTCCTGCCTCAGCTTTCTGAGTAGCTGGGATTACAGGTGTGCACCACTATGCCCGACTAGCCAGTTCAGTTTTTTAGTCTATTTAAATTGTCATGTGGTTATGATATAAATAAAAAGCATGCCAGGCACAGTTGCATTAAATCTAGCCTAACAGTCACGTGGAAACACTATTATCCATCAATGTATGTTTTACTTTAAAAAAAAAAGTCTTTCAATTTCATCTTAATAACCCCCTTTTGATATTCAATAATAGTGATCACAGCCTCGTGCCACGTTTTGAAAAGCCCTAGGCTTGTGCTCTCTGGCGTCCGTTTCTTCCTCCAAGTTGCGGTTTGCAGGGGGCGGATCCCTTGATGTGGCGTTTCCCCGCCTACTGGGAAGGTTCAGCCAATCAGAGGCCCTGTGGGCCTTGGGGGTGGGACTTGAGAAGGAGCCGCGGCCCTCCCGCCGCACTTGCTTCTCCGTGGCTCCAGTTCTGGCTCCGCCTTCCCCTGAGCAGGCTCCTCCTGCCTCTGCCATTAGCCCGGTGACCCCGGTCCCAGGGCTTTGTTGACGCCCTCCTTTTGGCGCCCTAACCTCAGGGTGGGGTGGCTTTCTGCTCTTCCCGTCCCAGGGTTAGGTTACTGCCCCATGGACCTTCCACCGCCTGGACACCTGGTTCTCCGGTTCAGTTTTCTCGGGTGTACATAGGGCTTCCCGTTTTCCAGGTTGCACGCTGATGGATGGTGCCGTATTCTCACTTGGGATTGCCATACTTTTTTATTTTTTATTTTTTTTACTGTTTATTTTAGAGGGATGGAAGGTGGACCCCATGACTGGGTTATAACCCCTTCATTAACAGCATCCAAACCTTTGCCTTCGCTGTGGCTGTGGTACGAGGGGAAAGCCCTGGCTGGAGTCTGGTGGTCCTGCTTCTGAGTCTAGCTGGTGCAGTAGGGGCTCAGGGTTGCTCCGCTGCTCTCAGGGTTCACTCCTGCAGCCTAAACCCAGTTCCTGGTTATGGTTGCAGATGCAGTTTCTGTGGCGACCAGAATCCCTCAGGGTCAGATGACAGATTTTGGGTGAACCAGGACTGGCAATTCCATCTCCACAACGGAGGAAAAAGAAAGAAAGAAAAAAAAAAACAAAAAAAAACAGATAAGGTCTTTCTGATTCTGACCCAGGCAGTTGGTCTTTATTTGGGCAAACCATACTGAGAAAGCATTGAGCAAGAGTAAAATGACCACTCGGTTGCCCCCTCAATGGGTTCAACAGTGTTTCAAAGGTGATGATTAATCTGTGCATCCTAAATATAAAGCCAGTAGGCAGAATGGACAGATGGCACTTGTCTTTCGCTGTCTTTAATACAATATCATCATCTTTGAGCATTATTTAAAACAACACCTTGTGCAGTATTTTGTGTGTATGTGTATATATTTGGGTCCAGATGCTCTGGGTGTCTTAAATAACTTTAATTTACTGAAATAACCTTAATTTACTAAACCTCACTCCTCCTCCCCTACCCCCAGCCCTTTCTTTTCAGAAGACACATTTAGACAATCACCATTCACCTCCAATTCAAAAGATCTGCTGCCCAGTGAGTCTGTGCTTCACGGAAGAATATCCGCTCCAGGTATGGAACCAGAATTGACTTTGTTCTTCTATTGGTTGCTTAAGAACAGCTTTTCTGAAATGTGTGGATTTTCAGATATTTGAGCTAATGTGTTCTAGTTGTTTCCATGAAGGGAAATTTTTGAAATGAACATGAAACACCATTTAAACAGCCACAAATATTTATTAAAACAAGATGTGGACAGTGATGACCTCTTCATCTTTGCTTTAAGAGGTGATTGTTCTTACTTGTTGGTATTTTGTCCATACAGTGAATTTCTTTTTCTTTAAAATAGTAAAGTACAAACTGAAAATAATTTGTCTTACATGCTGTCAGCATGTCGGGCAAGCAGCAAAATAGGGAAGGACTGTGGTAAGAACATTAGTCCCCACTCTGGCTAGTCGTGACCCTGGCAGGGTGTGGGCTGCTACGGAGACTACTTTGGTTTCCATAGAAGCAACATAGCTGATCAAGAAAATCTTCACCACCCAGATTGCATCTCTCTTCCAAGACATGTATCTACATGTATCCATCCAAAGCTCTTGTTTGCTTTTTCAGCCATCGGTATGCATTTCTTACCCATTCTTCCTCTCTCATTTCTCCTTTCAAGAGTTTAAAAAAAAAAAAAAAAGAGTGGAAAAAGTGGCACTGTCCTTTTATCTGCAGCATGGCCACCCCTTAGGGCTCATGCGTGTGCTCTCGGGGTTATTATGAAATGAGAACATGGGAGACCATTCACTGGAGTCCGCACCCCCTCCCCACTTCTCACCCCAGTCTCATCACCAGCCTAGTAGCTGGGAACTTCCCAGCTGTCGCTCCATCCAGCTGCTGACAGAATCTCAGAAGCATTGGCGAAGGGTGGAAGAGGATCCTTGTCCAGGAGAACAGAGTGGGAGACCAAGGATATGTGGGTTAGGAAGAGCTCACCGTGGGGTTGTTGGCTCCAGTAATCCCTCAAGATAAAATTCAGGTGTTTTCCATCTCCCCAAGGAGGCCCATATCATAGGGCACTGGAGGATTGATTGATTAATTTGCAGTGTGCAGAGTCAGGTAACTTATATCTTCTAAAATATAGGCTTGGGGTACCACAGGTCAGTGGAAATGTTTGGACACACATTGAGGTGTTGTCATGGGGGATCCATCTCTTCTCATCTGCATGCATCTAGCCAGGTCCAGGTACCTGCATGTTCTTTAGGCCTGACAGGCACAACTTTTCAGTTCAACCCCCAGAAATAACATGCTTACACAAGAGCACATTACATAATAATAGCTAGTTCCAGAGGTGGAAAGAAATTCCACTTAGTTTATGTCTTCCTTCGCAAACAGGGCTCTTAGAACTACTGTTTACTTCCCACAGTGTCATTTTGAATAGCCATCTCCCTGGTCCCAAAATTATTGCCCTGCTGTTAAGTTGATGGATTGTGACTTTTTAATGTCAAAATAACTGCCTAGGAATTGCCTGTTAGAGTGCTGTGACCCATTCGGCCTGCATCCCATGATGTATGTACGAGCCCAAGCCCTGCGTCGTTTGCGTAGTGTTTGGCTTGGCTGTGTTTAAAGAAGGGCTTATTGGTCAAGTTCAGATGAGTGATACTAGTATATGTTTAACTGTGTGTGGAGGTTTTTCGGTTTTTGTTTGTTTGTTTGTTTTTTCCTGTGGAGCACTTTATAGACTTAGGTTACACATTAGATAAACTCACACTTAAATGTTTAACTCTTATTTGGCTGGGGGTGGGAAGGGAGGAGGTCAGCCTAACTGGGATTTTTAAAAATGTAAATCCACCCTACTAAGGATAATCTATCCTTCTCGAGCAAAGCCTTCTTTAGGCAGAAGACAACCAAAATGATTACTACACATCTACATTTTGCTAAAATAAGCAACTCAATGGGGACTTTTGTTTCCTAATAGCAAGGTGAAAATGCTTTAGAAATAGAGCTGGAATTGGAAAATTTGTAAATGCTAGGGCAGCCTTATGATCATGAAATTCTCATAATCTGAACACAGTCTGGTAAGGAAAGCCTCAGTAATTTGGTCTAACTGTGGAGAAGACCAGTTTGAATTAACCAAAATCTGCAATATGGAGACTTTTAAAGAAAAACGTATTATTTAAAGTCTGGACAGTATAAAATGGCCATGGTAAACCTACTACAGCTCCTTAATCCTGTAACACAATTCTGAAGTGAAAAAAATTTTAAAAAAAAACTTTTTGAATAAACTATTCTGTGACCAAACAGAATGGAAAGCTATTTATATATTACAACAAGGGAGAAATTCATATGTTTTGTTGGAGAAATATCAACATCCTTGATGAATGCTGCTCCAGTACTGTTTGGATGCTACCTAAAATACATTGGATGTACTGTATCATCATCCTGAAATCAGAGAAACTGTGAATCCCAAAATACATCTGGCCCTGAGGGGTCTCAGGTAGATATTGTGGACCTACATTTATCCAGTACTCTGCTAAATCCAGTGCTGGGAACAGGGAACTTGAAGCTACAGAGTTGAGAATCTCAAAGTCCTGGGGTAAAAGAGTCAGGAATATTTACAGAAAAATTTGGAAGACCATTGGAGCAGCAGATGGCTGAATGTTGGAGGGTGTGGTAAGAGGGGCCCAGGGAGAGTCTTCTAGTCCTAGGGTAGCATCATCAGTGAGGGCTGGGCTACAGAGGAGGAGGAGGGGGAGAGGAAGTGGACAGGCCAAGTCCACTGGTTTAGGAGACTGCTCAGCTTTGCCGTAAGAGGGGTGAATCGGGGCATGACAGTAGCTGTGCAGAAATGAAGAAGCCAGAAAGAAGACCACCAGGTAGATAATTTGTTGTTAGTATATAAATGAAAGCCATGGGATCCTTAGAAATCTTCTCCCAGCTAGTTTAAACATTGCCATTAAAATATTATTTCTACTCTTTATTTACTTAGCAAACCTCTTCTTTCTACAGAAAATGCAAAGATAAATGTCAGCCCAGAGAATGATCTTAGGTTCCCAATTGGTAGAGACCATAAGTAATGAGGCTTACTGAGCCTGTGCCAGGCTAAGAAATCCCCTAGAAATCCCCGGCAAATGCTGCAAACACACAGCATTATTTCAACAATGTATCTTGGATAGCGGTGTATACTGCTGTAGTCTGGATTTGAAATGTACCCCCCTTCCCCAGAGGCTCATGTGTTAAAGGCATGGTCCTCAGCATGGCACTGTTGTGTGTGTGGGGGGGTGCCTTTAAGAGGTGGGGCCTAGTGGAAAGAAGTTAGATCATTGGGAACTTGCTCTTAAAGAGAATATTGGGATCTCTCTCTCTGTCTCTCTCTCTTTCCCTACCTCCCCACCCCCTCTCTCCTTCCTGGCAACCATGAGGTGAACAGGCCCTCTTCCATGATGTACTGTACTGTCTCAGGCCCAAAGCAATGGGGCCCAGTGACAGGGACCAAAGCCTCTGAAACTGTGAGTTTTTCCTAGCAATGGAAGGCTGACTAACCTGCTCATGGGATGAAATTCTCTTCCAGGTACCTTCCAAGTAAAGCCAGGGGGCAGGCAAGCAGAAGAGGTACCAAAGGGGAGAATCATTTCAGGTGGAAGAAGTCTGAGCCTGAGGGGTCCCTGGTAGAGTCAGGTTTTGGGACCGGGTTTCAGCCTGATGGAGAAAGAGGGATGTAGCCAGAGGAAGAGCAGAGTAGGATAAGGGTGGTAGAACCGTGCACTGTGAAGAAATCCAGAATAGCACAGTTAGCTAGGCATTTGCCTTCGGCAGATGGTATCCCAAACTCACAGCTGCCACCGAAGCTGAGAAACAGAATGAACACAGAGCCTCACGGTGTCCTGGTCACGGTTGCTGCCAGTATTTCTAGACTGACTTTCCCAAGAGCCACAGAATGGTCAGGAGCCCAGACCTAACATGGTCACTTATCTTAGTGGTGATATCAGGAGTCCGAGTGTGTGTGTGTGTGTGTGTGTGTGTTTTGCTGGGGATGGAACTCAGGGCCTCAAACATCCTAGGCAAGTGCTCTACCACTGAGCTACACTACCAACCCCCAAATCCTTATTAAACTGACAAGGTAACAACCACTGTCACTTCCTGCTAGAGAGATGAGGGGACAAAACACCCTTCATGCCATGAATGGATTACTGAGTGCACCCTGGGCGGTGGTGTTGCTGGTGGCAATTTTGCAAAGGAAATAAGAGCTTTCCTGTTGTCAGTGAGAGAAATTACTGACTGTGTATAATTTAATGTACTTTGTTTAATTTATAGTGGTCTCACTTGTACAAGATTTACCTTAATAGAAGAAAGCTTCTGAAGTCGGGTGTTTTTCAGGGCACCTGGGGCTGTCCTGTATTAAAAATAGACCCATTAGAGTTGCCTCTACAGCTATGTATGTTTTGCCATTACCTTTGAATAAAGAAGGGTTATTAAGGTAACCATATAAGAGCACGTTTCCTTATGGCTTCTTGAAGCTTCAGTTCTGCATTATTATGATTTTGAAGTCACAGTATGTTTGCTCTGTATTAAGCCAAAAAACAAAAATACAACCAGAGTGGGTGTGAAGGGAAAAGTGGGTCTCCATGGGATTCTTTCATGGTGTTGGGAGCCACTGGTGCTTCTGTTTGTTATTTCAGATGGAGCCTGAAGTTTAGATGATGGGAAACAAATCAGCAATTATATTTGTAAATCTATACCCCCATTCTCTTCTAACTTGCCTTAAAAAAATCTTTTTGTTATTATTTATATCCTACTACTAATAATAAAAACATTAGCACCCCTTCAAAAACAAGCTTATTTGGGTAGGCAGAGGGGAAACGGGGTTCCTTTCAGGATTAGGTGTGCCATATCGGGATTTGATGTTAAATCAAAAAACGAGTTTAGAATTGTCTGCCTTGTTCCTAGGCTGATTCATGATCCATTTTCCTCTCTCTGCTCTGCCCATCGATCTAATCCAGGTAGCACCATGTCATATACTTTTCTGAAATCTAAATAAATGATGCTTTGCATTTTAGTACCACCTGCAAGAACCCTCAGCCTGCTGTGGCCAAATAGAAAAGACCTTTTTAAGACAGTTGGCTTGAAAGATAAGTCTTAATGTGCATGTGTCACTTTCCTGCATATTGAGACTTCCCAGCACCAAGAGACAGAGACAGACACAGAGATACAAAACCATCCCAGATTTCAGCACAGTGTTCTCTTCAATCCTTTCTCAAATACAGCAGATTCTTTTTAAATTCAGACTGAGTCGTGGGTAAACAATAGAACATCGGGTGCTGGTGTGTATCTTTTCACTTCCATTCCTTTTGGATGACACAGATTCATTCTGTGTCAGCCATCAAGGATCTACTGAGTTGTCAGGCTCAGGACCCTGTTATCGCATTTACTTCTGGAAACAACTCAACGAGACATGGGAATTATCCAGTTTACAGATGACTAAATGGAGACTCGGATGATTTAATAACTTGTTCCAAGTCATCGAGTTGGCAAGTGGCAGCGCAGGAATTCAAGCCCAGGAGTGCACAGTGCATTTTCTCTCTCTCTCTGCCCCACTGTGCCGCCTACTAAGCCAGATGATGTGTCACCAGCCAGTGAACAGAAGGGCACCCGCCCTGGCATTTACCCACATGCATCCATAGCACCTGGCATTTTAATGACTAGGGATGGCCTGCCTTCCTTAAGTTAGGAAGAGAAAGTAGTCTTTAAGTAAGATATTTGGAAGAATTTACATGATAAGTATTTACTGTTTCTTACTATATTCTGATTCCATTTCTGTCTTTTCTCTCTTCCTTTAATGCCTTGTAATGTCATAATTGCTTGAAATATTTCTCTCACTTTGAACTTTAGTAGATTTTTTTTTTCTGTGATGGGGCTTGAACCCAGTGGCACTTTACCACTAAGTTACATCCCCAGCCCTTTTTCTTTTTTATGTAGAGACAGGGTTTCACAAAGTTGCTCAGGCTGGCCTCAAGTTTATGATCCTCCTACCTCGGCCTCCTGAGTTGATGGGATTATAGGTGTGTTCCTGCCATGCACCTGGCAAGACCTCCAGAGATTTTAATGCTTCACCTGATTCATAAAAATGGATTTTACAAAGTTGCATTATAATATCTGATTAAATAAATAAAATGCAACATGCAGAACTCATTGGTGATTTGGTCATCAATGCAGAAGAGAAAATTCTAGACTGGGATTTGGAGAACGTGGGTTTAGTCCTAACCCGCTTTCCAGTAGAAGGGGATTAGGTCTCCAAGCTCCTTCCACATCCCCTCTATTTCAAGAGCCCTGCCATCTGCCATGGCAGGATAACTTCATCTCCACTTTCCTTTTGGTCTTTTTAGGGCCCTTTTTAGGGGAAAATCAGAGTCTAATTTAGGGGATTCACTCCTAACCTTCTGCTGCCTGCTCTGAGAGCTAGGGAAAGGACAAGTCCCCTTAAGTCTTCCTCCAGAGACACAGTGTTGGGCAGGGGTAGTGGCTGGGAGCAGCACAGGCGTGGCTTCTAGGTAGCCACATGTTCCGTTTCTTTCTCTGGCTGCCGACGACATGTATAGATAATTTTTTTGGAGATTCATTGAGCTGGGTACTTAATGACACTATTTCTGCATTTGTCAAGGCCACTCGGCTTATTTACAAATAAGTGTGTCTAGATGGCCTAGTGCTTACCTCCTGACCATGATAGGGTGCACAAGAGCTTCCGACCACAGATTCCAGTTATACAACCTGCAGTTTGCAGGAGAATTTCTATTTGTGGCACAGGCAGGTGGCCCTGAACTGAGGACACCCAGGTGGGTATATCCACTTTCTGTTGTGTTTCAAATCTGAAAACTCTTCCACACTGCCTATAGGCTTCCTTAAGATATCATCTGTGCAGTTGTTGGCTAGAGAGAACGTTTTACAGTTATGGCTTTTCCTGATGCAGGTAATATTATTTGGGGTTAAAAATCGTGTGTTCCAAGTATTTCCATCTGTGCCTCACCAAAGGGCTTTGTCTTAGTGTACATATTTTCCAAAGTAAAGTAGTTGACTTCATTGAGCTCTGTTTGTAGAGAAAGGTCTTTCAAAAGGTACTGTCACCTTTGTGTCTGAGTTAGCCCTTCTCAAAACTTTAACTAATTAAAGTAGTTAAATTGTTGGTATGTACCGGTTATTGTAAAAGCTGGTAACCTTTACAAAAGAGAAATTAGTATCCAGTTTAGATGCCTCACCTGGGGTATCTAGAAAAACCCAAAAAGATAGAGGGGGAAAAAGAAGTGATTATTTGGGAAGCCCTTTGACCCCTGCCCATCAGGCACTTGAGTTGAGTCACTTGATGTCAAAGACAGGCATCAACGCTCTTGTATAGGTATTTGGTAGAAAATGGTCCAAAAGCCCTTTTAAAAATCCAGTTTGAGGACTATATTTCCCAGGCCAGGTGACCCCCAGGGCTGTGGCCACCTTGGCTTAATCTCGTATCTTCCTCTGAACAGAGCAAATACGTAGATGCTCGCTTAATATATTCCAAATGCTGTTTATTGGGCCTCAGCAGTGCCTATGGTTGTGTTTTTACTGTTGCAAGAATATTTAGACACCTTGAGAATGAGTCATGCTATAAAAGGCCAAATTCCTGTGTATGTGTAACGGATGATGGAGAGTATTTGTTTGAAAATTGCAATGGACTGACCCCGGCTTCAGTTTGGGATTGGCTTAATTCAATCCACAAGGCCTTTTCTCTACATGCACTATGTTCTTCCATTCCTTTGCTATCAAAAATACATATTCTCATTTCATGCAATTTCTTCTTTGTGTCATTTCTTCTCAGGGCAGCGACTGCCCTCTGGTAACCAGGGTAGGGGGAAAAAAAAACCAGAAAAGTCATTCCATTCACAAACTGGTCTATCTATTTTCATTCAGACGAATCCATTCTGTATTCCCATATGTAGACCAGACGGGTGCCCCTCTGTGAGAAAGAAAGATACCCCCACATCACACCACGGTCCTTTTTGGATGGAGAGCTAATGAAATGACGGTCCTCGTTCTCCCTCATTTAGTGAGTGGCCCTTAGCAATACTTAGCTTTTCTGAGTTGATCATTCAGAAATCAAAGACCTTAACCAAAAGAGCCCGAGGGCGGTCATTCTTTGTACTTGTGTAATATCGGGTTCCACTCGCCGTCCCCAGGTGTTCTGCTGAGACCCCTCACACAGAGGTCCCTGGAGCTCCTTTGAAGTCAGCAGGTCCCCCGCCGAACTCATCATTTCTCCAACCTGTCACTCTCCACAGACCTCCTCCCCAAAAGGAACTTACGAATGAATGCAGACCTTCCCCTTCCGTTTTTCTCAGTTGATAACGTCCTCATTACCCACCACAGCTAACCCTAAGTTCAGACTCCATTTGTCTGGGCTCCCCCAGACACAGACTGTGAGACGAAGACTGGAGAGCACTTAGGTTTCTTAGGAAGTGAGACCAGGAAGCACTGACAAGGCCTCAGGACACGAGCCAGGGAAACAAGACGGTCCGTCAAGTGGACATTAGGCAACAGGTTACCAGCATGATGACCGGAGGTGAATTTCCTAGCGCCGTAGTTTGGATCTTGAATGTTTCCAAAGGCCCATGAATGAAGGCTCGGTCGCCGGCCTGTGGGGCTGTTAGGAGGTGAACCTTTATGAGGAGAACCTTTAGTGGGAGAAATTTAGGTCATTAGGGACAGGCCCTGTGTTTCTCCCTTTGCTTCCGGCCACCATGATGTCATGGCTTCCTCTGCCATGCACTCCCACCGTGGTGTACTGCCTTAGCACAGGTCCAAAGGCAGTGGAGCCAAGTGACCATGAACTGAAATAAACCTTTTCTCCTTGAAAGTTGATTTTCTCTAGTATTTTGTCATAGTGACAGAAAGCTGACGAGGGAACTATGGGTAGGGTAGGAATGTAGGATACGCACTTGGGAGTTTCCTACCTGACAGATGAGAGGGCTGGGATATTTATACAGTCACTGGTTAAAGCTACTCCCAAGAGAGTGAATTCCCCCACAGCCTGCTCTGCCACACAGGCTAAGTCTTCAATAGCCCTTGGAAAATCTATGTAGGTGTTAGGAGTGGGAAGTGAGGTATGGAGGCATGAAGGCAAGGAAGTAACTGGAGAGGGCTGTCAGGGCTATTGTGCCACCATCTTTTGTCATTACCTCTTCTTTGCCCTCCACTTCCATGTCATGACCACGGCCTCCTACATTGATGTGTCTCCTAGATCTTTCTGAGTGTGTTCTTTTCATCCAGTCCCACTGCCAACACTTTTATTCAAGTCTCCATCTCTGGTTCTCATTGTAACAACCGCCCCTGGCTGTTCTCCCTGTCCCAGTGTCAACCCCTCTGATCCCTTGTCTCCATCCTGCAACCAGACTCTTCTTTCCAGAAGGCAGGTCTCATGGTGTCATCCCTGGTGCCTTCCCGTGTCTCCACGATAAGCTCTGGTCTTTGCATGCACATGCACCTTGTCCCCAAATGCAACTTTTTTTAAAAAAAATCAGTAGTCTCTGCTTTCTTTGGAAGCCATTTTCTAGAATCCCAGAACTGTAGCAGGTGGCACTTCCTCTATGTCCTTAGGTATTTGCAATTTCTTGTTTTCTCCTCAGCCTTCTGGCTTAGGTACAAGCTTTTTGTTGAGCATAAACTTTCTTGTTGGCCATTATCTCAGAAGCTTGCCCCCCAAATAGTTGCTCAACAAATCTCGGGTGAAAGAAAGTATATTGTTGAAAGACCGTGTTGCTTGTAGAACTGTAGTCATCTTAAATGTTTTAAAGAGATTTCATGAGACTTCAATTATAACACACATCTGTCTCTTGCTGCAAACCAAAAGGGATCCCTTTACAAATACAGCTGGTCCCACTGTCACCAAATGACCCCTCTTACTATAAGATGTTCTACTGTGGCAGGAGAGAGACTGCAGGCTACCGTGTGTCCACTTTTTCAACTTAGATTCAGCACTATTCTGTCAACCCCCAAAGGAGCAGGAGCGATGAGGTACAAGAAGACTTTAGGGGTGTGATGTGAAACCAAGGCACCAACCTGTAGTCCCAGCTACTTGGGAGGCTGAGGCAGGAGGATCACTTGAGCGTAGGAATTCAGAACCAGCCTGGGTAACAAAGAGAGACCTTGTCTCAAAACAAAACAAAACCAAATTTAATGTGAAAACCCAATGCTGATAAAAATCTAGCACTGATTTTGAGGTAATCAAGTAGTAATAAATTTCCAGTCATAAAATTCCCGTCATTGAGTTATATGTTGAAGTTTGGGATTAATTAGAATTATTATTTTTTATTTTTTTAATTGTTGATAGACTTTATTTTATTTATTTGTTTATATGTGGTGCTGAGGATCAAACCCAGTGTCTCACATATGCCAGGCAAGTGTGCTGCCCATGAGCCCCAGCCCAAGACCCAAATTAGAATTATATCATGTAGAATTTTTTTTCCATCTTTGATCTAACAAGTGTTTTTCAAGAACACTGTTATTAAAGGAGTTGTGGGGGGTTTGTTGTTGTTTTGTTTTTTGTTTTTTGAGGTACTTGGAACTGACCCAGAGGCTCTCAAGCTCTGCAGCCCTTTGTATTGTTTTTATTTTGAGCCAGGGTCTTGCTAAGTTACCCAGGGTGGCCTTGAACTTGTGATCCTCCTGCCTCAGTCAACCCAGCAGCTGGGATCAAGAGTGTGTACCACCGCGCCCAGAAAAATAAGCTTCTATTTTTAATGGAAATTATGTAATTGAAAGACAGTTTTATATTTTGACCAAATAGTGCAGCAGTTCACATAGGAGTCTCCCCATCGACATAGTGGAAACCACATGAGAGAGATCTGAATGTCTGGGATACTGCAGCCACTCATGAGATGGGAATATGTTTTTTTTTTTTTCTTTCAAGTTATTAAAAAAAAAAAGTATGCATGACACTTTCCTCTTGCTTGGGAAATACATCCCGCATGTTGTGTTCTGGCACTTTCCCAGTTGTCTCTGACACACGAAGAGAGAAACAGTTTTCTCCAGCCGCTAGGCTGCCCGCCTCCCTAGTCTGGAAATGAGTGCAGAGGGGGCTAGGGAGGCCAGGGCCACCTGCACAGCCCTTCCTGCCCGTGGCTGCCTACCCTCAAATGCCTCTTCATTCTATCCTATCCCAATCTTCTCCTCCCTGAAACCCATTTGGGGCTTCCATAAGGGAAGAATTATGTTAAATACTCTAACTTATGTTAAATCCTGAGCGGAATGCATTCTCTAAGTTACAGAGCAGTAAACGCTCTGTGTGACTTTGTGAACTGGTTGATGTGCCATGCTGTTAGTTCAACCTGTAAATTGACTTGAGCAAATACTTCTAAAGTAGGTGCTTTGCAGCGTAAAGACCTGAAGACAAACTGAATAAGTGGGTAAGGGACTGGTGAAATAAAGCATGCAGCATTCGATGGGAAAGCCCATAGTCATTGAAAAAGGAATGAAGAGGATAGGTAAGAACTCATTTGAAAAGACGTCTAAGACATAGAAAAAAATGGCTGCAGACAATAGGTGTGTGACATGATGACATGATCCCATTGTATTTAAAGAGGCAGTACCTTTTATGCACACGCAACATGCTTGTACATGCACAGATCATCTCTTGACCGATAACCTGACGGTGAGCTCCACTGAAGAACAGAAGGCAGAAGGGTGTAAATGAGAGATGTCCTTTGTTTTCAGTTTACGCTTTTATGTTTTCCGGTAATTCACATTACTTTTGTAATTTTTAAAGGTTAAGAAGAGTAAAATGGAAAACCCTCGTGTTCAAATCGTTTGTTTTTTTTTTTTTTTTTGAGAATATTTCTGGCATTTAGAGAGATAATCTGGAGCCATAGTGAACAATATCTAAAGTGAACTACTCAAAAATATAGAGAAAGCAGTATTTCTTAGCTTTTTTCCTTCAGTGGGCTCCCCTAATTAAAAGCCAAAGTTACATGAGTTTTGCTTAGAGTTCATGAGAATATAAATCAGGTTACACATCCCAATGAATTTGTAAAAATGTGAGCACAAGGGAAAAAGGATCAGAAAGGAGAAAATGTATAAATGTTGACTTCACTCAGTTTAGTTTCAAGTGCTTGTTACTTAGATTTTATGGACTTTCATTTTATAATAATCATATGTTACTTTTATAATCAGAAAATGTCAATAAGTTCTTTCAATTCTGAACAAAGGAGTAACTGTCTTGGATATTCTCATGCTAAATGCCTGACACCAAATCCCTCGGACATTTCTGTCTTCCAACTCTGCCTGCAGCTTGGGACAAGGTCAACTTGGGCAGAACCATATTTAAATATGACAGAAGAAATACAGTAGACCTAGAAAGCAGCAAAAGTGAATGGAGGTGTTTTGAGCCAGAAGAGATGACAGTGTTGGGGCCGGCTGCAATGGCACATGCCTGACATTCCAGTGGCTTGGAAGGCTGAGGCAGGAGGATTGCAAGTTCAAAGCCAGCCTCAGCAACTTAGCAAGACCCAGTCTCTAAGTAAAATATAAAAAAGGTCTGTGGATGTGGCTCAGTGGTTAAGCACCCCTGGATTCAATCCCTAGTACAGAGAGAGAGAGAGAGAGAGAGAGAGAGAGAGAGAGAGAGAGAGAGAGAGAGAGATGACAGTGTTGGAGATAAAAACTCAAGGGGATCATCTTTGGAACACAGAACGGACCCTAAGATATCAAAGTACTTGTGACTTAGGAGTGCTGTTCTGACGGCCTGTGTGTTGGCGCCTGCCCAGCTCATGATCTTTTCCTCCTAAGACGTGCAGGCTCTGGTACCTTTTCCCACCGGGGGCTTTCCAGTCACAATGACTCATCCAGCTGCAGAGTCTGGTTTCCTGCCCTGAGTATCCAGGGATGACTCACTGCCATCAGCCACTTCTTTTTTAACTTCAATGGAATTAGGCTGGGGGTCTTTCAGTTGAAAGATTCATGAATGGGTGGGTCCCAGCAAAGAGGCAAGAGGCGGTGAGGTTATCTGTGAAGTCAGCTGTAGGATGGGAATGGGAAGGAGGCCAGGAAACGGGATAATTAGAGAGTGGGAGAGCTCCGAGATGGAATGATTTACAAAAAAAAAAAAAAAAGATCTAAGTTCAAACCCACAGCATGGAGGCAGGAATTGATTGGTGACGTGGATTTTAGGTAACCATTTTGTGGCAAGATGACTCAGGCCAATTATTTTTTGCTCACTAATTCTGCGTGTACTCTATAGGCAGTTGCCAGGAAAAAAAAAAACAGAGGAAAAGTTTTGTGGGGAGAGGGGAGGACGAGCAAAAAGAAGAAAAAGAAAAAAGAAATGTGTACCCCTTACAAATGCTTTTAACATGTAGGCATGCTTTCGGTATGTGAGAGTTATTTTGGACACTATTTTTGGTCAAATTGTTTTTCATTTTTATGAAAAATGTTAATTTTTAAAGCACTTCGGTCTATATCCCAACTGTTACTTTTATCACTCGAAAATGTGGTATTTTAAAAATACCATCACTGGTGTCATACTAAGACTTGCTTTGGATTACACGCCTTTCATAGTAATTAATTTTTTTTTTTTTGAGAAAAGACATTTAGACATGAAAAAGAAAAATGAAGGTTCACCAACATGTTCCTAGCAGTTGTCTTTGTGTGATGATGTGAATTTTGGTTGTGGGTTTTTTTTTGTTTTGTTTTGTTTTTTTGTTTGGTTTGGTTTTCTTCACTTTTCTTTTTTTTCTTCTATAATGAGCATGAAACAATTTTTATAAAGAAAAATTGAACTTTTTTAGAGGGAGTAAGATGTTAGGGAATGGAACAAACAAGATTAATGATGTTTTGAATTATAGGTCATAAATACCATAACAATTATGGTCACATTCAGGATGGGTCTTTGTTGGAGGCTCTGAACATCTTGTGTAACAGTGAACACATTTTGGTAGTAATTTCAGAAATTTTAAGGCTATGCATGATCTAAGTTGTTAACAAAGAGCTTTGAAATCCTCATGAAATATAAATATGACCAAAGTCACTTGTCACTTAATAGCTCCTTTCGGTTTGGGGATTTACTAAACTCAGGCAAGGAATGATTGATGTTTGATGGTCGCTTCTTTTTAACCTTATGCAGAAAATTAATTAATTAAATTTATCTCAGGGCACCAGCTACCATAAAGGAACTGCACAGTTATATCAAGAAGCATAGCAAATGTTCAGATTTCTGTTGCATCTATTTCATTTCCTAGCGTGAGAGGTCGCTTAGTGAAGGCATCACAGAGGCTGCAGACGGGTTCATTGACTTTCCCCGGGAATTATTGTTGTTCTTCTCCATCAGTGACAAAGGATATGGAGATGTTATGAATTGGGATTAAATATGGAAGGCTCTGAGTATCTTTAAGTATTTGGTGAGCGGTTTGAGAGGCTTGTATGTACCACTGAGTGGAAAGATGGCCACTCATTGCACACATACTTCTTGACCTGCTATTATGTGCCAGGTTCTTTTTAGGTCCTAAGAAACAGCAGTGAACATTCAAAAGGCCCTGTCTTTATGAGGTTTACACCCTAGAGGGGGCGCAGACAATAAACATGTATTATATAAATATATATCTGTGATATACTGACCTTGTTCTTAGTCCATTTTCTGTTGCTGTAACAAAACACTTGAGAATGGGTAATGTATAAAGAGTAGAAATTTATTTGGCTCACAGTTCTGGAGGCTAGAGCATGGCACCAGCATCTGCTTGGCATCTGCCAAGGCTCTTCTTGATGGATCATAACATGCCAGGGGGCAGCACATGGTGAGATGGGTGGAGCAATCAGTGTGGCTCTCTTTTCCTCTTCTTCTAAAGCCACTAATGCCATTAGGGGAGCCCCACCCTCATGACATCATTTAATTCTAATTACCTCCCAAAGGCCCTACATTCATATATGAATGAATTTGGGGATTAAGTTTCCAACAAATGAACTTTCAGGAGACACATTCATCCCATAGCAAACATCATGGAAGGAAAAAAAAAAAAGCAATGTAGAAGAGGGGGTTTGTGAAGGGGCCAAGGTGGGTGGTCAGTGAGACTCCCCAGGAAGGTTCTGTTCAAGCAGCTGCCGAAAGCTGGTGTGGGAGCAAGACCAGGGAAGAGTGCTCTGGTGAAGAGGGCGGCCCGTCACCCAGGGGCCCTGAGGTGGGGTGAGCCTCCAAATACTTCTCTCATCTTATTTTCCTTATTATTAAGTTATAAAAGAGGGATTCTGTTTTATTATGTTTGGTTGAAATTCTGTATTTTTTTTTCTTAATCAGTTAAAAATGACTAGTTATTTACTTGTAGAAAAAAAGACTACAAAACTCATTCTAATAACAACAACCAAAAAAAGGCCCCGAAAGTTGTAGAACTTGGAATCAGAATGTTTTTTCAAAATGACAAATTCATTATCTAGAATTTCTTCTAGAGAAGGGAATGCCTTCATTAGAAAGATGAATTTAGCTTCACACAAGAATCGCTCCAGCATTATTTATAAAGAGCTATGTCAGAGAACCATGAATTCACCAATAAAACTGCAAATTACTCTAACAGATGCTTACAAAACGTGCCTAGAGGCTATTGTGCATGTGGGTCTTGCCAGTACTGCCACTGAAGAGGGGATTTATAGTCCTAAAACCACTAATGATGGCATTTTCTAAATGTTATACCAAATTATATTGTGTAAGACAACAACATCCATTATTTACAATGGAATTCTTAAATATTTGTTATGTGCATCCAGTACTGACAGTCCGAAGGACCCGTTTATGCTAGTACAAAATACGCATTTTGGAAAGAAGCCTTTGCCTTTTCTTCACTCCTGGAAGTAGTACCTAATATGGAGCTTCTTTGCCTCCCCTACTCAGAAAAAGCCCCTAAGTACAAAACTATTCAAAGCCTGGTTACTAAGGAGATGATCCCCACCCCCAGAGGGCCCAGTTCAAGACAGCCTCACAGCCACAGATCCCCATTCCCACCCACCTCTCATCATCTTCAGATGCTGAAATACCCTTAAAAATATTTTAGTAGTCATCCCTGATATCTGAGGAAATGTAGATTCTCCATCGACTTTTCAAGACTTGCCTTACGTAAATCCTTGGAGCTCAATGCTGGAAATGTGTCATAGTCCCTGGAAGGGAGGAGCTGATGATCTTGTCTAGACCGGTCTCTGTGCCCTTCTTCAGCCATGCAGGGGCTGTTTGCTGGGACAGGGAATGAGATGGGAAGTGTGCACTAGTGTGTTCCTCGCTGGGAAGCTAAGCCAGAGAGTGAGTCTGAGTTAGTTCCCTCCGGCGTGGTGCAAGCTTCAAAACTCAGAATGCCTTGTCGAGGGCAGAGGGTTGTGAACAGAGGAACAACCTTTAAAAGTGGTCCAGTTACATCCATTTTCACTACTGTGTGTGCACACGCATGTGTACGTGTGCCCACTCGTGTCCTTTTGGCAGGTGGGAACACCCCCGTCAGAATCTCCAAGAGGATTTTGCTGTTTTAAATAGAAATTTCCATTGAAGAGACATCAGAGTTTAAAAAGAAGAAAACTCTTGGTTGGCTGAAACGAACAGATTGCTACCCAGCAGTGGTGGCCCCTCTTCAAGGTTGCACAAGCACAGAGTCGAACAAGTTACGACCAAAAAGAAATGAAGCTAGAGAAAACTGCATCTGTTTGGAGAAACTCAATTTGTTTTGTTGTGCATAAATAAACCCGACCAGGATATGCATGCCCAGCTCGCTGTGAATGCATTTAAGTCATTTTCATTTGATTGGGGAACTGGGGTAAACTTGCAGACAGACCTTTGGGAAATCACTGCCGGCTCATGCTACATGACATTCCTGGCTCTGTTAAGTTCCTAGCGTCTTGGGGAGTCCTGTACAGTGATTTGCGAGGAATCCTTTGATCATTTGAAAAACCTCCTCTCTGCTTAGAGGGAAGGTAGAAGAGGTGTCTGGTTGGACTGTGCGCTTGACGTTCTCACGATGAACACATCAGCTCTGTACCTCCCACGCTGGGTCCCCATCACCTTCTAAATCATTTCGCAAACAGCTGGATTCCAACATGACTGCCTTCATTTGTGCATCTGAAAAATTAGGAGCGATCCTGATCCACTGATGGCTAGCAGAGCCACGATTTTCTTTCCCTCTTGACGGTGGTCAGCAGCGTGAGCTCGTTTTGTTCACGTTGCTGAGTCTAATGGGATTAGAAAAAAAATTATAAAAGAGGAATTTTTAAATCTGCATTAGGAAAAGTAATTTGTCATTTGATTTTGGTTTCAGTAGACTGGAACCCTTGAGACCTTTGATCAGAACAGCGTAGGTGGAACAGTGTGTTGAATTGGTGGCTTTCCACTTTTTAGACAAAATCTAGTGTCAGTTACACCTGTTTGTATGCATGTACTAATGAGGGTGTAGAATAGATAGAAATAGGTCCTCTGGTAAGTTGGTAAGGGGTGATGATAAGGGGAAAATTGGAAAGGAGGGAGGGATAAAAGAAAGAAAGAACACAGACACATGAAGGACTAATCAATCTTCATGCATGTACCATGCCTAGCATTTTTTGATCTATACTATTTAATTCATCCTTTGCAAAAATACTGGTTGAGACTCACTAAGGTCATCTCATCATCTGCCAGTGGGCCACAACCAGAAATCTGACTGGAATATTGGTCTGACCAGTAAGGAAGCCCGGAGCCCCTGCCTTTGACTTTCCCCTGGTCCAAGCTGCCTCAGGGACCCTAACTACTGCCTTTGTGACGGCTGCTTTGGTTCTCACTGAGCGGCTGGTTGGTGGATCCAAATGCCCGTCCTGTTAAGGTGGTCACATCACTCCTGAACCCAACCATCGAATCTGTGACTAAACAAAGAATGAACGAAGCAAAAGGAACCAAACCCTTTCCCAGTGGAGTATGATAATATTCTGCTTCGCATCTTGGGAGAAAGAAAACGTAATGGTGTTTTATATTTGAGTGAACCTCACTGAAGAACAGTGTCTCGGAGGTGCTTTTCATAGTCTTTAAGTAACAGTAAAGTGAACTTAAGTGGGAGAGAAAAGACAGAGGACATTTTAAAAACTCTGCATTTAGCCATTAATTGAGCTCTGAGAGCCCTCGGTGAACTAGCCTTTGGTTCTGCACCTTCTTGGATGGATATAGGTAGCTGTGACAATGTCCAGCTTTCATTCTTTTTCAGTGTATTAGGTAAGGGACAGATGACCCAGTGTGTCACCTTTGACTTCCATCTTTTAAAATGATCCCTTCCTATGGAGAGCAGATACTCCCCTAACCCCTCCGTGAATGGTCAGAACAGTCAGATTGAAATAAGGAAGTTTTTTGGTTGCTGGAGGTGACGGATTGCAGCAATCAGCTAAGCTTTTAAAAGCATATATATATTGAAAAGAGAAGATATGTCTTGGATTCCGCCCACTCCAGAAATCAGCAAAGAGAGAATTCTCTCGATTAAACCATGATATAATATCCATCCCACCCTTGGGGCATTACTTCTGCTATGTTGATGCAAATGGGCATCACATTGACAGGCTTCCCACGCCCTGGCAATCATTAATTATGCCAAAGGTGCTGGGGATCGGTATAGTGATTCAGAAGAAATGCAAGTTGACAACTTTTACCTCACCTTGCTCTGGAGTACCATCTCAGGACCGGTGACAGGCCTGTTGTGTTTCTGTACAGTGTATTTTCCCACACTCTTTATAATAGGAAAGAGGTTTTTCAAAATAATTTTTGCTCTGAATTCGCTGATCTCATGGAATGTGAAGAGCCGTTGCTAAGTCTTATGAGAAAATCAGAGAAGAAGACGTATGGGGCTAAAGCAGCTTGTATACTTGAAAATATCTGCAAATAATTTTCACTTATTATAAATATATAATATTGACACATCTGTAGATATGGTGCCAGCAACATAAAAATGCTAAAGGACATTTAAAAGGGCAGTAGTCTCAATTCTGACAGAGCCAGATTCTCTAGTCTCATGAATGTCTATAAAAGAACACTATTCACACACTAAAATAGTGGATTTTTTTTTTTTAACTTCACATAGACAATTATTTCCATCTTAATCTTAGAGAGAGGAAGTCGAACAGATAGTTAAATGTGCTTGTAATTATGCCTATGACTTTTTTACTGTCCTGTGAATTTTCTTATTGAAAGCTCGGTGAACTTCTTCATTTAAAAAATAAGAATCAGATCATGCTTTTTGCCCCTGGTAATCACCAGGGCACCACTGTCATTGCAAGTACATTAAGGACCTACCTGTCTATATCCCTTGCAGCCTTTGAATTGTCAGTCTTTTCTTTCTCAAAATCTGCAACTTACAGCCTTAGATGGATCCTTCCCAACTGGAGCCTCTGTGTCCCTTGGACATTTGGCAGGGCCTGGGGCCTGGTGTTATTTTTAATTGCCTAATTAGGGAGAAGGTTCTACTGGTATTTGGTAGATGAAGCTGGGATACCATTCAACATCCCTTGGTCCACAGGACCAGCCCTACAACAAAGAATTTCTGGTCCAAAATGTGTATAGTGCTGAGGTTGAGAAATCCCACGTCAAGTGTTGGCAGAGGTACATACAGGCACATATTAGAAACGGGACTCCCAGACCAGATATACAGATTAAATAATGCACTTGTGGGAATTTCTCAGGTTTCTAGCCTATGGTTTGGTTATTTATCACTCTATTTACATTTGTTCTTGTTTGATGAGGAATATCTGGGTGGGCTAGGGGTGCAGCTCATTGCTACCACTGAGCTCTTTCTTAACAGGCACAAGGCCCTGAGTTCCATCCCCAGCACTGCAAACAAAAAACAAGCCACAACAAAACAGCCGGGGAATTGTGATACTTTTTACACCCTATACACTGACTGAGCATACTTTAAATGATAAATTTATTATGTATGTTAATTGTAAGGGTTTGATGGCTGTCAAAATCCCAAATAGCAGTGGCTTAAATAATGTGGAAGTTTATTTCTCTTTTATTTAGAAGTCCACATGCCTCCAGGGTGTTTAAGCTCCTTTTACCTTGTTCTGCCAGTGTTTGCACACAGCCTGTGTTTCATGGTGTGATGTGGCTGCTTCGGCTCTCACCATCACATTCATATCCTATACAGCAGGAAAGCAAGAAGGAAGTCAAGGGCATACGCTCCTTTTAAGAATACAACCCAGAAGATGTCCACATTACTTCCGGTCGTCCTGTTGTCTGGAACTTGGCCACCCCTGGCTCTTGTCAGGGAAGCTATGCTGGCCAGCAGTACTTTGCTGGCCATCTGTGTGCCCAGCTAAAACTCAGGAGTTCCTTTGTTAAAGGAAGAAGAAAGCATGGATGTGGGAGGACAGCTAGCTGTCTCTGCCTCAGGTGTCTTGTTTAAGTTAATTCAAGGTCAGGAACTCGAAGGCTGGTTAATAATTCCAGATGGCCTTTGGTCAGGATAGAGTTGAGTGTCGCAGTGGCCTTTATTTCACTGTTATGTTAATTCTGAACAGTTGACCCTGTGCCTAGACTCCCTCATTTGTAAATCTCTAATAATAATAAAAAATAATACCTAACTCTGAGGGTGGGTGGATTAATAGAATAATGGAGTATTATATACATAAAATCCCCAGAACAGGGAGTCGGCACAGCCAGCGCAGCCGAGCCCTCTCCACATCACCGCAGGGCTTCCTGCATCTGACTCGGGTTGCTGCCAGCCCATTTGAGCCTTAACTTATTAAGCACATTAATGTCATTTGGTCTTTAAATCAATAAATATTGGTTACTCTGACCTGGTTTTGTATCATAGCCACCATTACCCCGTCCTTAATAAAGTATCAAAATATGAGATTTGATTTGATATTGAAACTAATGCTAAGTTGGCGTGACAAGGGCATATGCTAACTTTTTTTTTTTATGTTGTAGATGGACACAATTCCTTTATTTTTATGTGGTGCTGAGGATGGAACCCAGTGCTTCACACATGCTAGGCAAGCGCTCTGCCACTGAGCTATAGCCCCAGTCCTTATACCAACTTTTTGACCACTGGGTTGCCCGCCTCTGAGCTCAGAGCCACATGAGTGGATAACTATGAACTCGGTGTAGGCAAGGGATGTGGCATCTGCTTTGTCACTATAGGTAATATCACCTCACATTTGACCCTTTCTGCACAAATGCCAGAGAGTTCTGGTCTGATCCAAAAAAGTTCATGAAACTCGTGATAATTCTTCCCAAATTCCTCCATAACGACATTTAAAAACTCATAGTGGAAAAATTTCAGCTCAAAAAAAAAAATGATCTACAAACGGCAGTGGCTGTCTTACCTGTTAGAGTACTTCAGCACCACGTAGCCAATAGCCTTCCCTGAAATTCTGCCTCACCAGCTATAAGAAGCATCAAGACTAAATAATGTTAGGCCATCTGTGAAGATGCAAACATCCGTGCACACACACACACAGAGGACATCCTGCATTGATGGGCGAGTAGTGGGGCCCGTACAGCACATGTGTTTGCTGTTAGGTCATTACATACTTTTTATTAGAGTGAAATATGAAAGCAGGCCAGTATCTCACCTACTCTACAGTGATAGAAATGCTTGTCATGTCTATTTGAATGGAGCAGGATATATTTTCTATGGGTTATAACATACTCTGGTGTGGACATGAAGTTAGTGGGGAGAGCTGGACTCCTGTACACAAACTTTTGTCTTGGTTTTCCTCTCAAAATGTCTCTCAAGGCAAATTTAAAATTAATACAGTGCTCTCTAACTTACCAAAGGGTGATTGTCAAACATCTTCAGCAAAATTATAATGATATTAGAAGCCCGTCCCCCCCAAAAAAGTTTCTCGAAGTCTTTTTGGTCTTTACAACAGGAAATTTAGTAAAACGATTCTGCATCCATCTAATCATAGATTCAGTGGGAGAGAATGATGGTGACCTGTTTATGATGGCAGTTTATATTATTATCAACAGAAAATGATAAAGAAAACCATTCCACACAATCATTTGGAAATGAATGTTATTTACACCTACTGGCATCAAAAATCTTTGCTAGGCTGGCTAAAATTGTAAATGCTCAGAGGGAATGTGGGTTTAACAACAATACAATGCAAATTTGCAGAATAAATTATTTCCACTACACCACAGAAGCCAACCATCACAGTCAAATGCTTAAAATTAATTCAAAGACTTGAAGTAGCAAGTTTTAGAGTTTGGGTTTCTCCAAGCAAAAGAAGAATTCCACTCTTATCCTCTTTCTTTTTTAAAACAATGAATATAGGAAATAAAAATCCTAGAAGAAGCAGGTGGGAACCAGGACTGATGGTCTTACGTTGGCAAACAAGCTCCAAAGCAGAAAGGAAAGACAAAGTTCTTTTCCTGTGGGGCTGCTCTGTGGTTCTCCAGGTAGGGGGTGCTGGGCCTCGTCTTTAAAGTTCAGAGACTCACAGACTTCACCTGGACCTGAGGCTCAGGCAAGTGCTGGTGAGCAGCTGTCATTCAGGAGGAGAATGATCCTCTGGCAGTTACTATATAAGAGCAGCGTGTATTAGTCAGGGTTCTCTACAGGACAGAATCAACAAGAAGTATGATTATTAAAAGGGGATTTATCAAGTTGGCTTACACGACTGGAGGCTAGATAGTCCACAATGGCCATCTGCAGGCTGGAGAGCTGCAGGAACCAGTAGCTGCGCAGGCCAAGAGGCTGAACAAGAGGGAGATCAATGATGCTAACCTAGTCCGAGACCAAAGGCTTCCGGAAACTCCCTGGAGAATCACTGGCAGAGTCCACTTTGGAAGAGTGACGAAGCAAGAGTCTGATATCCTCAGGTGATCACAGCACCCATCAAGAGCCCTTTCAAGAAGAATCGGGCTTGCATCTGCTGCTGCTCTCTTGTTCTTCCAAATTTTATTCCATCCAAATTACCATACCTGCCCACACTTAGGGAGGGTCTCCATTTCAATTGGCCACCCCACATGCCAGTCATTCTTAGACACATCCTCTTAATCATCTGCATCTCTTAATCCAATCAAGTTGACAATTCAAATGAGCCATTACACATTGGAAGGAGCACTTGCAGAGGTTAGTGTGAAGCTTTGTAAAATAATTTCACCTAAAGGTAAAGAGTTTACCTCTAAGAGCAAGATCTACACTTACACTTTGTTCTGTGGAGTCTCTTATCCAACTCAAAGAAACTCCAATTCTGGCTTGAACCTGACATGAGTTGTTTGTAGAAACCTCCAGTTTTTGTTTTGGGATATTAGATTATACTAGAATTCTACTGATTAATAATTATTGTAGTCCCAGAATTGTGTAACTCAGAGCACTGGCCCTAAGAGATCAATATTCTTTATAAAATGTAACTCATTGTCTCTGACTTGGAACAACTCTGGGGAGGACACCCCAGTGGACGCACCTCTGGACAGTGGGTGTGGTTCAGTTAAGTGTGTTTGAATGGGAGGTAGCACCTACCACACAGGTTGTCAGGAGAAGCAAATAATATAATTTATGTCAGGCACTTAACAGAGTTCTTGGCATCATTTGTGTTTGGTAAAGTTTATTATTATTGCAGTTCCCTTATTTCCTGAACAGATGTTAAGAGAGTAAAGAGGAATGACACCAAATTCTCAAAAGTGGTTAGTGTAAGTGACCACGTAAGGTTTCCCTCCCACCCTTCTCCCACACCACTAGTTCCCTGCTCCTTGTTCCTTTGCCCTACCATCCCTTGTGTTGCCAGTTTTGTGTGCATCATTCCAGAGATATTTTATGCACAAATAAGTGATAACATATTGAAACCAGATTTTCTGCTGTTACTATCATGTTGGGCAGGGCCCATTTGTATTACAGCTCCTTCGGCTTCCTGGCAGGTCACTCTGCTAGTGTTACCCCCAGCAGCAGACCACCAGCGTCTCCTTTCTGGGCTCTTATCTTGCGAACTCGAAGAATGAAATCCATGGACAGTGGAGACTGAGTGCCAAAGAGTAAGATTTATTCAAGCAAGACAAAGAGAAACAAAGCTCTCCCCCAGTGAGAGAGGTCCCAGAGAGGGTGGCCAGAGAAACGTACTGGTCTAGGGGCTCATATGGCTGCAGGAGGGGAGTATTGCTCAATATTCCTGCTAATCAGGTATCAGAAGAGTGCTGAAGCTGTCGGTCTGTTTATGATAATCGGTATGTAGATGGTGACTTGGTAGGCTAGGACCTGTGGACCTTCTGGTTGGTATCTTTTTGCTGTTGAATTTGAAATTCTCTGTAGCTCAGAGGACTACCGGATGGACCAAGGTCCATTCTGCCTTCCCTTTTACCACTTATCTCGGTCAAAGGGTTTGGTGGTTGGACTGTGTGGAATATCTGGAACGTTTTCTACAGAGCAATCCATTTGGGGCCATTGCCCTAACTCCCTGCCTATGTCTTACTGTCTGACTCTCCTACCTGTTCAATATCTGCACATATTGATATTTATTTTAGGAAAATGTATTCGTAAGCTGATCTCCACTCAGTCTCTTCCCTCCGTGGTTCCAAGTGGCAAGTCGTTCCCTATGGAATCAAAAGGTTACATCCTTCTCCGTTTGCAGAATGTGGAGGACATTCACATGCTTTCAATAGGGTAGGCACTGAAGGCCAGAGGAGTGGCTCAGTGGAATCACATTGGAACTGTTTACAGCACCCAACAGACCATTTTATCTTAACATAGGGGTTGGATTGTTAAATTAGGTGGCCAAATATATGGTGGCAAGAATCGACACTCAATTCTTTTTTACTTATTTGTATATGATTTATTAACCAAATGGCTCCAAATTGTACTCAAAGGGAATTAGAAGCCTTAGGTAAGGTGCTCTACTTTAGCTGAGTAGATAGAGCAAAGAATTTCAGAAAAAAATTATAAGGGTTTTCTTTTAAACTTCACTCCCCACATGTGACCTGTTCTTATCATCATTTAGTTCTTTCACATTCTGTCACTTAGGGGGAAAAAAAAGAACAGCTGAAAGAAAAAAATTGGCCTAATGAATCTATCATTATCCCAGTACCTGAGTGATGTGGCGACATCTTTGTAAGTCAGTGCAGTCAGGCAGGAGCAACCTTGGTCACCCTCCAGGGGCAGCTGACTATGATTTTAACATGGCTGGGTAGCACGTGTGGTTAATAGCCTAGTCTAGGTATGATTGTTTACCAATTTGGCAACTTCACTGTGGAAGAGGAAATCAACGTGCTGGTGCGTGAGAGTCGTCTTTGAAGACTCACTGTTTAACGCGTGGATCCATGGTTCTGTGCCAGAGCAGTATTGGTAATTTGGTGTTATTCACTGTTGTGTTCTGCTGTGGATGCTAATGGTTTCCTCAACAATAGAAATAGCTCCACTAACTGAGTCTTGACAAGTACAAAGCTTTTCAGTCGGTCTGTATGTGCTTTTTAAATGGGACATGTAGAGATCTCTAGGAGCTTTACCTGATTATCTCCTGCAAGGTTAGTGTGTGACCACATTTGCAGCTCAGGAGACACCAACAGGACCTCGAGGCGAATTCCTATGCTGAAAAAGCAGCCATACATTGCTGCAATGAGAATGTGGCAGTGTTCCAACTCGAGACGGGTATTTGTGAGTTCCCACTTTAATATTAAATGCAAAATTCTTTGTTCATGGAACATTAAGGTTACAAATGTGCGTATGCCAAGACTGGGAAAGAGTAGAAAATAAGATTCTCATGGTGACATCTGTTCTCCACTCTAGTGCGTGCTCCATGATACGGTGTATGGTTTGAAGACCAATGAGTTATGCAAAGCTTGTCGTGTGTAGAGTAATCAAGGACCCGAATGTCATCGTGTGGGGAGCAGGGGGAGGAGCTGAAGTGGGAGCCATCCCCAGCCTGGTTCTCACTGCACAACCTCAGGCAGGCAGTGACCTTGTTTACCTGAAATTCTCTGCAATCTGGAAAACCAGTGCACCTTCTTCTTCGCAGTGCTCCCTAGTTCACAGAAGATGAGACAAAGATTCTGCTGAGGGAACTTCTCCAAAGAATGTTAAACCTTTGCCTTCAATGTCAAAGGAAGTGGATTTCTGCTCTGGGGTGGGAGATGGCTCAATGCACACAGACCAGGACTTTGCAAGCCTTGTCTGTGCAGAAGTGATTCACGTTAACTTACACAAGGCATGCGTCTCTCCCGCCTCTCGCTGGTTAAATTTTAACCAAATCAACAAATAGTTATTGCCTTTCTATTTAAGATCTATGTAAAGAGAGAAGATAGCAAAATATGCTTTAAAGAGAACCAAGTTAGAGTGTGTAAGAACACACACACACACCAGACAGTAACTCAGGGTATTCCCATCCTGGAAAAAGGATAGTCCCTTCATATTTCTAAACTTATTATTGTATCTTTCTGTGGTTTGATCTGTAATCAAACTATTGCATTGACATTTTTATATTTAAGTTATTTGATTTCATTCTCAATTTGAAAATTGAAATGGAAAGAAAATGGTTTTTTAAAACATATCTATTTCTCCTGCTTTTGCTCAGCAACTTTGGAGTTGTATCACAGAGTATTATCTATGACTTAAAAATATCCCTAGGCTGTTGGATAGTTACATTTGTGGAGTGAACCAAAAACCAATTTCTTACTCTTTCCCAATCCTGAAATGATTAAATAGAAGTAGCTTAGATTTTTTATTCATTTGTGTTGATAATGGTAATGCCCTAACTTTCATATACAAGTGTGATTCCTCAGACATCTTGTTAAGAGGAAATGCTTTTGGAGTAAGATTAGATTTACATCAAATCTTCCACATTCTAACTCCATTCCGTTCTTCAATGGAGACATTTATGCCACCTGGGAAAGAGGAAAAGTGAGCACATGACATCAGCCTTTTTAGTATCAGGTTCAAATGAGGTCACCAGCCCTATAAGAATCTGAGGTCAGCAGCTGCCAGTCTTCTCCCACTTTGATACAGAGATGAAAGGTCCTTCACAAGAGGATGACATGCCCCATGTCACACCTGCGGAAGCTGTTGGGGTCATTTGGGCATGCTGGGTTCAGACCCCAGCTCCACTCTTCACCAGCTATGTGAGAGCAGGGTACTTCCTTCATCATTCGGAGATTTGATTTTTCTCCTCTGTTAAAGGTTGGTCTCATTTCTGTACTATTATAAGAATTAAATGAAATTATATAGCCTTAGCATAGCACCCAGAACAAAATAAATGCTAAGTAAATCTTAGCTATTCATCTGTAGAATTCCTGTTTCAACTACATCCTTAGCCACAGCTTTCTCCCTCATTAAAGAAAACATATAAATATTTAAATTACTGGTAATTAAGTCATACAGATGGCCTATTTTATTTATGTAGAAAAATATAATGTTTGCTGCCAATCATTATGTCACACTTTCATAGGTTAATATTAACAGTCTCTTCTCTACTCTCCCAGCTAGCAAGGTGCTGTGGTCTAAATGTTTGTGTCCTTCCAAAATAAATACGATGAAATCCTCACCCCCGAGATGATGGGATTAGAGGAGGGGCCTTTGCAAGGTGGTTGGGCTGTGGCTTGGGGCTTTCATGATTGGAATAAATGCCCTTGTAAGAGAGGGCCCCCGAGAGGTCCCTGGCTGCCTCTGCCGTGTGAGGTCAGTGTGAGAAGATGGCTGTGTCTTAGGGAGCAGGCTCTCACCAGACGCTGGATCTGCCAGCACCTTGATCTTGGACTTCCCAGCCTGCAGGGCTGTGAGAAATGTGTTTCTGTTATCTAGGAGCCCCAGGTCTATGCCCAAAGGGACGAAGGCACAAAGTATTTCTCAATCTTATTTCTGCGATTCCCACCTGGGGGAAAATAATTAAGCCAACTAACAGAAATCCCCACCTTATAAAAACATGTAACTCTGCATAATCAAATAAACAACATTTCTGAGTCAAGGAGAAAAATATGTGGTCAGTGTTTACCTTAAAATGTTAAATCTGCCATCAACTAACATAAATTTTATAATGTGCTAAAACCCAAGGTCAGGAGAAAGGCAAAATAGAGTGGTTCTATTTTCTATTAATATGGAATTCAGTAGGTTAGGAGCAGAGAGAGAAGAGGAGCACAGAAAATTTGAAACTAGATGTAGTCACACAAGAATATTGCCGTGTCTGGGAGCTGATAAGGGCTTTAAGGAAATTTAGAAATCTTTAAAGGAATGGTTGATATGATCAAGGCTTGTCCATAAGAAAAGAAGACTCAAATAATTGAGAATGCTGGTGGACTCCAATCTTAGCAAGAAGAACTACAGGATCTCCAGGGGCTTACTTGAATAATATTTGGAAATGACAGTGACATGAATTTTAAATAGAAACATTAAATATTTTAAAGCTACTCTATAGGTGTGAGGTGCACAGCAATTACCATAATTTGGGGAATAAATGAACATTAACATTTTAGTATTATAGAAGCTATTATAGAAAATCTGAATTCTCAAATTATATTTTATTTATTTAATTTGGGTAGGGTATGGTGCTGGGCCTCAGACCCAGGGCCTCGCTCATGCCAGGCCGGCACTCTACCACCGAGCTGTATCCCTAGCCTTTTAGAATGTTTTGGAACGTTATTTTTGTTTGTTTTTGTTGATGCTGCCGTGGTGGAGATGGAACCCAAGACCTGGGACCTGCTAGGCAAGTGCTCTGTCATTGAACTACACCCTCAACCCTGAAAGGCTGATTTTTTAAACCACGGTGGTTTGTTCTTTTATTCATTCCCTCTTTTGGTCAACATGTACATATTGAGTATCTAGTTTAACAATAAGCAAGAGAAACAAGAATTCTCCTCTTCTTATCATCAAATGATGTTTGCCCTCAAAATGTTCTCCCATGTTCCCATACTTTATAATAAATTGTAGAAGAAAACTTTGGGATTTAAAGATTCTCTATCCCGTCATCATACAGTCTTGGGGAAGCTCCACACTTGAACGCTTATTCTTTTTCGACTCCAAGAAGAGTTGAAAAGCCAGGAGTAGTGGGGCACATCTGTAATCCCAGGGCCTCAGGAGGCTGAGGCAGGAGGACTGAGAGTTCAGAGCCAGCCTCAGCAACTTAATGAGAGCCTCTCATAATAGAACAAAAAGGGCTGGGGGTGTGTGTGGCTCAGTGGTTAAGCACCCTTGTGTTCAGTGCCTGGTACCAAAAAAAAAAAAAAGAGAGAAAAGAGTTGAGAAAACAGTCACCATAGAGTCTTTTTCTGGGGCGAGTGAAAACTGAACTGAAAGGAGTTTTTTAATTAAACTTTACATAAACGGTGCTCAGATTTTTAATATGCAGTGTGTTCACTTTTCGTTCCTATAACAAATACCTGAGAGAACCAATTTATGAAGAGCAAAGGTTTCTTTGGGCTCACATTTTGAGGTTCCAGTCCATGACCCGGCAGACCTACTACTTTTCGACCTCTGGTAGGGGAAGCACATCGTGACCAGGGCACAGGGCAGAGCAGAGCCACTCACCTCAAGGCCAAGAAGTGGAACAGAGGACAGGGAAGGAGCTGGAGTCCCACCATCCCCATCCAATGACAGATGGGCCCCCTGGGCCCCGCCTCTTCAGGGTTCCTCCACCTTGCAATAGCAGCAAGCTGGGGACTAAGCCCTCAACACCTGGGGCCTTGGGGACATTGAGCATACAGGCTGTAGCATGCAGCAACCCACCCAGACATGGAAACCAGGGAGAAGGGGACAGGGCAGGTAGCCGAGATGAGCAGAGACTCTGGGGGACACTGTGCTTTCTCCTGGAGGAGGCGCATGGGCAGCAATGAAGCCCTTGGTAAATCTGCTTCCTCTCCATGGTTGGTGCATACAGGAAAGTTTAAAGTGGAAAAGCACTGGATTGTAACAGACGATCTTTCTGGTGAGATAGATTTAGATTTTCCTTTTTGGTCTTAGACTGTGATGTGATGAGTGGTTAAGAGTAAGCACTCGGAGGTTGGTATTCTTTCTCGCTTTTTTAATTTTTGTAAAATGGGAAGGCTAATGATGATACCTAAGGCGCAGGGCTGTTATGTGGTTAAATCTAATGTGGAAAATGCCGGGCGGTGCCTAGCACAGTGGTGAATCCCCCCTGTGTGAAAGCCATGGTCGTCAGTGGGCATTGGCTCCAGGATGTACCGTTACAAACTCCAGTACTGTTTTGCACAGGGATCATAAACTGTCCAAATGGAAGCTTACCTGTTAGAATTATGTTGAGCTTAACCGCAGAGACATAGCCAATGAGAATCCGTTTTTCTCACATAACAAGGAAATCAGAATCAGGGGGTGTAAGGCCGGTGCTGCTGTCTCCAGAACACATCGAGGACCAGCTTCTAATCTTCTGCTCTTCCGCCCTCATCAGTGGCTTTCCTCTTCATGGCTGAAAACTGCTGCACCTCCAGGCATCGAGGGGAAGAGCCTGAGTCGAGGCAAAAGCTTTCTTACAAGACCATCTTTGGGGTTTGGGGGCTGGGGGGGTCAGAGTGTCCGAGAAACTCTCTGCAGGAATGGACACCTGTATCTCATTGTCCAGAACTGCTTCGTGACCTGCCCCTAACAGAAGTGGGAGTCAACAAGGAAGGTGTATGTTTGTAACTGGGCACATTATCACCTTAAAAAAGAAAAAAAAAATGTAGTTTGTTGGATATCAAGTAAGAAATCGTCGGTATCTGCCAGAAACACAAAAAGAAACGACTCAACCCCAGGGTCTGTTGATTTTCTACCGGAGATTTATAAGTGTCCTAGAGACATGGTCACTGGTCTTTGTAACTAAAGAGGCAATAGCCAAAGGCTTTCAGATGTGACTCCTGAATCAATATTTTCAGTTCGCCTCCACGTTGCAGCGTAAAATCCATTTGCCACTTGGTACAACAGACGGGTCGTGGAGTTGTGACTGTCTCATTTATTCAAGAAGCATTTACTGAGGAAACACTGATCTTGAAATACAAGTAAAGGGAAAAGGTAGAAGCAACACCCAACTTTTCATGCATTTTTTTAAATATTTATTTTTTAGTTGTAGTTGGGCACAATACCTTTATTTTATTTATTCATTTTTATGTGGTGCTGAGAATCGAACTCAGGACCTCACATGTTGTGAGGTGAGCGCTCTACCGCTGAGCCATAACCCCAGCCCCCAGGCATGATTTTTTTTTTTTTAATGTAGAGGTCTAGATTCTGGTAGTGACTCTCTGTGTTTGGATGCTTAGGGAAGTTCCCTGTGGTGCTGAAGTTCTATGTGATCAGCCTTACTGGAATTAGGGTGCCTGGCCCCAGTCATTTTCTACACCAAGGTCAAGTTCCCTTCTGTTGATTTTTAATGACCAATGTGAAAAACCAGATGTAGAAAACCACAGTTCCTCATCATCTTAACAGATTTCAAGTCAGTCAATAACTATTGCATCTAACTGTTGCCCAGCACTAAGCAATAAAATGTCATCTAGTTTTCCTGGGAGGATCCTTCCCAGGCAGCTACATGCTAAGAACCAGTTGCACACGGTTTGTGGAAGCCTTCGGCATTGATTTCTCATGGCTTGGGGGAGCTTGAGTGTGACTGTGGCTTGGTTTCTGCTCTCCCAGCCACGAGCCAGGTTACCTGGGGGAATCACCTAAGTCCTCTCAGCCTCACTTTCCTTATTTATAAAAAGAGACGATTCAACAAGATGATCTTTAAGGTCCTCCTTGAACTAAGGATGGGAGCAGGATGGAGACTCACCTACCATGGAGACTGTTCCCAATCTAGGCAGATTGAAGGGTGCCTTAGGGTGGGGAGGGTCTTGGTTCATGCTTCATTTTTTTCTCATGAAAATGAAAGGGTTGGATTTGAAGAGCTCCAGGTCCTCTACTTGATCTAATGTCCTTTCATGGAAATTTTTGGAGATGTTTTTGATAGATTTCATCTTCCCAAGACCTGTGCATGTGCCTGCAAAAGCCAAAATAGAGCTCAGCATTAAAGACTGAAAGGAGAACAAGGAAGTTCAAGGCTGTGAACTCTTCTATGTGTAGGAATCTTCATCCAGTGTTTTTTAATTGGCCACAGATTGACAGAATATTGCTCAATTGTGTTTTTCTAGTAGTTGGTTGGATTGACACCTTGACCAGCAGAAAATCCTGTTCTTTGACAAAGTGTTTGAATTGTTCCTCCGTTACTCCAAGACCTGCAGAGAGGTGATCATAGGAAACTACTAGTTCTGTTAGGACTTCCCATGAGCAGCACCGCTGGTACCTCGTGCAGGGTCGCTAGTGATCAGTAAAATGGTGGGACAGGTCACCAGTGCCAGCCATCTGCAATGTGGCTTCTGTCCTTGTGCTGCAAGAAAGATCCTCTGAGCCAAAAGGGTGGATGTTGTCAAGTTACCCTAAGTTGAAATGACCCCTCCAAGTTGTTTTTAAAGAGATCTAGAAGAACTGCAAGCACTAAGGAAGAGAAACCCATAAGAAGCATAAATCACAGCTGGCTCTTCACTCCGTTAGCAGCCCCCACAAGGTGGACGCTTGTTTTAGGCAGAGGCAGAGCGGAGTGCGTTGAGACCAGAGCATGGGGCCTGTCGGAATTGGCCCGAGCAGAACATCCCATGCCCAGCCTGGGGAATGACCTGACAGGTCTGTCTCTCCAGGAGTATGGAGGATGGCACAGTTTCAGTGTAAGTTATGCCTCAAAACTTGCCAGCCTTGATGATGAAAGAAATAAAAGATCAAGATACCATATTCCATAATGGAAAACCCAGGCGGCCCCAGAGCCGCTTCTTCCGTGACCAGCTGACGTGGCTTCAGTTGATCTAGATAGTTATTTATGAGTTGAGGTCATATTTTGGCCAATCTTTTACTTACAGCTTTACCCAAATAAAGCCTCCTCTCTCAGCATTTCTCTTGCCAAAGCCAGGTTGGGAGATGGTTCTTGGAGAGGGTTATTTTTGTCAGGGAAAGCAGCGATCTCTTCACACACTAAAATGCCCCAGCAAAGCCCCCGGGCACCAGATACAGGGCAAAGGGGTGTCCAAATTGAAAGGAAGCAAACTGAAGTCCTTTCCTCTGTCCCCTTGTTTTTGATATTTGGGTTTTGAATTCTTGTTGTTTGTTAGTGTGTTTCTTTTTTTTTTTCTTTTCTTTTATTTATTACCCAAAATGCTCCCCAAATGGCAGTGAAAGGCCCAAGGGATCACTCTTCGTTAACAACCAGTTTACTCAGAGGAACTGGGTTTTTAGGATGCTCCTGTTGGATCTTCGTGTTAGTCAGCTTCTCTTTACTTTGACCAAGATACCTGACAGGAATTGCTCAGAGGAGGAACAACTTATTTTGGCTGGAGGCTTCAGAAGGTTCAGTCTGTAATCAAACAGCTCCAAGGCAGAAACATCATGGCCGGAGGGCTTAGCAGAAGAAAGCTGCTCAGCTCAGGGCAACTGGGAAGTGGGGAGGGACCAGGATAAACCCCTCCAGGGCGTGTCCCCAGTGACCTGCTTCCTCCAACTAGGCCTCACCTCCCAGCAGTCCATTCAGCTCTCAGTGGATTAATCCAGCTAATTAACCCATTGGCTGGATTAATCCACTGATGAGGTCAGGGCCCTCATGATCTAGTCATTGCCTAAAAGCCCCACCTCTGGACCCATGAGACTTTGGGGTCTATAACGGACCAAAACCGTACCAACCTTGCCCTTGGTCTTTCTTTATTCTAATTTTTGACATCCGCTCTAACATCTCTACGCTGGGGAATATCTTAGGCTGACCCTCGTAAGAAAAGAAATGGAAAGAAACCCAGCATCTGGGAGCCGTTGCCAGATCTGCACACATGCACTTGTAACCAAGAACATTCCACCCAGAGCCAAGAACAGAAGAAAAATCCCTTGTTTGTTGTAGACGTTGGCATTGATTTCTTATGGCTTGGAGGAGCTTAAATGAGACTTGTGGGTTAGTCTCTGCGCTCCCACTAGCTGGGTAACCCGGGGAAGTTACATAAGACCTTTCAGCCTCACTTTCACTTATATGTGAAAAGAGACCATTGAACAAGATGGTCTTTAAGGTCCTTCTGGAACTAAGGTTGGGACAGGCTGGAGACTTAGTTACCTACCATGGAGACGAGACGGTTCCCAACCCTGTGCAGGGTGTAGGGTGCCCTGGAGGGGGAGGGGTCTTGGAAATTATTGCTTCATTTTGTCCTCATGAAAATGGAGTTGGATTTGAAGGTGTCCTAGTCAAGCAGAGTTTGACAGAGCTGCCTCCCCAACACTAACAGCTGACTGTGCTCCGTGGAAGCTTTTGGAGACGTACTGGGGGTTCATCTTCCCAGGGCCTGTGCATGAACTGAGACATGTGCCCTGGGATCCCTAGGTTGAGGCGCATTGTCCGTCACACTGTACCTTGGCCAGTTAGACCTCATCACCATGGATGAGGGGCCTCGGTTCACTATAAACGGGAAGAACTGAGATGCACGGTGCAGAGTCGAGGGGGTTCCCCTAACATTCTGCTTCTGTTTTTCCAGCTGTACTGGGGGATAGAAGGGCTCGCTTCTGCACACCCCTTTGCTTCATCGAACAGAAAAACTTAGCAGGGGGTGTAGTTCAGTGTTTGGGCATGTGTGAGACCCTGGGTTCAATCCTCAGCACCACCAACAAGATAAACGACCCAAATGATGTTCAAGGTGGGAAAATAGAGAGAGAAACATCCGATTGCATAACACCACGTAACCAGGAGTTAATGGGTGTAATTTATGTATATTTCAGGGATCAGAGTGGTGTATGAAAAGAAAATTAAGGAGACGAAGTCCTCTGAGACTCTGAATAAAAAAAGATTATCATTAGACAAGTATTTTGTTTGAAAAGAAATGGAAATCTAAAGTATACATTTGCTGCTACTTTTTCTTAAATTAATGAAACAAATACTAAGGGGTATGAGATTACAGATGAAGAAAATCCACATTTTTTTTTAAATGCCTGTATTCTTCTCTGTTTGGGGACTTTGGAACTGATTCAAAATCAGTTACTGATATGTATACTTTTCTGTTTTATATATTATGTGTCAGTAAAAAATTGTCAAAAATCAAATTCCTTGATAATCTAAAAGAAGGTTGTAAGTTTTCTTACGCAGAACAAAAGAAGATAATTAAGATGGAAATGTGGAAATGGGTTCAGCTGGCTGCACACATTGCTGCTGATAGTGAATTCGGAGAGGTCCTCAAAGAGTGTTGGGGTTTGGGAAAAAGCTTGTCAAAAGCTAGAACCTAATATCCAAAGTCCTGAGCCAAGAGTTGCCACAGGAGGGGTTTTCAGTTAAGAAAATGAGCCAGCTAACCGTGGCTAAAACAAACAGGGATGTATTTTCCTCATAAAACAAGAAGTCCAGAGGTGGGTGATCGCTAGCATTCATTCAGCTACAGAGAAATGCCATCGAGGACCCTGAGCTCTTTCATCTTTCCTTCACTCCATCCTGGCAGTTGGATATCATCCTATCCTCATGCTTCATATTCACAGAATGGCTGCCACAATCCCAGACATTTCTTCTGTGATCAAGGCAGGAAAAAGAAGACAACCAACATCCCATCATATCTTTCCTTTTATCAGAAAATCCACAGGCTTTAGCCTTTTCATTGACCAGCACTTTAGCACATAGCTGCCCTAGCTGCCTTCATAGTAGGAGAGGGCAGGGAGAAGGAAAGTTGAATATGGCCATTGGGTTAACCCGTGTCTGCCAGAGAGACTGTCTTAAAGAGAATCAACTTGTGGTTTCATGCTGTTGGGAGGAAATAAGAATATAAAATCTTTGGGAGTATAGCACAGGACTGCAAACCTTTCCACTAATAGAATCATAAAAGCACCTCTCTGGAGTGGCGTTAAAATGCCTGTTTGGAAGGCAGGTAGCTTTATATTTCCCCCTGAGTTGGTGATAGACCTTAATTAATGCTGGTAAGTTCCCAGTTGTGCCTGTGTCACTTGGACCCTTTCATTCAGTCAGTCATTTATTAAACAAATTATACTAAGCACTGATAATGTATCAAGTTCTGTGCTCATGCCAAGGGTCCACAGATAAATCACAGAGCCCCATCTCCCAGAGACTTGACAGTCTACCAGGGAAAGCAGGCCAGAGAACCTCCATAGGAAGCCCTGCTGCTTGTTGTGCTGTGCTGTGTGCTTTACGTTATATTGATATGTGTAGATGATACGCGAGATGTGTTAGTCCACTTTCCATTACTATAACACAATGCCTGTAATGATCAACTTAAAAAGAGGTAAGGCTTATTTTGGTTCACAGTTCCATAGGTTCCAGTCCATGGTCAGTTGGCCCTGTTACCTTGGGCCTGTGGTGAGGGACGCATGTGGAAGGTAAGTTCACAGGGAAGCACCCTATTCCACACATGGCGGTCAGGAGCAGAGGGTCTGGGTTCCAGTATCCCCTTAGAGGGCATGACCCCAATGACCTAAATGCCTCCCGCTAGGCTCCACCTCCTAAAGTTCCATTGCCTCTCAGTAGTGCCCGGAGCTGGAGACTAAGCCTTTAATCGTGGGCCTTTAGGGAGCATTCAGTCTCCAAACTGTAGCATTAGGTGAACAAATAATAGACGGGGCAAAGTGGTGCAATGGAAGTCTTTCTAGAAGGGCTTCAGGGATGAGGAGGGGAAGTTGATTCTAGGGAACTGGAGAAGCTGCATTGAGGAGATGGAATCTGAGAGAGGCCTTGAGAGCAAGTCGGGTGGTGTGCAGAAGTGGTGGTGTGGGAGCAGCTGTTGGTGGAAGAAGAGTTGATTTAAAAGCATCGACGGCTTAGAAGGAAATCCTTGGTTCCCACTCTGACCAGCGACTGGGTGATGGGAGGAGGCTGGTGTAGGACAGTGGAGGACCTCAGAAGCCACAGGAAGGCGTTTGGAATACAGGCAAGACATGATCAGACTTGTGCCCCAGGAAGAGCTCCGCGGAGCCTTTGAGGGGAGGAGGGGCTGCAGGAAGGCTGAAACTTGGCAGCTGAGACGCTGTTTGGGAGGGTTTTGCAACAATCTTGGTGAGAGATAATGACTCGATTAAAGTAGAAGGGTTCTCTCTAGAAAGATCTCTGAGATGAGATGGGCAGTTTGGGTGACCGCTTAGATGTGCTGAAAGAAGGAAGGGGAGACATCAAAAATGATTCTGAGGTTTTCACGTTCATTTGGGTGGAAATGGGGCAGAGGCACAAGTCTGGTCCTGTCTGGCCCTGGGTTCCAAAGTTCTCCGAGGCCAAACGCCTTCCTGTGGCTTCTCAGGTCCTGTCCCTTCTGAGATAGGGTCAGATGGCCTTGCTCCTACAAGGGGAAGGGAGACAGATTTGCTATGGTTGATGCAGACATCAGAGGGGATGGGAGCCACCCCGGACAAGGCTTGGGTCTAATGCAGGGCTGAGGTGACCCATTCTAAGAGCCCTCACCAGGATACCTGCTGGCCTCACACTGAGCTTCCCGGATGTCATGGATTTCTAGGCCACGAAAGGAACGGACTTCTGTGATGCTTCAGCTTCTCCAAGTACATGACTAATACTTGAAAGAATTATTAAGAGACTCCTTTATTTTTAATTGCGCCTACTTGTTGGGTCTGTGACCCAATTAATTCCTTCTTGCTGGGAAAGTTTTCAGAGACCCTGTACCCTCTTGACCTCTCCTAATCATTATCACTGTCGTCCTCCTTTGAAGTGCTGTTTTGATTGCACACTTAAAAGGAGCTGCCTGAAACACCCTCTCCTGTCCGTGTGGCTGGCATGCCCACTGCTTGGGCTCGAGGACCTTGTCTGAGAGTGGCTCTTGCCTCCAGAAGTTCACCTGGCCCGCGCCTCCCTTTCACCCTGCCTTCCCCACAACCCCACAAACCCCTTGCGTTTGAGTCCCTCATCCTACCTTAATAAGACCAGCTCTTCTCCCCGAGGCCCAGAGAGCGAGTTTTAACAAACACAGATCAGTCAACAAGTGTGTGTTATCAGTGTGGGGCTTGCTGGCAGGAGCCTCCCGGCAAACAGAATTGCAAAGTCTCCAAACACAGGTCCCTATTTGGTGACGCCATCTGGCAAATCTTCATTCAAATGAAAATCGATCCAGTTACCCAAATACAGGTGGAAGAGTGTGTTTGGGAAGCAGTTTTAGCCAAATTGTGTGAAGTAAAGTGCTTTTTCCTGCCGTTGCCTCTGACCAGTGGTCTAAGCATTTCCGTCGCTTGGGTAAAGGACAAGACACTAACTCAAAGCGTCTTCAAAGGAGGCCCGGATGAGTGTCCCCTTGGACATGTCCCCTTACCTCTTGTTGGCACTGCCTCCTGTCTCCTTAGGTCACTGCAAAAGGGATGTTTGTAAATCAGTTCATTGAGAAGTATGGACAGGAAAATGGGAGGTAATCCTGCAGATGGTAAGGAAAAAAGGAAAACTTTTAGTATTTTTAAAAATTTTTTTTTAGTTATACATGGGCACAATATCTTTATTTTGTTTTTATTTTTATGTAGTGCTGAGGATCGAATCTAGTGCCTCACATATGTGAGGCAAGCACTCTGTCACTGGGCCACAACCCCAGCCCAAGAAAAACTTTTTAAAATGGGAACTTTTCATGTCCACTTATCCATGGCTGTGAGTCATGTGCAGGTCACTCACCAGTTTCCTAAACACTGGAGACTATTCTAGAAACCATAGTTGTGCACTCTTGCACGAGGGAGTCTTGGGTGGAGCAGTACGTGGTGACCATCCCTGAATCTGCTTAAAACAAGTTCCTGGCTAAGAATTTTTCCCAACCCAGTACGTAGGACAAAACTTTCTCCGTAAAGGGCAGTATGAGATGGGACTTTTGATATTTGCACTGGAATCTGAGATTTAGAAGACCTTTATTTAGTATCTTGAGGCAACAGTTTACATTTCTAAGATTTTAGCATGCAGTTCAACCATTCATTCAGAAAGTATTTATCGAGTGCCTATGGTACACTGGGCACAATGCTGTCAATCACTTGGAGATTGGGTCAGCTAAAGACTTGGGAGTTGTAATCCACTGGCCGCCACCTCGCCTTTCACAAGTGGCCTCCTCAGAGACAGGAAATGAGCATGAGGACCAGCTGTGGGTCTCGTGTACAGTCACGAACCGCATCCACTGGGAGAAGGCCTCTGCCATAGCCCTCAGGGTTGACCAAAATGAAGTTCCTCCCTGCTGCCCTGTCCCTTGCTCATGACTCTTTATTCTCTTCACCAGAAACAGAAAAGATAGTCCTGGAGGCGGGAAACGGATTGCCATCCTGGAAGTTCAATGACCAGCTTTTCCCCTGCGACGTGTGTGGGAAAGTGTTTGGCCGACAGCAGACCCTGTCCCGACACCTCTCGCTGCACACAGGTGAGCGGCACCTCCCTGCCACGTCCTCCTGACTGTCACCAACCTCTGAAAGAAGTCGAGTTCCCCTGAGAGAAATGGTTCAGGAAGTGGAGGAAAGGTGTCCACCCCGACCTCCGGGGCCTCATACCCAGCATGTTGAAGCAAGGCCCAGGAAGGCTTTTCTGTTTGTCCTGGGAAGTTCACTGAGCTCCAGGGAGAACCGAGGAGGAGACACACACATTTCCGCATGCCACGGGACAATGCTGAGCTCTGCAGCAGGTGGACCGTCTCCTCTCAAAGGTGCTGGGGAAGAAGAGGCATCACCCCGTCCTAGGGGTTTCGTCTCATGGTGGAACAGTGGCGAAGGGGCCACCTTGGTCTTTTCAGTTTCCTGAACATTGGAGACTATTCTAGAAACCATAGTGTGCACTCTTGCACGAGGGAGTCTTGGGTGGAGCAGTACATGGTGGCCATCACTGAGTCTGCTTAAAACAAGTTCCTTAAAACAAGCCCTCATTTACATTTTTTTTTTCACTAAAAATATAACTTTATTTTTTTTCTTTTTTTTAATTTAATTTTTTTTATTATTAGTTGTTCAAAACATTACAAAGCTCTTGACATATCATATTTCATACATTTGATTCAAGCAGATTATGAACTCCCATTTTTACCCCGTATATATATTGCAGATTCACATCGGTTCCACATCCACTTTTTTACATACTGCCAGACTAGTGTCTGTTGTATTCTGCTGCCCTTCCTATCCTCTACTATCCCCCCTCCCCTCCCCTCCCATCTTCTCTCTCTACCCCATCTACTGTAATTCATTTCTCTCTCTCATTATTTTTTCCCCTTTCCCCTCACTTCCTCTTATATGCAATTTTGTATAACAATGAGGGTCTCCTTCCTTTACCATGCAATTTCCCTTCTCTCTCTCTTTCCCTCCCCCCTCTCGACCCTGTTTAATGGTGGTCTTCTTCTCATGTTCTTCCAACCTCATTTACATTTAACAGTAGACAAATAATGGGTGATTCTAAGAATGGGGGAAAGGAGCCAAATTCACAAAGAGTAAAACAGGAATAAACAATAACATAACCAGTAAAAAAATAGTGAAGACATAATTTCACTCTTTATTCATTCACCAGGCACCTGGGCTGATTCCATAACTTGGCTGTTGTATAGTGGTCTGCTATAAACATTAGTGGGCATGTCTCACTATAGTGTGCTGATTTTAGTTCCTTTGTTTTGTTTCTATACCAGGGATTGAACCCAGAGGTGCTTAACCACTGAGGCACATCCCCATTCCTTTTTATATATTATATAGTGACAGGGTCTCACTGAGTTGCTGAGGCTGGCTTTGAACTTGCAGTCCTCCTGCCTCAGCCTCCCAAGCTACTGGGATTACAGGCCAATAATAGGAAGGAGATGACCACGAAAGAGACAACTTCACTTAAGTTTCATTAAGAAAAGCAAAGGAAGAAAATGTGTCCAAAAGTAGGAAAGAAAGAGCTCCAAAAATTCTCTCAGATGAGTTCTTTCTCACCTTTTGAGAATCAGAAATTCCAAGGTTATTAAATCCTTCCCAAGTGACAGGAAAAAGAGAGAAAGCTCGCAGTTCAGTTTAGGGAGAAAGTGTAACCTTAATACATAGCAAAGCTCAACAGCCTCACTGACTTACACAAATGCAAAGATTCTAAAGGACTCTGTGTAATAACCTGTGCTGTAGGACTCCCCCACCCACACTCCCCTGCAGCACCCTTCAGATGCTGGGGACCACCTGTGATAACGGTGATGCTTAGTGTGGTGTAGAAACACCTTCTTTTCCAGGTTCTTCCTGTGATGTAAACAAGACAGGTATTTTCTTCTACCCAAGCGCAGAAATACCAAGTCAAATGAGGGATGGAAAGGGAGGCTGTGCTGTGGTTCTTCACTGCCTCTGTCTGTACAATGAAAGCAAAGCCCTGCTCCTTGTACGTTAATTTGCTTGATTAACCAAATGAATTCAGAATGCCACTCTGGAAATAATCCTGAAACATTAGTCAGTTTTATGAGAATTTCCATTAAGAAATTAATTGAAATTTTTTATTTTATTTATGTTAAATGAAAATGTCCAATTAAATTATTATTTTATACAGGTCATTTTTTTTTAACTTTAATTTCATTAGTTGTTATTTCATGTTTGACCCAGGCCAGGAGCTTAGGGAAAACGATGGGCCTCTCTTACTCTCCAGAGCTGTGAATGTTGATTTTGTTCTGCTGCCGGGCTCCGCACCCCACACTGACACATAGGAGCACAAGCGCGCGCGCGCGCGTGCACACACACACACACACACACACACACACACACGGTACCCTTTAGCCCCTGTGGGGCTCACCTTGTCAGGAAGAACTCCAAGGAAGTGTCCCAGGAGGCATATGTGCTGTCCCCAGGTTGTGTGGCCCATCAGCCCTGCAGTGTTACGTTTGGCTTCCATATTCAGCGTTGCATCTGTATTTGGTTAGTCGCTACAAAACCCCGAGTTTCAGGCTTGCTCAGAGGTATGGCCCTAGGAGCCCCTCTTTTATCTTTGGGAGGATTAATACAGGCACAAACTGCTGGGTGCTTGAGACACTTTCTATTCCAAGGTGTGACCTTTGTCCTCGTTTGACCTTTGTCCTCTCCTTGGTGCACTTCAGTGATCTCTTGCCAGGGGTCCGAGATTTCATTTTTTGAGAGCAGTTTGGGTTTATTCCTGTTTGTTCTCCCCCCAGAGGAAAGAAAATACAAATGCCACTTGTGCCCCTATGCTGCTAAGTGCCGTGCGAATCTGAACCAGCACTTGACTGTCCATTCTGTGAAGCTGGTGAGTACAGACACCGAGGACATTGTCAGCGCCGTCACCTCTGAAGGCAGTGACGGGAAGAAACACCCTTATTATTACAGGTGAGTTGAGGACGAGCACACTAGTGGGACCTCCCAGACCCCATGTTTTCAGGCTCTCAGCCAGTCTTCCCCGGGGCCTGTGTCACCAAGGCCCTTGTCTCAATCACATGCACATCTTCATTTGAATACGTTCTTTGCTTAGCCCCAACCCTGTGTGGCAGGGACTCCTCTGCAGTTTGGCCTAGTTGAGTTAATTGAAAGAGAAGGGGTCTTGGAGGACCTCTGTGGAACGGAGCTCCAGAGAGTGGCAGGGCTCTGGGATGATCGGCTCTTGGGTCTGTGTGGTCCCGAACTTTGTAACCGAGCCCCTTGCTGCCGCCTAAGAATTGCAGGGAAAAAAAATGAGGAAAAATAAATCTGAGAACCCCGAGGACAAAATAGCTCAGAAGACATCACATATTGTCCCTTGGTTATGTGCCCTTTAGTCCCAGCAATGTCACTCTGCTTCCATAGTCCAAGGTGAATCAATATTTGGTTCAGTCACCATAAAACCCCAGGTATCAGGCTCGTACCAAATGTTGCCCCGAGATATCGTTGGACACTTGCTTTGGCAAGGCGTTTCTGAGGCAGGGTGGCTTCTATCAGGAGTAATCACGGACAGGACTGCCCGAGGTTTCGCGTGCCACAGGACAACCTGTGTGTGCTTTCCTTGCTGCGCAGGAAGGTTTCCAGAGCCAGAGAGAGGCTCCGGGGTGTGCAGCACACTCCAATTTTATCGGTGGACCAGCACCACTAAATACCTTGGCTGCACCGCCCCACATCTCTTTGCCCAAAGGAATCAGTTAGGCGATGTGCAGCATCTGGAAGCTGTAGTTTTTAATTAACTTTATGATTATTTAACATCATCATAGCGTGTATGGGATTGTTACATTATGCTGGCACCTAATCCGTTTGGCACAGTGACCACTTCAGAGGCATCCCAGGAAGCAGAAGAATTTTCTAACATGATACCTTTTGGTGGAGAGAAAATGTTTTTGTGAAACTAGTTTTTGTGCGCACACTACATGCACACACTACACGCACACACGCAGCACACATAGGAAACGTGTCTCACTCTCCCTCTTTCCTTTTGTCCTTTCGTGTAGCTGCCACGTGTGTGGATTTGAGACTGAGCTCAATGTCCAGTTTGTCAGCCACATGTCACTCCACGTGGACAAGGAGCAGTGGATGTTTTCCATCTGCTGCACCACCTGCGACTTTGTCACCATGGAGGAAGCGGAGATCAAGGCTCACATTGGCACCAAGCACACAGGTGACCACTCCTGTCAGTCCTTCTCCCCCTTCTGCATCCCTTGCACCCCAGACTGCCTGCCACATGGCAGAAGCATCCTTGCTGCCCCGAGACCTTGGCATTTCCTTCCATAGAAAGTTAGTCACTACAAAGTTTCAGGCTGTCCGTCCATAGAAGGAAGGACTTTTCCAGAACATCTGGGCCACATTGCCCCGCAGTCACAACGTCATTGCCTGGCTCGGCCTGGGCCTCACTGATCTGGAAGATGCCCGGGTTTGGATGCTTTTTGAGAGGTGTGAGCCGAGTCCTTGTACCGCGTCTTCTTGCTCATTGTCATACATAGCGGTCATTGAGGTCTTTCCTTGCCCCAGGCTTGTGCCTTTGCACACTGGATGCCATTTGAACCTCTTAGCAATGCTCTGAGGTGAACATTATTGTTACCGCAAATGCAGAAGGAAGAACTGAGGCTTTACGGAATTCCGTCCAAGGCCAGCAACCTGGACGTGACTTGAGCAACTCAGCCCAGGACAGTTTTCCTTCCACAGCCTGCTTTGTCCCACAAAACACCTGGCAGAGCTTTTATTAAACCTTTCTGTTTCTCTGTGCCAGGGCACTGAGCACCTAACTCTGCAGGCTCCGTTCCCTTCCAGAGGACTCATAGCCCTGACACTGTCCATAGTGACATATGGCACCTCTGTTCAAGGGCAAAGATAACCAGAGTCTCCTGAAACAAACCTAACAAGACTTGGCCGGCACTCGCCTCTCACTGGAGCCTCTTGCCATTCTGGTTAACTTCTTCCATTTAATGATGTTAACATTTTGACTTCACCGTGCAATTAGACTCTCACAAGTGATGGTTACAAATGACACCAGTGTGGAGTCATTAAGTGAGAATGAGGAAGACCTCCCCCCGCAACCCCACGTTTGTGGTGCTTAGGAATTAAAAGCTGATGCTGCTAACTGCCAGCCCCGGGTGTTGGGTCAGCCCCTTACATCACCGGCTGCTGGAGGATTCCGGAAGGGGAAGTTCCCTGACAGTCGTGCTGACAATGAGCATGGCCGATAAGGAGTTCTCTGTGCTTCTTTGGCTGCTTTGGCTCAGTGGTGCCAACAGCAATAAAAGCCTGTTTTTGTCAGTAAACTGAGCAGCTATGACTTGGAGGTCTGCAGAGAGTCATTGTGCTGAGTGAAAAGGTGCCATTTTTACAGTCGGCTGTCTGACCATAACCACATTAGCACCACGGGCAGCAGGTGAGCTGGGAAACCCACGTTGAAGACAAATTAAATTCAGAGTTTCTGGAGTGGCTCATGGAGGGAAAGGCCAGCCTCCTTCTCATCTCCACTGGCTTCAAAGAGACTCTTTTTTCTGTGAAACCTTCCTTCTTCAACCCTCTTTACCCCAACATATGCCTTGGTCTCCATCCCGGAATGCTCTGCAGCCCTCTCCACCCTCCCCCCCACCCCACCTCAGAGAAACTTAGTGGCTGGAAGAGGTGGGCTTAGCATCACTTACTCACATTGTTGACTGGCCAAAGCAAGCACGCTCACCTCCTAATTACCAGAAGGCACAGAGGGCAGATCCTGTTCCCTCTGGAGTGGCGCAGCTCCCTGCCTAGCTGGGGACAGTATTCTTACTTGTTAATACAGAGAGCCAAGACCAAAATTCCTTAAAGAAGTCTCTTTTGTTATTTACCAAAAGCTTTTAATGCTGCTACTATTAGAATAAGATTAGAATGTACTTTTTTATTTATATATGACAGCAGAATGCATTTCAATTCTTATTACACACATAGAGCACAGTTTTTCATCTCTCTGGTTGTATACAACATATATTCACACCAATTCATGTCTTTATACCTGCACTTCGGATAATAATGATCATCACATTCCACCATCATTTCTTTTTTTTTTTTTTTTCTCTTTTTTTTTTTTAATTTTTTATTGTGGGTTGTTCAAAACATTACAAATTTCTTGACATATCATATTCCACACTTTGATTCAAGTGGGTTATGAACTCCCACCTTCACCCCATACACAGATTGCAGAATCACATCAGTTACACATCCATTGATTTACAAATTGCCATACTAGTGTCTGTTGTGCTCCGCTGCCTTTCCCATCCTCCACCCTCCACCCTCCCCACCTCTCCCCTCCCCTCCCCTCCTCTCTCTCTACCTCCTCCACTGTATAACCCTGAGGGTCTCCTTCCATTACCATGCAATTTCCTTTCTCTCTCCCTTTCCCTCCCACCTCTCATCCCTGTTAAATGTTAATCTTCTTCTCCTGCTCTTCGTCCCTACTCTGTTCTTAGTTACTCTCTTTATATCAAAGAAGACATTTGGCATTTGTTTTTTAGGGATTGGCTAGCTTCACTTAGCATAATCTGCCCTAATGCCATCCATTTCCCTGTAAATTCTATGATTTTGTCATTTTTTAATGCAGAGTAATACTCCATTGTGTATAAATGCCACATTTTTTTTATCCATTCGTCTATTGAAGGGCATCTAGGTTGGTTCCACAGTCTTGCTATTGTGAACTGTGCTGCTATGAACATCGATGTAGCAGTGTCCCTGTAGCATGCTCTTTTTAGGTCTTTAGGGAATAGACCAAGAAGGGGAATAGCTGGGTCAAATGGTGTCTCCATTCCCAGCTTTCCAAGAAATCTCCATACTGCTTTCCAAATTGGCTGCACCAATCTGCAGTCCCACCAGCAATGTACAAGTGTACCCTTTTCCCCACATCCTCGCCAGCACTTGTTGTTGTTTGACTTCCTAATGGCTGCCAATCTTACTGGAGTGAGATGGTATCTTAGGGTGGTTTTGATTTGCATTTCTCTGACAGCTAGAGATGGTGAGCATTTTTTCATGTACTTGTTGATTGACTGTATGTCCTCCTCTGAGAAGTGTCTGTTCAGGTCCTTGGCCCATTTGTTGATTGGGTTGTTTGTTCTCTTATTGTCTAATTTTTTGAGTTCTTTGTATACTCTGGATATTAGGGCTCTATCTGAAGTGTGAGGAGTAAAGATTTGTTCCCAGGGTGTAGGGTCCCTATTTACCTCTCTTATTGTTTCTTTTGCAGAGAAAAAACTTTTTAGTTTGAGTAAGTCCCATTTGTTGATTCTAGTTATTAACTTTTGTGCTATGGGTGTCCTATTGAGGAATTTGGAGCCCGACCCCACCGACTGTAGATCATAGCCAACTTTTTCTTCTATCAGACGGCGCGTCTCTGATTTGATATCAAGCTCCTTGATCCATTTTGAATTCACTTTTGTGCATGGCGAGAGAAAGGGATTCAGTTTCATTTTGTTGCATATGGATTTCCAGTTTTCCCAGCACCATTTGTTGAAGATGCTATCCTTCCTCCATTGCATGCTTTTAGCCCCTTTATCAAATATAAGATAGTTGTAGTTTTGTGGATTGGTTTCTGTGTCCTCTATTCTGTACCATTGGTCCACCCACCTGTTTTGGTACCAGTACCATGCTGTTTTTGTTACTATTGCTCTGTAGTATAGTTTGAAGTCTGGTATCGCTATACCGCCTGATTCACACTTCCTGCTTAGCATTGTTTTTGCTATTCTGGGTCTTTTATTTTTCCATATGAATTTCATGATTGCTTTCTCTATTTCTACAAGAAATGCCGTTGGGATTTTGATTGGCATTGCATTAAACCTATAGAGAACTTTTGGTAATATCGCCATTTTGATGATGTTAGTTCTGCCTATCCATGAACAGGGTATATTTTTCCATCTTCTAAGATCTTCTTCTATTTCTCTCTTTAGGGTTCTGTAATTTTCATTGTATAAGTCTTTCACCTCTTTTGTTAGGTTGATTCCCAAGTATTTTATTTTTTTTGAAGATATTTTGAATGGAGTGGTTGTCCTCATTTCCATTTCAGAGGATTTGTCGCTGATATACAGGAATGCCTTTGATTTATGCGTGTTGATTTTATATCCTGCCACTTTGCTGAATTCATTTATTAGCTCTAATAGTTTCTTTGTAGAGCCTTTTGGGTCTGCTAGGTATAGAATCATATCATCTGCAAATAGTGATAATTTAATTTCTTCTTTTCCTATTTTGATGCCTTTAATTTCTTTCGTCTGTCTAATTGCTCTGGCCAGTGTTTCGAGAACTATGTTGAAGAGAAGTGTCTGTGTTTTCATTTTCTCTAAGAATTCTTTAATTTCTTCCTTGATTTCTTCTATAACCCATTGATCATTCAGTAACCTATTGTTCATTCTCCAAGTGATGTATTCTTTTCCCTTCCTTCTTTTATCGTTGATTTTCAGTTCCATTCCATTATGATCAGATAGGATGCATGGTATTATCTCTACTCCTTTATATTGTCTAAGAGTTGCCCTGTGACATAATATATGATCTATTTTTGAGAAAGATCCATGTGCTGCTGAGAAAAAAGTGTAACTGCTTGATGTTGGGTGGTGTATTCTATATATGTCAATTAAGTCTAGGTTATTAATTGTGTTATTGAGTTCTATAGTTTCCTTATTCAACTTTTGTTTGGAAGATCTGTCCAGTGGTGATAGAGGTGTGCTGAAGTCTCCCATGATTATTGTATGGTGGTCTATTAGACTCTTGAACTTGAGAAGAGTTTGTTTGATGAACATAGCTGCACCATTGTTTGGGGCATATATATTTATGATTGTTATGTCTTGTTGGTGTATGGTTCCCTTGAGCAGTATGTAGTGTCCCTCTTTATCCCTTTTGATTAACTTTGGCTTGAAATCTATTTTATTTGATATGAGTATGGATACTCCTGCTTGTTTCCAAAGTCCATATGAGTGATATGATTTTTCCCAACCTTTCACCTTCAGCCTATGTATGTCTTTTCCTATCAAATGCGTCTCCTGTAGGCAGCATATTGTTGGGTCTTGTTTTGTGATCCATTCTACTAGCCTGTGTCTCTTGATTGGTGAGTTTAAGCCATTAACATTTAGAGTTATTATTGAGATATGGGTTGTTCTTCCAGCCATGTTTGTTTATTTCTGTTACTAAATATGGTTTGTTTTCCTCTTTGATTATTTACCCCCCCCCTTTACTGTCCTACCTCCCACTGTTGGTTTTCATTGTTATTTTCCATTTCCTCTTCCTGTAATGCTTTGGCGAGGATGTTTTGAAGAGATGGTTTTCTAGCTGCGAATTCTTTAAACTTTTGTTTATCGTGGAAGGTTTTAATTTCATCCTCCATCCTGAAGCTTAATTTCGCTGGATACACAATTCTTGGTTGGAACCCATTTTCTTTCAGTGTTTGAAATATGTTATTCCAGGATCTTCTAGCTTTCAGAGTCTGTGTTGAAAGATCAGCTGTTATCCTGATTGGCTTACCCCTAAATGTAATCTGCTTCCTTTCTCTTGTAGCTTTTAAAATTCTCTCCTTATTCTGTATGTCCACCATCATTTCTAATCCCATGCCCCACCTTTCCCTCCCACCCCCGTGCCTTATCTAGAGTTCGTCTATTCCTCCCATGCTCCCGCTCCCTATCCCACTATGAATCAGCCTCCTTATATCAGAGACAACATTCGGCATTTGGTTTTTTGGGATTGGCTAACTTCACTTGGCATTATCTTCTCTAACTCCATCCATTTACCTGCAAATGCCAGGCTTTTATTCTCTTTTACTGTTGAGTAATATTCCATTGTGTATAAATGCCACATTGTTTTTTATCCATTCATCTATTGAAGGGCATCTAGGTTGATTCCATAGTTTAGCTATAAACATTGATGTGGCTGTGTCCCTATAGTATGTTGTTTTTAATCAGTTAAAAACTGATTAAAAATCAGTCCTTTGGGCATAGACCTAGGAGAGGGACAGCTGGGTCAAACGGTGTTTCCATTCCCAATTTTCCAAGAAATCTCCATAGTGCTTTCCATATTGGCTGCACCAGTTTGCAGTCCCGCCAGCAATGTATGAGTGTGCCTTTTTCCCCACATCTTTTCATGAGAAACTTTTTCTCATCTAAGTTTTTGTTTGTATTCTTAGTAGCTGTCATTCTGACTGGAGTGAGATGAAATCTTAGAGTGGTTTTGATTTGCATTTCTCTAATTGCTAGCGATGATGAACATTTTTTTATATATTTGTTGATTGATTGTATATTGTCTTCTGAGAAGTGTCTGTTCAGGTCCTTGGCCCATTTATTGTTTGGGTTATTTGTTTTGTTAGTATTCAACTTTTTGAGCTCTTTATTAGAATGTATTTTTTAAGCCAGTGCTTTGCAAACCTTTTGCAAGGCCAGATAGCAAATATTTTAGGCTCTCAGGTCATGCAGTTTCTGCCATTACAATTCAATTCTGCCACTAGAACTTGGAAGTTATCATAGACAGTACACAAATGAATGGCCATGTTCCAATAAAACTTTATGTACAAGAACAGGAAGTCCATTAAAGCCAAGAAGCTATGGTTTGCCAATGCCTTCTATAAGCTAACAGTTTCACAATGAGCATTTCCTATATTTAGTGCTGTTTTGAGGTATCTGAACTTGACCCAAAATCTATCCATCTAAATCTGTTCATGAATGAGCTGTATTATTGTGAAGTTATTATGAAAGCAATAGTTGTGCTATATGACATTTATTATAATATATAGTCTTAGAATAGGGAGCTTGTCTAAGTCACTGCCCAAAACAATCCCTACACAGTGTGAGGAGTAACTGTTCACTTGATGAATGGACATATGTGCACAAATTCCTCTGTTCACATCTTGCATCTTGCATCATGAGTGGGAAGAACATTCAGACTTGGCCCTTGATCAAACCTTAGAGCTCAGTTGACTTACAAATGCAATCTATGCAGAAGTTACTTGTTGTGGAGGAAAATACAAGTGTGATTCTAAATCTGGGTTCTAGGTCCAGGTTCTGTAAAATAGCTTCTAGCCTAGGAACATGGTCTAGGATTTAATGCTGTCATTTAAAATGATTAATTTATGAATGCTTTCACAAAATTTTTTGGAAGCCAACTATGTACCAAATATGTAAAACAGCAGGGGAAATCACATGTGTGTGTATATATATATACATATATATATGAAGAACCATGTGTAGCCAAAGAATTATATATATGTTCATGAAGAAATATATAATTTAATTCTCAAACAACCATAGAAAGCAAGTGCTTATATAACCCATTTACAGACATAATAATTGAGTCATAAAATAAAGTATCTTATCCAAACTCATCAGCTATTAATTGATGAGGGGTACAGGTGGTATTCAAACTCAGGAATTCTGAGTTCCTATTGCTTTCTTGGGCAGAAAGTGGGTGGGCAGGCAGTACTGGGGATTGAACCCAGGACCTCACATGTACTAGGTAAGTGATGCACCATTAAGGTCCATCCCCAACCCCTTTTTACTTAGAGACAGAGCCTCACCAAGTTGCCCAGGGATTGATTATAGGCATGTACTGCTGCACCTGGCTTAAGATCCTTATTCTTAACCACTATACAATGAATGACAAAAATTTAAAAACAGATGTTTATCTTTGTAAGACTGAAAAGAAGTTCACCAAAATACAATAGTGCTTATGTTGAGGCAATAAGATAACTGGCAACTTCTTGGCCACAATTTCTCAATTTGTTTTGTTTTAAATCGTGAAACATGTAGTTGTTTTTTTTTTTTTTTTTTCCTTAAAAATTCCCTACAGAGGGTTACCCTAATGTGTGAGAGTGCACAAGTGTCCTTCACCAAGAATCTTTATGATGCCAATGGTAAATGACCACTTCCATCACAGTTAGCTTTGGGTTTAGGTGGCAAGGGCACCCTGGCCTACTCCCTGTAGACATTGCAATAGGAGAGGAGGATTGAAAGCAGGGGAGGCTGTTTGGACCAGAGATCGAGAGAGCTGGGCTGTATTCCCATTTAGTCTCAGAGAGTGGCTGACATAGCACCTTGTATCTTTATAAATTTACCAATTTATGTAGCTCTGCCCATTGCCTTAAGCCTCAGGATATTTGAATTGAATTTTAAAGATAGTAATTGAAAATAATATGTTTCAAGTCTGAAAACATTTTTTAATAAGTATTAAATAGACTGTCAGTAAGACCAGGCTTAGAACATAGATTTGGAGAAGTAATGTCAAGGATTTGAGGCCTTCACTGAAAATGTTCTATTTGTCTATAGAATGTGAATTAGTTGATTAAACATACAGATAAAGGACTGGCATTTATGGCACTAGTTATAATACTCTCGGATGCCAGGAATTGGACCCAGGGTCTTGCACCTGTTAGGCACGTGCTCTACCACTAAGCTAGTTTTCACATAGTTTCCTTGTTCCAAGGGAAGACTGCATATTTTGAAGGCACATACCATCCCTTCACATAGTCACATACTCTCTGTCCAGAAGCCATGTTCAGTTCTGATAGAAACAAGATTTTAAACATTATGAACTGAAGTGAGAATTGTCTACCCTAGACCTAAGTGCATTCTCACAGAAGTAGGATTTGAAAACATTCTAAGTGATTTTTTTTTTTTCCTTTTTACCCCTCTCTCTCTTTCTCTCTGGACTTTTGTTTTGTTATTTTTGTTTGTTTTATTTTTTTGCTGGGGATGAATCCCATAACCTTGGGCATGCTGAGCACACACTCTACCACGGAACAGTGCCCTCAGCTCTTCTTTCTTTTTAAAAACTTTCTTCAACTGAACAAGTAATATATGGTCATGCTAGAAAATTTTGAAGTTCAAATAATAAAAAAACAAGCATTATGCTAACAATATTAAATCCTGCTCATCGTGACAGCATTATTTCTAGACTTTCATGCCTATATGTAGTATATTATTTATTTCTAATGTCCTAATAAAGGAAGTTCTCAGGGTTTATAATCAATAAGTTGCTTAACTAACTAATTTGAAGGAAACCAAAGAACAGTTTTCCGGTGTTTTCTACCCTAATTTAAATTCTGGAGTTGTATCCAATCTGTTCATCAGTTTGGGGAGCACTGACATCTTAACAACTTTCCTGAATCAGAAACAGTGGATAACTCTCCAGTTTCGTGGGGCTTATAAAGTACATTGTTAATTTACTACAGTATAACTTTAAGTGATTATACCACTTCCTACATAGTATAAGAAACTTAAAATAGTGTACTTCCATTTCTCCCTGCCCAGCCTTTATTATTGTCAAATATTTATATGCATGTGTTTTATATGCATGTGTTTATGTGCACCTGACGATGCACTGCTGTTATTTTTGTTTCAACAAAATTACTTTTATTATCTCTGAAAATAGTTCAATACTAAGAAGGAAACATAAATTTACCTGTGTACTTATCGTTTCCAGGAGTCTTCATTCTGTTATGTAACCCATTTTTGCATTTGGTCTCATTTTCCTTCTGCCTCAAGGGCCCCTTTTAACGTTTCTCATAATATGAGTCTGCTGGCGACGAACTCTTTCATCTTTTTTAATGTCAACCTTTTTTGGTGTTTTTGCCGTCACTTTTGAAACATATTTTCATTCAGCTTTGTTCTTCTGAATATAACATGTTGGGGTTTTGTGTTTGTTTGTTTGTTTTTTTTTTTTTTTTTTCCTTTTCCCCCTCTGTCTACTCTTAGGACTTTTTTCTTAACCACTTGGATTCACAATTTAATGATAATGTTCTTTGGTATGGATTTCTTCATGTATCTTAGGCTTGAGGTTAATTGATCTTCTTGGATCTAGGAGTTTGTGATTTTCCTCAAATTTGGAAAAATTTTGTTCATTTCAGATATTTTTTTATACCCTACTCAAGTAGCCCCTCAGGACTTACACTAAGGTGCCTGAAGTCTCAATCATTTACTGGTGCTCATTTCATTTTGGGCAATTCTTTTTCTGTTTCATTTCAGAGAGTTTCTATGGCTGTTAGCCTTCAGGTTCACTAACCTTTTCTTCTGCAATGTCTTAATCTGCTATAATCTCATCAATATATGGTTCTACTTCTGACTTTGGAGTTTCCATCTGTAGAATTTGACTTGTTCATATCATCCGTGTCTCTGCTTAACATTTTAATATATGAGATATATTTATAATGTTCTGGTCTATAAATTCTAATGGCGCCAGTTCTAGGTTAGTTTTAGTTGGTTGATTCTTCTCCCCATTTTGGGTTGTGTTTCTTCACATGCCTGATAATCTTTGTTTAGATACCAGACATCATGGTTTTACATATTGGTATTCAATATTTTCTGTACTCCTGTAAGTATTATTGACCTTTGTTGTAGGACACAGATAATTACTTGGAAACTTTGATCCTCTTGAGTCTTACTTTTATGATTTGTTAGCAGGCCTGGATCATAAGGCATTGATCTCTCCAGGGCTAATTATTACCCACTACTAAGAGACCTTGCTCAGTTTTCTGCCTAATGCCCTGTGAATTATGTGTTTTTCTGATCTGGCTGATGCATACAGCTGTTTCCAGCCCTGTGTGGGTGCAAATACCAGGCACTAAGCTCAAGTGGCGTTTTTCTGGTCTTGGGCAGCTTCCTTGCACACAGCTTCGACCCATGCTGTGCTAAAGACTCAAAGGGCACCCTCTGCAGGTCTCAGGTTCCTCCTCTGTGAACTCTGATGCCCTGTCTGGCAATGGCTATTCATGAGGATCTCTCCAGTCACTCAGCTCTGCCTCCTGCATCTGGGACCTGTCTTCTCCTCCCTGATGCACTGCAGCCTGGGACAAAGCTCAGGGCAGGAGGCTGAGCAGTCCCAGTCCTCACCCATCCTGTCGTGGTCTCTCAGGGGCCATTATGCTTCATCACCTCATGTCCAGTGTTGTAAAAACTATTGTTTGATGTATTTTGTCTGCACTTTCTTTTTTCTTAGTTGTTTCATAGCAATGTTAGGTCCAGTTCCTGATATTCCAAAATGAGTAGCAACTGCAGTCTCCCGACACAGATTTTAATGGCCTATTTGACTTGTTTATGCCTGGCTTTGAGGAGGAGCCCGGGGCACTGAGGAGCATGGACACTGGAGGCAGACCAACTCAAACTCCTCCACCACTTAGTGGCCACATGACCTAGGCCAGGTTTACCCCTGTGCCTCCATCCCCTCATCGGCAAAATGGCAATAGTTGTGCTGATAGAATTTTTGTTCTTTTGTTTGTTTGAACCCAGGGCCTCATGCATGCTAAATGCATGCTCTGCCACTGAGATATCCTCCCAGGCCTTGGGTTTTTTTTTTTTTTTTTTTTTGAGGGGGAATACGGGTGGGGGGGTGGATTGAACTCAGGAACACTTAACTACTAAGCTGCATCCCCAGCCCTTTTTTATATTTAGATAAAGGGTCTCGCTGAGTTGCTTAGGGCCTTGCTAAGTTACTGAGGCTGGCTTTGAACTCGCAATCCTCCTGCCTCAGCCTCCTGAGGTGCTGGGGTTGCAGGCATGCATTACCGCACCCAGCTTCCTAGGATTTTTGAGAGGATAGAACGAGATAATGCATTTAAGGTGTAACAATTTCTGGAACTTAGTACCATGTTCAGTACATCTTAGCCATTGTTATCATTAGATTCTAATTATTGTAAGACTCAATGAATATTTCTCAAATGCATGAATGCCTGCTCTTGGCTCTGAGAACCTTGCATGCCACCGCCACAGAAGCACTAGGAACTGGAACCCCAGTGAGTGCACTGGTGGGAGCTGGAAGCCTCAGCAGAACCGTGGTGCATCCATGAGACCCGACTCCTCCACCCTCAGCCGCTGTCATTCCAAGGGTTTTCGTCTCCCGGGTTAACAGATCTGGGTTGTTTTCATATTTCAGGGGAAGACAGGAAGACCCCCAGCGAATCAAATAGTCCCTCTTCATCCTCCCTCTCAGCTCTGAGTGACTCAGCCAACAGCAAAGACGACTCAGATGGCTCCCAGAAGAACAAGGGCGGGAACAATCTGCTGGTCATCTCTGTCGTGCCTGGGAGCCAACCCTCGCTGAACAGTGAGGAAAAGCCAGAGAAAGGTGAGGGAGGAGGTGAACGTGGCCTGCTAAGCCCTGTCCAGTCCAGGATGACCCAGTCTTGAGAATGAGCCCTGGAGAGGAAAGAATTATTAGGCCCAGGATGCAGTACAGTGTGCAGAGAGCAGGCCCAGGATGCAGAAAATCGCATTTTATTTTGGCTCGGTTTGTTTCCAAACGCAAGGTGGGAAGACGGAGAGGCTGACGTTGACTCTGAGGCTGTGTGTTTTGTATAGAGATGCAGGGAACGGTACCTGGGAGGTGCATCTGTGGGGAGGCACGGGGTGGGTGATGGGGGGAACCTCAGCCCCACTCCTGCCTCCTACTTGCGCCTCTACACCCAGCTTCGGTCCTTTCAGGGTTCGAATGCGTTTTTTGCAACTTTGTCTGCAAGACGAAGAACATGTTTGAGCGCCATTTGCAGATACACCTCATCACCCGGATGTTTGAGTGTGACGTGTGCCACAAGTTCATGAAGACCCCCGAACAGCTGCTGGAGCATAAGAAATGCCACACTGTCCCCACCGGTGGGCTCAAGTAAGGAAAGCAAGTACAGAACCTTTTACTGCGTTGTTACCAAACACCCTTTCCCTTGCCCTTCCCCTTCCCTGAAGGTTTTGGGGGTCATGGAGTGGGAGAGCTTGGTTTGAGGGAAGTTAGTCAGAAACCTCTGCTGCCTTTAGCTGGATTGAATTAGACCTTTCCCCCAGGGGGGTCAGCAGATGCCAGCAGGAGAATCCATTTCACAAATATCCCCAGATTCAGGGCAAGGAAGAAGATGTGCTGGACAAGCCCAGCTGCAAGGGTAGACCCATCCTGCACTGTCTGAGTCTCGTGCACACTTGATTTTAATGGATTCAGGGGTTAGTGTCCCTGGGTGTCAATCATTACACTGTCACTACAATGCACCAACTCTGATTTTCAAACGGCTTGCCATCTATCTTTTAAATAAGCCTTATGACCATTCCACCCCACCCACAATTGGAACCTTGGCAGTTTGACCAGGCAGGAGATAACATTTTTCATACAAAGATCATGTGCTTCACGCCTTCCTAGGAACCTACCAGTGCCTTCCCCGAAAGATCTAGACAAAGAGCATCATCTTTATCCAATATTTGCAAGAAGCCCTCCAGTCTCAAGTGAGACCAGTCAGTTATTACCAAACATATTGTGTGTCTGGCTTGGCAATAGGTGCTAAAGGGCACACGAGGAATAAAATATAATTTCCACCCTCAGGAAGTGTATGTGCTAACACTCCCAGAATTTAATCTTCCCAGTGAGTCTGAGATCAGAGTCCCCGTCCACAAGGCCCTTATGGTACACTGAGAAGAGGGAAGCACTACGTAGTTGGGCACAGAAAGACAGTTGTCAAGGAAGAATTATTAAATATTAGCTGAAACGATCATGTAGTGAAAAGAATAGAAATATATGTTTTACTTAATATGGGGAAAAATAAAACTTCCATTTGAAAAAAAATTTCATCATTGAGACTCAACTAACCAGAGAGGTGGCGTGCCTCCCTGTGTGGGTAAGGAATGGAGATCCCCAGAAAGGCCTTGGTAGTCTAGCACCAAGGGCAGTGCAGGGTTGACTCCCCTGAGCTCCTGCCTGGTCGGGGGCACCCTCCTCCAAAACCTGCCCAAATGGAAGAGGCAGCAGACAGCACCTACTGTCGGCTCCACTTTGGTTCACTCTTGGGGGCACTCGGGTGGGAGGGAGAGGGAGGGGGTGGGGAAGGGGGAAGGGTGGTTATAATTCACTCAACCAGTAGCTGGAAAATGCCTAGCAAGACCTTATTTGGGGACTTGATTTGGTTTGTTCCCACTGTCCCTTTATAAATAATTGGTATAAAAAGAAAGACGAACCCAGCTTTCTGTGGATGGACTAGTGACATTGCCTTCCCGGTAGCCCAGTGACGCCCATTACTTTGTGGCCTCGCCAGTTGTGGCTTTGCCAGTCGCCTTTCCTCAGGGGCCTAAGCAGTCCCAAGCCTCTGAACCCGTGGGGGAGAATGCACAATGAACCTGATGCATTTGCTGGGCCAGACACTTCCTGTGCGGTGCTAACCGTCCCCTGTGTGATAGTTTATGTTCTAGGATGACCAAGTAGAAGAATACTTTGAAAAAATTGATAATGCCTTCTGGCTATACAGTGAGTCTTTGTTTTGTTTTGTTTTGTTTCCTTCGCCATATCAGGGAATTAATTTGCCTGAGAGAGTGTCTTTAAGATAAACATTGGGAGCACGGAAAACCCTTAGCACTTTGCCTGAGCAGCGAGAGAAAGATTGAGCTGTGGGTCACAGAAATGTCCTTAACATGAAACAGACCGCCGACGTCTAAATTGCTTTTCTGTGATGGAACTGCTTGTACTCTATATCCTGTTCATAATGCAGATCAAATAAGATTATACTATTATTTTTCTTTTGCCGTAGCTCAGGACAGTGGTGAGTTTCAGACTCCTCTAGGTAAGGCCCAGCTTGGCGTAGGGGTTGTGTGTGCACCTGACCTGGGAATGGGCTTTATATTTCTCTCGTGTGCACTCTTCTGTGAGCTGAGGTTCAAGGCTAACGGCGAGCTTGGCGCTGAGGAGGCAGTGCACGGTGCACCTGGTTGTGTTGGGCTCTGCTGAACACCTCTCCAAACCCTCTGAGGACAGTCCACTCCCAGGCCCTGCCCTGCAGGAGCCATGCAAGAGTTGAGGCAGCCATTTGGGCATCTGCATTCTTTTTGGAAAGAGAGCAAACACGTTTCAGTGATCATTTCAGCCACCGACTCAAAACCCAGCAGTGTCCAGAAGAGAGGCCCCACAATTTTTGTAAACACGCCCCCCACCACTCCTCGCAGCCCCTCTGGACAGCCGGGAGGGTTGGCGGCGGCCTGTCCGTGCTGCGAAGGATGGAGAACAGAGCCACAGAGAGGCCCAGGCTTTGTCCAGGGTCTCCAGTTAGAGCCCATAAGGTGATGGAGCCGGGACTCAAGCCCACCCCTCCGACTCCACCCCAGACACTTGTAGAGACCACTCATATAAGGGCTCAGCATGTCCCACGGGCTTTCCCCGTGCTGAGTGCTCTCCCTAGCACCATAGAGAATGCAGAAGGGACGTAAGAACTGCTCCTGCCCTCTGAGAATCGATGATCTGGCATAATAACGTACTGAGAGGTCTTCAAGTTCCAGAGCAGCCCCCCTCCTTCCTCCAGACCCCCCTGAATGGACGGCTGCTGGGAGGTCTCCGTCTCCCCGCAGCCCTGCACCGTCCTCTGCTTCCTTTCTGATGAGCTACAGGAGATACGTTCTATGTTTTCATATGTATGCACACACACACACACGCACACACAGGGACACACACAGGCCTTCTCATCCTAACAACCCTTTAATAAGCACGACTCTGACCCCTGTGACTTTCTTTTTTGCTGGAAGTAGCTCTCCCCTAAAGCTGTTCTTTAAAACCTCTTAGCCTTTCTGCGTGTGCTTGGTGTGGTGCATGAAAAGTCGATTCTTTGTGTTGCTCCCATCTAGGGGGACAGTCAGGAGGTTTAGACCTCTGCCATGTCTGGTCGGGAGTGGGGAGGGCTCCCAGGGGCCGGGTGGGGGGCTGGAGGGAGCGCCAGCTTGTGTATTCCTCGCAGTTTCTCTGGTCCCCTCGTGAGGGCTGGCCTTGGCCCTTGCAGCCAGGAGACCCAGAACAGGCTGAGCGGACCTCGGCGGAGCTCCCCGCTAGCGGGGACTGCTCTGTCACCAGTGAAAGCCAAAAAGGGCCATCTCCACCCCTGAGAGGCGGCAGGGCTGGGCTGGGCTGGGGTGAGGGCAGGCTGATGAGGAGGGGAGAAGCCTGGCTGCCACCGGCCCCTTCCGGCTGACCCTCCCTTGCATTGCTTCGCCCCCGGCAGGTGCCCATTCTGCATTTATTCCACCAACCGCCCCGCTGCCATGGAGTGCCACCTCAAGACCCACTACAAGATGGAGTACAAGTGCCGGATCTGCCAGACGGTGAAGGCCAACCAGCTGGAGCTGGAGACGCACACCCGGGAGCATCGCCTGGGCAACCACTACAAGTGTGACCAGTGCGGCTACCTGTCCAAGACCGCCAACAAGCTCATCGAGCACGTGCGCGTCCACACCGGGGAGCGGCCCTTCCACTGTGACCAGTGCAGCTACAGCTGCAAGCGCAAGGACAATCTCAACCTGCACAAGAAGCTGAAGCACGCCCCTCGCCAGACCTTCAGCTGCGAAGAGTGCCTCTTCAAGACCACACACCCTTTCGTCTTCAGCCGCCACGTCAAGAAGCACCAGAGCGGGGACTGCCCCGAGGAGGACAAGAAGGGCCTGAGTCCAGCGCCCAAGGAACCGGCCAGCCCTGGGGCCCCGCTTCTGGTCGTGGGGAGCCCCCGGAACCTCCTGTCTCCCCTATCGGTCATGTCGGCCTCCCAGGCTCTGCAGACCGTGGCCCTGACGGCCGCCCACGGCAGCAGCTCAGAGCCCAACCTGGCACTCAAGGCTCTGGCCTTCAACGGCTCCCCTCTGCGCTTTGACAAGTACCGGAACTCGGACTTTGCCCATCTCATTCCCTTGACCATGTTGTACCCCAAGAACCACTTGGATCTCACATTCCACCCTCCCCGACCTCAGACTGCGCCTCCCAGCATCCCCTCCCCCAAACACTCCTTCCTCGCCTATCTCGGACTAAGAGAAAGAGCAGAGACTGTCTGAGGGCCGCCGCCCTCTGTACCAAAAACAGACAGAGACAGGAAACAAAACAAACAAACAAAAACCCACAAAACTTAAACACAACCCCAGCAGGTGTATGTTGCTGCAAAACCTACAGACCCCAGGGGTCTGAACCACGTGTACTGTATATCTTTAGTAAGGAATAGAGAATTGGCTGTGTGTGTATACCTATCGCATTACCTACAAGCTGCTTTCCCCAACCTTCAGAGAGGTGACCCCTGCATACTTCTACCTTCAGAGGCATGCCTCCCCAGCCACCTGCCCCCACTCCAGCCCTTCCGTACTTCTCTCCGAACGGAATTTTGTCTGGTTAAACCCTCAAGAGAGTGTCCTTAATAGCAATCAGCACTTGTAAGCTTCTATACCGGTGCATTTGGTTTTCTGTTGGGTGAATGGGCTGTGTGGGCGTTTGTGGATTCCAAAAAGCAAGCCGTGTGTCGCGTGCCATGACTTCTCTGTTGCACATTCTCTGTACTGGCTTCTTGAACGGGGATGAACGTCCTTCTCCCTCCCGGGCTGTTCATCCACTACAGTTTCTCCCTGAGTTCCTTCATCACCTTTCCCTCTCTGTTTTCCAGCTACAGAGTGATAGGGCCTGGTGCTCAGTGGATGAAGGGATGGCAGGCATCTGCAGTGCTGCTGGACATTTCCCACAGAGTGCTGGACACCTCGAGCTCAGATCTTCTCTGGTTATGAAGATGCGAGACATCAAGCGACTGGTCTGCAAGAAATATCTTGCAGCACTGCAGCTGGCATCACAAAACTTAAGTGTCGTTGTGCGCGCCCGTGCGGAAGCAGTGTGCATGGAGCGCGCACACAGCGCATCCTTTTTTTAAGGGCAGATTAAATATATATATATATATATATATGATGTATTAATTCAGTGGTTACCATTTGTTTGCAGAAAAAAAAAATTGTATGAGTGGAAAACTTTATGGTTGATAAATCCAGCCAAGGAGATTAAAAGGGGTTTGGATAAATTCTGGGTATAAATGCTCAGACTAAAAAAAAAAAAAAAAGAAAAAGAAAAAAAAAATGAAGCGGCAGTTTTGCACAGTGCTTTTGGCCTTGCACTAGTTTTTGTTTCTCATGGGGGAAAAAAAAAGATAAAAGGAAGAAAATGTACCTTTTTTACGGAATGAGTAGACTGTATGTTTGAAAATTTAGCCACAACCTCTTTGACACATAATGACACAACAAAAAGGTGCTGTTGAGTCCTTGAGTTTAGTTATGCCCCTGAGAAGTTTCCATTGTGTCTGCAGATCCTCTGGCTGTAGCCATGTCCTCCGTGTGATTATAACTCTGTATTCCATTTTGTTAACGCCTGGTAGATGTAACCTGCTAGGAGACTAACTTTATACTTATTTAAAGCTCTTATTTTGTGGTCATTAAAATGGCAATTTATGTGCAGCACTTTATTGCAGCAGGAAGCAGGTGTGGATCGGTTTCACAGCCCTTGGCTCATCTTAAAAAATAATGGATGGCTTAAAAAGAAAAAAAAAAAATGGAAAAAAATCTTTGGCTGAATATATTCATTGCTTGGGTTTTTAAGACAACAGAATTTCCAGTATAAAATAGGCTAAAAGAGCAGGAAGAAACGTGCTTTGTATAGTAATGGGAAATTTGGAATATAAAAGTTTTTGTGTTATTTATCTATGGAAGAGCTGGTGTGCAGGAGGAACGCTTTCTTACTGTGTTGCTGTTTTCCCACTGTGTGTCATCCTAAAGTTGGGATTCTTCTTTTTTTCATCTGTTTCACCAGGGCAAAATAAATGCATCCCTGATTTTCTTCCTCTAGTCAGTTGCTTCTCTAAAAAGCCCCTTGGAAGTTAGTGCAGTTCTCCAGGAAGCCAGAAGACTATACGTCTGTCCACACCACGGTCTCCCCCTCGCCCCTCTGCACCAACCCTCCTGCCCCCAGCCCTATCAGGTGCACTACCCTTCCCTTCGCCAGTCACCCAGCCCTGGATGGGGAGCCTGCTCTGTGCCCTGGCAAACCTGTTTACACTACGGAGATGTCCACGGGGGCAGGGAGGCCCGACCAGCTAGGGCAGGAAGCTCCCAAACCCTCAGTCATTCTCCAGCAGAGACCTTTTGCCCTTGGCCTTGTTTGAAACGTTCAACTCGCCATCTCAATGTCTCAGTAAAAGACACTATAGACAGTTATGGACAATATACTCCAAGAATACTGGGCTGGGGGGGGGGCTGTTTTTTTAAAGTCGTGTCTTTATCCCCATATAATGGAGAGTGTGCCACTTGGCTAATAATGTGTTTTCAAAACTACAAGTTCAGTGATGACAGCAAAGAGGGCCACGGTGATGTCACGGGGGCTGCCAGAAAAAGTGACTCACACTTAAGCACCGGCAGGTTCAAAACCTGAGAGGGTGGCTCTGACGATTAGCACTCTGGGTTGTACAGCTTGCTGCTTGGGCAATAAGAGGTTCTAGGGTGGAAACTTTCAAGATGGAGAGGAGTAACGGAAGGGGACATTTACTGCTCAAATGCCATGCATTTCACTGCTTGCCACTGAACTTGTATTTGAATGACTTAGTAATGCTTAATATAATTGGGCGACTTTTTTAGCACTTTGGAAAGAGTCATCAATCTTTCTGGTAAAATATATAAAAAAAAAGTTTTCTGAGTGAGAAAAGGTGTGTTTGGAGTTTGTTTGACTTTTTATATTATTATTGTTATTAATAAAGAAAAAATCTACAGCATTTTTCAGACTCCACCTAGATAATATGTACCCCTGAATCTGGTTTGCAGTTTGATACTCAGGGAAGGATGTACTCCGTAGATATCCTTTCCGCGTAAAACACTAACATCTTTGAGAAATTCACCTGCCAACTAACTTCAATTCTGTTTTCTCTATGCATTCTTCCATGAAAGCAAGCTTATTTTTCCATATAGCATTGCAGTTAGGTTCTCAGCACTTTCTTCTATCCTTTTTTTTTAACTCCTCATATTATGTTTGGATGATCATACTGTCAAGGTTTGTGTACATTACTGAAAATTTGTATTGTATAAAGCTTTTTGCATTACAAGGCTGTACAGGGTCATTTTGACAGTAACTGGTATATTCCTTTGCATCTTATGTTGCATTGCCAATTTCTAGTGTATCCAGTTTGAAAGTATAATATACTCTAATTAAAAAAAAAAAAAGGTTGGCTATACTCTGGTTTCTTTTGCTTTCTTGGTTGCCACGCTTGGCTCCTGGTGAAGTCTCAGGGTTTTGTTTGTCTTCTTTTGTTCTGTTTTTTCACTTTTCAGTGTGTTATCACATTTTGGAAATGCCCACTCCTGTTTATAGCTATTACAAAATGCAAGTTTTGAACAGCTGTGGTTATAATGCAAACTGTTACTGTGTAAGTCATTAATGTCTTTTAAGGTTGGGAGCATATCCATCATTCAGGACAGTGGCAGCCAGCTCCTTCCTGAAATCATTTAGTGACATTTAAAAGCGTTCAGCAACCATACCCTCTCCTGCTTAACATTATTTTATTGACCCATAGCCAAAGGGGGGCGGGGGGAGACAGATGAATAATTCCATTTATCTTAAGCTGAGCAAGTAAGAGATTTTAATGAAGGGAAATGCTGTTTTGCAAGCTAAATAATAATCTACCCAAAATGCAAATAATCATAGTTCACCATTCAAGGGAAGGTACCAGAGAAACTGAGACCAAAAAGAAATTTCAGAAGTGTTGGGGGAGGAGAGAAAGACATGAAAAGCACACTGATAAGTTAAAAAAAAAAATCTCTTAAAATCCATTTTAAAGCTGTATCCATTCGAGATCTTCCCCATGAGTCTGTGATGATTGATAAAAATATATAAAGCAGCAGATGAGAATGTTTGGCCTGGTTCACAACTTGCATGCTTATAAATATAATGTCCTTTACTTATTTCAAGAGATTGTGAACCACTTCACTCTAACATTTAAAGTGATCAAATTTACTTTTTTAAAAATGAGATAATGTAGGAGAAACCACTTTGCAAATGACCAGTCACTAATCAGACCCTATTTTCTCCTTCTTTTTCTCATTCAATAACTATTTTTTAGAGGGTTGAAACGTTTTCTTTTTATCGGGTTCAAGCACTAATTTTGTTTTGGGGTGGCCGGCACTTATGGGAAATATTAATATGAGCCAGACTCCTTTGATTTTGGTAATGAATACAAGCATGAGTGGCTTCTCATTTTTAACAAACACTTCTTTTCTTACACTCATAGCTACATCACATGCTCCCTCTGGTTAGGCAACCTGCAATATGAAGAAATAATCTTCAGTTTGGATACCATTTCCCCTGATATGGGCTTCCAGTGACCCTGAGGAACAATCAGAAAACAGAGCCACTAGTGAGAGAAGGGACCTCGTGTTTCTTTAGTTATGGATCGGGCATCTTTAGGCCAGTCACCTGGCCTTTGAATTCTAATTCCAGATCTTAGATACCCTTTGTATTGTCAGGCTACATAAGTATAATCAAGGTCAAGCAAGACTCGGGACATGTTTATACTGTGTCTGTGGCTGATCATTCATTTGGTGACCACCAACAAAACATATCTCATTGTTTAACAGCCATATCTTTGGTCACGGGGGAATAAGGAGAAGAGAAATATCAAGATCTGGTGAGCATTTTTGTCTCCCTGCCCAGGTCAGAAGCCTCACGTTAAAACTCTGCCAATGGCCATGGGGAGCCTGGTGGGCAATGTGGATGGTGTGAAGGGGAGGACGTGTACCTCATTAGTTGCTGAAACACAGAAACCAGGCCCTCCCAGTGCTTTTCAGGCCATGGTGAGAAGGAGAACCCAGAGAAGCTGTGCGTGTAAGAGGAGGAGGAGGGAAGGAAGGGGTCAGCCCCTGAAGGGATTTCATTCATGCCTCCAGGAGGAGGCAGAGCATGTAAAACTGAAGTTCTCCAACCACAGCTTAGAACCAATGAGCAAAATCACCAAATACAGAGGGTCCCTTGAGTAGGCTCAGGCCACATCCTAAGGAGCGGTCAATCAAACACGCAGGCTACCCCATCAACATCTTTTCTTATATCATCCCTCACAATACGAGAGTCCCACACAAAATGTGATTTATTTGGTGAATAATTCCAATTCCTCAAGTAAGTGAAATGTGTTAACTCCTGGGGACTGAAGGACCCCAACCTTCCCCTTTTCCCAGGTCTGGGTGATCTCAGGTTATTCATCAAGACCTCTTCTTTTTTATGAGGTAGTAGATCTCTCATTCATAATTCTTTCTTTAGAGTTGGATCTGTAAAACAAGACAATACAAAAATCTGCTCACACTGGTAGTTGCTATAAAAGAGAAAGAAAACAATTGCTCTGTCCCCTTTTTTGAAAAGATTCCTTTTCAAAATGGTTAAGGTAAGCATCAATAAGGGTTTTCAATACAATTGTAGACTTGAAGCAGAGCATCTACTTTTATTCACACTTCAAAATTAATTCCCCCTACTTCAGAATTAATTCCCATGGTTTCCACCCTGTTTACTGAGAATACCTGATTATATATAATGTTTTCCAACCATAAAGGACATACCATTGAGGTAAAGCATGGCTCAGACACAAATGAGGGGTTCTTTAGTAGTTTTAGTTGTAGACAGACACAATACCTTTATTTTATTTATTTCTCTTTATGTGGTACTGAGAATCGAACCCAGTGTCTCACATGTGCTAGGCAAGCACTCTACCACTGAGCCACAAACTCAGCCCTGGTGACGACATATCTTTAAGCACCTCATAAAAAGAGAGGGTGAACTAGATGATCTCTAAGACCGTTCCCCACCCTAACGGCAACCTATAATAAACCACATTTCTATGACTTAATAAATAAGAAAAAAAGTTCACTTTTGAAGTAGAAGTCATTGCAAGGCAAAAATTCTTATAAGACAATTAGAACAAAAATGGTACGTCAACATTTTTAAGCCACCACCGGCTCAGAGGAGGGAAAAAAGAAAAAAAAAAAAAGACTAAAAATATTTTCCTGCCCACTTCAGAGTTTGGGAGGTCTAAAATTTTCTTCTTATTAAAGCTAAGTCACCATGGTTGGATTGCCTGAGTCATCTTGAGGGCGGCTTAAACATATTTTACCAACCTGTGGGTACTTTATCTAATTTAATGAGTTAGGAGCCAGCCAGATGGGAATAGAGACGCCTTGCCCTACCAACTTCATCTCTCTAACTCTGCCCCCTCCATTTCCCACCACCCCACTTCTTCCAGCCTCCTCCACGTGACTGGTACGATTGTGACCACCGAGTTCTCTGCCTGCCACCTTTAAGTCTACCCTTCTGTAGAAGAGTAAATGATTTAGCAGGTCTGATGAGATCATTTTTCATTTTGACATCATGAAATAATATGTGAAATAGTCTTATTCTGCCACTTGCTTAAAAAGAAAGACTCACCCCAAGAACTCGGAGAACATTAGGAAAGTTAGTTCCCAGGCACTTCAAATGAATGGAAAATTATCTGTTTATCTTTGTCTGTGTACCTATTTGTCTCTATTGAATCTAGCCTCACTAGGTGAATCTACCTACCTGTTTATCTATCTCTACCATCTGTCATCATTCATTTATCTTTAACCATCTATCTGTTTCCTGATCCCCAACCCTCGACCCCTGCAAAAAAAAAAAAAACAACACAGAGCCCTGAGAATAGAGATTACGTGCAAGCATTTATTTTCGGAAGCAATTTTGAGAACAAAAAAAGTGGGATATTAAAAAGAGTGAAACAGCGAAGACAAGAGGAAAGACAGTCCCAGGGTGCATCAGTGAGCTAGTCATTGCTATGGGCAACTGGATGCAGTCCCTCTGAGGGTCCCCATGAGGACCGTACAGCAGCCCAAGGGTGGGAAAAGGAAGGGGTCTGAGTAACCCCAGAGGGCGTCCGTGCTCTTGCACTTCTAGCTTTGCTTGACCCATGGTTGAGGAGGTCCTAGAGGCGGCCAAGAAACCACGTGGGAGAGCTGGCTACTGGGTAAAGGTGAGGCATTGCAGTTACACCTGACCACAGATGGTTGCAAGGTCAGTTAGCAAGGTGGGGACCACCAGTGTCCAATACAATGGTTGTATTTGTCATGAAGGTTCCCATTACTTTTCCCTCTAGGCCCGTGTGGGCTACCCACTGAATCCCTTGAATTAGCTCAAAGCTCCTTTCCTGTCCTCCTACTTCTGAGAGGGACTGGTGAAGTTGGCAGAATCAGTGCAGGGATATGATGCTAGGGAATGACAGAGCTGGCCCCTGGGAAGCAGGTGAAGGCCCTGGAATCCGTAGGGCAGGGTCTCTACAGCCTTCTCTTCCTTGGGGTTTTTTTGTTTTGATTTTTGTTTGTTTGGGATCTGGTTTGGGCTGGTTTTTTGATGGTGAGATGGACCCCAGAGCCTTGTGCGTGCTGGACGAGGGCTCTACAACCGAGCTCTACCCCCAGCCCTGGGTCTGTGTTGATTTCTCCAATAGGAAAGCACTTGACAGGGACATGGGCTGGCTCCTGCAGCTTCCTTGACCCAGGAGGGCCCAAACAGAGCCAACGGGGAGAAGCTATCCCAGAGCACTGGGACCAGCCTCAAGCCCAAGTATAGGCACCCAGGTGGCTCTTGTAGGTCCCAACTTACTATGAATGGGAGTCCAACAAAGGGGTTGGGAGCTAAAAATAAAATGGTTACATTTGCCTGGCATTTTTTGTGTGCACAGAATTCCCTCAAAAATTCCCTGGGCTGGACAGGGAGTGTCTGCCCTCACGCAACGGCTAATCAAAAATTTAAATATTCTGGATATCTCTATTGTTCCTTTCTTCTTTTAAAACCACAGATTGAAACCAAGGATGCTTAACCACTGAGCCACATCCCCAGCCTTTGTTGTTGTTGTTGTTGTTATTCTGAGACAGAATAACAACAACAACAAGTCTAAGTTGCTGAGACTGGCTTTGAACTAGTCATCTTCCTGACTTAGCTTCCCGAGGTGCTGGGATTACAGGTGTGCATTTCCAAACCTGGTAATTCTTTCCATTTTTAACACACAAAACTAGTAGTCCTGCTGGGCATTGTGGCACATGCCTATAATCTTAGCTGCTCCAGAGGCTGAGGCAGGAGGATCCCAAGTTCAAAGCCAGCGTCAGCAAAAGTGAGGTGCTAAGCAACTCAGTGAGTTGCTCTCTGTCTCTAGATAGAATACAAAATACGGCTGGGGATATGACTCAGTGGCTGAGTGTCCCTGAGTTCAATCCTGATACAAAAAAAAAAAAACTAGTAGTCCTTTTACTAATAAAAGATTGGAATAGTGTGGACTGATGGATGGTCCCATAGATACATAGAACACACACATGAGCCAGGCTTGTTGGCACACACCTATGGTCCTAGTGGCTCCAGAGGCTGAGGTAGGAGAATTGCAAGTTCAAAGCAAGCCTCAGCAACTTAGCCAGGCTCTTAGCAACTTAGTGAGACCCTGTCTCAAAATAAAAAAATAATCGGAGATGTGGCTCAGTGGTTAAGTGTCCTTGGGTTCAATCCCTGGTACCAAAAACTGATACAAAATAAACAAAAACAAAAAAAAAGAACTACACACGAACACATACACATAGATACATAGACATAAACATAATAAATGTGTATGTGTATGTGCATCCAGAAGGAAGGCCACCGGCTTTATCATTCTAGGATTCATATTAAAAGACAACATTTTTCATTTTTCCCTTGTGCTGCCGAAAATAAAAACAGGCTGATGAAAGAGCCTAACATATGAAAAGAATAATTAAGGGTCAAAGAAATCTCATTAATCAGAGCACCCCCTTGCCCATCTTTCCTGCAACTAAATAAATGGGCATGACCATGGGGCATCACCGCGCTATCAGTCATGGGCCCATCTCTTTATGGCATCGGACAACAGACGGAGCAGCCGCAATAGCTAAATACGCTGGAGTCTTGGCTACACAAAGAGGCCATGTATCTTTTTAAATGAGCAGAATAATAATTTCCTGCTGATGAAGGACTTTACAATTTGGCTTGTCTGCCTGTGGATTGGAGGATTCTGCGCTTAGACATGACTTACCCATAATCCATTGCCTCCCTCATTAGTATTCTCATACCTGGTTCTTCACAACCCAAAGTTTCCATCCCAGACAGACATAGTCTAAAACAAGTCCAAACCCACTCACCAACCACTTCTCTCTCCCCAGACACCTCACCTGCTCTAACCTGTACCAATGTCTCCCTCTCCTTTTCATTGATTATTCACGAGCAACAAATATGTGTCAAGTCATGTGCCAGCAGCTGCTAAGAAATGGAACTAGGTAAAATATAGTTCCTGGCTTTGAGAAACTACCAGTCAACTGAAGACATGCATGTTTGAGTAGATGCACTGTAATACCCAGACAAACGCACATGAATTGCTGTGGAATTACTGTATAGATGGCTAGTAGTTCTAATTTGCAAAACACGGTCTAAAGCATAAGTCGGGTTTTGTAAGGAGGGAAAGCAGAGAGGGCATTCCAGATTGAGGGAACAGCTTGCACAAAGGCAAGAAGGTGAGAAATTGCTCAGTGGATTCCGTTGTGCTGGAAGATGCCAATGAAACCCGCGAGCGTCAGGCTTCAAGTCCCTTGTCAGAGACACTGAACTCTCCTGTTTCTCCTGAATCTCCTCTAGGCGGTGAGAGCGAACGAGAAGTGTTGAGGAGAATGACGTTATTGGATCTGTTTTAAGAAGATCGTTCTGGCAGCAGAAAGAAAGGAAGATTGAAAAAGGCAAAACAAAAAGGAAAAAAGAAAAACTGGAGAAACTGGGATGTCTATCATGTCCTAAACTGAGATCATCACTGTCTCCTTCAGATCAACCCCTTACCACATATTCCTTTGCTCCAAAAAGGGCACATCTGTCCTCTAAGTTACCCCCAGATATGAAACTTGGGGTCATCTTTGTCCTTCTGTTCCTTTCTTCTTCTTCCTCCCTCTCGTTAGACAGTGAACCACTAGGTGCCACCTCACCCACAGAGTCCTGACTATTCTGTCTGCCAAATATTTATGGCTATCCTGTCTTTTCCCCTCTAACATCCTAAGGAAGGTCTTGAGCATCCTCCCCAGGAGTGTCAATAGTTTCCTGCCTGAACAGGATAGTCTTGTGCAGGGAATACTGGGGAAAAAAAAAAAAATCATCCCAGAGCTTAGAAGAAAGGTCATGATCAGACTTTAAGATGTGAAGAGGACATCTGAAGACAGTGGAGAGGTGGTGGCACCGTGGCAGCGGCTGTAAAGACAACAACCAAGGAACCAAAGGCAGAACCGTGGGAGATGCCGACTTTAAAGGGGAAGGAGGAGCAGCAAAATGCTGGAGAAAGAGAGGAAGCAATCAGAGGAGTCACGGGCCAGCACACACCGTCAGAAGCCAGGGAGAGAGAGACTGTATTGTGAAATGGCACCCAAGCCTGAGTAGGGTGAGGTCGGATCTCACAGCCTTTGCCAATGAGAAAGGCCTTGGTGACCTCTGAGGACGTCGCTTCAATGACAGGTTGGGAATGAAAACCAAATGCCACCAGGTTGAAGAATGGTCTGAGCCCGGTGCAGTGGCACACACCTGTAATCCTAATAGCTCAGGAGGCTGAGGCAGGAAGATGGTAAGTTCAAAGCCAGCCTCAGTAACTTAGCAGGACCCTGTCTCTAAATAAAATAGAAAACAAGGTGGGGATGTGGCTCAGGGGTTAAGCACCCTGAGTTCAATCCCTGGTACCAAAAAAAGAAAAAAAGAGAGAGAGAGAATGGCCAGCAGTAAGAAGCTGGTGAGGAGAAAAATCTACCCTTGTATGAAGGTAGGTAGTGAATAAATTCATGCTTACTTAGCTCTTGCCAAAAGACACCAAATCTTTCTTTCTCTTCTAACTTTCTCCCATTTCCTACTTCACATTCCTCCAATAGGAGAAAAGTAAATGGCTGGCGTTAGAATCTCCAGCCACATTCCACACCAGTTTTCCATCAGTCTCTCTGCAGTTTGGGCAGTTCATTCTAATACCATTCTTACTTACGGTTTCTGTTAGCCAAAGACATCTTGGGAAACAGGGGTGTGTGGGTAAAATGTAGTACCACTCCTCCTGAACACAAGAGTGCAGGCAAGAGTGGGACGTGGTGGTGCACTCCTGCAATCCCAGCAGCTGGGAAGGCTGAGGCAGGAGGATCACGAGTTCAAAGCCAGCCTCAGCAATGACGAGGTGCTAAGCAACTCAGTGAGACCCTGTCTCTAAATAAAATACAAAATAAGGCAAGTCACCCTGCCCCCTTATCCTTTGGCTGTGGCCAGAAGGATTCCAGTCTAGAAAAAAACAAAGATTTAGAAGGGAATATGATGCTCCTCCAAAAACATGATGGTCAGAGAGCCCAGATTGAAGCCACCGGTCTCTGAGTATTAGAGTTAGGAGGGAAATCTAAAAGCCTAAAAGAGGTTGCTCGTGTGGGAGTCCAGGTACCATGTCACCCTGTCTCTTTCTGAGGCCCTGCAAACCCAGCCTTCATGACAGTGGATCTCAAATCCTTCTAGGCTGCTCATCACTTCAGCTTATGGGCCCAGTCACCGTTCCCCACTTGCTGCCACCTCACCAACAGGAAAAAGAGAACCTTATCTAATAGGAATAGAAGTTGGTTGTGTGAGCTAGAAATGAGAAAGCTCTAAAGAGTCTGTTTTTCATTAAATATCATGAGAAAATTATTAATTCATGCCAGAAACACAAATGTAAACATTATCATATTGAAAGCATTTATTCTGCAGGAGACCATCTGGCGAAGCCTCACAGACCACACTTTGAGAAGCAGAGCGTGGATGTCACCGTGGCGGGCTCTTCCGTGAACAAGGCAGATCCAGAAGAAGTGAAAATTCAAGGGTTTTGAGGGGAGTGCTTTGCAGGAGTGACATCTGCTAGATATTTGTCACATGCTCTCTAGAGGTGGGCCTGCTTTGACAAATGCTGTTTTGCAAAAATTTTAATTTTCAAAGCAAGGGGGTGGATATTATTTCAGAATCCCTCTCTTTAAAAACGGATTCTTTCCCTGGGCACATTAGTCCAGAAGGGTATTGGCACACAAATTGTGAATTGTTTAACATAAAGGTTGGAGACAGGTGAAGGGGAGTATGGGAAATTTGATATGTGAGCAGCTATGATTAATTATTGATTAACCCCAAGCGAGAATTATAGTCTCCCCAAATCGCAATGTAAAAGCAAGATTCTTTTTTTTTATTTTTAATGCAGCTTCAAACACTGCACACTGTCACATTTAGAGATAATTGTAATTTGGAAAACATTTCCCTCTCGAGGTGGACAGAGCACCAGTTTTGTACGAAGCAGAGCAAATTTTGCATTCCTGAAGAATGAAAAGAAGAAATGCTGGGGCAACCTGAAGTGATGGCCTGACCCCCTGAAAATCCAACTGGACCCTTTTTGCCTGGCTGCCCTCCATCGTCAGTGGACCCTGAACTTGATTTTGTTTGTAGCTCTGCCTTTATTTACCTAGAGATGCTATTGATGTAGAGTTCTGTGTGGAGTCTTTCTAAATCTCCTTTCTCTGTTTGTTGCCCATCACCTCTCCAAGGGGTGAACCTAGAGAATCTAGAGAACAAATTCTCTGACAGTCTTCTCAGCCCTTACCATTTCATTCCCATCTTGGCCCTCCCCAAGACCATCAGCCCACTCAAGTTCAGTCACTAAGCATGGAGTCATCTGAAGGGGGCCACATTAAACTTCAAACAGTACAAGCAGTATACACTGTGTCCTACTTACCCAGGAAGGGGCTACCCATGCCTCAAGTGCTAGTGTAAACAGCAGCATCTGACACATAGGAGCATAGTATTGGTCAAGGGTGTTTGGGCTGCAGCCACTAGGTGCCTAATTACCTGTTAGGGGAGTGAGTAATTCAGATTACACAGGCTGCATATGGTTACTGTCTCATCCCATCAAACCCTTTAATGTGTGTATTATGAACAGAAGAAACAACACAATCTCCTAGGAGAATACGGACCCTCAATGATTATTCCCATATTCCTTACACTTGGAAAACGTTTGACACCTAATTTTAGTACTTTTCAAAAAGGTGATAAAAAAACAATTCAATATTTACACTTCAAAGTGAAAAGAAGCCAGACTGGATTTTGTTTGCATCTTCTGCCTTTGTTTGCTCAGAGACACTACTGCTGGTTGACTTGTTTGTGTTTGAGCCTTTCTCAAATCCTGCCCCTGGAGGCCACTCACCACCCTCAAAGGGGAAACCTAGTGTTTAATATTATAGAGCCCCAGCCTCTAAACTTCTGGAGAGGGGAGCAGGACCTTCAGGTGCCAGAGCCCAAGATGAGTCCTGGCCTGCCCTAAGCTTGGCCACCGTAGGTCTTTTCTGCTCAAATCTATCATTGATTTAGGACGACTCATCTGGTAACGAATTCGATTACTGAGTGAGTGAACAAATTATTTGTCGATGCTTCTTATAACTCTCAGCCATCTAAGAGAATATTTAGTAGGTAGGTGACAAATGAGTAAGAGAGAGAGAGTTCCAGAAATTGTGGGACTTTAATGCATCTGATTCCATTTCTTCATCACAGCCTGGATAAGGCGAGGGGAGGCAAGAGAAAAGAGAGAGAAAGACAGTCGATTAATCATTAATAATACATTATTTGTATAACTCATGTTAACCCAAGGCAGTCTTAGGGTTCAGTCTTGGCATAAATCACAGAAAAATAATAATTTTACAAAAAATAAATAATATATTTAAAAGCAACTGAAGTCTTATTCTTCCATGAAACACCAAAGAGGGGAATACATTTTAAATGTACTTCCAGAGATCTTAAAAATCTTCGTTAGATACTTTATTTCTTACCAAACTAAGCAAGAATCCCTTGAAGCCTTAACTCTTCTCCCTTTCTCTATAACGCCCTAAAATTCCTCCCTACACTCAAGCACACAGTCCTCCTATCTCTTCCTCAGCCCTTTGTTATATACATCAATTTTAATCCTTCTAGTTTCTTCTTTCCACCCTACATCTGAACCAATAAAATACCTGAGCCCTCAGATTGAAAGAGCCTATCAGTTCTCCAAGGGAAATAAAGTTGAAAAATAAATTAACACATAGCTATGTCAAAATAAAACCCAGAACACCAAGATGAAAAAGATATCCTGCAAAGTACAATAAGATTCAGACAGATTCCCTACAAAGTGGTGAGATTCAGAATAACAGGAGACTGCTCCTCTACCCCAGCAGTTTCAAGAAAACAATGAAACAACAGCTTAGAAATGCTCATATTTCAAACTTGGGGTTCTATAACAAGGCCAACTAACACTCAGAAAGAGATCAAAATAAATTCTCACACAAGCCCTCAGGAAAATTTATTACATACTCTCTGGTGGAGAAGGGAGAAAGAACAAAAGAAAACCTACCACAGGATGTACTCCAGCAAGAAGAAAAATGAACCCAAAAGGTAATCTTGGGCTATAAGCAGTAAAGGAGAAGGTGTTCATTTGTGTCTTATTTTTTATAATAGGAAAGTAATTTTTCTCAAAGGTTGGGGAGAGAGGAATGTTGGAAAACACAACTTAAGTTTTCTACTTCTACTGCTTTTTATTTTACCTTTGCATAACATGTCATTACAGTTAACAAAATGCTGATGAGATAGGTTTTCATTAGCCAGAATTACAGGACCTACAAAGCATGCTTTTAAAGGGAACCATGTTAGGAAAAATATTAATTCCAATATGACTTGGAAATGCAATTCCTGAGTCTAATCACTGATTCTTGCCGTGGAACCTGGCTGCCTTCAACTGAGTCATGATGATGATGATATCAGGAGGAGTGATGAACATGGAGTGGAGAAGACTGTCTTCTGCTCTCCCTTCCAAGTTGAACTGGAATTATGGATTGATAGATGAAGAGGTGAAAGGAGGTAAGAACAATATTTCAGACCAGTTGATGCACTTGAAAGAGACTCACAAGCTGCCAAGATACAGGGTTTGAGGACTTTTGCCACCAGGGTGTAGCAGGAGGGCCACTGCTCTGCCCAGAAGGCCATCTGATGAAATATTCCAGGCTCCACAAAGGCTTCTGTTGAGAAACCCGTGGTGCTGTTGCCTATGTCATATGCCATGAATTTAAGGCCGGGAATCTCTCACTTGAGCTTTTTTACACCATCCCTGGTGTGTGCCAGAAAAAGAGCACTTGCCAAAAAGCAGACATTTTCCTATCTCTAAAAATAAAATGCTGGCCACGCTTCATGCCCCTGTGCCAAGACCTAGCCCTTCCTGGGATAAACAATAGGTGGACCAGCCGATCAGAGGCAAATACTGCGTCCTGAAGTGGGTCTGGAGAAGGTTGCGATGCCCAGGCCAGGGTATGTGCAGCTGTGAAACCAGGAAACCAGAGGAGTCCCTCCCTCCTCCACAGCAGATGAAGGACAGCTGCTTCCCCTGGCCCAGGGCCAGGTGTGGCTGAGAGGAGAAAGCCTCAGGATACTAGAGACCTTGACCCTAATGAGGTCACAGAGCCACGACCAAGACAGTCCACTGCTCTTGTCCTGCCCTGGGGTGCTCAGTGACAGACAAAAAGACTTGGGAGATACTGTGCAGAGAAAGCTCCCTGAAAGGAAAAAGTTCCATAAGCATCCATCTGCATTCATCACTCAGGGCCGAGCTCGTCACCTGTCAAAATCCCTCACGCCCTCACCTGCTAAGCACAGGCAACACAACCATTTTCACATAAGAGTGCTCTAAGAAGTCCGCATTCCCACTCTAATTGCCTTCTGATTGTCATGTGCTTCCACAGCATGTGCTCAAGCCCCTGTGCCTTGTCATTAGGGTTCAAATCTCCCCTAGACCATAAACTTGGCTTTTTGCTGGTTTGGGGACTTAAGAGGGGGTTAGGAGAGGAGAGAGCCTAAATATAGCAAATATTTGCCGGCCTAATCACTCCATAAACATGCTTCAGTGGAACAGAGTGTAGGGCCGACCCAGATGACGGATGTCACTCACCCAAGTGTCACATCATAAATAAACCTGAATGAGCCCATTCTCCCTCAGAACCAGAGTGACGCCTGTCCACGCTATAAATATTTATGAAGTCATGGGCCCTAAAAGACTGTATTTTTCCAGGTACATAGACTTTAATGAAAAAGTTAAGCAGAGCTTTTCCTGCAATTATAGAATAGCCACCATAGCTTTCCGGTGGGTATTTCATGGAAAGGAAAAGAAAAAAAAAGAAGGAAAGGAAAAATAAGTCCCCGTTCCATGAGGCCGCCACACGAGGAGATCTCATTTATGCCAGTCAAGGTTCATTCTCCTTCCAAAGGTGACAGCCTTCTCGGAGGTGGCGGACACCAGAAGGAGGACTATCAGTCCCCTTAGTGCCACCCGTCCCGTGTAATGAAGGGAGAACAGACAGATCCTTGTCACCAGAGCAATTCAGACCCCTCCCACCACCCCTGCTAGGAGAGACGTTCTCCTTAGTGCTCTTGTCTGTCTCTTAGTAACAGAAAAAAATGTACACCTCACCCCATTCCTATGCTTATTTGAAAAGAATTCTCAGAATGTGAGGATGTGTGCCTGAGCTCTTGGGTGCTCCTCCTATTGCATTGGGAATGGCACCCCAGAAGCCCCACCAGCCTCTGAGGCGTTCTTTCTCTGCTTCATGCATTGCTGCATAGAGCAAACACCCCTGGGTCCCCCAGAGCTAGGGAGCACTCCTCCACTCCCCTCCTCCAGGCACTTCAACAATTCTTGCTTCATGCCCCTGGAACTCCCAAGCCATTGTCTCCAATACAATACATGCTAATTTTCATGTCACTTTGCAGCTTACACATTATTCATCTCCCAAATGCACCGAAGCCCTTGCCCAAGTCCATCAAGCCTGCTTCTTTCCCAGAGATGGCCTTTTGCCTGGCTCTTCCCCTAGAGTGGCCCCTGCTCGTCAGAGGGATCTGGCCCCACAGGGAAAAGTTGATGACCTTTTGGCTCCAGCCTCCAGGTGTGTTCCGTGTATGACAAGAGTCTCTGGTTTTCGAGAAGTGAGTCACAGGATGCCTTGACCATCCTATCTGGGGAGACCAGGGCTGCCATGTATGGTCTGTGCTCTGTGCCACCCACCTCTCCATGTCAGTCCCAGTTCTTTGCCAGGGCAGCCTGAGTCATAAAACTCAGCACATTCCTTAGGCGTTGGATAGTCTTTCCTTGTTATTACTTTGCCTTTGTTTTATGTAGCACCCGGTTTCATTTTAAAAACCCAAATAAAATCACACGGTCAAGGCAGGAAGGGGAATGGTTAGGAGAATAGGGAGGAAAGCAAAGTGAAAAAAGAGAGTGAAACCTAGGTTAGGAAGAGGGGAGAAAGGGCTAGAACTCCCCAGACAGGCAAGGCAAAGCAGGACAGAGGAAACCGCAGATGACAGGCAGAAGAGAGAGAGAGAGGATGTGAAGGAGTGCCTGCCACCAATGAATTCACCTTGACCCAAATCCTTTCTGCTGTATTTGAGAGAGCACTTGGTGGCAGGGTCTCCTCCCCACCCACACTCCTAAACTCCGCTGCATTACTCAGAGTTAGTACTTGACACAGCCATGCAACCTTCTCTATGCCCCTCCACTTTCTGAGTCTCCTCCATAATCTGGAAAAATTCAAATTCAAATTCAAAGGAACTTTCCAGAGATTAGCACTCTGATTCCATGAACCTGCCTGTTACAGCCTTTTGCTTGGACTACAAACCCTAGTCCATGGGTGAGAGAATATTTCTGCACAAGATAACATTTGTTTTTCCTATGGGGGTTAGAAGAATTGGGCAAAAGCATGGGAAGGAGGTACAGACCCCGCCATACCAACGCTTCTGGTCACACAGAATTTCTGTGGTCAGGTTATTTCTGCAAATTCATCTGTAAAGCCATTAACACTAAATTTTAGAATTAAAACAATTCTAACAAGCTAAGTCTTTCATACAATGGAAAACAAATGCTGCCAAATGAATGATAACCATTACTATGGAGAACCGAAATTTCCATGGAGTCCTGGCACAGTCATTACAGGCAGGCACAGTCATTACAGCCTCAGATCAGGATCCTTAGGTACTAAACTTGGAACTTAAGCAGAGGCCTTCGCCTCCCTCTGCTGAGATTCTCAACCAGACTGGCCAAGGCAGAAATCCTGGAGGTTCCGGAGCTGCTCCAGGGCCGCATTTTCAAATGCAGGGTTTTGGCGAGCTTAATGGAAACCATATGAAAAGTTCCCGGGAATCGGACCAGATGGCTCCTAGGGAATGTTATTTAGCCCAACCTGGGGCTAAAGGACAAAAATAATCACTAAGAGGGTTTTAGGGGTGGTGATGAGACTTTTAATTATCTTTTCGATTCAACAGCAATTATAAATTGCAGGGCAAATCTTAGTGAATGGGAGCAGGCGGCGGGGGAGGGCCGTGGAGGAAAAAGGGTAAGGAGGAGGTGGCCGCTTTCAAAAACCAGACCCTGCTCTGCCTCTCCTCAAGGCAGCAACTGCGGGGGCCCCAAGCTGCCCCGGACGGCGGCGGCTGGCCCCTTCCCGCGCCCGGGGATCCCAGCACCGCCTCCGCCACTCCTAGTCCCTCCCTCCAGCGCGCTCGGCCGGGCGGGGAAGGACCGTAGAGCCCAGGAGAAACTGGCGGGCCACGTGCGGACAGCGGAGGGAGGAGGGTGACCTGCGGGAGGAGGAGGAGGATCCAGCAAGGAGGAGGCCCTGGGCGGCTCAGGGGAGTTGGAGCAGTTGGACAGCAGAGGAGGAAGATCCTGCAGGGAGGAGGAGGGCCGTGGGCGGGGCCGGGGAGCGGGGTGGGGCTGCAGCAGGAGGAGGACCGTGGGCGGGGCCGGGGGCCGCGGGCGGGGCCGGAGACCGTGGGCGGAGCCGTGGGCCGTGGGCGGGGCCGGGGAGCGGGGTGGGGCTGCAGCCGGGGGAGGGCCGTGGGCGGGGCCGGGGAGCGGGGGCCGCTGGATGCCGGAGGAGGAGGACCCTGCAGGGAAGAGGAGGAGCGTAGGGCCCGGGGCGGACGCCTCCGGGGGAGGATCGCGACGGGGCGGGAGGTGGGCGGGGCTGCGGGCCTGGGGCTCCCTAGAGAGTCAGGCGTGGAAGGCGGCGACACCACCGCGGCCGGGTCCCCCCTTCCCGAGCCCCAGGCGGAGTCCATTTGCCTCCTGGTGGCGGCTGGCGCGAGGAAGACCTGGCGGTGGCAGGCGCCCACTCTACTGTGCCATGCTCTGAATACAAAGCAGCCTTTCTCTTGGCCCTGCGCCCCTCCCGGGCTCCCAGAGGCAGGGGACTGGCTCTTTGACGCTATAGCCCCCAACTCCCAGGGCCACATCACCATTTGTATGGTTGTTCTAGAGGAATCTGGGTTCCAGGAACTTATTTTAAAGGAAAATTTAGCACTTATTTATAATGATAACTTTTGTCCCCAGCCAATTAAAACACACACGACAACAGCAAGGAGGGGTGGGGGCAGGGGAAGCCCCGGGAAGAGTCTGAGCAAGCCCACCTGCCAAAGTCCAGATACTGCAGGGCCCCTGGTACCTCAGAGTCGTTGATCACCCAAACTGCAGGCCTCCAGCTTTGTGGCTTCATCTTCCAAGTCAGCCAAATAACGACAGCAGCCTTCCCCGGCCATAACTACTGTGTTGACCACCTCTGTGTTGACCACCTCTGTGTTGACCACCTTCTGAGTCTTCGGAGGAGCCAAAAATCTTGCTTTCAGATTCACATTGTTTGTAAAGCTGGAGAAAAATGGCCTTATTGTCAACACTCGCTCATCCGCAAAGGTCACTTTTCCCACAGAATTGGGAATTAAATTGCTTCTTTCAAGTCAGACATCATTCATGAGCAGGAGTTGGGTTTCCCACCCCTGCATTTTCTTCCATCCTTTTTGACCTTCTCATTTCAAATATCTGTGTCTTTAATCAGGAAGGCCAGATCAATAAGCAGGAAAAAAGAAAAGGCTCTATAATCATCCTTTGGCTTTACATCCTAACCACCCTCCCACCCGGTGTCTCTACCACCACTTCTTAAGGTCCACATTTCTGGGTGTGAACAGTCTATCTTCCATTTTACATCATGAACTTCTTCAAGTCAGGACCCAGAAATATGAATAATTTAGAGGACAGTTACCAAAGATGCTAAGCACTAAGAAGATACTTTAGAAAGTTAAGAATATTGCTGATGATGGTTGGAATTTTCCTTCAATCCCTACTTGTTGCTAAGCCAGGAATGTGTACAGTTTTACATCCCATGTTGGTTCCCCCTACCCTAAAATATTAGCACCTATTTAAAAATATTAAGATTTTCTCTGTCTTATAAATAAAAAGTCAAAATTCTAGGTCCCAGGTTTCCCTTAAATAAGCTCCCCAAATTAAGATTATGTGTGTGTGTGTATGTGTGTGTGTGTGTGTCCCCTTTTAGCCTATTATTGCATCACAAAAACAAGAACAGGGTATAATGTCACTCACTTCTCAGGAATGGTAGACTTAAAAGAGGATACTGCAAGTATGAGGAATTTACTTTAGGGTAGGGGTCAGGGAAGCACCTTGCAGAGGAAGACAACTAACTGTTCACCAAAACAGCAGGAGACACTGACTGGCAATGGGATTGCTTGGCATTGTACAACTCCCTGTAGCAAGAGGTTTTATTTATTTAACAGTCGTTAATGATTGTCCCAAGCAAATCCCAGGAGGCCATCTAGCAGTGAATATACTTTCAGGAAATCATCTGTCCTTCCTAGAAGTGGGCACCAACCCCACAGTGAGGGGTGGCCCCTGAGTGCCCACACCGTGTGACTCTTCACGGATTGTCCAGCTTCAAATGACCCCAAATAACTCCCCCTCACACATGCAAACACACACACACACACACACACACACACACAGCATGCACAGGTCCTGCCTTTCTGTGCTTGAAATGCTCCCAGGGAAAGGTATCCTGGTCCTAAAGCAGAAAGTTCGTTTTTCTAGAAGCCTGCCATTAAAATAAACTGGTTGTCTGGGAACTAAGGTGAACCATCCAACCCTGTCCCTTTAGCCAAATTTATCAGATTTCCTCACTGGTGCTCATAGACCAGCAGTTTCAAAGATATATACGTATATTATAAAATATATATATAATACACACATATATATATGTATTATATATATTTGCTGGTTCTTGTGATAATGTTAGATGGTAGTTGGATAACTTTTTATTTGCATGGTCAGAATTTTTTTCCCCTAGTACACATAATTAGTACATGAGACCCATGGTATTGCAAACATAATTAAGATGAGTCTGAGGGTTTTAAAAAAATCAATTTAAAGAGAAATCTTAACAAAATTCATAAGATAACAAAAATAGTGCTAATTTTTGTGATAAATGAAGTCAGTAGGGCATGTGTAGAAACTGCTTTTTATTGTTTCTTTCAGCTTATTCCCTAGGACTCTGCCAGGACTCTGAGACGTAAAAGGGATCTTGTTTTAACACTCTTTGATAAAGTGTGATCAGGAAAGCCAGAGCCCCTGTTGGAAGGACCCTGTCAGGGAGAGCAGGGGCAACAGATACTGGGTGGAGGACAGGTACTTGAGGAGGGTGGGCCCAGGTCACTGGGCACCCATGATGGTTCCCCAAGAGAGGAAAATCTGAGAACTTACTGCCTTTATCACAAGAGGCAGAATACAACAGTTCCCTTATACTGCTGATGAGAATTTGGTCAGTACAATGGAAATTCCTATCCCTGAGGGCCTCTTTGAGCCTTATTTCCTAAACAACTGGAAAGATCCATGAAAGGAACTGTTGGTGGCACCTTTGGGAAGACTGCCTACTAATCAGAATAGCTCCCTTCTCCCCTGGTTACACACCAGAGGATCTGCATTCAGACTGGCTTCAGGCGCACGTGCCACCATTCCCAATGCCACATGGAGACACCCAGAAGCCCACTTTCCCCAGAGATCCACTGCTGAAGGGCAAGGAGAAAAGAATCTTACGGTCTTTGGGAAGTTTTTCCTTCCACGATTGTAATGCTCCAGGATGTCAAAGTAAACTTTTTTAGGTTTCACGCCTAGGGTAAGGAGACATCCAATGTGTTAGAGCCGGTGGTGAGCGGTCGGCTGCAGGAGGAGTAAATGAAATCGATGTCCCAAAATACTTTCTTACCAATAATCCCACACCCTCCCATTCTCGCCCCTCCTCTGCCCCCATCCTCTGCAGATCTATGCTTTTTTTCCCCCCTAGCTGAGTGACAAATGTTTGTGTTGGGTCTCTCCCTCCTGTCATTTCTTCATTCAGCCTTCCTTATTGTTAAGGGACAGACAATGGAGCAACAGGATGAGTGACAGAGGCAGGAAGTCAACAGGCAAAGGGCCTCGAATGGCCTTAGACTGTGAGAGGCATAAAAATATCAGATGAAGATCATGATTAAAACCAAGACAAAAGATATAAAATGCTAGATTAGAACGGGACTTACATATTTTTCTGGAATTTGGAGGTGCCCGAGAAAGATCACCAAAACCCCAAACCTGGTGTGCCTGTAAAAAGAAGAGTTAAGAATAAATATCAACGACTTTCCCAGTGCTAGAAACCTGATGAAATGCCTTCTTTACTGCCACTCTGCACCCCCTCTGTTCAAAAGGCACCTTGATAACTGCTGTCCAAAGCCACCATAATAACAGATGATAACAGTAAAATGGCAAGACAAAAACTGAGGGAAATCTTTATAAACTAGGCTAGGCAAAAGACTTTCTCAACATGTAAATGGTTTATACAAATCACTAGAAGAAAAATGGGCAAAGGAAATATACTGTCTTCATTATTCATAAATTCCATATTTATGAATTCACCTGCTTGCTAAAATTTATGTGTAACCCCATGGTTAATACTGAGCACTTTTGCGGTCATCTGTGGACATGCAGCAGAGTGGCCAAAAAATTTGAGTCACCTGACATGCACCTTCCCAGCTGAGGTCAAATAAGGTGAACAAGGAAGGTCTCCTTGTTGGAACAGTCCTACTGTAATCGAGCCTGCTCTCTGCAGTCTATTTACAGCCATATTGTCTGCACTTAAAAAATTTTTTTTGGTGATTTGATTGTTTTCTAGAAGACGATGACATGCCCACAGAGAAAAGAGGTGTGTTAATTCGGCTTTATTACAGTGTTTTGGCCACAAGTTCAATGTTAAGTCACAACAAGTATGAAGTAAAGTGTCTTTAAACTGAAACACACACAAACACAAAGCTATGTATTAACCAGTTGACTGGAGGCTCATGGTGACCTAACCTTCTAGTCTCCTGGGAGCAGTGAGCCGGTATTGGTTAATTCAGTGTTTGTGACAACTGTATAAAACACAGCTACCACAAATAATGAAAGTCAACTATAATTCATGAAAAAGACGTGAAACTAAATAAACAGAAGATGTTCAGCCTCACCAATCACCAAATAAAATAAAATGAAAAGAAAAGGGGAATATCTTCATCTATCAAACTGGGAAACAGATCATTTCTGTCGGAGCATAAAGCTCATTTACTGGGAGGCAAGTTACCAATATAAAAAAATAAATATATTTTCAGACCCAAGAATTCCACTTATGGAAATATACACCAAAGGTATTCGTTTACACTTGCAATAATACATTTTCAAATTTTAGTCATCATAACTTTTTAATAATTTCAAATTTGAAAAGTCTGGTAACATGGGATATTTTTACATTATAATATATCCCATCAATGGAATTCTATGCATCTATTATATACAATGACAAATAATTCTGTTTATTAATACTGAAAGATGTCCAGGAAAATACTGAGGGATATAAGCAGATCACAGAGGACAATGCCTTGTATGACCTCATTGATATACTGTGTGTCTATCTTTATGTGTATGTAACTATGGAAAAACTAGTAAGGAAGTTCATTCCAGTGTAAATTGTGATCAGCCCTGCAGGAGGAAAGGTGATTTTTCCTTTTGTTCCTATGTATAATCTCTGTGTTATTTGAATGTTCACAACCAGAGAAAAGCTGCTGTGGTCTGAACTGCCACTATACTGCCTGTGGTTAATGCCCAGTCTGGAAAAGGGGGAAGTTGGTGACTGACACTGAAAGCATCATTACTTCACCACTGTGCTAGTGAGCCTTTGTGTTGCTGTGACTAAGATACCCAACAAGACCAACTAAGAGGAGGAAAACTTTCTTAGGGCTCACAAGATCAGAGATTCAGTTCAGGGTGAGTTGAGTCCAGTGGTGTTCTGCTCGCCTCCATATGCAAGGTGAGGCAGAACATCATGGCTGAAGGGCCCAGCAGAGGGAAGCTGCCCAGCTCATGGTGGTCCATGGATCGATTAAGTGATAGCCCTCAGAATCCGATCATTTCACCTCTGACTATTCCTGCATTAACAGGAGCTTTTGGGGGACACCTCATATCCAAACCATAATGGCATCTTTCTATGCCCATTGTCTCACAGAAAGCTATACACCTGAGAAGTACTCAGAGATAAACTTTAGAAATCAATGTTTGATGAATGAGTGTCCATTTTTAAATGCCAACCCCTTTTGTTTGTTTTTTTATGAATGATGGACATTGTGCAATTGCTTAAGTTCTCCACATGAAAAGATCAATGAGGAATGTTGGGCTTACCACTCTGTGCTTGACGTTAAGCGAAGTTTTCAAAGGCCGGGTTATATTAGGGAATAGTCCTGCATACAAATGAAGAGGGGAAATCAGGATTACACCCAGTGTTAAAGGATAATTTACACTCTCAATTGAGTCTAATGACGACAGTGTACACACGTCGTTTGTTTTCCTCTGGCATTTAACAGAAAAGTAATTCTGTCAGGCACGACAAAACCATGACTGAAACTTATCTTTGTCTTCAGTCTTCTGGAATTTGGACCGTGCAGACATTTTTATGCTTGGAGCATTGTTCTGTGATATACAGTTTGTATTCTTACAATCAGAAGGAACTAAAACCATGCTGTACTTTTTCTTAAGGTCTCAAGGAGCACAGGTGTATTTTTTTTAACCAATCTTATTGAGGTATTTCTTATACACCTTAAAATTGACCCACTTGAAGTATACAGTCCAGTGATTTTCAGTAAATTTACCAAGTCATGCAACCATCACCATAATCCAATTTTAGAGCATTTTCATCATCCCAATGGGATCTCTCATGCCTGTTTATGGTTAATCCCCTTCCCTAAACCAGTTCCAGAAAACCACAAATCCACTCTCCTTCTCTGCAGATTTGCCTTTATTGGTCATTTCTTATAAATACAATTCCACACTACGTGGCCTCTCAAGTCCAGCTTCTTTTCTTTAGCATAATATTTTTTATGTTCAGCTATTTTGTGGCTGTTTGAATATTCTGTTCTTTTTTATTACTGAATAATATTGTATTTACAAATAAGTCAGATTTATTAATCAGTAGTTGATGAACTTTTTTTTTTCAATATTGACTAGTTTGGATAATGCTGTGGTCACCATTCAGAAGCAAGTGTCCCCTTTTCTTTTCTTTTTCTGTGTGTGTGTGTGTGTGTGTGTGTGTGTGTTGCTAGGGATGGAACCCAGGACCTAATACAGGCAAAGCCAACTTCTACCACTGAGCTACATCCCAGTCCATGTGCAAGTCTTGTATAGACATTGTATCTTCATTTCTCTCAGGAGAAATCCTAGGCGTGGAATTGCTGGATCCTATGGTAGATTTATTTTTAACTTTTGTGCTGGGGATTAAACCCAGGGCCTTGTGCATGCAGGGCAAGCACTCTACCAACTGAGCTATAGCCCCAGCCCTAAGTTTAACTTTATATATATAGTGTAGTTGGACACAATACCTTTATTTTATTAGTTTATTTTTATGGTGAGGCTCGAACCCAGTGCCTCACATATGATGCTAGGCTAGCGCTCTACTGCTGAGCCACAACCCCAGCCCTTGTTTAACTTTTAAAGAAACTGTGGAGGTGTTTTTACAGCAGCTGTACTGTTTTACATTCCCTCCAGCAATGAATGAAGCTTCTAGTTCCTCTGTATCCTCTACCAACATGTTTTAAAAATTTATTAAATTTTTAAAATTTGTTCTGCTACAACGTATAACTAAGTTAAAAAACTTAGTTATACGTTATAGCAGAATGCATTTCAATTCATCATACACAAATGGAGCACAACATTTCAATTCTCTGGTTGTACATAGTGTAGAGACACACCCTTCATGCAGTCATACATGTACCTAGGATAATGATGTCCATCTCATTTCCACCGTCTTTCCCACCCTCACAACCTCTCCCCAACCTCCCCTTTGTCCAGTCCAAACTCTACCAACATTTTGATTGTCTGTCTTTGTGATCATAATAATGGATGTGAAGAACTATCTCATTGTGTTTTTAATTTACATTTCTCTAATGACTAATCAAGTTTAGTTTTCTAGTGCATTTTTATTAAGCATAACTTTGCTTGGCATAATATCACAAGGTCTGGCCATTACGAATGATTCAAGAGAAAGGAATTTTAGTTGTGTTGTTTTGTGCTAATAAACTTTTTTTAAAAAAGGTATCTTAAGCCAAAGTCAAAGAGCTCGACAATTATTTAGCTGAATTCAAGAAGAAAAAAAAAAAAAAACATTTATCCACAGCAGATGGATAAGAAGTTTATCTGCACAATTAGCTCTGATTGCCCCATTCTCTGTGAATTCTTAGCCTTTCAAAGCTCTGTAAGACGTTTATAAATCCCATAGGCCTGCCAGAGGCTCAGCTAGTTTTTTTTTTTTTTTATCATTCTTCCTTCAAGAATTATACAAGATAATCATTAATTAGTAACTGATATGACTCCATAATATTAAAGTTTTACAGAGAGCCATTTTGAGGCATTTGATTGCATTATGGAATAAATATCTTTTAAAAATCCAGACATTAGAATTTATGTCAGAACATTGCATAATGTATTTACATATTCTGATCCAACTTTTAGCCAAACTTGGTCATTTTTGTAAATGAGCTAGAAATGTCTCTCACTTTCTGTAGTCTGTTCGTGAAGAGCAACACTAGTAAACTTACAGGCGTTGGAAAATGGCTAGCCAATGCTTTTGCTCCATGAGTTCACAGTTGACAAAACAGAGCTCACAGTCCAACTTGACCTTGGCAGTTTCACCTCGCCTTTTAATTAACGACATTTAATGTTACCCTGATTTACTGGCCTGTGCCTGGCTCACTGCTTCTACTTCCTAGTCCTAGAACCATAACCAAATTGGGCAATTTCATTGGTGAAACTAGCCATCTTAGTAACTGCCAACAAATTCTAGCTTAAGATTTGGTCCTTAAATGTGATGCCCACCCTGATGGAATGTTACAGGTTTTTAAAAGATTGAAATTACCAAGAAAAGCAAGTGTAGGCTTGTGAGACGCTCGGATTTGGAAGGATTCTTTCTAGGTCTTCTAATCATTTAGTCCCTCTACTGGGTGTCTATCACAGTACAACTGTCAGCCTTGTTTGTGATTCAGTTTTCTTTTAATAGATTGGAGATAATTACCCATCTCTGAGGTCCTTGAAACTTTGAGTTCCTTGAAATGGATGCTTCCAGAACACAAAACATAATGTTGGAAGGCGAAGACAAACTGTTCTCCATCCGTTTTGGGGTACTATGGTCTTAAGTATATATGAGCAAAGAAGGAGAATTTAGATTAAACATTAACAGCACTTAACCTGAAGTCTGTGGAGGCAAGGAAGAATCCAAGATGCCTGCCCTATTGGCTTGAGTAAGTGTCTTTATGGATATTTTTTCTGGAGATAGAACCCAAAGCTTTTATCAGATTTTTAAAGTGTCTCAAAAATATAAGTATCACTGCTTTACACAGATAGTTGTTAACCATTGGGATAAATTACAGAGCAAATCTCTGATATATTTTTAAGAAGAAGGCATTCAGTGTTCTGAGTATTAGATAATAATTAGTGTACCAATGGTAAATTTCTTGAGTATGATACAATTTTTGTGGTTATGTGAGAAAAAAACACTATTCCTAGAAGACACACACTGAAGTATTTTGAAAACATGCTGTTATGATGTTTATAATTTTTTCTAGATAGTCCAGTAAAGAAGCAAATATCAGTATGCAGAAACTGAAATAGAGCAAAAAGCTTACAAATGCAGCAAAATGTGAACAACTGGTGAATCCAGGAGAGAGGTATATTCTTTCAACTTTTCTACAGATTTACATTTTGTAAAATTGTAAGTAAAAGAATATGCATCCATTTATCTGTCTTAAATTTCTAAGAAGGCTAGTATCATATTTTTTTTCTTTTCTTTTTTGGTACTAGTAATTGAACCGAAGGGTGCTTAACCACTGAGCCACATTCCCAGCCCTTTTGTGTATTTTATTTAGAGACAGGGTCTCACTAAGTTGCTAAGGCTGGCTTTGAACTCAAGATCCTCCTGCCTCAGCTTCCTGAACTGTTAGGTGTTATCATATTTTATAAATGGCTCAAACTAGGCTCAATAAGAAATTAGGAAAACCAGGCAGTGGCATCCCATATCACATTTGAGCCATAATTAAAGAAAGACCTCAAAGCAATGCTTCATCCTCTTCCCATCTCCTCCCCGTTGTAATTCCAGCCCCTCTCCTAGGCTGGTACCAGAGTGTCCACACAGCCCATCCAGATCACCACAGTACTCATGAGAGTGCCCTCTCCTAGGTTCACAGGCAAAATCAATTCAGTCACCTCCTAGTGGATGTTATGCTTGAACAGTAAAGTGCACGCGGTAACAGATGGCATCTTGTGACCTTCTTAATAACAGGCGAGGCTGCCAATGTTCCCTTGTGTCCAGGCTCTGCGGGGAATTTGGAAACTGTTGCTTTACACTTGCATATTTTCTGGCAAACACATTTAACCATTTATTAGTCAGTTTCCGAATTTAACATAGACAGAGCAAAACAACACAGAGCAAAATTCCCAACACCTGGAAGGGATGCTGGCATTTCCTGAGTCCGGAGGCCCATCCTGGGGTTCTCTGGAGTGTGCTGCTGGTGATCAATAGTCGGCATAGCTGCTATTTTTAGTGCAGCAAGGACCTCAATTCCAGGCAAAGTGCTTATCACTCTGCCTAGATTGACTGGTGGCCAAAGTGATCTTTTTTTTTTTTTTCCTTTCTTTCTGCAGTTTAAAAGGAAGGTGGGCCTGTGTCACAGCAAAGTATACAAATTAGCCAGAAAGTAAACTGGATCCTGCTGTGACAGCTCACAGCAGAGTGAATGTGGGGATCCCCTGATGAGGGAGTTGACTAAGTCACCTGTTGGCTTATTTGCATACCCTGGAGAGTGGTGGCCGTCCAGTTCCACAGTGGGATGGGTTAGGAGAGTGAGTGTGGAGATCAGGGGAGAGCGCCTGCCCCTGACCACCCCCCCAGGGTCCCACAGGGCAGCTCTCCTCTGTCCAGGCCGGAAGGGTGGCCTCAGGGGAAAACAGTGAAAACCTTCCTGCCAAGACCTTTTGGAGACCTCTTCTCCGGAATGAACTGGTAAGGGCTTGTCCCAGAAGGGGGAGTGGTGGAATCTCCCAGCCAGGCCTGGGAGTGGGAAGATGGGTGGAAGAAGGGCAGGAGGAACATTCCCCATGTCTGTCTACAGTGTGACGCCCCAGGTGGAAACAGCTCAGTCGGATGCGGTGTGGAGTCACACAGAGCAGGAGGAAGTAGGTCTCCTGGGGGGTGGGGGTTCCTCCTCAGGTGCTCCCCACAGAGCTGAGGGGAGGGAGAGTCTTGCAAACTTCACAAGACAGGAAGGTGTTTGAGGTGCCTCAGCCTGAGAAAAGCTGGGCTGGTGTGAGGGAGGCCTATCTGGGGAGCTGTGCGTGTTCCCCAGGAAAAAGGGGGGCGGGCAGCTTCCTAGTTTGGCTACCCTGTGTCCTTTGACAGTCCACCCCAGGACCAGCCTAGCCTCCCTGCCTCCCGTGGGCTACAAGACCTGCATGAAAAGCCTCCCCTCCTCAGGCCACTTCTCTCTGGGGCCCCAAACTCCAGGAGCAGCCGCTCCGGAAATGATCTGAAAATTGAACAGGGGGACTTGTCCCCAGACAGGATCAAAACAAAAGCAACACAGCTTGGAAGCCACAAGACCACAAGACACCGCCCCTTCCTGAGAAATGGAAGGTGTCTCCCAGGCCTTGCGCCCCAGCTGCTCCCACAGGACCGGCCCCAGCCACGTGCCAGCTCTCTTTCCTTTTCCCTCTCACCAGATCACACTTGATGTACTCCACATGCACGGGCTTCCTCCTCGGGGCTGGCCTGGTGCATCTCCCTAAGCCCATTACAGAGCCGGGAGGGGAATGGAGGAGTTTGTGCAACTCAAATCCTGTGCTTGTACCAGCTGCCGTTGCTCATTCTTTTTTTAAAAGTACTGCAATTTTAGGGGCTGCTACGTAGGATTCTGAAGGCTACTGCTCAAAGAACCAGTTTGTAAAAGGTTGCTTCTGTAAACTACATTCTAATTTTAAAGAGCAATTTATAAATTGCCGTTTGGAAGAAAAATGATAAAGAAGGGACTGTCTGTGTGAGGAATTGTGTTGTGAGAATGGAAAAGCTAGCCATAGAGGCTCAAAAACCACTAGACGGCAATTATGGGGCCCTGTCTTCTGTTGAACCCTGTGCCAGGTGCTGCAGATGCAAAATCAAATAAGACAGACAAGTTCCTGTCCTTGGGAGGCTTATGTTCTGGAAGGAGAAAGAGACAATCTAAACAAATACAGTATTACAGAGAAATCAACATAACCGCCAAGATAGAAATTGAGATGGAGAATATGAAGAACTTAGTTTAAACATGGTATCCAAGGATGGCCTCTCTGAACAGGAGACACCTAAATTCAGACCTGAAGTCTATGGCTCAGCAGAGCTAGGATAGTTGTGTTCCAGAAAAGAGAACAGCATGTGTAAATGTCCTGAGGTAGGAGTTGGCTTGCTTGGTATATTCGAATAACTAAATGAAGCCAATAAAACTGAGCAAAACTAAGAGGAGTAATGAAATGAGGCTTGGTCTCTAAGCTATGTAGCATGTTGCAAGTGCAACAGAAAACAGAGTTGTGTCATCTTCTTGTTTATGCATTAAGATCTCCCTGTGTGCAGAATGGATTGAGTTGGCAAGACATGACTAGTGAGTTCTTAGTGCTTTTTGAAATCTTTTGAGGTTTATAGTTGGCTTCACAGAAGAATAAAAGTGGAATTGAAGGAGTAAGAGAAAAGTAAGTCAAAGATGGACACAAATACTCCATGAACTATATCACAGATTATAAGCATCTTGTTCACTTAGGACACTATTTAGTTCTTGTCAGTATTTTCCTAGATTCTGCCATCTTTGTAATAGGACACACATCCTTAGAAGCAGTTCCAGGTAGGGGCTTCAGAGACTTGGAATTGGGTGTCCGTGGTTAGGAAATATCCCAAGGACATCTTACACATATTGTCCCACCTGAGCTTTGACGTGTTCATACTACACAAAACCTCCTCTCAGAACATGCTCCATCGCCTGAAATAGCAAGAACCAAGGAGACTAGTTTTTTTTTTCTTGCAAGACTAACAACTTGGGTCCATCCAAGTTGTACAGGTGTGGGGCACAGGTATGGAGCTGAGAAGAAGAGAAAGGGAAGGGACAGGCAGGAGAGCTGGCCCTGATGGATCAATATTCTTCCCACCATGCTCTCCAAAAGGTTGTTTTGGACAGAAGCTTTTCCATTAAACAAATCTTGCTAGAATCCATCAGCCGAGAGCAATCGGAAAGTTGAATTAGGCATTCATTGGTCACATTGCAGTTTTATGACACTTGATTTTTATTAATTATTTTCATGAGTTATATGAGAGATAAGCATGGGATGGACCATTTGCTCCATTCAGGCAACTGAGACAGAAAAGACACAGCCAAATCAAACACTTGGAAAGAAAGTCGATATTCATGCAAAAGGAAAATCAAGGTAATATAGGCAGAATAAATATGGCAGACCCTCTTTGAAAGGCTGTTGTGAAAAAGACTTGGAGAACTGTTTTCTGCGATGATCATGAATCACATTTAAGCACAGACCATCCGATCTGACCTTATGAATCTACAGGTGCAATACATTACACAGGTATAATCAGTAGGCCACCAGTGGTCTAGCAGTTATATAGTCAGCTTCTGTTGACAATGTAACACTTGGTTTTGTTTTAACTCCCTTCCTTATGAAGTACTAGCACAATTAAAGCTCATAATCCAAGAAATCAGGCCCAAGAAAGGAAATGAAGCACAAGAGACTTTATCATGTGGCCAAATTAGACCATTTTACCTGATGTACTGTCATCTCTCAATGAAGACAGTAGCTGTCGGTTATACTGAAATGACCGTTTGGAGAATGAAAAAGACAATATGGGTCAATTAATAAATCACCATTATTAATATGTATGCTTATGTCATTCTTACCCATTCTCCTATGAATACCTGACCATAAAAATTGGAGAGAAGATAGGAAACAAAGAATTACCTATTGCAGGGTGGTAAATTATTGCTTTACTGCTCACATTATCACACTTCAAATACTCCCATCCTTCTAACGTTGGGCCTGCACAGCAGCTCTAGCAGACCAGAGGTGATTACTGGGGTTAATCAGTGTTCTGAAGGATGCAAACAGCAATATAAATGGAATAGGATCGTACCTGGTGCTACTTAGATCAGATGCACTGTGTCCTTGACTTGCTATGAGCCATGTGATCAGCCTGCCTGATTTCCCATACACTAGCTCGGACTTGTCTCTAAGCTATGTAGCATGTTTCAATTTTCTGTTCTTGACTGAAAAGAGGAGAAAGAAAATCTTTCCTGATTTTAACAATAGCATAAATGGTTACCTGTCCTGTCCTCTTGCATCGACTAATGGTAGAAGAACATTCAAAATCCATCTCATATGTACTAATTCCATAAAGTCGAATTTCATTAAAGAAGCTGGATCTTCACTAGTTAGGAAGTACCCATAAGGCTACAGCATAACTTTCCACCATTCATTACATACACACCATGCATATTCAACTTTAAATACTACAGCAAATGGGCAAGCATTACCAAAATATTTTACAGAGTGCTTAAAACTTTAATTTGAGAGGATAATCATTAGTCTTATTGAACTTCCAGAGATTTGACCATGAGAAATGGGAATTATATGGGAAAACCATATAATTTGTTTCCTCCAAAAAATCAGTTTGTGGCGGAAAGGCCAGCTGTTCCCTTCTATAGTGCGCAGTTGTTGCTAGGGTGTGTCTGCCTAGCCAAGAAATCCATCTCTGGGCTCTCTGGCATCACACTGGAATGCAAGCGGAAGAGATGCATGCCATCTCCAGGATGAAGGGGTGAAAGGACGTATGTGCCTTCCCTCCCCTGCTCCCCACCTGCCAGGTGGAGACAGAAGTCCACCAGGGTCCCAGGGATGAGGGAACCCCAGAGGGAGGGAACCTGTGTCCCCTCAAATCCAAGAAACAGGACCCCACCAAGGAAAGGCTAATTTTCCAGTTACCAACCCCCAAAAGGGAACTGAATAATTCTTTGTCTATGAATCGCCTGACAAAGAATTCAAAGCAATTATTTTTAGGAAGCATAGAAAGCAACAACGGAACACAAACAACTCAACAAATATCAGAGAAACAACACAAGGACCAAATGAGAATTTCAAGCAAAAGAAACAAAAGATACAGGTCAGAGGATAGAATATAGATGATACGCAGGAAGAATGAGCCTCAAGATCTAAGGTATGGCCTGAGGACTGTGAGTGGTAAAATTGTATTGGATATGGCATTCAAGTAAATGAGTAGATTTTAGCGCTCTTGTATCAAAACTAAACAAAACAAAAAAGAAGGGGGGATATAACTATGTTGAGATAATAGATATATTAATTATCTCCACTGTAATAATTATTTTCTTTATTTCTGTATCCCTTAGCATCATATTCTAAACCTTAAGTATACTCAATAAAATTAGTTTAAAACTAACAAAAAGAAATTCTATAGCTGAAGAATACAAGGAGTGGAATGGAAAAAAAAATGCAGTAGAGAGCATCAGGAGCTGACTTCTTCAAGTAGGACCATGCATCTGGGAAGTCAAAGGCAAGCCATTTGAAATTATTCAGAGGAGAAATGGAGAAAAATAATAGAAATGAATAAGGAAAGCCTATAGGATTTATGGGACACCACACAGGAAAGTAATAAAGATTATGGCAATACTGGATGGAAAAGAGAAAGAGAAAGGGACAAAAGATTAGAGAAATATTGAGTGAAAACTTCCCGAATCTGGGGAGATATATCTGGACATCCAGATACATGAAATTCAATATTTTCCAAACATATTCAACCAAAGAGGATTTACCAATGCACATGATAATTAAGCTAAAAAATTAAACACAAAGAGAATTTTGAAAGTAGCAAGAGAGAAACTCAACTTGATTTCAAAGCTCTAGTAGTCAAAACAATATGGTACAGGAATGAACAGACATCAGGACCAAAGCAACAAAATAAAGAGCCCAGAAGTAAACCCATGCACATATCAATAACTGATATTCAACAAAAGCACCAATAACAAATAACAGGGAAGTTATAGTCTTCAAAATCAGATGTTGGTGGGGCTGCACACTAGTATAACTACTCCGGGAAGCAGTGTGGAGATTGCTCAAAAAACCAAGGATAGAACCACCATATGACCCAGCTCTCCTACTCTTTGGTATTTTTCCAAAAGTATTAAAATCAGCATACTATAGCAATACATCCACCTCAGTGTTCATAGCAGCACATTTATGGAATCAACCAGGTACCTGTCAACAGATGAATGATCAAGACATTGTGGCATATGCACACAATGGAATTTCTACTCAGCTGTAAAGAAGAATAAAATCATGGCATTTGCTGGTAAGTGGATGGAAATGAAGAACATCATGTTAAGTAAAATAAGTGAGACTCCCAAACTCAAAGGTTGAATGATTTCTCTCATATGTAGAAGCTAGAGTAAAATAAGGAGAGAGGAGGGAAGGATAAAGACACGGGAAGCTGAGTGGAGTGGAGGAAGGAGATGGAGAGGCAGAATGGAGGGATGGAGAGGGGAGGAAATGTGGAATGAATTCTTAAAAAACTGTTAGGTGCAGGTTTAAATATGCCACAGGGAATATTTCATCTCTATGTGGAAGTAAAAAGAACCAACCAAATATGAATAAGTAGATGAGTGAAAGGAAGTCTAGCAGAGTAGAGAAAGGAGAACAGGAAGGAGGAAGGAGAAAGGGAGGGAGAAGGTGGGGAGCCATGAACTGGAATCCAATTCCATGCATAAGTGATTTTGTTAGAATGAGCCCAACTACTATGTTTAATTCTAAAGTTCTAGTAAAAATAAAAGAAAACCTCCTGCACTGCCAGCTACATGAAAATATAGCACACACCACTATGTCCAGTGCATGTGTACTCAAATAACCATGTTTCTAATCTATGCATTTACTATGCAATACCTCTCCCTATATTATGATTTTATCATGATTTTAGAGTGTATTGTTTCTAGTTATTGAAAAAAAGTTCAATGTAAAACAAAAAAAAAATCAGTTGGGAAAAATTCATATCGATACACAAAAGAAGGGCATTGAACCATATCTGACACCACACACTAAAATCGACTCAAAAGAGATTAAAAACTTAAGACCTGAATGAAACCATAAAACTTCCAGGAGAAAACACAGGTCTTGCCATTAATTAGTCTTGATAAAGATTTGTTGAATATGATACTAATGGCCCAGGCAACTGAACAGGAAAGAAACAAGTGGAACCTTATCAAACTAAAAAGTTTCTGCACAGCAAAGAAAACAATTAACAAATGAAAAGGCGATCTATGTAAGGGGAGAGAAGATTTGCAAACCCTATCTGAGATGAGAGGCTACTACTCAAAATGCACAAAGAACTCATACAAATCAATAACAAAATCAAATACAAACTAAAATAAAGTAAAATAAAATAAATACCCTGATTGAAAAATAGGCAAAGGACTTCAACAGACATTTTCCCAGGGAACATATGCAAATGACCGAAAGTCATATATGAAAAGGTGCTCAACATTGCTCAGCATCAGGGAAAGGCCAAACTAAACCACAGTGAGATGTCACTGAGGTGTCACTGACACCGTCAGAAAGTCCAAGGGTAATAAGTGTTGGTGAAGATGTGGCAAAAAGGGACCTTTATGTGGTGTTAGTAGGAATACAAACTGGAATAGCCATTGGAAAAAAAATATGAAGTTTCCACAAAAAATTTAAAATAGAATTACCATGTAACATAGCATCCCAAATCTAAGTGTATGTATATACATACACACAGGAAATAAAATCACTATCTTAAGGGAATACATGGGTTCCCACATTCAGAGCAGCATTATTCACAACAGTTAAGATAAGTTAAGATATGGAAAACAAAGGAAATACCCTACAAAGATGGATGGATAAAGTAAACGTTGTATATATATATCCAATGAAATATTATTCAGCCTTTAAAAAAGAAGGAGATCCTACTATTCATGATATCATGATGAGCCTGGAGGATATTATGCTAAGGGAAATTATCCAGGGACAGAAAGAAAGATACTGCATGATTTTACTTACATGTGGAGTCTTAAAAAAGTCAAATTTATGCAAACATAGAGTAGAAATGGTGGGTCCCAGGAGCTATGGAGTGAGAGAAATGGGGAGATGCTGGTCAAAGGGTACAAACTTTCACTTATAAAATGACTAAGTTCTGGAGACCTAATGTACAGCATGGTGGTTGTGGTGAATAAAAATGTATTCTCCAACTTTACAAAGAAAGTAGATCTCAAATCTTCTCACCACACACACACACACAGAGTAACTATGTGAGATGATTGACACATTAATGAGCTTTATTGTAGTCATCATTTCACAATGTGCACATATACCAAAACACCCTGTTGTATAATCTAAATGCATACAATTTGTATTGGTTAATCCTACCTCAATTAAGCTGGGGGGAAAAGAACCTAGAAAGAGAGACACAGCAACTTTGGTGAAAGGGGAGCTGATCATTTTGCCCTTACCTATGACATCTGCAGTCTCCTGGGTACCAGCCTGGCAGGGTGGAAGATCGTAGGCAGTGTCTTTTAGCATTACCATTCTAAAGAAAACAAGTAGGAGAAACAAGGTATAAATTTATAGGTTTATAAGCCACATGGAGCCTGGACCTAGAGGAATTTTCATTTGGTTTCTTGAACGTTTTCTTCTTCTCTCCCTCTTTTCCATACTCCCAGCCATAACCCCACACTGTCATGAAATCAACCCAAGTTGGACTTCCCCATTGCCTTTAGGGATTTGCTTGTTCTCTGATTTGTCGTAAAAGGGTAACATTTTCAACTTCTTGCACATGAAAAGCTCAAACATTAAGTTCATAATTATTTCAACAGGATTTATGAGTGTTTCTCCAGGGAGCTGCTTTCAAAATAAGATAAGTGCTGTGCATGGAATAGGACAGATTACAGTAATTACACTGGCTTCCAAATAAAACTTAATGGCAAGCCGGGTAGCTTGGGGACTCCCAGATGCTGTGTCTATCCTTTGAAACACATCTGTATCTCAGTTTCCCTGAATCCAGATATGAAATTCTTTTTAAGCAAGCAGGGATTTACTGGAAAGCACAGGCCATTTTGTATGGAATGGACACAGCCCTCAATTGCTGGAATGTAATCCTTAGTGGCAGTTGCTATAGGACCTCTAATTGAGGGAGGAGGGTCTCCAAACTGCAGAGACCTAGAACTATGTGTTTGGGTTCCTGCAGGGAGCAAGTAGGGGAAGAGAGACATTGATGTCAGTCGAAGGATCCTAAAGTGCTCCTACTATACAAGTATTCAGACCAGCCCTGGTCATCCCAGAGACAGGGGCTGGTAACCCACCCTGTACCTTTCATCTCCTAACCTAGAACAGCCATTTGACTCATATGAAGGTATAACATTTTTAAATGCAGTTTCTGAGCCCAATCCCTCATAATTATTTTTCAGTAAGTTTGGGGCAGACGGTTCCAATATTAGTAGACAGTGGGTCAGTTTCCTGATTTCTGTGGGAATCACTTCTTTGCTCCTCTTTATATTTCTTTAATCTCCTTTTCTTTATATATATATATATATATATATATATATATATATATATAATATATATTTTATATTAGGTAAATATGAATACATCAAATATATATTTAATTATAAATAATTATATTTAACATATTTATATTGAATACATATTAAAATATATTTAATTTATATATATATATATATATATATATATATATATATCTTTAAACCACCAGACATTATGGTTTGGGCTAATTTTTAGTTTTATATAAATGGAATTACACAGTGTGTGTTTTGTCTGGCTCAGAATGCTGAATATTTGTGACATTATTTTTCATATTTCTTGCTACATGATATTTCAATAAGCATCCTACTGTCTACCCATCAGATGTCAATATCCATCTACATCAATGGGCCCTCCATATCTAGTTTCCACACCTACTGATTTAACAACTGCCAATTGAAAATATTTTTTAAAAGTTGTATCTTTACTATGTAAGGATATTTTCTTCTTGTCATTTTAACAACTATTTGCGTAGAATTGATATTGTATTATAAGCAATTATAAGCCATCTAGAGGTGGTTTCCAGTATCCAGGAGGATGCTGTTCAAAGGTTAAATGTAGACGCTACCTCATTTAATAGGAGGGACTTGAGCATCTTCAGATATGGGCATCTGTTGAGGGTCCTGAAACAAATCCCAGAATGATGGACTGTAGTTAGTATTTATTCTACACTTGGCTTGTGTTGATTTTTGCCTCGTGTGAAAAATGCTGCTGAGAACACTCTTCTATGTGTCTTTTGGTGCCCGTGTGAAAATGCATTTCAGATGGGCATACATTTGGAGTGGAATTGCTAAGTCTTAGGGTATCCATAGCTTCAACTGTAGAAACTAAAACCAAACTGTTTTCCTGAGGAGCTGTATCAGGGTACATTGCCACTAGTTGTTAAAAGAGACTTCACAGTTCTGCACCGAATAAGCCGAGCAATATTTAAACTTGCATTTTATATGTAAAGTAGATACAAATCCTTTGTCAGTCTCTGAGTTAAAAATCTTCCTCCTCTGTCGGGAGCCTAGCATGCCTGTAATCCTAGCAGCTTGGGAGGCAGAGGAAGGAGGATCATGAATTCAAAGCCAGCCTCAGCAATCGTGAGGCACTAAGCAACTCGGTGAGACTCTGTGTCTAAATAAAATACAAAACAGGGCTGGGGATGTGGTTCAGTGGTTGAGCGCTCCTGAGTTCAAACTCTGGTACCCCCACCACCACCTCAAAAAAAAGTCTTTCACCTCTCTATGGTTTGTCTTTTCATACTCTTGATGGAATATTTGATGGAACAGAATTAACTAATTTTAAGTAGTTAATTTTAGTTCAGTTTATCTAACTTATTTCTAGGGGTTTGTGCTCTTTATTTTCTATTTTAAAAAATCCTTGCCAATCTCAAGGTCATCACCATACTGCCCTTATTGTTATGTAATGATTTGCCTTTAACAGTTAGACCTTCTTTCTCCAAGAATGAATCTAGTGGGTTGAAAGCACAGCCCATCTCTGCCGCTTTGCCATCTTTTTAGTACATCAAGTACCAGTTATTGGCACAAGTTTGTTGGTGGCTCTTTCTTCTGTTTCTGTGGTCTCTTTGTATACCACCCTGACTTAATTACTGAGGCTTTATGATAAGTTATCTGTAGAACAAGCCTTAAACATTGCTCTTTTTTTCACAGTATCTTGACTATATCATGGTTTTCATTTCCATATAAATTTTAGCATCATCTTGTCAAGTTCTACAAAAACAGCTATTAGGATTATATTAAGTCTGAGCTGGGGCAATGGTTCTGCAGTAGTGCACTTGCCTGGCATGTGTGAGGCACTGGGTTTGATTCTCAGCACCACATATAAATAAATAAAATAAAGGTCTATCAACAACTAAATATATATGTGTATATATATATATATATATATATATATATATATATATATATATATATATGAATTCTATTAAATCTGTAAATCAATTTGGGAAAAACTGATATTTTTACAATATTCAAGCTCCCAATCCATGAACATGGTTTATCTCTCCATTTACTTTGATCATCTTTATTTTTCAATCACTAATATTTTATAGTTTTCATGAACATGGTTTATCTCTCCATTTCCTTAGGTCTTCTTTATTTTCTTTCACTAATATTTTATAGTTTTCTGTGTGGAGATCTTGTACATTTTGCTTACATTTACTCCTTTAGAGACTTGACCTACTGTAACCATGCTACATGTGAAAACTTTTTAAAATTTCATTTTAAACTGTTATAAGCACTTTTTATTTCCTATTTTAATTTAAACATTCATGAAAGTTTTATATCATGCTATATTTTTCTTTATTATAAAAATTTATATTTATTTCTTTATCATAAAATGGTTTCAGCTCTCCACTCCACACATATTTCTTTTCTACTACTGCTGTAAAAAGCTAATGTTTGGCATTTGTCCTGTAACTTTTAATAATCAGTGCCACTTCATTTGAGAACCATGACGTGACATACTGCTGCTTTTTTCACTTAGGGATTTATCTGCATAAGTACTTATTTGGAAAGGAAAAACCACTGTTTTTCAAACAATTTGGGACTATTCTGAAGGCCCAGTCATAGTTGTCACAGCTTTTTGTCTTTTCTGGGTTTGTATTCCTTGTAAGCAACAAGGTGGCTGACTGGGGAAAGCAAGGTTGAGATGGGGAAGTTAGCTTTGTTCTAGGGTGTGAGGGAGAAAATGCCCCCAATAGCCAATGACTCCTAAAAGAGTTATTGAGAAGCCCCTGAAGTGACATCAAGTTTACTATGGGGTTGAAACATGTTTTTCACCCTCTTCCAAAGCAGCATTTCCCATTGCTTTCTGATGGTCAGAACCATGTGAAGCCCTCAACACATATACAAATTCACCAGTGCCTCATAATCATAGTTTCCCAAGGGAGTGACTTGAGTTTAACAAGAACGGATCATTGTCATAGTCAACCAAGGACAGAAATGATCATGTCTCTGAAGGACTCTTAAGCTGATGTGAGTGTTCAAGTTAAAACACACAAATGACACTATTTTTTTTTTTTTTTAAATCAAGTTCTTGCAGTTTTTCCTGAGGACACACTCCTAAGGTTATTGTATATCTTTGGTTGATTTCCAGGGTTCTGAACTGGTTTTGACAATTTTTCAAGGAGTGTACAAGAATATATTAAGGGATGGATATATAGCAACATATGGAGGAATGAATGTACAGTGATCCTCTCTGCATTCTGAAAGCGCTGCCCTTTGAACCTTTAAAATTATTGAGATAAAACATACATAATATAAAATATACCATTTTAGTCATTTTTAAATGTATAATTTGGTGGCATTAATTACATTCACAATGTTTTCCAACTGTCACTATATAAAAGTTGATCCACCTTTTGGCTGTTGCCTTCAACAAGATTTTTATAATGATGTTTTATTTATCATTTAATTAAATTTTTTAAAAAATTTATTGTGATTCATTTTAACCCATGGGTTACCTAGGAATATACTGTTAAATTTTCAAACATTTGGATATTATCTAGTTCAATGTTTTAGCTTAGTTTCTAGCTTAATATTTCTTGTCAAGGAACATACTATATATGATTTGAATTCTTTGAAATCTAATACTTTTTAATGGTTCGATGGTCAATTTTTTAAAAAAATTCCGTTAATTATTTTTTGCTATTTATATATTTTTTAGTTGTAGTTGGACACAACACCTTTAACTAATTAATTTATTTTTATGTGGTGCCGAGTATTGAACCCAGGGCCCTGCGTGTGCTAGGCGAGCACAGTACTGCTGAGCCACAACCCAAGTCCTCCATTTACTTTTTAAAAAGTGTATTTTTAAAAATACATCCCTGTAAGTATGTCAATCAGAACGAATATCATAATTTGTTGTTCAAATTTAGTATGAACTCACCAAAATTTTGCTTGTTCTACCAGTTACTGTGTTAAAGTGTTCAATTATGACTGTGGATTTGCTTATTTCTCTCTTTAGCTCTTTTAGCATTACTTAGTAAACTTGGAGACTATGTTACTAGATGCTCAGAAATTTGGAATTGTCTTATCCTCCTACGTGATGGATTCTTCTATCATTATCAACTGTCTCTCCTTAAGCTTAATATACTTCTTGCCTTCTGACCATCCCTAGAGAAGTCCTCCTCTCCCTTTCCTCCTCCTCTCCACTTCCTATATTTTAAGACTGTTTTTGTTTTTAAAAAGAAGTTGTAATACACAGATAAAGTTAGATGATGAATCAGAGATCTACCATAACCTACCACCTGCATAGCTTCCCTATTATTCACATCCCCCATCAGAGTGGTACATTTATTACAATTAAAACATAATTGTTCAAATCCATAGCTCACATTAGAGTTCCCACTATTGGTATTCAACAGTCCATGGCTTTGGACAAATGTATAGTGACATATGATACATATGTGATGTTATATGACACTATAACAAAGATATGTGTGTATGTGTGTGTGTGTGTGTGTTTGAGTGTGTCTACATCCTCCTCCTCTTTGCCAACCCCTGAAAACCACTGCTATTTTTACTGTCCCAATGGTTCTTCCTTTTCTAAATTAGAAGCATACAGCTTTCATATTGGCTTCTTTTACTTAATAATATGCATTAAGTTTCCTCCATGTCTTTTCATTACTTGACGCCTCATTTCTTTTTATCGTCGTATAATATTCCATTATACTTATGTGTCACAGTTTACATTTATACAGTTTACATTTCCAAGTTTGGGAAATTTTGAATAAAATGACCACACACATCTATGAAGAGGATATAAGTTTTCAGCTCTGTGGGGTAAATACCAGAGAGTGCAATTGCTGGATCTTATGGTAGCAGTTAAAGCTTAGTTTTGTAAAAAAATTACCAAACTGTCTTCCAGTATGGCTGTACCATTTTGCGTTCCCAGCGGCACGAAGAGTTCTTGTTGTTTTAATTTGCATTTCTCCGATGATATATGATGTAGAGCATTCTTTTCAAATTCTTGTTTGCCTTCTGTACATTTTATTTTATGAGGTATCTACTAGGGTCCTTGGCCATTTTAAAATCAGAATATTTATTTTTGCATTGTCGCATTTGAAGAGTTCTTTGTGTATTTTAGATAATAGTCCTTAATCAAATAAGTCCTTGGCAAATATTTTCTCCCAGTTTGTGGCTTCTCTTCTCATTGTCTTGACATTGTTTTTTTTTCAGATAAGTTTTAATTTTAACAAAGTCAATTATGTATTTTATGGACCATACATTTGGTGTTGTATCCAAAAAGTTACAAGTTGCTGGGTGTGGTGGCACGTGCCCCTAATCCCAACAACTCAGGGGGCTGAGGCAAAAGAGGATCACAAGTTAGAGGACCACCTCAGCAATGCAGCAAGACCCTTAGCAACCTGGTGAGACCCTGTCTCAAAATAGTAAATAAAAAGGACTGGTGATGTAGCTCAGTGGTAAAGCACCCCTGGGTTCAATCCCTAGTACCATAAAAAAATTACAAATCAATCTAGGCTTTCTCCTGTGTAGGAAAGTTCTAGAAGTTTTATAATTTTGCATTTGCATTTAGGTCCATTATCCATTTTGAGTTCATTTTTGTGAACAGTGCATGGTCTGAATCCAGATTCATTTTTGCAGGTAGATGTTCAGTTGTTCTGAGACTGTGTGTTGAAAGGAGTATCTTCCCCATTGTGTGGCCTTTACCGGCCACCCCACCCCCCGCCATTGCACATCAGTTGGCTGTATTTATGTGGGTCTATTTCTGGGCTTCCTGTTCCATCACACTGATCTATTGGTCTCTTCTCTTGCCAACACCACACTGTCTTGATTACTGGAACCAAGTGGTAAGTCTTGAAGCTGAGTGGTTGTCGGTCCTCCAACATTATTTTTCTCCAATATTGTGCTGTTGTTCTGGGTCTTTTGCCTTCCCATATAAACTTCAAAACCAGCTTTTTAATGTCCATAAAATAACTGGCTAAGATTTTGAATCAGATTACACTGAATGTACAGACAAATTTGGGAAGAATTCACATTTTGACAATGTCATAGTCTCCCTGACCATGAACATGGAATTGCTCTTCATTTAGTTCTGCTTTGATTTCTTTCATCAGAGTTTTATGTGTGTCCTCATATGGGTCTTGTGAGATTTATCCCTAGTTATTTCACTTTTGGGGTGTGTAAACAGTATTATGTTTTTCATTTCACTTGCTTATTGCTTATATATAGGGAATCAATTGACTTAAAAAATTTTTTTTTATTTGTCAATGTACCTTTATTCCATTTATTTACATGTGATGTGGAGAATTGAACCCAGAGCCTCACACATGCTAGGCAAGTGCTCTACCACTGAGCCATAACCTGAGCCCTCAATTGACTTTTGTACATTAGCCTTATATTCTCTTATAATCTCTTATTAGTCAATTCACCTGTGTCAGTTCACCTATTGAAAGACATCTTGGTTTCTTCTAGCTTATGGCAATTAGGAATAAAACTGCCAAACATTCATGTGGACATAAGTTCTCAAATTAGGTAAATACCTAGGAACATGAATTCACATAGTAAGGCTTTGTTTAGTTTTGTAAGAAACCACCACACGGCTGTTTGTAACAAAGCTCTCTGTTTGCTTCCAGGCATGAATGGTTTCTCTTTCTGCCATGATTCTTTCCCTCATCAGACCGCAAGTTCTTTGAAGGCAGGGACCATATATGTGTTGATCACTGATGTAGCCTTGGCATTCAGCTTCAGACTGTATACATAGAAGGACCCTAAAGAATATCTGATTAATGAATGAGCAGATAAACAAAGTTTCAAGACCTGAACATTTGTAGTTGAGGATCTGGGGATGGAGCTCAGTGGTAGAGTATAAGAGGCTTGGGGTTCCATCCCAGGCTGGCAAAAAAAAAAAAAAAATACACACATGCACACTGGGTGTGGTGGCACACCTGTAATCCTAGCAACTCTGGAGGCTGAGGCAGGAGGTTTGCAAGTTGAGGCAAGTCTGGGAAACTTAGACTCTGTCTCAAACAAAAAATAAAAAGGGCTGGAAGTGAGACTCAGTGGTAAAGCACCCCTGGGTCAAATCCCTGCTACCAAAACAAAACAAACAAACAACAACAAAAACTCTGTGAGTGTGTGTGTGTGTGTGTGTTTGCACTATATCCCTGCCTTATGAATTCCAAAATTCAGTTCTTATTTTAACCTTGACAGACCTAGGATTGGCACTGAGATCCCATAATACAAGTTCTCTACCTCACTAATCTCCATTCTCCCATCCCAGTATCCTTCTTTATGCACATTATGTATTTTGCCTATTGCAAACTGATTTAGAACCAAATAATCAAGACTTCCACTGAGTTCCTTTTGCCTCACATGATATGTTTTCTTCTCTGTTTATAGTAAGTATTCTTACATGTACTGGATTGTGCTTTGGACACTTTAGTATTTTTCTGGTTTAGCACACTTGAAACAATCAGTCATTTCACTTTTTTATTCCAAAAAGAGTCCTGGGACCATAATCAGCTCCCATAACTATATCATGTAGCCACACCTATAGAATTTTCCCCAGGAGACTTATAGCAATGTGAAAAATCTCTCTCTAAAGCCTTACAAAATTTTAATCAAACAGCTTTTGCTTGGAATTTAAAAAGACATTTGTCCTCAGGGCTAAAATTAGCCAAGAAAAAAAAAAGATTAAAAACAAAAGCAAATATAGAATGTAATCAGTACTTTCAAAATGAGCTCAATTTGCCCTTCATCTTCATTTATAACGCTTGCTTCTCCTTACCCTTTAATGGGACAGGCAGTAGTTGTGCAGAAAATCTATTTATGAGTCTGAGGGCTCCAAACAGATAAACTTCGCAAGCTTGTGGCCTTCTGTGGTTTGCAAGGTCACAGAGAGCTTTGGTTGGAATGATGCATATGATGATCACACTCTGAGTAGCAACACACTCAAAGTCTTGTATATTTTTACCAGATGTCATATGTCTGGATTGTTTTTCAGGGCTATTAAATATCTTTTTTTCCTAACTTGGTGAATGGATCTGTTTGGATACTGGCTTTCAAACACTATCTGATTTCAGACAGTCACCCAGAAGTATTGGAAGACTTCTCTATCTGGACAAGAGCTGCTTTGGGTATCACAGAATTAGCAAAGGGACTGCCAATATTAATAGAAGTGTTAGCATACTACGAAAAAGACAGGCTGTAAATTGTTGGAATAGACTAAACACAGCGCCCAAATGGGAGGTACTTTTGACATATATATTGGCTTCAAGCCCTTTGTTTTGATGATTTGGAAAGACCTGGAAGGAAATGCAACTAATATTTATTAGGGCAGTATGAGGGCTATCCTTTACATCTGAAGGTGGAGCCAGCCATCTCACTGATTTTCAAATAGGTTTCCAGAATCTGGGGAAGATATTTACAACTAACAATGAGAAGGACAGACCCTTGAAGTTTTCCACATCCCCCCTTACACTAGGAAGTGTCTCGTGCTCATCCAGGCCTGACAGCTCCCCAACAGTGCTTGGGTTAAGTGCTTCTTTGCCACGGTGTTCACTCTTTCCTAGGGGCACATGCTTTTCCATTCCCCACCGGGAGGAAACCTGCTTTACTTAGATCTTTCTTGAAATACCAAACCCCTCCCCGACCTCAGACACTGATCATCTGCTTCCTTTGAACTGATTATTTATTTCGGTGGTTGCAGTTGCTGTATCAAACTGAAAAGTGCCTGGCTTCCAGGAAACACTCAGAAAATTGACTCTGGGGCCCTTGACACCTTCATCGACAACTTTCTTCCACCTCTGAGGGAACTTTCCAACTCCTGAAAGTGGAAAAACCGTACAAGAAACCAAGCGATATTCTCAGAAACATCTCTTTGCTGCAAAGACAACACAAAACATCCACAATTTAGTCAATCACTCGTTTTCATCTCATTTCAGGAGTTGTAGTTATCTGTCACTTTAGGAGTAGTAAGGAGAGAATGGAATCATCATTTCAGCTGGTGACTGACATTTAGCTCTTCTTCCCACTGACATTTACTGAGGGAAATGCACAGGGTTAACATGTATGAAGACTCTCAAGATCCACGATGCCCTCTTTCTTTTAACAGTGCTCTTGTCTATTTATAGCGACACATCCAGGTGTAAATTACAAAGGAATCTTACTGTGTACGCTGAGGCTCGTGCTGTCGGCTGCCTGGGAACTCATCCAGTTGTTTTTTCCGGTAACTGCCCTCGTAAGTTGTCATGCAGGAGTTAGACCACCGTGTTTCATTCTGCCAAGATGCTCCGGCCTTGCGTCTGATCACCTCAAACTCTTGAGAAGTGAGAGGGCTGAAGGGCAGAAGAATTTGCGGGGTCAAGTATAAGAAGTGTGACATAGCTGTTGATGTTCTGCAGGGGATGACCACTGCTTAAGCCCTCTGAATAATGAAGAATTAATTCCCTTCTAGGGTCAGGAAGCAATGCACGAGGCTCCCCAAACTTCATAACTCTGACAGCTCACAGAGTGCGGAAGAGTAACTGTCTTAGGTACAGTTGCCAAGCAACGGGTCCCCAAATTCCGCAAATCCTACTCCTCACTCACGCACAAGTTTTAACCAACAAATTTATTTAAGTTATATAACTGCTAGTCCCTGCTCTGCGAAATATATACTGCTTTGCCATTACATCAAGGAAGCACTCGGCAGGATTATTGTCTATTTCTGCTTCATGAATAAAGCAGTGAATCCTAATGTTGATGGTTTCAGAAGTTAGGAATAATATTTAAAATGATGGGGCCAGTTCCATCTCCCCTACATACCTAGCCTCCAAGCGTCTGGGAGAGAACACAAGCTGCTTGTGATGTCAACAGTAGCAGGTGACTCAACAGCTTCTCATGTGTCACAGAGCAATGGTACTGACACTAGAGTCAAAATAAGCAGAAGCCCAGAACCCAATCCTACAGATTTTGACTTAACTGGTCTGGAAGAAGGCCCAGACATGGGTATTTTTTTAAGAGCTTAGTTCTGGAAGGTTCTAAAGAGCAGCCAGGATTAAGAATTGAAGTCATGGCCATGCTTTGTTGATTATGTCATGGTATTTCCTGGGGTTGTATATAACTAAAAATAATTTTTAAAAAATTTTTTAAAGAATTAAGGTCATGGAAATGCCATGGTGAACTTTGTAAAGGTGGAGAAGAGACAGCATTCTACCTTCCTCTCACAGGCTCCCCCCATACTAATAATCACCCTAACTCTGGTTAGCGTGTTTGTCCCTTCTCACTTCTCCAGATTAGCAAACAATTCTTTGTCAACTTCAGATGAAACTGATCTTTTGACATGAGTCCTAACTCCGGAGCAGCAGTCTCAAGCCTCAGGGCTGCGACCTGTGGAATTCTTTATAAACACTGACTCCATGCCTCACCTCAGGGGGGCTGATCAGCGGTTCTGCAAGTAGACCTGTTATCCGTGTGGAAGAGAGAATCTCCATCGGTGACTTTATTGGCATCAGTGGGGCTTGTTCAACCTAAGACCTCAGAGATGGGTTCCGTCTGAGGCAAAGCCCAGGCATCTGCATCTTTATAGTTATTGACTCTGATGCACTCAATCTTTGAATATGGGCAACAGTGCTCCAGGGGTTAGATTTTTAAGTCTTAGAGTGAGGCTGACCCAGCACATGGTCTGTTTCTCCAAGAATGAAATTATTCGCAAATACTCGTTAGTGTGTTACATGAGGGGTTTCCTTCCGTAAAATGTTAAAATATGGAACACAAGCACCTTTGCCCTAGGAAAATGATCTGGAGACATATCTGAAGGCTCAGCTGCTCTTACTCATGGCATTGAAGTCTTCCAGAGAAATCCAGATGAGCTTAACAACAACAAAACACACCTGGTTTCCGGGAACAGCTGTTTATTGCTTGAAGCTTTAACTATTTAAGCAAATAACAGTGGTTTTACTTTTACCTGTGACAATGTCAGCAATATGTATTTTTGTTTGGAGACAGGAAAATAAATAGAAAAATTATGACAGACTATTGGTAAAAATTTTCTTCTCAAATTATATGGTGATCTATAAATCCATGTGCAGTGAAAGAAGTTCTTTTAAAAATAAATTGCAGTGTACTTTATTATCACTTTCCTGTCCTCTAATATGTTTCTTTCTCCCAGAATCAATTATATTGTTTTAACAATTATAACCTCAAGAACCCACAGGAATAACATTTAAGTGAATATGTCTACTATTATTGAGTTCATATGGAGTTATGGACTGATAGATGTTGAACATGTCCATTAAAAATAAGTTGGACTTGCTGGGGATGAGCAAGGCCCTGGGTTTAATCCCGAGAGAAAGAGAGAGAGCGAGAGCGAGAGAAAGAGAAGAATAGAACAGACGAATCCAATTTATTATAACAAGTATTTATGAGAAGTCTGAGCCAGGCATGGTGGCTTGTAATCCTGGTCACTTGGGAGGCTGAGGCAGGAGGATGGCGAGTTCAAACTCAGCCTTAGCAATTTAGCGAGGCTCTAAGCAACTCAGTGAGACCTGTCTCTAATAAAATATTAAAAAGGGCTGGGGATGTGACTTGATACCAAAAAAAAAAAAAAAAAAAAGAAGAAGTCTTAAAGAGTCCTCATGTGCATTCTTTGTTCTCATATTTTATGATGAGGTTGCTGTTTTTCATGGAGGCTGGCATTCAGCACTGAGGTGTATGGTGTGGCTTCATGTGGGAGAGTCTGCCCTAAACTGCCTTTTATAACTGTATCCTGGTCAGTTGTGTTCTTCAGTTCCCAGCATGTACAGTGTGACCACGAATCCAACCAAGAACACTGTGCCAATGAACTCTAGATTGTGAGTACAATTTAGCAAAATTAGGGGCTTCTGAGTAACCTAGCTCGTAGCAAAAAACTAAAAACTAGAATTAATAAAAAGTTCAGCAAGCTTGCAGGATAAAAACTCAATATTCAAAATCAGTTCTGTTTTCTTTTCTATCAATAAACTTGACAACATAAAAATTAGAAAGAGGGCTGGGGTTGAGGCTCAGTGGCAGAGCGCTTGCCTGGCATGTGTGAGGCTCTGGGTTTGATTCTCAGCACCACATAGAAATAAAGAAATAATAATAAAGGTCCATCAACAACTGAATTTTTTTTAAAGTTAGAAAGAAGTTACATTGAAAACAATTCCTTCTAGAGCAAAAAGCCAGCTCACAGAGCAGGAGGACGTGTTTGTACCCTGTATTGGCAAGAGGGCCCCTATTTATATTTACCTTAAAAACAAACGCAAATGCCATGTCCAAAATCATGGGATCAAAATGACAGGAATCAGGATAAAATACAGAATTTTAGAGACTTTGTACACCAAATGAAAATTCTTCCCTTGATGATGGGATTCAGCAGATCAGGAACCGTGGAGATGTCGGGAGCCACGCAGACAAGTCAGACGGTGTCTCTGACCTCTAGGAGGCAGGGAGGTGCGCAGGGCCGAGGGGAGGCTTGGTGGCTCCAGGCCTGGAAAGCTCCCCAGGGTGGGCGGAGGAGCGGTCACTCAGGTGGGAAGCAGGGTGTCCGGGGAAGGGGCAGAGCAGGTGGCCTCCCTGCTGTGGTGGACCTCATCTAGCCACGGAGGCCAGAGCAGGGAACGGCTGGTGAGAGAATTCTCTGGCTGCCCCATGTCTCCCAGCAGGGACCCGCCTCCTGTTTCCGGACCCCAACGTGGACTTCAGCTCACTCCGTGGGCCTCCTGGTCCCCGGTTGGAGGGCAGGGCGCGGCCTTCTTGGCCTCCATGGTCAGGTTCTCAGAGCAAAGCTGTGGACCGATCCGCCATCTCTCTCCCATTAGTGAACTTCGCTGGAGAACTCCGGCTGCACCGAGCGTCGGCTTTTCCTGTTTAAAATCTTAATGACGTCACCATTTCTACAGACAACACACGCATCACGAAAACAGCAAGCCACTCAGGCAGGAATGGAAACGGCAGCCCAGCCCATGGCTTAGCATCCGAGACCTCCTCGAGTGTGATTCTAGGGCTACGTAAAGCATCGTGAGATAAGGAGTCAGCACGTGTACTTGTAAGTCCGTGTTTTAACTTCAGATCATCGACCTGCGGCTACAAGAGGGAATCTGCGCTCTCGAGCCTCATTCCCTCACGCCCCCCTCCGTTTCTGTGTCTGTAATATCATCGTTTTAACATTATTAAGTTCTCTGATGTTTGCAGAATTTCCACAATTGTTTAATATCGTATTAATAGATGTGATAAGATCAGCAATATAAATTAATAGTCTTATGAGCCTTTTAAGGATTGTGAAGATAGTGATTTCATCTTCATTTTCAGGGCAATTGATCTTTTGTTTGTATTTTACTTTTAATTTGAAAGTTTACTTCTTGTGATTGAGTTTCGGGGGCAAGCTATGCAGTGAACTAGTAAGCTCCATCGCGTCTGATTTATGTTCCACATGCGCCCTCACGTGCCGTGTAAGGACCCTCTGTGATGAGGCGACCGTGTCTACTACCCTGGTGCCCTGGACCGGGAGTCCTGTCCCCTGCAGTGTTCAGCACTGGTCATGCCGCGGGCCACACCGCTCATGGGTGTGTGCAGACCCTCCGTGCTGCGAGGCTGCGGAGGCCCAGATGAGCTCTGCTCGTGGGGCCTCCCGCCTGGGCCTCCACTGCCCTTCCAGAGCTGCTCCCTCCATGCACAGCATGGCTCTGTGGCAGCCGCCTCCTGTGTCCCCGGCTTGCGGAGGCCACCCCACGGTGCTGCGCCACCTCCGTTGGAGCTCTTCCAGGATGTGTGTGTGGCGCCTCCTGAGCTGTGCATGTCCTCTGAAGGACTTCCCTGAGCCCCGCGGGCCTCCTGGACATCAGTAGGGCCACTCGCCCTTCCTTCCTGCCCGCTACTTCTCAGTGCAGGTCGCCCAGAGGTTTAGCTAGTCAGACTTTTTGGAGGATTTGAGTAAGCAGAGGTCACCTTGGCCACAACTAACTAGGAATGAAATTGCTGTTTTTACTGGGAATCATCAAAAGTCACAAGAGGATTTTTATGTTAATTCTAACAAAAATTTTAAAATTTAGAATGGAATATTGCTTGAGGACACAGTGAAATCTAAGCAGGCTATTCCTCAATCTTTCGACGACCTTGCAGCAGAGCACTTACTGTGCTAGCTGGGAGGAGCAGGGCCAGGGCACCCTTCAAAAGTGGTGCCAAGAAGTGGGCTGGTTTCTTGGCCGGCAGCAAGCCGAAGGTAGACGTATACAGCTGGTGCATATGCAGTATCTTCCGGGACTACAATTTCCCATCTTTCCTTTCCTTTCCTCAAGCTTGTCACCTGTGGTCTCAATCTGGCTGCTACGACCTCAGCCTTCGTGTCTGCATTCCAGGGGGAAATAGGAGGGCAGGGCACAGGGACCAAAGGGGCACCCCACAGTCACTACCCCTTCCTAGGAAGCACAGGGCCTGCTGGGCCAGCTGGAGGCCTGCCACCCTGTCCACGGAGGCCAGCTGGAAAGGTGCCTGGGGGTGTGAAGGCCTCACAGGGCCATAACTCAGGGCCACGGTGGGGACTTAGTCTTGAAGCAGCTGGCCTGCCTGGCGTCCCACGCCGCTGTCTCTGAGGTCTCAGTGTCAGAGCGGGGCACGCCAGGTCTCCATCGTTTCTGGAGAGCAGAGCTGACCTGGTCTTAAGGCTTTTAAGGGAGCCATGCTTTCTTAGCTGGATTCACTTAAGAAATAGCAACATGTCGAAGAACAGAAAGATCTGGAAAAGTCCCCAAGCATCATCTCCAAGTCTGGTCTCCGTCTTTCGGTGTCCACATCAGAAAACGCGGGTGTTCTGTTGCCAGGTGACGTTCTCTGTTACTGGTCTTCCCTCAACATCATTGCCTCCGGTGGCTTCCGGGGGAGCTGCTATGGCAGAGGACACTTGGTGGCCCAAGTCCCAGGTGGCTGCAGCAGCCGAGGTGAGGAGAGAGGGTGCATCCGTGCAGGGCGAGGCCTGTGTGCCCGGCTGCCTAGGACAGCCCCAGCTCTGCCCCTGCCTGTTCATGCTCTGGCCGCCACGTGCCGCGTCCCCCCGGAGCGCCATCCCTGGTGGGCTCGCGTAGCCTCACCACTCCCAGGATGGGCCACCTCCCTCCAGACCCCGTCCAGGCCTCTGGAAGCTCGCCTGCCTCGATGGCCCTCCTGCCCACTGCCACTCCCTGGGCAGCCCCGCGGGTGTGTGGGAGGACGAGGGGCCACGGGTAGCGGAGTGAGACACCAGGCTGTCGTGAAGGGTGCTGGGCTGTTACCTGTCCTCCTCCCTGCAAACACGCTGTTGGCCGTCTCAGGGATGGTCCCTCTGGATCACTGTGAATGATTTCAGCCCAAGTCAGTCCACATTTGCATTGTAGAATGTTTTTACTGCTTCCTTATTCTTTCAGAAAACGGATAAAGTCAGCCTTTCAAATTCCTTTGGAGCCACTCTCTTGTTTTCAGTGTGGATTCCAGTAGTAGATCAATAATCAATGTTCAATCCACAGGAGAAATGTATGAAGCCAGACTGCAAGAAAAGGTTCACAGTGAACTAACAAGAAAGGTCTGCTAAGCAATGTGAGCCGAGAAGCCAAGCCAGAGAGTGCGACTTCAACGACACGGGGACTGGGCCCAGACGCAGAGTCGGGAAGGCCACTCGGTTTTAATGAAGTTCAGGGACTAGGACAAACACATGATGGTTGTTCATTACAAGAATACCAAAAAAAGAAAATCTGAGAAGTACGAGGCAAAATCAAGAAGCACACAATCAGAACCAGCAAAGTTCACTTCCCTGACAAGGAGGAAAATGTAAGAAGTGGGTGTGCAAACGCCAAATGACACTGCAGAGGAAGTTGAGCTCATTGTTACGCATGCGTGTCGTCACGTGCCATTGAACTTCAAATACCTTGTGAAATGCGTAATTGAGAAATGGATCATATAGGGCTCTATCAGAGGTCACAATCCTCAAATAATGTGTAGGTTTGACTGGGGCAGAGCGGGTGTTCAACAGCGAGGCACACTTTCACACATTAGCTCACAGGACATTTTAACTCCCTGCTGTGGACGAAGGGCCTCGGGTACGGGGACAGCCTGCACAGTGCGGTGTGGAGACTCGGCTGTCCGTCCTGGGGATGCTGACGTGAGGGAGCCAGCTCATGCTGAGTGACAGCAACAGGGACCCAGCACCAACCACTCCTAGAGGAGGAGCATTCCAGGACTCCTGAGGCTCGGAACAAGTTAGAGCATGGTTCTGGTGACCAGCAGCCAGGTGTGCCCCCCAGAGATCATGGCCCCATGACCAGCAGCCAGGTGTGCCCCCCACAGACCACGGCCCCATGACCAGCAGCCAGGTGTGCCCCCCAGAGATCATGGCCCCATGACCAGCAGCCAGGTGTGCCCCCCACAGACCACGGCCCCATGACCAGAAGCCAGGTCTGCCCCCCACAGACCACGGCCCCATGACCAGAAGCCAGGTCTGCCCCCCACAGACCACGGCCCCATGACCAGCAGCCAGGTGTGCCCCTGACCACGTTCCGTGCACCCACAGCAGAGCTTCGCTGCGTGTTTGGGAAGGCAGGTAAATGAGAACACTGATGAGCAGTGTGGACATCAGCCACCTCTAGGCACCACTGGATTGGTATGGTACATTGAAATCTAAAAGACCTTCCTCTGTGTCGGTGACTTGCCGAGCTCTGCCTCTTCCCATCACCTCTGTGCTCCATGAAGAGACGCAGGGCCCAGCAGAGCTGTGGGTGTGGTTAGAAGGCTGGAGCCACCAGTGGCCGCCATTTGCTGACCACGGCAGGCCCACTGCCTGGTAGTGCCCCGCCCATGCCTTGGTGTCAGCGTGTCCCTGACTCCAAGCTCACCCTTCGTTCACCGCAAAGTGGGTCACAAGCCTCGGGGGTCCAGGTTCCTGAAATCTGAGGTCACCCATTCTCCTTTAAACCACCAGTGTGACCACCTTCAAGGCCCAGTGATACCCTGCCTTCCGACCGGTGCCTGCCGGGGTCACCCCACCCCACCCCACCCCAGCCTCCTTCAGCCTACCCAAGGGGTCTTCCTGACACAGTCTAGCAGAGCCTTCCAGCTCTGCTCAGAGTGCTCCCCGAGGTCCAGTGTGGCCTCCACAGTGCCCTCCCAGGGCCCCACCATCCATGATGGGAGGATGGGAGCAGAAGCCAGGAGGCCTGGGCGAGAACTATCCCCACCTTTGGACATTGCTGCAGCCCTTGATGCAAAACTACCAAGTTTTGGATCAGAGAATATTTTAGGTTTCTTACTCAAAAAACTAAAAAAAAATATGCATTCAGGCCCAGTCTGTGCAGTTTGTATAACTCTGCCCTTGAAAAAATGTCTCTGTGCACGACTAAGTTAAAAAGGGAATATATATTAATGCTGAAAGTACATTTTATCACATGCATGACCTCATGAAAATCTAGGTGTACCCTTTGTAGAAAATCTGCATTCCTTAAGGAATGGAGACAAATCAGGATGTTTATGTTTTGTTTAAATTTGAAAATAAGTACACTGGTCACTTGGAATATTTGTATAACGAGATTCTTTACCATCTGAATCCTGAATCTCTGATTCCTCTGCTTGGGAATGATTCTGAACTGGATCTTCATAAAGGGGTGGAGCGTGTGTCCCACCAGGCCTGTGCCTTTCTGTGTCCCTCGAGAGTCTGCTGTCGGGCCTGGGCCTTTCTTCTGTCCCCAGGAGGGCTGCCTGCTGTGGGAGGTGGCCTCGGTTCTGTCTTCTCAGGCCAAGGTGAGGAGAACGGAGAGAGAGCGTCTAATTCAGGTGTCCACTACCTTTCCCATAGTGCCCACCTCGGTGCCACCAACTGTTGATGGGAATGAGCAGCACAGGCCTCACAGCAGCCTCTCAGACTCACTGTAGCTCCACGGTGAGGTCGTTCCCTTTGACCTGGGAAGAAGGGTTGTGAATTCACAAATGTGAGCAGGAGACGGCGGGGCAGGGCCACACTGAGGTGCTGAGCTACTTATTTATTTGTTTCTCAGGGCTTTTCGCTCTGCAAACACCATTCATCAGGATTATTCTCAGGTTATTTGTCTAGAGTCCAAAGGAAAGTGACTTTGTTGATTTTGTGGATTTACATGCCATTTCTATAAAATAATCTCCCTTTAAAATGGGTAAAAGAGATTGTATTAAATCGGAAAGGAAACACTGGTCTTTGTTCCTTTTGTAATCCAGGCAGGTGAAGCAGAGCTTTTGGAGGGGAGGAACAGGGCTCTCTCGGCAGTAAAGCCAGGAGTGCCACCAACGCACACTGTGAGGGAATGCTGGACCAGTGCTCGGAATTAAAGTGGAGAGGCCGGACCTGCAGGCCTCTACTGCCCATCAGTCCTCTACTAGCAGGGCCACCGCCTTCGGAACCAGAAGGGCCAGGCCCCAGCTGCGGTTCTGCCCCTGACTGTGGGCCCCTGTCAAGGGAAGGAGCCGCTCTGTTGGTTGACGGTCTGGTGACGCGTCTGTTGACGCGTCTGTTGGACAAAGTGTCTTGATTGTGAGAAGAATCCACACTGTAGCAATTAACAAAGAGGAAGCCGATGAGTCCCCCGTAGTGGATCCACAGAGCATGGGGACACGTGAGAGCAACGTGTGCCACAGGGCATCCGGGCCTCCAAGCTGGACCAGCCGGCCTGGGCTGCTAACGCTTGCTGCCCCAGCAAAACTGGACCTTCCTTCTCTGCAGGAAGGAGTAGCCCACCCAGCAGGCCAGGCCAGCGCTTGAAGCCCAGCGGTCAGGGGTAGGGAAGGTGGATCTCCCCTCGTGGGGAGATTTCTGGTGGGGGCATGTCTGGCTCTGTTACATAACATCATGTGATTCTGCAAATGAGCATGTTTTGCAAGATGGCGTGACCCATATGCACTAATTGGGGAAATGGGGAATATGACCCAAAGAGAATGGATCAAATATCGAGGTGCAAAACCACAAGAGGGTCCCCGATGTCCACCGAGTCCACTTGTGGGTGTTCAGGAAGGAATCTCCACCTGAGGGATGTCAATGACCCTTCATGGGCCCACCTCCACCTGGGCAGCTCCATGTGCTGGCTCTGACCTGTCTGGTCCTCTGGCCCAGGTCCAGTCCCTATGATATCCTCAGCTTGGTACTGCAGTTAACCCAACCAGCACATCTTCCATAAAAGGCAGGGGAGGCTGGCCAGGTCCCCAGGAGTCCATCTCTCTCCTCTTCTTAGGCACCTCATTTGACCTAAGGCGCTGCCCATGAGAAGGGCTGCAGCCTTTTCTTTCTCCTGCTTAAAAACGAGGCTCCTGGCTCAGTCTGTGATTCCATCAGCTCCTGGTGCGGAGCTCCACATTGTCTCTCGTGCCGGGGCCAGGCACTCCTCCAGGCGCAGGAGGACGCACCGCCTCCTCTGCCGCTGTCAAGGCCAGGAGGACGTGTCCAGCTTTTGCCAACATGGTTCATCACTTCTCACAATTGTGTCCTCACTTTGGAACCTCTGCTCCTGGGCTTGGCCCTGCATGGGGCTCTCAGTGGGTGTGATGCGGAGGGACCCCCATGCCGGGTCTGGCATGGGGAGGTGTGAGCTGGGCACGGCCTTGTGGGCAGGCAGTGGCCATGGGGCTCAACTGCACCGTGGAGCTCAGTGCTCGCCCACTCTGGGCTCCGCGGCCTGGCGCATCAGGCAGGCGGAACACGAGCCCGTTTGGAGCAACTCACGAAAGCCAAAGATTTGGACTGTGCCTCTGGGACAAGGTCAGGTCACTTGATGCCTTAATGTGTGCAATTGTTACACGTTAATCAAATTAAAATCGTGTAAGGAGACGGGGCCCGTGGCCAGCCTGATTGATGAGCACCCGTTGGTTGAATTAGCACACACTGCAGCCCGCAAACACGCACAGTTAAAACAATGGAAAGGGGCGGGGGTCTTCTTGACACGTCTCAATAGGACGCACACGTGAGCGCCAGGCTTTGCCGACCTCTCGCCCTGTGGCCTAGCGGGGCCTGGGCAGGTGCTGGCCTGGGCTCCCTGGTCGGGCACAGGAGGGGAGTAGGCTCTTGCATCCACCAGGGAAGCGGATCCTTCAGAAGGCAGAGCTCCCTGCTGTGGCACTGGCAGCAGGGTGACGTGCCAGAGGGACACCATCTGTCCTGAAGGCTGCTCTGCGACAGCTCGTACACCAACGCAGGACAGCGGGACCTGGTGGCCAGCCTTGTGGTCCCACACCCCACTGACAGGGTGTCATGTCCAGCTCCTTCAGAGCCTCCCACCTCGCTGTACAGGGAAGCAGGCGGCCTTGCAGGAGGACTGCCATGCCAGGAGGGTGCCCTGGGGGAGGGGTGCCCTGGGGGAGGGGTGCCCTGGGGGAAGGGGTATCCTGAGGGGAAGGGGTGCCCTGGGGAGGGGGGTGCCCTGGGAGCAGGGGTTCCCTGGGGAGTGGGGGGCCCTGGGAAGAGGGGTGCCCTGGGGGAGGGGTGCCCTGGGGGAAGGGGTGTCCTGAGGGAAAGGGTGTCCTGTGGGGAAGGGTGCCCTGGGGGAAGGGGTGTCCTTAGGGGAAGGCTGCCCTGGGGGAAGGGGTGCCCTGGGAGGAGGAGTGCCCTGGGGGAGGAGTGACCTGGGGAAAGGGGTGTCCTTAGGGGAAGGGTGCCCTGGGGGAAGGGGTGCCCTGGGGGAGGGGTGCCCTGGGAGGAGGGTTGCCCTGGGGAAAGGGGTGTCCTGAGGGGAAGGGTGCCCTGTGGGGAAGGGTGCCCTGGGGGAGGGGTGCCCTGGGGGAGGGGTGCCCTGGAGGAGGGGTTCCCTGGGCAGTGGGGGGTCCCTGGGAGAAGGGGTGCCCTGGGGGAGGGGTGCCCTGGGGGAAGGGGTGTCCTGAGGGGAAGGGTGCCCTGGGGGAAGGGGTGCCCTGGGCTCACTGTAGGTCACTCCTTTGTCCCCAGAACACTGGCCTGCCTCCTGCTCCACAGGAAATGGGCCAACACCCAGGTGCGGAGCCGCGCTGGCCACCGCTTTGTTCTGTGGCGGTCCCTCTTTTCCAGCCCAGCTCGGGGGTGATTTTCCTCTCCACTGAACACGCGGTAATGGCCTTCACCTGAGCGTGATGGATGAGCTCACCCGTCTGCTCCTCCTCTCCGTCAGGCGTCGAGTTTGCAGGGGAGGAAGTGGGTCCAGGGGCAGATCCTTCCCAGGCCAGGGCCTGCCCAGCACTCGGGAGGCTCAGGAGGCTGGAACCTGGTGCCCCTGTGCTGGGCGTCTGGGTGCTGGCCTGGGACGGCTGCCTCCGTTGCAGCATCTTGCCATCCCATGTCTAGCCATCCCCACAGCAGTCAGGGGACTGCTGCGAGCTGCGCGGTGGGGGACGCGGCCATATGTTTCTGGCAGTGCTGCCCAGACCTGCTCACCCTGGGCCTGGGGAGGTGAGTCGGCTCATAAGTGGGTTTGGGTCTGGCAGGGTCTGAGATTTATTTTCCTCCATCAGGTTTTACATGGAGATATTAGAGCTTGGTGTCTACGCGTACAAATTACTTTAGGCTTTTAAATTTCATTTATTAGGGAGGACGGTTTGGTTTTTCTACCTTTAAAATAATTAATAAAATTTTCAAAGCCCTTTTATTATGAAAAGAGAAACAGGATCAAAAGTAGAGAGGAAACGCTAAATGATACACAAAAATAGCCCACCCACCCAAACAGCCTCTGCAGGGACACACAGGGGTGGTGTTTCCTCTGTCAAGTGGATGGAGAAGCTGGGGTCCTCATGTTTGTGTCCCCGGTCACCATATTGGAATCCCGACCTTGGGCGAGCAGTGTTGGGAGCAGGGCCTCCAGGATGTGCAGGTCAGGAGGGTGAAGGCCGCCTCTGGGGCTTGGTGCCCGTGTAAGAGGCCCCAGAGAGCTGGCCCGGGCTTCACCAGGTGCAGACGCAGCAGAGTTGCAGGAAGAGGTGGCATCTGTGAGCTGGGAGCCATCTCCAGACACCAACCTTGCCAGAGCCTCGACCTTGGGCTTCCGGCCTCCAAAGTGTGAGCCATGCGTCCTCTAGCTTACAGGGCCCTGGCCGGGGCAGCCCAGATGGACCAAGACAGGGCGTGCTTTTGAAGGAGGTGAAAGTTAGTTTCCCTCCTTCCCAACACGTACCTGGCAGCATTTTTAAATAAAATACAGCATAAATACAGCAAAACACAGGGCCATGAAGTGATTTAGAAGGTGGCCACGGGTCCAGTGAGGACAAGGAAATCACCAGCATCCCAAGGCCTTCTGTGCTCCTGGAGTGACCCCTGAGGAAGGGTGTCACGGCCCAGCTCGCCCATCACAGGCCAGTTTGCCTGTTTGTAGATCATCGGTGTGAACCATGCAGAAATGTTCTCATGTGTGTCTTCTCTCACGGTGACCGTGCCTGGGCAGTCCTGGGGCGGAGCTGGGCCTTCCTGTCGTCACTGTGGAGGGCCCAGGACTGAGCACCCTCCACGCTGTTCTTGTGCTCTGCTGTGGGAGAGCTTTTGGGGGGTCTGGAAGTTACAACGCGTGCCTGTCTCCTGTGCTCTGATGTGCGTGCTCGTGTTGGGTACCTGTCTGCCAGGGGGCGCGAGGGTCCTAGCTACGGGGCCTTCTTGCTGACTCCTGATATTGTCTTGTTCTACTTCAGCCACGCGGGCGGGCGGGTGACAGTGTACGACTCAAGTTCACTTCTGCATGTTTACAATGCTAATAATGTTGGGGGGCTCGCTGAACATTCTGTAGAGACTCTTCAAGGCTGTTGCCCACATTTTTTGACTTTCTGTTTTTAGGAAATCAATGTGTAGGAGTTCTTCATGGATCACGTATACAGAACCTTTGGGGCTATTTGTATGCAGAGTCTCCTCACTGTGGCTGGCTTCTTGGTGTGGTTTCAGGGTTAACAGTGTTCTTAATTTTCATGAGGCGTCCTCGGCCAACAAAGTTCTTTCTGTTTCAGGAACCCTACAAAGAGGTCACTCTTCACATACAGGCCTATGACAATGGGTGCATGGTGAGGTGCGACCAAGACTCACGAGTCCTGGTGTGGGTGTACAAGGGACTGATGGAGACTTCACACAGTCCTTGTCAGCTTCCTGTTGTGTCTCTTGTCACCTCTGAGGCAAGTCCTGGCTATGTGCATGAATCTGTCATGGATGTCTCGTGCTGCTTTGCTGGTCCTTGCCAGGCACTTCATTAGAGCAATGCGGTCCCTTTACAACGGCTCTGAAATAAGGGATTATAAGGTCCCAGTGTCCTCCTCTTCTGAAGATTTTCTTTGCTACTCCTGACATTTGCATTTCCAGTAGAATGCATTCGTCAGCGTCCACACATGTACAAAAATGTGCTGGAGCGTTTGCTGGGATGACGTTGAGTCCATGTATTGACCTGCAGAGGAAGAGTACTTTAAAAATATTAAGACTTTAAAATTATAAACCACATTATTCCATCTGTATAGTTATTTTTTTGTGTGTGACAAGTTTTATGTAACATAAACTTTAACACTTTATCTATTAGGCACTTTAAAGCATGTAAGGCAGGTTTCTGGCACACCTCAATGTGCCCAACCATCATTGCTACCTAATTCCAGAAATTTTTCATCACCATACACGTTAAACAAGCCTTACTCATCACCCTTCCCTTAGCCTCTGCTCACCTCGACTATGATTCGTCTGTCAGCAGTTGCCTCCTCTGTTCATTTAATGGCAATGGAACCCTACCTCATGTGGCCTCTTTTGGTCTGGCTTCTTTTGCATGGGCACATCAGTGTTTTGTTCCTTTTTTATAGCTGAATAATATTCCACTGCCTGTGTGTTCCATATTTTGTTCATCAGCTGATGGACATTCTTGCTGTTTTGGCTTCTGGGGACCTGTGGTAGGCTGCTGTGAATGCTTATTTTTATATAGTGGCATGCTTTCTTTGTGTGTGTGTATATGGAAATGGAAATGGAATTACTGTCCTGTCGTTACTCTGTTTAACTTCCTCAGGGACTGCCGAACTCTTTCCACTGTGGCTGCCTGTCACTCTCCCACCAGCAAGCCTGGGTCCCAGCGCGTGCTCATCCTTCCTGACAGTTCTCACTGTGCGTCTCTGGGCAGTCGTCCCAGTGGGTGGGAAGGGCCAGGCACTGTGGCTCCAGAGTGCAGTCTGCTGCTGACAAGGGCCTAGGCATCTCTCCTGGCTCCCCCGAGCGGGGCTCTCTGGCGCCCTTGGCCTAGATTTCGTTGGGCGCTGGTCTTCGCTCTGGTGGTTTCGCGGGTCCTCTGTGTGTCTGGATGCTGGGTCCCTGTCAGGCGCACGTGGCCAGCACGCTCTCCGCTCCCCTGGGTGAGCCTCCTGGGACGCACACCTTCGGAACTTGGCCATGTCCTGTGCTGGGCGTTGGGCTGGGGAGCCGCTGGTGGCCCTCCGTCCTCCGACTCTGACTCTGTTTCTCATTGGTGCTGCGTGCCCCCACCCCCCGTGGGCCTTGCTGGGGATTCATTCATCTTATTTGCCTTTTTCAAGGATTAACTTGGCCTGTTAAAAGTCCCTCCTGCAGTTTTCAACTTGTATTATTTCCTCTTTCCATTGACTCGCAGTTTTGAAAAACAGACTCTATCTGCTGACCCAGCCTCACTGCCCTTCTTTTAATAAAAAATTTTTAAAATTTGTTTTAATTAGTTATACCTGACAGTGGAATGCATTTATGCACTGTGATATGTCACACATAGATGGGTATAACTTCTCATTTTTCTGAGTGTACGTGTTGCAGTATCACACTGGTCATTCAGTCACATATATACATACAGTAATGATGTCTGTGTCTATCCCACATCTCCTCCCTCCCCTCCCTTCACTTCCCTCTACCTGATCTAAGGTCACGCTATTCTTCCCTAGTGCCCCTGCCTTATGGTGAATTAGCATCCACATATTAGAGAAAACATTTGGCCTTTGGTTTTGTGAAATTGGCTTATTTCACTTAGCAGGATATTCTCCAACTCCAACCATTTACTGGAAAATGCCATGGTTTCACTCTTCTTTAAAGCTGAGTAATATTCCATTGAGTATATATACCACATTTTCTTTATCCATTCATCTACTGAGGGACACCTAGGTTGGTTCCATAGTCTAGCTATTGAGAATTGAGCTGCTATAAACATTGATGTGGGTGTCTCACTGTAGTAAGCTGATTTTAAGTACTCTGTGTATAAACAGAGGAGTGGGAGAGCTGGGTCAAATGGTGGTTCCATTCCAAGATTTCTGAGGAATCTCCATACTGCTTTCCATAGAGGTTGCACCAATTTGCAGTCCCACCAGCAATGTATGAGTGAACCTTTTCCCCCACATCCTCGTCGACATTTATTGTTGTCTGTGTTCTTGATGACTGCCATTCTGACAGGAGTGAGATGAAATCCTAGAGTAGTTTTGATTTACATTTATCTAGTTGCTAGAGATGTTGAATGCTTTTTCATATATTTGTTGATCAATTGTATTTCTTCTTCTGTAAAGTGTCTGTTCAGTTCCTTACACTATACTACAGAGCTATAGTAACAAAAACAACATGGTATCGGCACCAAAATAGATTTGTAGACCAGTGGTACAAAATAGAGGACCCAGAGACAAACCCCCATAAATACAGTTATCTCATACTAGACGAAGGTGCCAAAAACATTCACTGCAGAAAAGAGAGCAGGCAGGTGGCCCTCCCCCTCCGGGGCCAGGAGGAAGCTGGAGGAGGGTGGGGGCAGAGGAGCTCCGTGTGCAGACTGCGAGGGGCACCCAGGCCCCGGGCACGCATTCTGCTGGCGGCCAAAGCCCAGGTCGGCCAGGCCCCTTAGGATGGCGGTGGCCCCAGGGCGAGGTGCAGAGCCCTGGGCTCGGGCTGAGCAGGCCGCTGTGTGGGGAGACAAGGGAACGGGAGCCTGCAGTCTGGACCCTGGCCAGTGACTGTCCTTCTGCTCAAGTGTCTGTGTGGCCAGGAAGGGCTGCCGGGCTGGACACGAGGGACCTGGAGCTGGGGAGAGGGACAGCCACCTACAGGGGCGGGTGGAGGCGGAGTCGAGAGAATGGCGTTTATGGGTGAATCGCCCCCAGCCAGCGGGAGGAGGGGAGGTGGACCTGCAGAGGTGCGTGGGAATCGCCAGGCCTCAGGTTCCCTGGGTCCGGGGCACAGTGGCACCCTCCAGCAGGATACGCGCTTTGATGATCTTGTTAAAAGGAACCGCGGTCCTTGCTGTCAGGGAAGACCAGTGTGACGTTGCCCCCTGACTGGGTGAGTGCCTGGGCGACTTGGCGGCAGCCGTGGTGTCGGGGCTCAGGGAAGGGAGAGCAGAGGAGGTGCTGGGGGCTGCACAGGTCATGCTGCTGAAAGCTGGGTGTCCCCTCGCCGCCCTCTCCCTTTTTATTCCAGGGGTTTAAGGGGGTGAGAGACGCAGGAGAGGGTGTCGTGGAGGAGACGCTCGGACCGGTCCTGAGGACGCCTCGTGGAATCTAACAGAAAGGTGGTTTTCATTGACGGAGCACCCCCGCTAACGTCCAATGGCGGAGACACTGTGAGCAGCGCTGATGACGGGTGGCCGGACAGCATCCAGGGGGGCACCAGGGCCAGCCTTGGAGTCTGTGCATGAGGACTGAAGGGCAGGGTGGGGTTGGGGGACCTGCCAGAGGCGCTGAGCCTCTGCCACCACCACCATCTCCAGGGAGAAGAGGCCAGCCCAGCCATCGCCTCTCTGGCTCGGGCCCCCAGTGCATTACTGATATCCCGTCACTCTGTGCCACCAGAAACCGAATCGCAGACCAGAGGGTTGGGGTCTGGCCCACACGGTGTCACTGCATGTCTGCGAGGGGTGTGTGGAGCCAGGCGACCTGCCCGCAGCCGTGGGGCGGAGCTGCGGCTGGGCAGGCACCTTCTCTCCACCTGCGGAGTCCCTGGGGGCTCACTGCTGCTGTGCTCTGTCCCCTCTGAACCAGAGCCCTTTAGGACCCTTTGGCAGGTGGCTGGATTTCACGGTTGTGTCCAGGCCTCCCCTGCAGTGAGCAGGTGGGTGGGCGAGACCCGCCTCTCCTGCTGAGAAGGATGGGCAGACTGGGAAGCAAGACTGTTCTGACGGGAGCCAGGGAGATGGGACTGGAATCTGGCCACTTTCTGGCTTTGAGCACCCTGCTTAGCCTTCAGGGGTCCATTTCCTGCTGTGTGTATTAAGAAAACTGTGTGTGAGGAGGCTGAAGCCCCACCTGCACACCCAGGCCCACGACGAGGGAGAGCTTGCTGTCTGCACCCGAGGGCCGGAGGCTGGCCACAGCAGCTGCCCTGCAGGAGTGTGGAGGTGACGCTAACGGGGAGAAGTATTGGGGGGCTTCTGCACCCTGCCGCACGGTGACGCTGTCCCCAGAGGTGCAGAGCTACAGGGATGGGAGCCACCCTGCCCAGTGTGTCCTTGGATCTCGATGGTGTGTAGGAGTCTAGGGAAACCCAGCTGGACCGTGGCTGCACACTGAAAAGCCGTCACACTGATGTTCTCTTTGCACGTGGAATGGAGACTATTTTCTGGTTTCCAAGGTGCTCAAGGTCAGACCGTTAATGCGACTGGCACTGCACGAGAAGGCTCTGTCGCAGTCCCACAAGGATCAATCAGACCATGCCCTTCGTGATGCAAGGCGGCCACACAGCTGAGCTGAGACTCCACGGCTGGCCTCCTCATCCAGAGTGAGTTTGTGAGGTTCAGGAATCCAATTTTGCCTGGATTACACCCCTGCCTTGCTTCAGAATGAAAAGCTGTCTTTGTCGGTCAAACAGAGGATGAAAATGATTTAGACTGGATTTCATGCCACTTTTCCGTCTAGCCAGCAAGATTGTTTCAGAAACCGCATGTGTGGCGTGTGTCACAAATACTTCAGAACACGGAGAGGAAGGGCCCGTTCAGTGCAGAACAAAGAACAGAAATAACAATCCCATCTACGGAGCTTTATGTCTAGCAGGTGCTTTGTATGCCTTGCCTCATTGAATCGATGTCTTCAAACGCCACGAGGGGGGCCTGATGTCCGCTTCACAGATGAGCCTGGAGGTGCCGGAGAACTGGGTCCTCAGGACGGTGCTGATGCTCACCTTTGCTCTGTCCACTGGCTTTGCTTCTTGATGCCATTAAGATGCTCTTGTCTGCCTTCTCGCTGTTGGTCTTCCTGAGCTTCAGCCTGGGCCACATCAGCCCTGGGCTTGGAACCGAGCCGGCAGCGAAGCTCCCTGGTTCCGTTTGGTTGGCTCTGGGCAACCACACTGAGCTCCCTTCCAAGAGCAAAGTGAACGAGGCGCGACACATCCACAGGGTTGGAGAGCGAGTCCACTACCATGGAACCCAGGCCCTGGGCTTCCCATCTGTGTGGCCGGGGGCCATCTCTGCTGGGCTGGCGCTCCCCCCTGTTGGGGATGGACAAAGACCCTCCTCCTGGTTCAGAGGTGTGTTGATTCAGGTTTAAAGGGAGAAAATTTGATCACAAAGAGCTCCTCAAACACATAGCCTGGTTTAAAGACCAGCTATTTTTATCTCAAAATAAGTGATTAATTAGCAAGTCGTTTCCCCTGTGTCTCTGGGCTCCACCCCCTCAGGCTGCTCTACCTGGAGCTGGGCTCTCTGGTGCTGCCTCTGGTGGGGGGTGGTCCTCTCCCCACGGCCTTCTGCTGCTCAGTCTCGAGGCCAGTGGCCGTCAGGGTGCAGGCCCCTCCTGGCCTGAGCCTGGGCTCGGTCACCTCCCCTGCATCCCTCTCCATGCCCTCTCCTGACTCCTCCCACTCCACGCCCTCCTGGGCCCAGGAGCTAGCCCCACTGCCTGGGCACCTCCCTGTGCCCTTGCACCATGTGGACCTGGACCCCACCTGGGTAGCACTCTTCACCCCTGGCCCCGGGCAGGCTGCTGGGCCTGTAGCAGGTCCCCGTGGTCATCTGCTCATCGAGCAGCCCTGTTCCACGGGGTTTCTTGATGGCAGCACCAGGCTGTGGCAGTGACGGGCACGAGTCCTGGGGTCTCTGCCTCAGGTGCTTTTGAGGGTGGGGAGCAGTGCCTAGGGGTGGCCAAGCAACTGATCTAAACGCTCAGCCCAGCGAGGGCCTGGAGGCCTCTGGTCTGTGCCGTTGGTCCCCATCTTAGCAGTGGAGCCGATTACGGAACGATGGCCACCGGGAATTCCATAGGACAGCTGGAACACCCAACTGACTGGCTGAAACGGGCAGGGTCTTGAACTTTACCCGTCCCAGGTGCCCTGATAGAGGGTTTGAAAAGATACAGACAGAACTGACGGTCCTATATTCCAAGTGAGGAACTCAGCCTCCATGAGGAAGTGACTGGTGTGAGATCTCACAGGTAATTAGGGAGACCTGAGCGTTTCACTTTCAATCCAGGGTCCATTTTTTCGAGCGGTCCCCCACATGGACTCCTATCATCTACTTTCTATCATCTATCATTCATGTATCTCTCACCTATTTATCTATCATCTATTAATCCACCACCTCTCTGCATATAGTCTATCACCTACCTACCTACCTACCTACCTACCATCCTGCTGTACAGTCCTCGTCTTCATCCCCCTCCTCACCTGTCCATTTCGTCACGTTATGTGCTACAAGGACAAGCAGCTTGGAAAGAGGCTGCCCATGCCCACTGTGTCCTGATCTCGCCTTTGCAGGACTTACTCATCCGGGAGATCTGGGCATCCACACCCATTTGGGAAGAGCTTCTCCCATTCACCTCCCTTCCCACCCCATCTTAGCCTTTTCCTGCATCGGAGTCTGGAGTCACCTCAATTCCAGTCCCTATTCCTCCAATTTGGCCCCCTCCTCTTTTCTGGAGGTGGCACTATAACTGACTTCAGGGTCCCTTGGCATTGACCCCAGGGACTGAGGGAAAAAACCCACTATTGACCTTTCATGGACAGTAGCCTTGCCCTTCCCGCCTAGACTGGACTCTTGTGTGCTCACTGGCTTCTGCTTGAGCCGGACACCATGACTCTGCCAGGAGCTGCCGTGGAGACGGAGCTCCACTCACCCTGCAGAGCCATGTGTACTGGAGCCTTGCTGAGGGCAGGGAGGGGGGAGAGGGCTCGGCCAGGCTTGGCCAGGCACCGTCCTTCTTGTCACCCAGAGTCCAGCCCACAGAGGCACCTTAATGCCTGCATGTGCCTCCCGGGCACCTGAGGTAGCTCTGCGTCTGTAGAGGATGGAGATGCTGGGGGGGACCTCTGTGGTTCCCCAAGGCTGGGCCAGGAGCTGGGGTGTCTGACCCCCAACTCCCAGGGGGCTGTCCGGCTACCTACTGTCTTGGAAGATGCTGTCACAGACTCCATCTCAACAGGAGGGGTCCTGGATAGGCTGTCGCTGGCTGGGCAGCTGTTTTGACAACTTCCCAAGTGGGAAGGGGAGCATGGTTGGGCAGCCTGCCACCTCTGTGGAGACGCAGTGGGTCTGGTGTCGGTGTCTGAAAACTGCCGTCTCCTGTATTTTGTCCATTTACTGGTTGCTTCAGGCAGGAAGGTAAACCCAGCTCCTTAGCTAAAAGTGGATTCCCTTACGGCCTACTATTTATACCTCTTTGAAAGTTTTATTTAGAGTTTTCCCTAGAGATCACAATATGTGCCTTTAATTAATGTGGTCTGTCTCACACTAAGGACACCTCCCCACTTGTAGTTCGAGATCTTAGAATGCCGGGCTCCTGATTTCTTTCCTTGTCCTGTGTTCCTGTCTTGCATTTCATTTTTACCCAGGTAATGAACCCACAGGACCTTGATTCTATCTTTGCTTTAGACAATAAATCAATCATCTTTTTTAGAGCAACTAAAATAAAAATCCTTTTTATGTACTTTGGTGCATCCATTCTCAGTTGACTTCCATTTCTGTCTAGATCCAGATTTGGAGAGCTGAAGGACTCAGGTCTCATGGCGACCGATTCTCCCTGTTTAGCCTGAAGTCCCTTTGTCTTTCTTCCTCTCCTTTTGAAAGACACCTCTCTGCAGACTGGGCTCCGAGCTGCCTGCCCTCCGCATGGTAAAGGTCAAGGTCCCATCACCTTCTGTCTGCATAATTTTTGAGCAGACATTGATGCTGGTCATAATTCTTTGTTCTTGCTTTTGTTTTGTTTGCTATTTATATGCTTTTTCTCTGTCTTTCTTCGAACTTTTCTTGGCTTTTAGTTTTCAGCAGTTTGATACGATATGATCCCCTTTTCATCTGTTTTGCCCTGTTGGGGTTTCTTTGAGCCCCTTGGTCATAGGATTCACTGTCTTTCATTACTTTGGGAGAAATCCTTGGCTGCTGTCTATTGGAATATTTCTTTTCCCAGTGCCCCCCTTCCCTCAGTCCGGGATTACCCTGAGCCCATTAATGTCAGCCCGTTCTGTGCTGTCCCCAGCCCTGGGGGGCTGCTCTGTTTTGCGGCTGCCTCTTTGGTGCCTCAGTGTGGCTGGCTCGGGAGCCTGGCAGCTGCTGACAAGTCCACCCAACGCATGTTCTGTTCCTGCTCCTGTGTCTCTCACCACCCCAGTGGGTCTGGTTGATTCTCTGATAGCTCCCACCTCTGTACCGAAATCCCCCAGAAGGTCAGGCACGCCGTCTTCTTTTTACACTGTGGCCCGTGACGTCCACACTGCAGCTCTCTGAACCCCGGGGGAGCCCTGTCTGCCTGTCTCTGTCGCATGCTGTCCCTTGTGTGCACATCTGTGCAGCACATGGTTTGGGGACGTCTTTGATAGGACGGAGGAGTCTGAGGAGTGACAGCCTGCTTCACGATGCCTAGGGTGGGGAGCTGACTTAGTCCAGCCTGTGGTGGCTCCTGGTGGGAGTCCCACGCAGGTGTGTTGCCCTGGTGCCCCCAGGTGCCTCCCCTGCTGGAGGACGGGAGCTCATTTGGGGAGGATTCTTGCCAACACCTGCGCCCCCCGAGCTCCGGGTCTTCCCTCTGCTGCTCTCTGGCCTCATCCCTCACGCAGCAGCTCTGTCCCTCGCCCCGGGCTGCCTGGTGATGCTGGAAGGAGTCTGTGGACGGGTGGGGATCCTTCTGTGTCTTCTGTCTTCAGGGCTCGCACTCTCACACTAGCCCACACTTGTCCTTTCGCAATTTGTTCCACATTTCAATTGGATTCTGTCTTACTGGCCTTTCTGTGCCTCCACAAGCAAGGCTGCCTGGCATCTCCCCTCAGGGCTGAGTTTCCTCGGGGTACGGGGTGATTGCCTTCCTGAGCCTGCCTCTCCACTGCATTGGAGTGAGGTGGTTGTCTCCTAGGTGTGGTCCTAGGAGACGGCGACGTGAGATTTACTGAAGAGTGGTCTGGGAGGGTTTGGCAGGGAGCTCTGGGGAGCCTTGGCTCTTTCCTCCTCGGTGAGCTGGGTTCCCAGAGAGGTCCTGGCAGCCTCCTGCACGGGGAAAGGAGGGCTGGCCCGCCCTGGAAGCTGGGCATTCCTGTTCAGTCAGAGCGTTTCATTTAAATGGTAAAGAGATTTTTTGAGCCCTCCTGCAGTCCTAGGGTCCTCCTTTCTTTATGACTCCTTTTCTGATGCTCCTAGGGAAATCACTGCTCGGGAAATCACTGCGCACTTCAGAGGAGAAGAGACCCAGCAGTTTGATTAAGCTCTGCGGTCTGTCCTGGTTCTGCTTTCCCACCCACCCCCGGGGTGCTGACATCGCACCTCCACGCTCAGTGCAGACGCCCTTTACATGTGCTTCTTTGGATGCTGACACCAAGCCCAGGTTCACACTGCTCTGGGTCCACAGAGGAGTAAGAGTCATGAAGAGGCCACTTGGCCAAAGCCTGGCCCTGGCCTTCTCCAGGCAGATGGGGACCCAAGGTGCTTGGCATTTGGCCTCTCCTCTGGGGCAGGGGCGTGCTGCACCCACAACAAGCAAGGGCAGGTGACCAGGGCACTGGTACCTGGGCAGGGAGGCCTTAGGGGGTGGCCTCACAGCAGGAGGGGGGAGGTCTGGGCCTCAGTGTGTGTTTGCTTGGGGTCGCAGTGTCTGGTTGAGCTCTTTGACGATCTCCCGAGTCCTCCCAACAGTATGTGGGCCAGGGAGACAGAACTGTTTAAGGGCTGAACACCTGTGATTGCGGATGGGGGATTCTGACATCGGAGGGTGGCTGCTACCCTTGATGAGGCTCACCTGCTGTAGGTGTCAGGAGGCTTGGGCTCCTCGAATGGGCTGGGCTGGGCATGCAGAGGGCAGTGCCTAGTGCCCAGGCGGAGGATAGGACGAGAGCCCTTGGTGGGAGTGATTGGTGCTGTTGTGAGCAGGGAAGCATCCTCTGTGGGTGGTCTGCACCCTGGGCTCCTGGTCTTGATGCGGACAGACAAGCACACTCTCTACTCTGCCCGGCCGAGCCTGGTTCCAGAGCTTAGGGGTGGAGCCTCACTGTCAATGTGTGCAGCACGGCTGATGGGGTCACTTACACCATGGAGGTTACTTACTTTGTTCTCTGGTGTCAAGGTCGGGGGCTGAAGCACACCAAGGTCACCAAGCTGGTGACCTTGGGCAGGCTCTCCCTTCCTGCTTTGGGGGCCTGCGAACTTGCCCCCTGGGGCTGCTCTCTGCACGCAAGTACGCGGCACGTTGCTCTGCATGCACAGAGCCGACCTCCTGGTTTCCCTCGATTAGACTTTTCATTGGAGCCTCTTTAAAAGTCTCGCAGGAGCCTCTTAGTATTCCAGCAGGGCTGTCTGCGGTAATGTGCTGGAGGATATAGGTGCCACTCGTGAGCAGAGAGCTTGAAAAATGGCCAGACAGAGCCAAGCTCGCCGTGTCTGTTGTCAGCAGCGCCGGCAGGATAATAAATCAACCTGTCTCGAGTCAAGGGTCAGTTTGCTTGATGTTCACAGTGTTTGGGCCAATCTAATCAGGCTGGGCATGGCCCATTCGCCTGCGAGCGGCTGCTGCGTTCCGATGCTGAGATTGCCCTGAGCTGCTCTTCTCTGCCCCCATGACTTCGGGGCCTCAGGATCAGGGAGGCACAAGACAGCCTGCGCTCAGAGACAGGGGCCTCCCACCCCTGCTTGTTGGCTGGAGCAAATGTGTGCTTGGCACTGGGGTCTCTGCAGTCGGGCAGGGCGTGAGGCTGGACTGAATGGTTCACTTGGGAGGCTCTTGGGGAGACTCAGGAGCAGGCCTGCTGCCTAATTTTCAGGGCCCAGCACAAAGTGGACTTGTGGGGCCCCTGTTGCAAAAGCCAGACAAAGTGCAGTTAGAAGCAGTAAAATGTAGGCCTTTCTGTCTTCCATGGCTTGCTTGTGACTTGCCACGGTGCTTTTACATGGTACTTAATGCAGTTCTAAGTAAAGAAAAAATAAAATTTAAATTATTGAAAAAATTTCCCCTTTTATCTTTATACCATGTGGTGCTAGTTTTAAAGGCAAATATAACAGAATTTGACTTACAAGCGCTTGAGGGGCCACACATGGCTGTGCTCAGCCTGTGTCGGGGCCCTGCCAGCGTGGCGTGTGGATGGCCCTCCCACCCCAGGATGTGTGACACCTGGGTGGGCCCCCTGGGGTGGGGTGCAGGGGCAGGGTGGCAGTGCCAGGAGGCTCGGGGCCGAGATGCTGTGCCCAAGAACTCATGTGGGGGGGCACAGTGCACCTCCAGGAGTGCAAAGGTGAAGAACTCAAGATGTGACTGTGAGCAGTCGGCCTTCCTGAGAGCCCCGGGTGCCATGGCCCAGGAGGGGCACTCACTCCTGCTGTGGTGACCCCAAAGTCCAAGGTAGGCCTTGACCTGTGGCCATGGGAAGCCTCCCCTTCTCCACAGGTGCAGCCCATGTGCACCCCTGGATTGGTCACCGGCCTGTGGAGAAGGGAAGGAGGAAAGGAATTGGGGAAGTGGGCCTTGGAGAGGACAGCTCAGCAGGAGAGGGCAGGGGCCTGGGCCTGGGAGGGTGGTCTTGTTGGGGGCCCGGCCTCACCGGCACTCCCAGCTCCCCGCACAGGGCTGGTCACCGGGGGAGGACCCCGCAGGGAGGCAGGACGTGCACCCCCTCCTGGCCCTCACGGCCAGGGCCCAGGCGCTGAGTGAGGCTGCTGTTGAGCACCTTTCCCTCAGATCTCCTGGGGGGCTCTAGGCGAGCTGATCTTCCTGTGTGAGAGGGTCGGTCAGATATTCCTTGTCTTGGTTCTTTGTAAGAATTAAGTCAAACCTCCCAATTAGATGTGAGAATCTCCTCCTTCATTGTGAGTGTCCTCCTCTCATTCTTTCACTGAACACTCGGCAATTTTCTGGAGAAGCCAGGCCTGGGGGCGCCCACCTGCGATTCTCTAGGGAGGCTGAGGCAGGAAGGAAGCAAGTTCAAGGCAGCCTGGGCTACTTAGCGAGACCCTGTCCCAACATAAAGCATACAAAGGCCTGGGGCTGTAACTCAGTAGTAGAGCACCCCTGGGTTTAGTCCCTAGTGCAGTCAGCCAGTGTATCCATCAATGGATCAGTCAATTGCAGGAAAGCGGTCCAGAAAGACTGGTTCTGAGAGAGGACGAGTCCTAGGGGCCGCCTTGGTGGTCATCAAGAGCTTGCCAGGCTCAGGAAGTGGGTAGCCATGCTACAGACGTTGACAGGTGAGGCAGGTGTGGCTGGACCACGAAACCTGCTGGTTGTAGCCGAGGTCTTCGTGCAGACACAGTCATGAGGAAGAGGACACGTAGCTCACATGGTGCAGGGTTCTGAGATTCCCCATGCCAGGAGCCTGGGGGCCCATGGTGAGTGGACTGCCTCTATCCAGGGCCTTGGCACTGTGCAGGTGACAGGGACCTGCCCACCATGGTGTCTGCAGGATCTGCAGGCCCCGGCACCACCTCCTCCACGGAGAGAAGTGCGGAGAGGCCTTTCCACGAGCTCGCACGGTCCCAGGCCGTGTCCTGTGCTGACTGGCCTGGTCCTGAGGCCTCACTTCTCACCGGGCAGCCTTGCCTGGGTTAAGGTTCTGTTACCTCTACATTAGGGGTTCCCAGGTCTCAGTTTAGCAGGGAGAGAACCCATACGTGAGCCAGCGTAGTGAAAGGGCAGAAGTACCTTCAGGTCTGGGGGCTTCCGGAAGGAGGGGCTGCCAAGTTTCCAAGTCATCACAGAAAAGAGGAAGGGCCAGGCCCAGGGGGCAGTGAGGAGGGCCTAAGGGAGAGCAGAGGTGGGGCACAGCAGCTTCTCGGAGGACCTCCAGGAAGCTCTGCCGGCCTGAGCCCGAGGAAAGGAGTCCCGAGTCCCAGAAGCCTCCTTGTGCCCTAATGCTGTCCTCTGGGGCCCAGCATCCAAGTGAGGCCTGTCTGTCGGAATCTTTCAGATGCGGAGCCCAAGCCACAGGGAGGAGCGAGGAGGGAACTGCTGACTTGCCGCCTGTGACCCTGGCCAGAGGTGCCTCACCCGAGTGGTAGGAGCCAGTCAGACCCTGGCCCCTTGGTATGTGCCAGCGCCTCTCAGGAGGTGGCAGAGGATTGTGCAGGCCTAGCAGCTCCTGTTTCAAAATGTGATCAGTGGTGCACAATATGCTCCGGGCCTGTTTGTCTCATTAGCCATGGAGACAGGGAAACGGGGGCGGAACGGGAGCTGGCCGTGATGAGGCGCTCGGCGGCCAGCGGGAGGCGCGTCTCCGGAGCAGGCCGGGCCTGAAGGACTTCAGGCCATGGCTCCTGCTGAACCCCTAGGGGTCTGGCCTGGCTTATCCATCAGCGCCATGTGGAAGGCAGGAAGGAAAGGCGGTCTCCATGTGCCCTAGGTGAGTGACCAGAGTCTGTATGGGAGATAACCTCAGCTCAGATGCCACAGGCACTGTCACCAGCATCACAGGGGGGAGGGGGGTTAAGGGGATGCAGAAGGTGGAGATGGCCCGGACATTCAGCTCTGGGGGCTGGCCCAGCCCGAGTCCACACAGAGACCTATACACGGTTGAGTTTGGAATATTTATTTTCAACCTGGATGGAGATTTAGTTTTGGCTTTGTTTCTAGGGGTTGAAGTGGTAAAAATGAATATTTAGATTGAATAAAATATTTAAACCTATCATATCAATACTGTGTCATGATATCAAAGAAGTCATAAGATATGATTTTAGTTTTTCATAGAGGAGGGGGTCAGGAGGCAGAGGTGCTCAGGGCCACAGCAGTGAGCTGCCCTGCATTGGGCACATCAAGGAGGGTGCAGAAGGTGCTACGGGCAGGGTGGGGCACTCTGGGGGGTGGAGGCCTGGGCTCAGGCCACGGGACCTTGCATTCATGGCTCAGCACAACTGCACCCTGTTCTAAGGGGCTGAGACCCAGCAGGCACCTGCAGACACCAGCATGTGCGGATGTTGCACCCTGTTCCTAGGGGCTGAGAACCAGCGGGCACCTCCAGACCATAGCCCGTGCAGGTGCTGCACAAGGGCACAGGCACTTGCCATTCGTACCTGTGCACGTGCACACCCAGGCCCTTGCCTACGTGACAACATGGAGCTCTGGGGGAGCTTCAGTTCCTGCCAACCGTAAGAATTTTGGTTTCACTTCTGACCTGGGTCTGCAGAGGGCTGCCCACACCTGGGCTTGGGATGGTGACTTGGGAGTATTGTGAATGAGTCGGGTAGAAATGGGGGCCCAGGAGAGAATCCTCCCACCTCAACTTGGGGCTGGAGGACAGACCTGGGATGGTGTCTCCCAGGGGGCAATACCAGGACGAACTTGTCTCTGGCAAAGGCGCCCCACGAGACACCCCCATCTGCACGAGTCATCCTGTCTTTGCCCCAGGGACAGGAAGACTAGTGCCATGCGCTCCTCAGCACTACCCACAGCACTGGCCAACCACCCTGTGCTGCAGGGCACATTGATGAAGCCTGCCCATTTCCTGGGCGTCAGGCTGGCCTGGGGGTCTGCAGGTGGAGTTCTCCCCTGTGTTGCCAACGGGCAGCCCAGCCCAGAGACGCGAGGACTGAGGGTGAGGTGGTCGTGCGCACCGTTTCCCTGTTGGGCTGCTGAGCATGTGGGTGCTGCACTCGCTCTGAGTGGCCCCCACGAGCAGCCTCCACGCTGACACAGCCTCCAGAGGCTCCCCAGGGCACCCTCCCAGGGAGCTGGTCCCTCTGGTCTCTTCCCTTCCCTCCTCCCTGAGCTGCAGGGACAGCACGGGCTCCCTGGCCACATGACGCACAACCAAGTGTTAGCTCCTGGCTGTGCCACGCAGTGCAGTGGCAGGTCTGTCACCCCCCAGGGAAACCCAGGGCTTCTGTCACTGTGGGCCAGCAGGCGGTGGTCAGCAAGCCCTCTGCTCAGGGCACAGCTAATCAGAGCAGGGAGCTGCTGTCCTTGGCAATGCAGGTGACCTCCCTTCGAGATGAATGTTGACAAAGGTACTTAGGACGTCACTGGCATAAGGACAGGCGTAGTCACATTACGCATCAAAACATTTTCTTTAGTGAAAATTCCACTGAAAGTTCTTTGATGTTAACTAGTTGTATTTGTGCTTCACAGGGACGTGCACCAGGAGGTGGCCCCACCAGGGGAGCAGCCAGCTGTCCCCAGTCGTCATTTCCAGTTGACTATAGTTAGCAAGAAGGTGTTCTCTGCCTCAAAATAGCCAGAAGAGAGGGTTTTGAATGCTCATGCAAGTTCATGTTCTCACCTTTGAGTTTTAAATCTCAGAGGCCCTGGGCACATGTCTGCTCTGCTGGGCCTGGTGGCCTGTCCCTGGGAGAGGCGCGGTCAGAGCCGGAGCAAAAGGTGGGCAGCAAGCAGCTTCCGTGACTCCATTTGGCACAGTAGAAGCCATTCCTTTAATGAGAGATCGTGTGGATGTGCTGAGGGGTAAACTGGCACCTCCATCCACAGGACAGGGTCATTGCTGCCCACGTATTCCTCCTAGTTCAGAGAGCTGGGCGGAGGTCATGCAGTGCCAACCCTAAATGACTCTCACTTCCCTGACCCTAAAAAGGGTCTCAGTGGGGAAACAGAGTGCCCTGGTTACTGTGGGGCCACAAACCAGGTCCTGCTGGAGGTGAAAGAGCTTAGCGAGGACTTACCCCGTGTTCTCTGTGCAGATTTCCTCGGAGGAAGCCCAAGTGGACATAGTCTATGCGACTTCCCACTCTGGCAGCTTATGGAGCAGGGCTCTGGGTCAAGAGTTCTTGCATCTAGGCCATTTGTTGGGTGACCTCTACCAGGGCCCCCCACCCATATCTGGGGTCTTAGCAAGCTGACATGCATGGTACCCCTGGTTCTGCCCTGTAGGCTCCCAGGCTCATAGGAGAGGAGATGCAAGTGACCTTTGTAAAGACTGAAGTGGGCCAGGTCTTGCCACCAGATGACGGCTGAGTGGCGAGTTAGGGTAAGGCTCCTGGACTTCATACACCAGGCTAATTTGCAGCAAGGTCAGAGCGGAGACCTCTGGCAGGGGTCGACATACGGTTGATGTGGGGGCTGCACGTTGAGTCAAAAGGGAGAGCTTGTTCCCTCACACACCTACCCTTGTGGGTGGGGGGCACAGTGGCAAATCCACGGGCTTCCCCACCTCCCTGGGCAGAGGGGCGCAGGCACCCACAGGGCAGAGGCTGGGGGCTCGGGGAAACCAGCGTGCTGGCATTCTGACGCTTGCCCAGCTCCCTGGGAAACCCAGGCTGCCCTCAGCACAACAGGGAGACCCACAGACCAGGCCCATTGTAGCGACTTTGGTGCTGGCCTGATGGGCCCCTCGGGGAAGCTCCTGTGGTGGTGTTCAGGGGAGGGCATGAGGGACGCTGGAGGGTGACGGAGGGTTGCTTCTGCACCCACAGACTCCCTGGGTGCCCTGGAAACCAGCCCAGCCTGGCCTCCCTGTGAGAGTTGGAGCTCTGGGGGAGGGTGTGGTCCAGGGCAGACCTAGTGCTTCAGGGCCTGCAGGCCACGCCCCGCACCTCGGGGCTCCTGGGTGACAGCACCCTAGAGCCGAAGGGGACGAGCCACAGACCCGTCCAGAAGGAGCCTCAGGCTCCTGCAAAGGAGGAGCCAGAGGCCGTGGGAGGGTGGGATCAGCCCCGCTGCCCGCCACACAGTCGTGGGTCTCCCACTGAAGCCACTGGCCTGACCCTCTGCCTGAGGTTCACCTGGGAGGAAAATCTGTGAGGTGAGGTCACAGGCTGAGCCCAGGGCCACTCGGCTGCGGGAACTGTTGGATTCTCAGTGGCTAATATGCCGATGGCCCTCCCCAGTCGAGGGCAGCGTGCAGAGAGTCGCAGAGAGTCGTAGTGCAAGCGGAGAGATGGAGACGCCAGGAGAGTGAATATCAGAAATCCCAATCAACAAGGGTGTCTCTGGTGGGCCCTTCAGTAGACTGAGGCGGCCGAGGAAAGGACGTGACCTTGAAGATATGCCAGCAAAGAGAAAAATGACAAACTGGAAGAGCTTATCCCTGAGCTGTGGGTACTTACAGGAGGCGCGACAGGCAGAATGGGAAGACCAGAGGAGGAGGGTCCGCAACCAGGCAGAGCGTGTGAAACCTGGCGGCCACCATCAGCCACCAGCCCAGGGCACCTCCCAGGAGGGCGGTGGAACCCGAGGAGGCTGAGGTTGGTGAGCAGGAAGGCACCGCCTGGCTGTGCACCTGGGAAAGGACCCCCAGAGCTGGGATCAGCGGGTGTGGCCAGGGGTACAGTGCGGGCCGCCCACCAGCGAGGCCCAGGGCTCAATGCCCAGCTGTGCAGAAGGAAAAAGAGAGCCGGGGCAGGGGCTCCCGGACAACTGGGGGAGCTGCTCTCTTCAAGACCTGGACCTACTTTGGAAGAAACCTGAAGGGGCTCTTTGGAGTGAAGGAAAATGACCTAGACCAGGAATCAGAGGTGACAAAGGAAGAGGAGCATTGGGGACGGGAAGGGAGGCAGCGGGAGGTTTGTCAGGCCCGGGACCCAGGCGCACCCAGAATGCCCGGTCCTTGTGCTCTGGACCTGGGCCTCTCGTCTGCTCTGCTGCTGCGTGAGCCTGTGGCTCAGCTCTCAGGAGGCTCCCCCCCAGGTGCTGCTGGGCTTAGGACCAGGCGCCCGCGTGACGGACGGGAGGCACTTGCTGGGCGGGAGGCGTGCTGCCCATGGCTGCCTGCCGTGTCCCCTGTGTTCTTGGTGGGTCCTTCCTTCAGGATAGAGCTTGGCCAGCAGGCACCCTGTGCACCCTCCTCCCGCCACCTGCCCGGGAGTGGCAGCCACGGTTGGCACCTCCGGGGCACAAGTTGGGGCCCGGGGGCTGCCTCCCTAGGAAGCTTGGTTGAAGGCACAGTCTGCCAGCTGCGTGCCTGCGAGCGCTCTCTCCTTTGCCGAGGGAATTCCTGGGGGACGAAGCGCTGTCCATGCCAACCTCACACTGTGGTCTGTGAGGCCAGGCACTGCAGGGCTGGGGCAGAGCCAGCCCGGATCCCTACGGGCTGCGGGAGGCCGGGGCCCAGGCCCTGAGAAGCTCCAACGTTCAGGAGCAGGTAGGGGAGCAGAACCCCGAGCGTGGGACCTGGTGATCTCCCTGGACTTGGTGATCTCCACAAAGCCCGACTTGGCCATTTGCCAACAGACACATGTTTGTGAGCACGTGGTCCTCGATCACCTCACAGGATGGACATCGGGATGAAGCAATGGCTGCCCGTGCTGCTTTTCCTTGGTGAGCTTTCACGTTTTGTACTCTGGACTGTTACTAGTAAGTTACAGGCCAAGGATAAATCCTACCCTCTTTTAGATATAATTAAAAAATTTCACAGCCGGCTCCTCTGTGATCCCTCTTTCCCTGGTTTAGCTGGCCAACATCTGTGCTTTTCTCTTGCAGGGAGGGCCCTGTCGTTGTTCATGATGACCTCTATTCCAGAGAACCCATTTTGCTTAAGTCTTTTAAGATGATTAATTGATGATGACCTCTGAATTGAAACACCATATTACTTGGTTCTAAGATGCAGTTTTCACCTGTGAGTGTTTCTGAAAGCCGAATCCAGCTTGTAATTGATGGCTGCATTTAGCGTGGTCTTTCTTTTTTCTGAGAACCTATTAATAAATAGATGGTGCATCTTATAATTGATGGCGTCTGAGAATCAAGGAAATATGGTAATTCTCTTCCATGTTGTAGAATGGGATGGCTTACAACCTGATCAGCACAATCAATTTCATCTCCAAAATTTTGGCAAAGGAAAGTTGAAATAAGAAACCTCACCCAAACTATGCAGCTCCCTTGCTTTACCCTCTGTATTCTCTGGTTTGATGTTTTTCTGCTTTTGATTCCAAAGCAGTGCTCTCCACACTAACAAGCCGCAGTGCCAGAGAGGAGCTGAGAGGGGTGCTGAGCCGTGCCAGCCCCTGCCTCTTACAGCTTGACAGGCCCCAACAGATTTGAGGAGTTTTGCCTGAGGTGTTTTAAGGTTACTAGTTTATTACTGGGGAACCCTGCAGAAAGAGGGCTATCTAGCTGACAACTTAAAAACAAACATTTAAAAATACAACAGGGTTTTACTCTGAAAAAGTATTCTTGTAGATAAAAAAAAATAATCAAGTTTATTATTTACTGAAAAAAATACAATGCTTTTTTTTTGGGGGGGGTACTGGGGATTGAACCCTGGGGCCCTCTACCCTAGCCCCCCCACCTTTATTTTAAAACAGAGTCTTGCAAAGTTGCCAAGGCTGGCCTTGAATGTACCATCCTCCTGCCTCAGCCTCCCAAGTCACTGGGATTGCAGGCATGCACCTCTGTACCTGGCACCTTTGCACCTGGCACATGCCACGTGTTTCAAAGAGAGAAAAGTTGTT